>NC_138429.1:6608666-7808666 GCF_016097725.1 Ips typographus
TAAATATGACCTTGCATAAAGCTTACGTTATTTTATATGGAATGAATGTCTGTAAACGCATTCAGATTAACTATAAAACTAAACATTCGCATGCTATTTTCTTTTAAGAAAGTTTTATAATTAGTTTGTGATTGGTAAAAAAGCTTTCAGTTTGTTGCTTTTTCCTGACCAATCACACACGTCATTCAGTCTGTTCGTACAGAGAATGCTCAAGTAGTAGTTCCAGAAATATGTCATTGGGTAGAAATGAAGAAATGTCACTGTCACGTGATCATTCAACGACTTACAACCGACATTCCGACATGTTTCTCAATCATTATTAAGATACAAATGACATCTTTTGGAACCCTTTCGAATTGTGTTAGTTATATGAATAATTGAAATGAAATTTCAGCAACGCAAAAAAGAGAATAGTAAACTACGTAAGCAAGTACCTTAATAAAATGAAAGTTACAACAAACTTCCATAATAATAAAGAAGTTACAAGGACTTGTTCAAAATGTGCCAGTTACAAGGAATCAAAAGATGAAGGCGAATTTCTGTTCAAACTCACCTTGAAATAATCTCCCCTCAATACCTTTACGCTCTTTAAATTTCTTACTGAGTTTGGGGAAGTTTCCATATAAAAACAAGCAAATAAGGCCACCTTGTACAAGCATACTCTTTTTAATTAAGTTTCATTCTTACTTTCAGAAGTATTCAGCACCAAATGTACATAACCTACACATTGTCAAGCACTCTACCCAAACAAAAATAATAGTAAATCGGCCTGTTTTTTCTTATAAGAGAAGATTAAAATGGGGTAATACTTCGAAGGTGACAGGTGTCAGTTTGCTTAGATGTGACGTAAGCTGACAGTTGATTAAGATGGCAGTACTGAGAGACTATTAACTGCTCACTGTATAGGTAATGAAAAGTAACAAACCTTTTCCGCTTCTAGTGCTCCGTCTCAACACTGCACCGCTCCTACAAAGGCCGGAAGGCCCCGGTTCCTCTCCGGCGGGGGTCGCCGTAGGCCTACTACCGCTACTACTACTACTGGCCACACCCAGCGCTGCTAATTCTCGTTTGCCTAATGGCGACCTACTGTAACAATTAACAACACTCTTGTTGGAACGTGACATTTTCCAGAAATGCAAGTCAAACCTTTTCGCCTGGGTTAAATTCAAACGGGTCAGGCTGGATTTTAATGTGGTGGACGGTTCAGACCTTTTGGATTGGCTACGCAACGGATAAGTATGATTTCCCGATGAGTTCAAACTGGCAGTCTCTGGGTTTGGTTCAGCAAAACTGTTTGTAGGGTTAGATGGTGTTTTTGATTTTCTGTTAGTGGTTTCTCGAGACGAAGTTTTCTCTTCTTTTTTAGCTTTGAAGTCTTTTGATTTTGTTTTGTCTCGGTATGAGTGACCCGAAGTAGAAGGTGTAGTATCAGAATTTCCGGATTTCTGTTTTTTTCTTGTATTATTCTCCGGTCCCTCAACACGTAAAGTTACCACATCGATTGGGTTTGATCTGGAAGAACGTCTTGACGAGCTATTTTCTCCGGATCGCGAACGAGATCTGTCGCGCTTACTCGTAAGGGAGGTATGAGACTTTCTGGAGTTAGGTTTCTAGTGAAAGAGACATAAGCTCAGTTAAAACACGTCATGTGTTTGTTGGAAAACATGTTTTTTACCTTATTATTACTTGTAGAAGCTGAAGAACTATCAATTAAAGAAAATGAAGAGGATGGGGGTACAGTTTTCTCCTGTTTAGCCTTGGGACGCTTGGCTTCGGAACGCAGCTGCGGTTGCAGCGTACGCTTGCGGCTAGTGCTTGCAGCGGCGGCGTTACCTGGATCTGCCATAGACGAAGCGTTCTAAGCTCCCCGACTTACCGATCACACTCATTCCCTTGAGGTTCTGCTTGCTTGGCTTTAGTCACACTCAGCTGGAAAAACATATCCTATCGTAGATTTCAACTTGACAATTTAGTTTTATTGTTGACTTTGTTATGACAGATTATAAGCGTAAATTAAGCTGCTAAAACGCTGTATACAGAACATGGAAAACTGTTGGTGAGTTTGTGTTGACAATTGACAAGTTTAATGCAAAACTAATGTATCTATATCCCTCTCTATCAAATGTTATTAAAACAGTATCACAATACTATGGTCTTACACTTAACATGCCAATTGAAAACGTCATGACACATGTGGACTTATAAAGAAACAGATGGCATTTTTGATCAGTGACATACCTTTAGACAATAGGAAACTAATCTGTTCGACAATTTTTATAATTTAGTATTCAACAATATTGAATTATCCATCATAAGCCCCATATTACATAACAATGTCTTCAGTTTAACAAAGTGAATATCTGAGTCAATTTTAGACTGTGATACTCGGTGCGATGCATGCTAATTAAATAATCACAATATAAACTTTTTCTACGAATGACCGAAAGAAGCTACTTTGCTCACACTTGTATGCATTTGCCGGCACACTATGCGGGAAAAAATGCAAATAGCATTTGTCTTAAAATTGTCAATAAAAATTTAAAATTAAAAACAAATTGTAGAGTTATTTCATTCGTGGAAAAAATATTGTTCCTAACACGTGTGCAAAGTAGTTTTCTCACACTTAAAGCTTATCCAAACTTTAACTGCTTTCACGTGCGGGAAAACATAACTTTGCGCACTGATTAGGAAAACCATTATATTATCATTAATTGGGAAATACTGAAATGAGCTGAGAGAGAATCTTTCTTCAAATAGAGAATCAGGAAAAGTACCTACAGATTTATTAATTTTTTATGCAGTTTCAGACAGTTTTTCAGCTTTTGAAAAAAATATCCAAGATACTCTGGCACATCAGATATTCAATAACACTGTATACTAAACTGTTACAGGTAATAATTTAAAGTAATAATCATAATCATTGACAAAACACACAAAAGTATTTCACAATCACTATCTTAAAAAATATTGAAAAATCCCTCACTCCAAGGAGCCAGCAGAGCTAATGTGACGTTCGAATGACGTATTGTAACAGCTGATTAAATTATGGTTCTGCATACATTATTTGACTGTCCTGCATGTAATGAATGAAAACAGCAGGGCGAATGTGACGTCACGATGACGTATTTTGACAGTTGATTAAATTATGGTACTGTCAAATTATGCCATCGTGACGTCACATTCGCTCTGCTGTCTTCAGTGTTTTCACTCATAACAATGCAAATAGAAAAAAGCAAATAACAAATAGTATGACATGGTAATCAAACAATAACCTACAGTACCGATACTTACATAAAATCTAATTACTGGCATTTTTCTAGAAACTCAAAAAATTGCAGATGTGAGCCTTAAATTATTAGACTTTTATAAGTAACTAGAAATAAGTAAATATTGAATAAAATTCCTAAGAAAAATCTGAATAATTAGGGCTTGATTACCACCACCAACCTGTATTTGTTTTGCCTTGAATGCTGCAGGAAATGTTCAAAACTACAGAATTTCTAATCTAATTTGAACCAGATTATCTATGTAATTCTAAAGCTTGAAAATCAGTGTTGAACTATCAGTGATACAGTGGTACATTGAAGGTACACAAAGCCAAACCAAAAATAAACAAACAGGTTTTTATAGTGGTGTTGCTCATGCTCACAATTTTTGGCTGCACTTTATTGAAAACCATTGGACAACTCCTTGGATTATGTAAATTATATTGTAAACAAAAGATACAGGGTTGTCGTTCCTGCGACACTAAAACCAAATAACGAATTAATTATCATTGCTAGCAGTTCAATACAGATGTTTCATGACAAAGGATTCAGAAATGGATGGAATTAATTCGATATATTTTTAGACGGAGGCCGTCGGGGGGCCCTTGGTTGTCCGTGGCTCGTTTTTCGAGGAGTGGTCGCGACCTTCAAACGATTTCTCACATAAAAATCCGAAGGTTTTGTTAAAATTTTAACGATAAACGTCAAACCGTGCAACAGCGAGTTGAGCCTGTAGCCATGATGATACAGTGCAAAAAATCCATATCACACTGTAGAAATTTAATTTTCAAATTATTAAATCTTACCGTTTTACAAGTGTTTTGACTATCTAGACGCACCGTCATTTAATAAACTTCCTATAATTTAACAAAAAATACTTACTTTTGGTATGTATTTTGTAAAATAGCACTGGCGAAAACATATGATTCCATATAAACCATCATGGAAGCCTCACAGGAAATGTCCAAACTAACTATTTGACATTGTTGACAGCTGGGAGCAGTGTTGCCCGGTCGACATTTTTACATTATTCTTCCAGTTTTTCCTCATTCTTTTATTTCACCAGTTTCTTATTCAGTTATTGCTAAACTGCTTGATTTAAATGCAAAACAGCTTTCACTCACAGCGTTTCTAATTAAAAAATGGGGGAAAAAATTGTCAACCTTAAAAATAAAAAAAAAGGAATTTTAAAAATCTGGCAACAGAGCACCAAAAAAACCAGTTTTGCGGTTTTCCAAACTGGTTGCTATCCTTGTCGAGCCCGTAAGTTTTTCAGACTTTCTCTCTCTTTTGCATTAAAATGTTCATGTTTTTAGGACCATTTTATTTTTATATACAGGGTGCTCAAATTATTCAGAAAGTATTTTTTAAAGAACAAAGGTTTTGTTATACTATTATTTTAAATTAAACACCCTGTAAATTACTGAATTTACTTTCCCTTTGTTTATAATAATTTACAAAGGGAAAGTAAATTCAAGTTTTAATAAGAATAAAGTACCTGCGGAAAAGGTGTAAAACTATAATTGGTACATGTTTATTAAAAATACAAGAGTGGCTCTAAACAAAAGTTCCACACAAAAATATTATATAATTGTACTACATTAATAATAATTATTACACTTCCAGCAATAAACTGACGCTCATCCATATTACAGAAAAATAAATAAAATCTCATCAGTCAAAAAAAGTTATTGTAAAAATACTTTAAAATATGATCAAAGTCACTTAAACTGCACACATATTGCACACAATTTCAATCAATCATTTCGTCTAAATATTGCTTTCCAATGCGTGCCAATGTCCGCTGTCCAGTTCCTTTTTACGTCCGGTCGTTAGTTGATCTTTAAGAATATTCTGGATGACAATCCTAGCTTCCCGTTCTTCCTTCAATTCTACCGCGAGGGCCGCCACTTTGTACTCTAGCACATCGTATTTTGATTGGAGTAAAGAAACCGCCTCCGGGAGAGTTTTAGTTATATCTGACGACGGTTTGGAAGTATCGAAAACAGTCACTGAAATCGAAATAAATGCGTTTAGTAGTCCGTTGACAAGTCGATCAGTAAGAACTCGCATGCTTTGAATAAGCTGTGTGTGTGGTTCAATGTTTTAATTCTTAAGGGTTATCAATGTTAAAACAGTTTGGCGCTGGCAAAATGTGTGCTGAAATGGTTGAAACACGAATGTTAAATATCACGGCACCTGAAACTTTCATTCATATAATGATTATTACTTTCTTATTTCATTGAAAATTATTTTAATAAAATGATATAGAAGCAATAAAACTTGCTGATAGTCTATAACTGATATCACAATAAAGTTGCCTATGAAAATTAATAAAAAAATTGTTTAGTTTGAAACTAGAAAAAAAATTAGTTGGGTTAATAAATTAGCCACAAAACACCGAGTGAAAAATGAGACACACATTAAAACTAGCGGCGTCCTACTCTACTCCAAATGTTGGGTTTTCTTGAGTTGACGAGCTACAAAAGAAGCACAACACCAGGTGGAGGCTCTCGGAGGACCGTGAGGGCGATACCTCCGGGGTTGTAGCGGTTGTGTCACCTGCAGCTCTAAACTCGAACGATGCGTCGAAGTGAGCTTGTTTGGTAGTTGCACGTTGCCCCCAGTTAGAATTTCAGCTAGAGAACGAGTTTCGTGTCAAATCAGTTACTATCAACGTTACGGATAGAAAACCGCCTCAGATAGGTTAGTGAAGACATTTTTGCATGTTACACAAGGTGCCGCTTGCTGAAACGAGAGCTACATCACAATTAAACTGTAAACCTACCTGAGTTGACGGTACTTCGGGGCTTGCCTAACGAACAGTAAGCTTCGATAACGTCCAGTATTTGACCGTCTTCCTTGTAAGTAGTAGGTCTACGGCTGTTGTATCGCTGATACGGTCCTGAAGGAGTGGCACCCAGTGCCAGGCACGGTCTAAGCGGAGGCGTAGGGCGTAAGCAAGTGGCTGACCAACTAGGACCTTTAGACGGGCCCTGACTGGAACTCAAAGGCGATGAACAGCGAGTATTCAATCCTCTGGAGCCTCCGAATTGTGGAATGAGTGGAGATGCATTAGGGTTTTGGGCGGAAATTAATGGGGACGCCTGAAAATAACACAACCAGTCAATTTCGTCTAGTGGCTTTTGAATCGTTCATTTTAAAACATGTACTGTGCATAACCTATCTTAGCTCACCAAAAGAAAATAATAGTAATAAGAAACTAAATTCACTTATGTCATCTCTTCACATTAAAGGTACCCTATACAGGATACATGTATGTCCAGGTGGTCCAGTTTTAAATGTCAATAATTCACCATTCGATAGCCCATCAAAAAATAAGTTAACATACATTATGTCATTTTCCTGAAAAATGCTTCCCAAGGAAAAAATACAGTCCATAAAAGTTTAGTTTAAAAAATCGGTTTCTTGTCATAACTGTCAGACCGCTGGAGCAATATTTTAATCAAATTTAGAACAAATATATGTGCAATTAATACTCATTATGTGATGTTAATGACGTTTGTCGAAACTGTCCAGTGATGTAAATACAGAAAGATGGTTTCCATTTTTCTGCTTTATTCTCTACGTCACTGTATATTTTTCAAAAATATTTTTTTACTTTACTTGTTCAATTTGACAAAATAAGTATCTCTTATAAAATTCTGATTTGAAACTTTGTTTACGAGATAATTGAGTTATTACGTTCAAAACAAACCCAACCCAACTTAAAAGTTTTCTTGAAAACAGTGAAAATTCACTTAAGAAGCTTAAAAAACGTCTTTGTAGATAGTTTTCAGACAAATTGAAAGACTTTAGTTTTGAAAATTGACTTAGAAACCAGTAAATTTACTTTGAAACGGTGAAAATTGACTTGAGAGGCCTAAAAATTGTCTTTGTAACCAGTTTTCACAGTTTTCAGACAAATTGAAAGACCTTAGCCTTGACAATTGACTTGGAAACTGTAAAAATTGACTTTAGAGGCTTAAAAACTGTCTTTGTAGTCAGTCGTTATAGTTTTCAGATAAGTTGAAAAACTTTAGTAGTGAAAATTGACTTGTAGCCATGAAAAACTACTTTATCTAGAATTTTTAACTACAAATTCACACATTTCAACATTGAAAATTGACTTGGACACCAAAAAGTGACTCTGTACCAATGAAAAGTGACATAAAAAGCTTAAAATTTGCACTTAAAGCAAGTTTTCATAATTTGAAAATACATTTCAATATTTTAGTCTTGAAAATAGTCTTAAATACAGGATATTGACATTAGATTCATGAAAATTGACTTGAAGACTAACTTTTCAAGTTTTCTTACTTTGCTTTTTATTTTCTTAGAATTCTGGACTATTTTTAGGGCTTTAAAACTGCTTTCAGCTTGGAAAATCAAGTACCTATTAGGGTTATCTTCACCAAGTTTTTGACATAGCAGACTTAAAAAACTATTTTAACATTTTCCATAGGCTTGAACATGCCATTTCACGCTTTGTCAGTATTAAATTGACTTCTAGACGCTTCACTGTGATTTAAAACTGAAAAACCGAATTTTAAACTATTTTTTATAGTAAAAGTTATGTTTCAGACTCTTCATTGATGAAAGTAAACAATTTTGGCTTTAAATGCTACGATATTAGTCTTGAACGCTAATTTTTAGAATTAAATTAGTCCGGAAATTCGGACTGTTGCCAGTGTTTAATTGAATAAAAAAAAAAGTTTGAATTGAATAATCAGTTTTACACTACCTATAGTCAAAAAAATTGAACGCCAGGAAACATTTGTCCAAAAATCCTGTTTTTTGACTATTGAATATTTAGTGTCAAAAATTAACTCGTAAACCTCACAGATGACCATATTTGAATACTTTTGAACCATTTTAAAGTAAAAAACACAATAACCCAAGTAGACATTTTTGTCAATTTTGAATCACAGACAAGCTAATATATAACATTGGAGGTTTGTGTCTTCCTTAGGAAGCGTTCTTCAGGAAAATGACATAATGCATGTCAACTTATTTTTTGATGGGCTATCGATTGGTGAATTATTGACATTTAAAACTGGACCACCCTGTATAAAATTCAAAAGCATTTAATGCCATATACAGGAAAAACTAAATCATAGTCATAGAAAAATCGTGTAACTAACAGAAAACCTTAAATAACTGCACAAAAAAAAACTGTCAGTTTCAGTCACTTTGGCCCCATTTGTTTTGACGCTCCATCGACCGTCAACACAAACAACCAAAATCTTATAAATGTCTTGACCAATTGCTAAGTAATATCACATCCAGTGCAGTAAAGTTCCACACCTCTTTTTACAAAGTTTTCTCCCATCTTTGTCAAGAACATTGATTTCCATTGGTTCACTCTTCTTACCATACATTTCTTATGAATAATTTTCAATTTTTCATACCTGTCTAAGCTGTAAATCCAGATATTTATGCGTCGCATAACTAAAAAGGTTGGGTCTTTGACAAATTTTTGTAATTTATGAAAGCCTGTACATGTGCACTGGGATAAAGTTATTTCAATATTTCAGGTCATAACCAATCAGTAACCTCATTTTCCTAGATTGAATAAAAACAAAAATCGGTTGATGGTGTAAATTTAAAGATCCTGTCCCGAACTACTACATAAATGATTGAGTGCATTTCTTAGATTGGGCATTTAGTAATAAGCAATAAACAATATTGATTATTTATTAGTCAAAATGAATTTCACTGGCAAAACGAACAGGACTTCACTACAGGCAAGGGCTGAAATCGCACACCCCAATAAACAAACTCGGCAATTAAAACGATTAGTTGCATTTGGCAGCTGCTGTTAGATTAAACCACATCACGCGTTAAATAAATAAAAGCGGCACGCGCATGCGCCCTTGCCTGCATTTCGTTTGTTGGCGCGTCTCCTCGTAGATTCCTCTGACAACTTCCTTGGGTAGTTTGGCTTTGAGCCACCAGTGCGCGTACAGTCCAGACTTGAACATGGGAGAGTCTTCGTCCTCTTCGTTTTCGGCATCGTCCGCGCGATCTAACACCGAACTGGCCGATTTCGATTTGTTTAACTGTCCCGAGGATATTGAAATTCTAGTGGAATGGATTTGAGTGTTGGAAATGTCCATGCTGGTCACCGAAGTAGTACGGAGGGAATCTCTAGTGTGACTTGCTTCACTGGACGTTCTGGGGGTGGAGCCGAAGGGAGAGGAACAAGGACACTGACTTTCAAAGTTACGAGCCTCAATTTCACTCAAAGTGATTCCAGCTCCCAAGTTTTCACAGCCTCTATACTGAATATGGATCGGTTCGTTGCTGTCCCGGTCCGTAGTGTTGGCTAAGTCGGGACTATTCAAAGTACAACTCCCTGCCATGCCAGAGTCTGATGATCTAGGACTGTGGCAATATTCGGAACCACATCGACACAAATGGGAACGTTTATCGTTTGAGCCACCAGGTTGATCACAACTCGCAGTTGCAGGGCGAATGTTCATAAATTTGGAGCTAACACAACGCCTTAAAGCTTTATCTTTGAGATCGGCAGGGTTAATTTGAATACTGCTTCTTCGGCTTTTCCGTGGCTTGTCCGAATTAATACTGTGTTTGCGGAAAGGAATATTTTTTAAGTTGAGACTTACTGCAGAAGCGGATGGTTTTATCACAGTTTTTTGAGATTGTTCGGTCAGATCAGACTCTACGCTTTCACTCTTGGCGAATTCGCCGTACAAAAGCTCCGCCACCATCCCATCTGGCAGTGGAAAAGTATTAACGGGTAATTCCAAGCTACTACACTCGCTACTTTCGGGAGTTAATTGAGCAGCTGCTGTCCGGTAAGAAATGTTATTTTCACTGCTTGACCAAGGGGGAATGTAAATTGTCGTTAAACTACTTTGATTGAACTTGTTTCCTACCAGCTTAGTGGGACAACTCTGCCGAGTTGATGGTAAATAATTTTTTGATTTATCATCTACGCAATCCAGTTCAAAGCTTTCACCCAACATCAAAAGGTTCTCACACGCATACCCAGGTCGTCTAGCAACCACACTTGAACTAGCCTCTGAGTCTTCAGAACACTGTTTATGCAGTAAATCCAATCTTGCTGTAGAAGTTAGTAAAATACTAGGTTTTTTGGGTGGTTCCTCTACAACTTTAAGAGGTTGTCCATAATCCACAAAACTTTCAAATTTTCCTTCGTTTTTTGGGTTGTAATAACGAATATATCCGAATGGGTTAACGCTAGAGTTGGAACTCGAATCGCTACCTGCTTCTAAAGCATTCTGCCTGCGAAAACTTCCCCGTTCTTCTGACCAATCCGAACCGGAATCACTATTGCTATCGCAATTGATCACACTGTCCCTAACGTGTAGGTTTTTAGTCATTATCACCACTTCAGTTTTGTGATGACGGATTTTCACTAAGTTCAAATTCCGTTTATTTAATTGTTCCGAGTAAAGTAAATTGCGCAATAATTTTCGGGTCAGAACACGTTCTTTGATTTTACGGGAAAAAAATTTAGAAAGAGACGCGTAGGGAGCAGCCGGAGGATACGTAGACGGCGGATAAGTTACACGGTAGTCCACGGACGGGATGTATGACAACACTGAACTGCGCGTAGAATACCCTCGATGGTTTAAGTCGGACGGCTGTTTCAAGTTTCTTAATAATTTTGCGTATTAGCTGGAAAAATTAATACTTACATGAGGTGGTGGTTGGGGCACGTATTGTGCTTGACTAGGTAACACTTTTTGACTGGAGGTGGAACTGCGCGAAGATCCTTGTGTTTTGGAAAGCAACTCCACCCAATGATCTGCCTCTTGTTTACTCTGACAGATAACGATCCTTTTCTCGATCATAGGAGCACCAATTTCAAACGCGTTCTTTACAGTATCGGTGTCTTCTATCCGAGTTGCTGTAAGCCCGGCGAGAAACAGTTTTCCCTAACGATCCAAAAAAATTAAACACTAACCTCGAAAAATTACAACATAAGGTAAATATTACCTCATAAATGAAGGCGCTAAGTCTATGACTGACAGATAACATGACCAAAGTGTTAGGAAACAACACGAAGTAACGATCATGGTGTTGTTGACCTACTGCCACGCTACCCATGTAAATTATGTCTCCTGGTTAATTAATGTTTTTATTAAGTGAGGACCTCTAATATTGGGTCACTACTTTTACCTAAGCTGGTTAAGTTGGGTCCTTCCCATCCTCGAACAGGGCCGGTTAATACTTGTAGTTCAAGCTCTTTTTGTCTTCTAGTTGCCAAGCATGTCGTCTTTAAAGATAATATAATAAAACTTTCCGTAAAACACAGTGTGTAGTTGAAGTAAAAATATAAAACCAAAATACATAAAATTGATATTAACTAGCTAATAAATTGAATCACTGATAAAAATTTGTTAAGCCAACTGATATACTGTTATTTGACAAATAACCTTTTTAAGCAGAATGTCTTTTATCTCACAAATGTTGAGAGATTAGGCTGCATTGCTCATCTATGACGTCATGATCAACAACCACACTAATCAACCTACTTTAATTAAAAATCCTGAAAAGGCCAGTGTTTAAACTTAAAACAATGTAAGCAAAACTACATAAAACCTTTTATTGACTTAATCAGTTTAATACAGCTTATGTTATAATTGAATTTTTCATATCACACTATAAGTAAATGACAATACTTACTGCAATATCTTTGTAGACACTAACAGATCTTTGAGTATCACCTCTGTCAGGGTGACACTCCTCTACGTGCCGTTCCAACTCCTGCAACAAACCCGAATATTTCTCTAACCTTCTAAAAGGCTTGCTTAACAAAGTGGTTAGAGCTAAAACGCCCGGATTAATCGCCCCCTTTGCTTCCATAAACTTGGATAATTCATCTCTGAAATATAAATATTTTCAGGGGATTTTCGAAGTGAAAAATTCTGCGCGCATACTTGTATTTATCTAAAATAACTACGGCTCTTGGATGTAATGAGCAATACAATTGATGTACACTTTTTATCTTTGGGGCCCAGTTAAGAAAAAGTTTTCCTACTCTTTGCTCTGTGCCAGGTTTGGCATTCTCTTGCTCAACTAGAGAAAGTAGCTGCCTGTGAGTATCAACAACTTCATTAATATTGCTTGTGAGCTGCTTGAATTCATCTCCTGACAATCTGAAAAAATCTTCAGTGAGGACAAACAGTTAAAATTAAATTTCAAACTACTTACAAATTGCTTTTTTCCAGAGGTAATAAATAATTTGTTATTAAACCCTCTAGTTCCTGTATATAAGCCTTTTCAGACTCAATCAGATCTGCTAATACTACTGTTTTATATTCATTATCCTGTTGCAGGGCTGGTTTTGAAATATCTAATAAAAATGTTCAAAATGTGCTAATGTTAAACTAATATAGATTAATACTAAAATTACCTTTACATTCTTTAACATAGTTGCTAGGAAACCAGCCAGTTTTACCATCAAGTGTACCCTCCCACCAACCATCATCCTTTTGGGTGACTGTGATCAAGTCACCCTTCTTAAAACACAACTGAAAAAGTTGCTTACAGTTAACTTTGCAAGATTTATCATTATTCATTAAACTAGTTGTTATATCTATTGAATGATTAAGACTGCTACACAAAAAGTTGCTTTTAGATGCTGGTTTCTGGTTATCTATTGATGTTTATACAACACATTTAAAAAAAATTACATCCAAACATGACATTGTTATATTATTAATCTATTTAGCGCCTTCAGTTGGGATGAGAATAGCATTTTTCTCATTATTGGAGTGGTGATGTAATGCAGTAATAAATTATCTGATAATTCTGTTGGTGTGGCAATCAATAATAATCAGCACAAATTTCATCAAGTATAAATAAAAAACTTTTCATTCCCCATCAAAAATATAAAAACAAAGTATTGGCTAATTCTTAATGAAAAATTCCAAACAACCAGCTGAAAGTTTTATTGGTAATTTTATTACAAACACTTGGATCAGCCTAAACTTGTTAATGTGAAATGGTGGTGAATCACTTAAAGGAAAACCATTAAATTGATTGATTGGAACTATGTAGAGAAAATTGATTTATATTGCCAATGTGTTGTGGAATGTAATTTTAACAAACTCTATAAAGCTGTGTTGTCAAATAATTTCAAAATAGAAAACTAAATTAATATTACTTGTACTAAATGACTGAAACTCACTAATTAGCCTGTGCAATATGCAAAACATCACATTAATAATATACAGAAGGGGGATTTAAAAATAGCAGTTGATTTTTTAACCAAAAATATCATTAAACTTCTATTATTTTTAAAACAAGGTTCTTTCTGTATAGGTCGATGACAGAAAATATGTGCAAACAAAAATGTGTCAGCAGTTTACCTGCTAAAAATTCCACCTTTTAGCTGATTTTTTGGCTGGCGAATTGATTATTTAAAGCTGTCAATCAATTGATTTCAAATAATTGCATATACAGCCAGATTAAAATAGTATAGCACATTAGTCATTTTAATGGATGGACTAGTAATAATAACCATAATGGGAGTAAAATAAAACCTTGATGCAAAAACTTACCTCATCATTATTACTCCCCTTAAAAGTGTACAAAGCTTGCACTACAACTGGTTCCCCCATAACCATGTTCTGCCATCAACACCTGACAAATTAAATCTTTGTGAATGAACTTCAACAAACTTAAACAAAATTACTACCAGCTAAACTACACAGGAGCAAGGAGCAAAAACAGGCCGATCTTGAACAGCACAAAGTAATTTCTGAATGTCGACACATTCTTGGCATATAGCATAAGCTTTGCTATGAAACTGGCACAGAGCCAAGAAAATTCAGAGAGTTTTGATCGTTTGTAGTGGAAAGAAATTATTAATATCGAGCCGCAACTTATTATTAATTACTTGTTGGAGATTGGTCATTTATGTTTTGGGGCTTTTGCTGATAACTAGTATAATTCAGTTTCAATGCTAGACTTTGAAAACAATTATTATCCAGCTAAATACTGAACCCAACTAAAGTATCAAGTTTTGTAGTAGTAACAAGTTCTTGACTGATTATTTTTTTATATCCTACATAATTGTAAGATACTAGAAAAATGTAATCCAGAATGTTTTATGATGTTCTCCATTTTGGGAGTTACATCTTAAAAAGTATGTTTACAACACTTGACTAGTTACGAAATACAAGATCAAAAGATTACTTACGGTTGAAAAATGCTCACACCTTTTCACTTTTAAAGTAATATACTGTGACTGTGAAAAGCTAATTAAATTAAAAAAAATAAAAGTAAATTGAATAAAAACACAAAAATAAACTTTCACTCTCCTTTGACAAATGCCTGATTGACAGTCGCCATTGGCAATTTATTTTGACAGTTGATCTTTGATCTTGGGAGAAAAACTTTTTTGTTTTTTAGTTAATAATGAAATTAAGTTAAAAATTATACTGACGAAACTCTATTGCTCTTATAGTTTTTCAGTACAGTTTTACTACATATTTTAACTGAGTATGAGACGTGGGAGGGACGCATGGTATTGTTTTGATTGTGCAGCGCCCCCTATAAAGAAAACTCTCCTTTTTTTTCAAACTTTCAATAATTTAATCTGATTTGAAAACTAGCATATTTGTTGATATCAAAAAGAGACTGTACTGTAGTTATTTTAGTTTTTAATTAAAAAATGTTGCATTGTTGTATATCAGAGATTGTACTGCTGATGAAAAAGTTAAAGTTGGTCATGTATAAATACACCAGTAATTCAACCTTCATTATTTGACACTAATTTAGTAATAATGTCTAAAAATCTAGATCGACTTATTGAAAAAACTACATTTCATCCTAAATGCGATATAGTTTTACTGAGTTTCAATCCAGCAGTGCACCAGCTCTCTAAGGAGGAACAGAAGTACTTTTGTAAGTTAACAGAATCAATATTTGGATACAACAACGGACAAATAAGAAATGACTGCTTGAAACAGCTTGAAACCGATTATCACGTTACTCTAGTTTTACCGTACTTATGCAGCTTTATTCGAGATACAATTCATTGCAATTTAGTTTTAACTGACCTAACACTACTAATTTATGCAGTGCGTATGATCAAAAGTTTGTTATCAAACACCCATGTCGATCTGAAGCCTTATCTTCATGAACTATTACCGGCCGTGCTTTCCTGCGCTTTAGCCAGGAAAATCAGCAAGTACTATAGTGATAATCACTGGACATTGCGGGATTTTAGTGCTTACATTGTTAACTCCATATGCCAGAAATATTCAAATAATCTGAACAACATGCGTCAGAGAGTCATCAAGTTGTACGTTCAAGGCATTACAGATATGAGCAAAGGTCTTGCCACTACTTATGGAGCTATCAAAGGTTTGAGCAGTCTCGGTGAAGACGAAGTCAAAAACCACTTACTACCGAACGTCATGATAATCAGCAATAAAATTCAGAAAATTCTGGAAATGGCTCAATACGGGTTTTTCCTAGACGCTCAGAAACAACTCATAAACGAAGCGAAGCATGTAAGAAATATCATGGTGAATATCTGCTCGCCGATTTTGTATAAAACGAAACGGTCCAATGATGGCGGTTTGTCCTATGTGAAGGAGTTTGGGTATTTGGGCAAGTCACTTTACATTCACGTGAAGAATATTGAGAATATGGAGCAGGCGAAAATGCAACAAGCTCAGTATATGCAGCAGATTAACAGCTATTTGTATGGAAACAGTAGTGATAGTTCTGAATCTTGGTTAAAATTAGGGTAGTTTTTTAAATGAATTTCTCTACTTAATAAATCATTTGTTTTGGTGTTATTTACATTTTCTAACTTACTTTAAAGCTTGCTATTGTTAAGTAGTAATGCACAAAGTGGCAACTTACTACGTCATAGGTACTGGTGGTTTTTCCAAACAATATAGTTTTTCAATACAATTTTTTTCAAATTTAAAGTGATTATTTTCAAAAACACGTGTATTATATTTTTCTTAAAAATAAACTCCAATCCAATTACTGAATTGGGCTGGTTTGTGTGGATCTGATCCGAATTAATGATTGACCCGAAGCCATTTACTAGCAGAGGTCTGTAAATAAAAAGAATCAATAATATCATACCGAAGGGGAAAGTTTGGAGCTTAAGAAACACGTGCAAGAAAGGGCAAAATGAGCGTTTAGCTAAGAAAAGAAAAAAGTAATCTTGACTTGAATTAATCCTTGGATAAAGATAGTAATTATTAAATTCTGCACTAACAGTGTTATTCTTTTAACAAAGGTTTACAAAATGAATTTTTTCTGAATGTCCAAATGGAATAATACAAATTATGTATTATATTCGATGGTTAAATTTTTAATGAATGATCATCACTTTTATTGGGTTATTGACAAGACGATTGTAAAGCAGAAAAATCAAAAAAATGTCGGTATCAGCCTTCTTTTGGGGGATCGATTCAACGGCAGCTGGTCCAGGGCGCC
Organism: Ips typographus; assembly: GCF_016097725.1. Classification (NCBI taxonomy): domain Eukaryota; kingdom Metazoa; phylum Arthropoda; class Insecta; order Coleoptera; family Curculionidae; genus Ips; species Ips typographus. The sequence goes on from NC_138429.1 coordinate 6,625,397, forward strand.
GCTCCGTTTTCCAGGCTGTGGATGTGGATATTTGCGATCCAGCATCACGTCCAGTCGGTAGACCGTCGTTTTCCGTAATAACTCGCGCGTATCCGGAAAACATCAGTTTTCATCTGAATGTAAAGTGCTCAATGGGTCTAGTTTCTTCATATTAATCACAAAATTGAAGGGTAAGAACTAATTTAAGTTTTTAATTTTGATGTTAATGTTTCTTCTTTTTGAAGACAGAGTTTCCGAAAGTTAGCCCCATTAGTCCTATATAGAGTTACACAAACTTAAGGGGATTGTACACGTTTGCGTTGTTAATTCAAAAGACACGTTAATCCGTGTATTTAAATAAAATCAATTGGAATATTCGATTATAGTCAAAGTTTTTGGTTTAGACCTCGAGAACAAGAGCTTATGAGGGGGGAAATAAAGGAATATTTTAACCCTGAGCTTATCAAATTAATACTGTTTATAGTAGAGGTTCACTCTTAGTCTTGATTGGTTTGTATAGAGTAAAAAAAAGACGATAATTTTGTTCCTGGGGCTGACACAGCCTTCTTACCACCCACATTGACCTTGTGGCCACTAATGACGAATAAGCCTGGAATTGGTGTCTGACCTACTGTCATTAAATAATTGTCAAGTAGAAAACAGGTTCACTTTTTTCGCAAAAGTCACGAATCATGGACACATGGAAGAGTTTTAAATAATTGACATGTTACTGCCTACATGTTGACTTTTCCAAGTTTTTCCTCGACCAAATCAACTTATTTTTCTGGTAGAAAACATACTTTTGACGTGATATCGGAAACTTTATCGAGATCACGTATTAACACACCTACATGTTGCTACGTGCACAATATTGACTGACACTTTGGTTTGTGGCTGAACACGTGACAATTTTATTGACCGTTATTTCCTCTACAAGTTTCTAGCTTAAGGTTATGCCAATAATGTGATTAAATTTATCTGCTCCAATCTCAACGAAAGGTTTTGAATATTTGCTGATTAGGAGGTCTTTGGAACGACCTTCATCTTGTAATGAGAAAAGTTCTTCATACAAATAGTCGAATGTTACAGTTTTTTTAATAGAAATCATATTCTTTGGTATTTTAATAATTTAGATAGAGCTGAATTGATAATTCAATTTTTATTATTATTATCAGCATCTTTTAACTAGATGAGAATCGTAAATGCTCTAACAAAAACTAGGAAAATTTGGAAACTATCAAAATTTGAAATTACCTCCCGTTTACAAGGAAATTGACAAGCCACACCTGTGCAAAGCTTTATTAAATTACCTTTACAGTACAATTAGGGCGCTTGTCGGTGGCCCAACTACAACAAAAGTGACGTGCTTCGAAGCCTGAAGGGAGTTCAATTACCAGGGAATTTCCCATCGACATTCCCCGGTCAATTTCGTTACAATAACGTGTCACTTATTTGATTGCTACAGCCTGTAAGCGCCTTAAATGAGTAAAATAGGTTCAAGAACTGTAAAAACTGGAAAGAATTTACAGTAACAGAAACGTCATAAATATCTTATGAGGCCACGTCAGGGCTGTAAAAGAAGGATATACAGCTGGATCCCCGTGGAAAGCCGTTCATTACCGTGCCCATTCACTGTCTTTTCAATAAGAATCCACGGGCAGCCTCTCAAAAGTAAATCCCATCTTCATCTCGGCCGTATTGAAAACACATATCGAGCTTTCCTATTTCCGGAAATCCAGAGCGATTTCTCCAAATGGAAAATCAGTCTGTCGAGGAGAAACGACGTTATCGGAAAGTAGTTTCTGCTGCATTTTTATTGCACTCTATTTGAGTTTATCTTATATCAGTAAATACTTAAAAGCGACAATTTAGGACTAAAATTGAACTGCGTCTTCATTAATTAAACACGCCTCGTAAATCAGATAAGCAATTAATTTTATGCCCTAATGACTCGGTAATGTTTGCTTATAACTAAGATTACATGGCGGAAACCATACTAAGTTTTGTATATACAGATTTCGATTGTTCGTTGCGTATAGCAAATAATTTTTCAAAAAATTTAAAGAATGGAAGGTACTAAGGGTCTTTTTTGACTACTTTTTGAAATTCAATATCTCGGTAACATGAAGAGCTAGAGAGGCCAGTTTTTGCTGATTTTGTAGTATTTTTTATCTTTTTTCTAATGGCGTTTCAGTGAAATTTTTGCAAAAAGTGCAATTTTGGCTCCACGAGGGTTCCAATGCACAGCAAAGGGCATATTTATACCAAAAGTACCTTAAATTAGGTGAAATGAGAACATTATTATTTTCTCTAAGAACATTTTTGAATAATTACACAATACAATTTAGGTCATCACGTTTGTATTTAATTTAACTGAAAAATTAAAATTTTCTCGGCTTTCAGAAGAGTTATAAACCTAAAAATTTTTGATATCTCAGTCTTTAATTCCTTCATATACGCCTTTTAAAAGCCAATAAATCACTGTTGAAGATTATTTGATGGAATATGGTAAATTAAGTGCTTACGCTTATAACTCTACAGGGTGGTCCAGTTTTAAATGTCAATAATTCACCAATCCATAGCCAATTAAACAATAAGTTGACATTCATTATGTCATTTTCTTGAAAAGTGATTCTTAAGGAAAATAGAGTCCTTCAAATTTCTGTTTAAAAAATCGTTTCTTTTGTCATAACTGTCAGACCGTTGGAGCAATATTGATCAAATTTGGAACAAGCACTTTATTACACGTTATTACAGTCAAAGACCCAAAACTAACCTAACCCAACTTAAAAATTGTCTTGGAAACGGAAAATTCACTTAAGAAGTTTAAAAAATATTATTGTAGCCAGTTTTCATAGTTTCCAGACAAACTGAAAGACTTTAGTTTTGAAAATTGACTTAGAAAAGATAAAAATTTCAGAAGCTTAAAAATTGTGTTTGTAACCAGTTTTCATGCAAATCGAGAGACTTTAATACTGAAAATTGACTTGTAGACATAAAAACTACTTTTTCAAGAATTTGTTACAATAAATTCATACATTTAAACCTTAAAAATTTACTTGAACCCCAAAATGTGACTGAACTAATGAAAAGTGACATCAGAAGCTTAAAATTTGCATTTGAAGTAAGTTTTCATAATTTGAAGACAAATTTCAATATTTTAGTCTTGAAAATAGTCTTAGATGCAGGACATTGACACATTCATTTTCTTCGAATTCTGGACTATTTTTAGTGCTTCAAAACTGCTTTCAGCTTGGAAAATCTAGTTTCAAGACTATCTTCACCAAGTTATTGACATAGCAAACTTAAAAAACAATTTTTACATTCTTCATAGACTTAAAATAGCATTTTAAGCTTTGTCACTATTAAATCGACTTCTAGACACCTCAGTGTTAAAAATTCGGGTATTTCTTAATAAACTAGACTGTTTTTAGTGTTTTAAGGCTGTTTTCAGTGCCTCAAATCGAGTTTCAAGACTATCTTTACAAAGTTTTTGACTTATCAGGCCTAAAAGCCAGTGTGTCCACTGGCCATAGTCTTGAAAATGTTATTTCAAGCTTCTTCACTATTAAATTGACTTCTACAATCATAGGTGCAATAAATTGTAGCATCTCTAAGAAATTCAGAGTTTTTAATGCTTTTTAAGACTGAAAAATTGAGTTTAAGACTCTTTCCAAAAGTCAAGTTTCTTCAGTAATAAAAGTAAAAAATGTTGGTACCAAATGCTACAATAATAGTCTTGAGAACTAATTTTTAGAAATAAAATAATCCGAAAATTTAATTTAGTTCTAGAATTGTTGTCCAGTCCAGAAAATTGAGTTGTACACCAATTAAAGTCTTGAAAATATACTTTTGGACTCTCTTTAGTCCTAGTAAAGTCAGTTCTAGCATTAAAAGTCAACTTTTATATTATTTTTAGTAGTAAAAAATGAGTTTCATGCACAATACAATCTTTGTCTTGATTTCCGGACTTTTTTAAGTTCTTGAATGCCAGTTTCAGACACAACCAGGATGGCAGTCTGAGAAAGTGAATCATAAGACCATTCCTAATAGTAAAAAGCAAGTTTTTAGACTATTGACTACAAATTTGGATTTTCCCAAGTCTTGAATGTTCAGTTTTAAACTATAAAATGATTTTTTAAATGGAAATTTGGAGGACTGTATATTCCTTAGGGAACGTTTTTCAGAAAAATTACATAATGCAAGTCAACTTATTTTTTTATTAGCTATCAAATGGTGAATTATTGACACTTAAAACTGGACCACTCTGTATATTAAACTATACCAGTTTCGGTTTTCTAGTTAAATTCACAGATGATATATTTTAGAATAGATGACGTCAAAACAGCAACGCGACATCACCACGACATGCTAAAAACTTGATTGGTCGTAGACATCAAAATGGCGGGCTGACGGGGCCAATATGGCAGGCCTGTACTTGTTGGGGTTGCTGGCCTGCGTTGTCCCTTTGGCGTCCCTCCAGCCTTTTCGACCCCTTCTTATTGTGACCGAACACTGTTACGAGCCCCTTAACATGACTTACGTCACTGAAGAATTGAACGTCGCTAACATTAGCGTGGATGTACTTGAACGAAATGGTAAGTTTAGTGTGGACGTTTTTCGTATAAATGTTCAATTAAAACTCACCAAATGCGCCTCCAGTTCTAGATTTATACCTCAAATTTCTCGACCGAAAACAAGACAGGCAAATTGCATTTTCTGCGATTCGAAGACATTATGCTTAAAAGTCTCAAAACCTCGCTTGTTATTTTTTTTTTTTGGAATATTTTTTCACTGAAGTAGCTACAATAATCATAAGTAAATTTAAAGAAAATTGCCCAAAATGTCTCTTAAACTTTTTTCTCTGAAAAGTTCGTAAACTTTCCTGGAGGGTTTTTGTTCCATTATCAAGTATTTCAATTCAAAAGTACGTAAAGCGAGCAAAACCAATTTTACCGGAATTCCGTTTACTTTTCAGTTAATATTTGGGTTATGGTTTTTCTTGTCTTTTATTTGGAATCCCCTAAAAGGTAATCGATACAATTTTTCAGACACTTGCGACTCGAAAAGGCTGCTACACGCCTTGAAACCTGGATCCGAGCTAATATTGGGCTCGTTTCATCCGGAAATTTGCGGACCTCTCAAACATTTTGCCCAGTTTTTTAACGCCACTCTACGAACATGGAATTGTCCAACGGTAAGAAATTAGATCTATCATCTCTTTGAATTGTATTCATGTTAAATTTAAACGTCTACAACAACCTGGATTGTTTATTGATCATGCCATCCTTAAGTAGGCCCTTAAGGCAAACTGAATTAAAGGGCGCTTTTGTTTATGACCGGACTATTTCTTTTCATCAAGTCGAAACATGACAAGGGACAGGAAGCTGTAATGTAGGACACTGAATAAATAACGGAAGTTTTGTTTAAATTTTAGTTTAATCATTAACTTCAATTGTTCCCAAGAATAGCACCTTCTATTTCCATTTTTACATACTAGAAATGTATATCATAAAAATATACTTTTATAGTGTTTATTTATTTTTAATTAGCATTTAAAAAAGCTTGTAGGTTGCTGACGTTGAGTAATTAAGTTACTCCAGAAGATTAAAACAAATTGCCAATGTCTTATCCAGCTAAAATAAGCTACTTGTTGCGGACATCTGTGTGATTAACAGTTTCAATTCGAAGCGGTCTCGACCAAATTAATTACTTTTCAACCTAATAGAGCAGTGACATTTTATTTTTGGTCTAGATTTCACCAGACGGTACTGGACCCTCTACAATTGACACAGCAAGGGCTTTTGCTAGACTAGTGGATGATATGAAATGGAGATCCGTCGCCATTCTTACAATTGGTAAGAGAAAAAACTGCTTTCTGAACGCAGTTTTTCGAAATTATTGAATTTCTGGCGGCTTGGAAACAAACAAGATCATAAATTTAGGCCGAAATTGCCTCGTAAACGAGTCCCACTGACAAAACGACGGAGGCTTAACGAAAATATTTCTGTTCAATTCTCCTTTTTTTTTGGGAGACGAAAGATGAATGGTTATTTTTCAAAAATCTTTTTTTCTGTTCTGGTTTCATAATAACCGATATTACCTTACTAGTGCGGTATTAAATTTATATATGCACAGAGTCCGGTTGGTGGCCGACCCTTTCACAAAACTTGGATCTGGAGCTTAGGGACCTGGGAATCGTCCCCAAACACTCATTCCTTTTCGAAGCGAACGCCTCTTTGGAGTATATCGAAATGAAGCTAAATATTTTAAAACAGGCTCCTTGTAGAGGTATTTTTCCTTTAAAAGCCTTGGTTAATAGTTTATTAAACTGGATGTTTCAGCTTTGATATTCTGCATGCCTTCCTCGGAGCTTGGCATGGTGGTGTTCAATGCTGCTCGTAACTTGAACCTGTCCGGTCGAAACACCCTGTTCATTCTCATGGACGTGTTTGCTCTGCCTTCCTGGAGATTTCGTCTGGGAAACGGTGACAATAAAACGACCAACTTAACGCAGGACGTGCTTTTGTTTGTCGATAACGAGACGTCGACAAGAGCGGTAACGACGGAACGGCAAATCGTTAAAAATGTACGGGAAAGTGTGTCCGGTGTCGTTTCGACAAAGTGCTTCGCCTTAGCGGAACAGTTTATGAACGGTTCGTTACGTTCACTTGTGATCGTCATGGACTTTAATCAAACCGAAATGATTCCGATCAATTTTGAAAGATGGTGGAATACGCATCAGCAACTCGACGAATGTGACGCACTCTGTTCAGCTTTAAGTGTTGGGTAAGTAATTAAAGATATCCTCCAAGATATGATTTTAAGTACAACTTAAGCTAAGTTGAGGTTTGAATGTGACAGATCAGATGCAAAATAATACAGTCTAAACTGTCTTTAAATTCAACGAATGTTAGGGAAACGAACATAAATAACTGTTTTCAGTTTACTTAAGTTTGATTAGGTTAGGTTAGTTTGAATGGTCAAAAAAAGCAGAAAACTAAAAGCTGCTTTTTAAAAATCCTACACATGTGAACTACTACAGTACAAATTCGAGTTTATTTCTGTAAGACATAACTTATCGATATATGATCCACATTTTATTAAACTAATGCATTTTGCCTGCTACAGCTTTCCAAATATTGAAAATTTTATATTTTAGTAGTAAACATCTCAAAAATGACAAAATTTAGAAAAGATTCCAAGTGATTACGATAACATTCACAAAAAAAACCAAAACTGGCCCACGTGATATCATTGTCATTTGGCAAAATAATAACCATGTGACAAATTGCAAGACTCGAGCTGATTATTATATTTATAGAAAATTCTCTAAATGGCAAATTACATAATTTAAATCAGACCTAAATTGCATCTAGTGGGAATTATTGCAGAACATAAATCGATATCCACTGAGTTAATTAAGCGAGTATTTCAATAACAAGGGTCATCCTGCTGAAGTGCTATTAAGTTTAACCTAAAGTTGCTATCTGAACCACGGAGCTTTTGATATTGTTTTGACAGAAGCAACGTTGCTGATGATGACGTATTTTGTTTAGAAGAAAGGTAAAACCATTTTACTTAAAACCACTATTACTCACTTATTTTAAAAACTTTGAATCATTAAAGAAAGTTTTTCTTTGTTTAGACAGTTTATCACAATTTTTCTCCTCAACATTTATAAAGTTACTTTTGAATAAATACTCAAATTGAATTAAAAGGAAAAATTAAGAGGAATAGAGGAATAAACACTCTCCAGCAAAAAATGGCTGCCATAAGAAAGTTTGCATGAACGCATGCTGTTCTGAAATCTGGTTTTAGCTTAATTTTGAATTCGTTTCTTACCACTTTTTTGTCTGAACACGTTTAAAATTAATCGGATGAACTATGTGCCTGACTTATTTAACAATAATACTAAGTAAAAGCAATTTTAAATAACTTTCTTAATTACAGATCTTGGATCTACTGGGCGATTTCAAGCGGCGTTCTCCTAGTTATGTGTATTTTGGGGGCGGCCATTGTTATTAGGTATCGTCTCCTGCAAAAACGAACTTCTAAAGCTCCATACAGGGTGTTGCTGGCAGCATCCGATTTCAAGTTTCCCCAACTAGCCGACAATCTTAGGGTAAGTCACAAAAATTAAATTAGAAAATTCCTAGCCTTCATCGGTGTGATACTAGTGTGATCCGCTTTCCAATCAGTTTAAGTAGATTACACACTACGCACATTTTTTTTAAATTAAACTGGCTGTAATACATTTAAAAAGTTATATTTAAGGTCATATAACATGATAGATTAAATGGGTCGTGTGAGGGCAAATAAAAGCGCGTTAAAAGAACGCAATTCGCTTAAAATGTGTTTGCATTTCACGGGAAAACATCGGGTTTGTTTATTTAAGGGTTTGCAATGATTGATTGATTTCTTTCGTTCGACGGCTACATTGTATATTTGGGTAGCAAATTTGCTAAACCGAGAGTTAATGGATATTTTGAACTGAAACGCACAGTTAAGTGAAGTTGTCAGGACAACTGGTGCAGGTTTATTATAGTAGTAACTTTTCAATCACAAATCAATGAAAAACCGGTTATCAAACTCTCAAATGCCAACAAACTTATGTTTGTTGTTAAAAAAATGTCGTTTTAGAGTTTATAGTCACTCTTAAAGCGAGAGCAAACAACGCTCGCGATCCGCAACTGTAAAGGACAAAAACTACTAAGTTTCTGTAATGCTAGCAAAAAGCTGGAAACAGTTTCCTCAATGTTGATGTTTCCGGATAAACTCGCTGCAAATCATGCCAGAACGGCTATTTGTGTTCGGCTTGGTTTTGGAGTATGCTACTTGTTCGATGGCCTGGAAATGGAATATTTCCATTAGTATTGTGATAATCGTTAACTAGAGAAGTCATTAAAAATAATGAGATGACTCTCTATCGATAGTCTTAACTTTAGATTACTGGTTTATTCTGTCATTTATTAATAGTTGCATAGACTTAAAGGACTCTCGACACACACACTGTTGTCATAAATTGTGTCTTTTTTTGGGAAAAAATGTGATTTTTCTTAAAAAACCACGTGACGTATAATAAACTGACAGCCAGATGATTTTACTTGTCAATTACCGCACGAACAGCTCCGAGGGATTTGCTTAAACCCTCGCAAGCGACACGTCTTGAATATAAATTTCTCTACGAATGGGTTGGACTTCAGTAAATTGAATATATACTTCCCTTTTCCCGTCTACGTGCTTTAAAATTAGGATGAAACATAGCATTTTTGGTGAAAATCAAATCAATAAATAATTCATAAATAAGTAAAAAATACTTTAAATAAAGTAATGTGACACATTTTGTAGCGTAATAATTACAAAATGTTAGCAAGTGAAATTTGGCTAGAAATGTGTAATTCAACTTCCTGACATCCCATATTGTCTTGGCCGTATAATAATTAAACTTCAATAATTCATTCATGAGGGTGTGATGATGAAAAACGTTCTTTTTCTGGAAACTGACAGTTTTACGATCCATAAAACCCCTCGACGCTCTCGACAACAGTAAATTAAACTTTTAGTGTCGATTTAAGAGTGGCAAATGTATTTTAATCTGAGGGCAGTGTTCTTCCTCAAAATCTGTACAGATAAAGTTAGTGGATCCTTCCTGTGGTCGATCATTGATCTAGAAAATAACGATGTAATTCAATCACGTCAGGTTGACGAGGGTATTGAAGCAATGCTGTGCTGCTGGTTACAGCAACTGCAGGAATTCGGGGGCCCGGAAGTGGACAAGCCCGACCTGTTACAGAATTCGGGGGGAGCCTCAGCCAGGACTCCTTTACATACTGGATCTACTCCAAATTTGGCCAAACAGGTGATCGTTGATCCTCGAGTACGATATAAAGTAAGTAGTAGGTTTGTCTTTAACTATTTTAATGTGAAACTTATTACTATATTATAAGACATCATCTGTTATTATATTTGCAGGGTGATTTGGTTCAAATGAAGCCAGTGCCTTCCAACAACAATACGGAGCTGAAAGCAAAAGCCATAGAAATATTGGTGCTTCTTCACGGATTGAGACACGAAAACTTAAATCCTTTGATCGGTAAGTTTTCTGTTGGGAGATTTATTTTATTTTGAAACACTCACTTATCTTCATCCCGTTTTGCCCTAAACAACAAACAACTACAAGGTCTGCAACGAGTTTCGATAGAAAACACGTGTGCGAACCATTAAACTTTTGATACAGGAATATGACGATAAAGTTAACACTTTAATCATTATTATGCCATGGTTGACCTCGTCTACAGTACGAAACAACGTAGTTGGCTCTTACGTCATCAAAATATCTCTGGACGTCTTCCAAATATAATGATCTAGAGATCTCTCTTAAAAGGCTCTTTCTGGTAAGATTTTCGAACCTTGATTAGCAGGATACTCATCAATTTGATCATTTGTTTTCTAATCATGTTTACCACTCACTGACTAAACTTTGCCTTTCTCTCTTTTAGGAATATTAGCAGAACCTCCAAGAGCAGCTCTAGTATCGGAATATTGCTCCAGAGGCTCACTGCAGGACGTGCTTGAGCGGGACGATATCAAGCTGGACTGGTCGTTTCGACTCAGCTTACTTACTGACCTCGTTAGGGTAAGTTTTTTCTCTTCCTCTTATCTGTTCTTATCCAGTAATTTTTCTAGGGTATGAAATATCTGCATTCAACACAAATTCGCGTTCACGGTAATCTGTCGTCACGCAATTGCGTCATAGACGCTCGTTGGGTGCTGAAAGTAGCTGACTATGGACTACCGGCTTTTTATGAAGCTCAAGGGATCCAGTTACCTCCTAAAACCGCTAGAGGTCAGTAATTGAATTTAGTCCTAACAATGATAAAAATCCACGAATAATTAATTCCCCGTCAAAACATTTATCTTTGTCGTGTTGCGCTGAGAAGATGCTCTATTAAGGGTAATTCGGTTAAGAACGGCCGTTAAACGCTTTCCTGGAAATGGAAAATATGGCTTTTTGGCCGAAGAAATTGAATTTTACTCGTTTCTCCCATCAAATGCCTTCTTTGACTGCAGCTTAATTACTGCTTATTAAGTTCCTTTAAAAGTGTTTCGTCTTTAGTTTAAAAAGGAACTTCCTTTTACTACGCGTGCAGCTGCATAATTAGCAAATAATTAACCTCTTAAAGTCGCAAAGAAGCTTCAGTTTCACAGCTAGCGGAGATTTTTTCGTAAATAAAACATTTAAACTGCTATCAAAGTTTGCAACTTTAAAAGCAAAATTTTGCTATATAACTTAACTAGTCTTCGCTATAATCAATACCGTAACACATTCTGAAACATCATACAGGGTGATCATAATCGGAAACCTATGAAAGTCTGATTTTAATTGTTACTATAAAATATGTATGTTAGACTTTGCGTTCTATTCAAATATGAAATGTAAACAATTTTTTTAGATCTATTGTGGACAGCACCCGAACTGTTACGTAATCCCAATCTTCAAATAAAAGGAACCCAACCTGGCGACGTGTATGCTTTTGGCATCATTATGCAAGAAACCGTGATACGAGGCGAGCCATTTTGTACGTTATCCTTGAGTCCGGAACAAATAATCGAAAAAGTTAAAAAACCGCCCCCACTAATTCGTCCTTCGGTGAGCAAAGGGGCTGCGCCCCCCGAAGGTATCAACATTATGCGCCAATGTTGGGCGGAACAGCCGGAACTCCGGCCGGACTTTAACGTTATTCACGATCAATTCAAAAAACTGAATCACGGCCGGAAAGTGAACATAGTGGACACGATGTTTCAAATGTTGGAGAAGTATTCCAATAATTTGGAGGAGCTGATTCGGGAACGGACGGAACAGTTGGACATGGAGAAAAAGAAGACTGAACAGTTGCTGAATCGTATGTTGCCCAGGTGAGTTACAGCAAGTTTTTAAAACTGGTATACAGGTTGATTGATTTTAGTTACGTGGCTGAGAAGTTGAAACTTGGTATGCCGGTAGATCCCGAAGAATACGAAGAAGTAACAATTTATTTTTCGGATATCGTGGGCTTTACTACGATATCTGCCCATTCTACACCTTTTCAGGTACTTATTATGGCATTTATCAACTAAAAACTACACAAAATTGTCGTGATAGGTGGTTGATTTGCTCAATGACTTGTATACGTGCTTCGACGCCACTATCAATGCGTACAATGTGTATAAAGTGGAGACAATTGGGGATGCTTATATGGTGGTTGGAGGTCTACCTGTTCGCATACCAGACCACGCTGAACAGGTTTCCACTTAACTATCATTTGAACACCCTGTAACCTGTTCCTTTCAGATTGCAACCATGGCACTCGATTTACTGCACGAAAGTGGTAAATTTCAAATACGCCACTTGCCAGGTACTCCACTACGACTGCGAATAGGGCTCCATACTGGACCGTGCTGCGCTGGCGTAGTGGGTCTCACCATGCCCCGTTACTGTTTGTTTGGCGACACTGTAAATACTGCTTCTAGAATGGAATCGACAGGTAGTTTATCACTTTTTGAATTTTTTGAACGATGCAGTGAAACTTTCTAGAAATATTGTTTTGTGTAGGTAGTTATAGTCTCTCTGGAAGTAGGTATTCAATTGAAGAATCCATGGTCGAAATTCTTTGTGAGAGGCACTTATAATGTTGTTTTCGATTTTTAATTTGCTTATATGCAGTAATATTTGTTTAGAGTTCACAAACAAGCTAGTCTAAAATGGATTGAAAAACTGGAAACTGTTATTACTGGTCGACACTGTAATCTCACATGCATAACAATTTTTATCCACAACCGGTATATTATGAAGGTTTAATACGTCTGTTTGGCGTGGACTAAAACCTTCTAATACACTGTCGTGTATTAAACTCATAACACTACGCTCACCTGCAAAGTCAGTAACATTTTTTTCACTCAAATCAAGCTTATTTTGGTCAGCAGTTTTGTAGCAGCCCCTTGATTTAGAGTTTCTGAAGAACTGGAGAGACCAACAACTTTAGGTGATACTTGTATTGTTTCAGCATTTTGCTGCACAATAAATCTTCAGTATAACTTTCCGCTCCCATACTCGACTTCCTTAATGTTGCTTGAAGAGCGCCTTATTCCATGTCCGGTTAAACTTTCTGGATACGGGAGTCCAAGAAACGATTTTTGAACGAAACATATTTCTACAGCATTGACTGAAAAAGCTTCTTCAATAATCGTGAAGTTTCTTGAAATGTTTGTTTTCGTATTCGGATTGGGCACATGGACTTGGCTGCTATCCAAAAAGGTTAACTCGTTGCATTGATAAGCACCTGCGACTCCCATGATCGTTGCAACAACCTGTAAAAGGTTCAAAATAAAACATTTCATATGTAAATTGAAATATTAACATCTTTTTTGCTTACATCTTTGTTCTTCAATTTGCTCTCTCCCCAGTATCTTTGCTCTCTTTTGGTTTGTAATTTCTTGATGAGGATTTTAAATACCTATAAAGTAAGTTTACCATACTTTGAAATATCAATACTTCTATGCACTTTTAACATCGAATATTTTGTCCACATTGAAGAAGCAACAAACCGTTTCTTCACATTAAAGAAATAGGATAATAGAATCTCTTCTGTAATTCCTGCTTCTGCTATACCACTTTTTCTTCTTCAGTTGTTGATTTACACCAATTCCTTCACGTATACGCTTTTACTTTTCACTGGTAGCAGACATAAAGTTGCTTCTTGTTGGATTTCAGCAGGAATAAAGAGATTCTCACTCATGATATTCAGGAATTTTGTCTGCTTTTCCACTCCTAATTAAGCCCTGGTAGTGGATAAAACGGTGAATTAAATTCGTGGAAAGAAAGACTTGTTAATCTCTTTATATAATTAATAACTATACTTGCCGCACTTGTTCATTAAGTCGACTTTTCGCAACGATCTGCATATTTTCTGTAATTCCACTTTAAAATTTTCCAGGGGCGGCTTGGCGAATCCACTTGTCTGAAGCAACCAGATTACGATTGGAACGGACCGGTGGGTTCCATATCACGTACCGCGGTCGCACCGAAATTAAGGGTAAGGGCACCATGGAAACCTACTGGTTATTAGGGCGGGAAGGGTTTAATAAAGAACTTCCAATACCTCCATCTATTGAGTGAGTTGGTGTTTTGGTGACCTAACATTAATTTAATAATTTGAATGGTTTTTTTTTTGTTGCTTTGTCATTTTAAGGGAAAGCCATGGGTAAGTTACGAGAACGTTACAGTTGAATCTTGAATATTTTTCTTGATTTAGATGAAAAGCTACACTAATTTTGAACTATTGCAGATTAGATGAAAGTCTAATAATCAACACTATACCGACCATATCCACTGTACAAGAGGAATATGCGTTAGTCGATTTGGGTTCTATGGATTACTACCCGAGACACATGAGTGTCAGCGAGGGCCCTAGTAAAACTCCAAGCCCTAATCCAACCTTTATCAAATCAATGGAACAATCTAAGTTTTCATCTTTGGCTAGTCAACAAAATGATGAGCAGTGAGTATCTTTGTCACAAGTGTTATAACAAACATGATTTGGTTGACGGTTGACGGAAAATTGTATTATCCTCAGGGCAACTATAGTAAGAAGCTCCTCAAGTGACGCCCCATTAGTCTATGCGAGGCCAGTGTCAGCTTCTGAAGTAGCAGCCGCATTACTTCAGGCTTCTACTAGTTCTTTATGTCCGTACAGGAGAGGTTCAAGAGCTAGATCTAAGATAAAGGTACCAAACATATATTTTTTGTCACACGTTTTTAAAGTACGTAAAGACATAAATATCACTTTTGTCTTATGCATGGAATAAACCTTGCAGTCAATAAAAAACCAAATAGGACAAACTACTTAATTATATGCTTCTACGACAATAAAATAACTTAGATTGTAGGTTGCTTTTGCAGGAAGAAGACGAAGATATAAGTACGCCATACAGTCACTACAAATGTCTGAGTCCGAAACTGAGAGCGGGGAAACTTCTTCGTAGACAATTCAGTCTGGATAGAACAGAAGAACTAAATACACAAACCGATGATGTTGAGGTATGGTTTATTAACCTGAAGTAGGAAAAATGACCTGCAAGTGCTTTCTTAGGTGACCAGTCCACGATTGTGCAAACAAAACTCGGCGGGGGCGGTTGACTTGGAGAAGATCGAGGAAGTCCTTTTGAAGATTCCAACCACGACTGCTTCGATATCTTCCCAGCTACAGAGCTTCCTAACGGCCTCCGTTGATTCGTTAGATTCAGATTAATTAAACAACTCCGGTCATATCAGAGAGCACTCCACGTTGAACTAAAAGCAATTTTACCACTTATGTGTCCTTCTGACAAGACTAGACTTTCTACGGATTTTTTAATAGAGATTTTCGTCTCGTTAGTTGTTTTATTTTCACTTAAGTAATTAGTCTGTTTGTGTTTAGATCGTGTTGTACTAATTATTGTTATGTAGGTATATTGAGTTATCAGATGATCTAAGGCATAACACTGCAGTCAAACTGTTGATTTTAACTATACTACTAGATGGTTTTGTATCACTTTAAGGTACAAGGATTCCACTGGATACTTTTGTATGGCAACAATTTGATTGTTGCTTTGCTGTGTTCACTACACGGCCCACTGAAATAGCTCAACTGCCCAAGCATTTTCTCTTCAAATTTCAGCCACTTTTCTACTTTGGAATTTGTAGCGCAACAAAACCTGAGAAACAAATCACGTTTTCACAAAAATCATTCAATACAAGAGTATCCAGTAGACTCGTACCTTTACGCACTATAAATGTTTCCAGAATTATTTTAATAAAGGGTTGTGTAGTTCAACTGTTTTGACTAATTAGACAATCCCATTTAAATACGTGAGTCTTAGCACTAGGACTATTTAAAATAACCTGATGTTGGTACATGTAGGATTGTTGTT
The DNA here is from genome assembly GCF_016097725.1 of Ips typographus. Lineage (NCBI taxonomy): Eukaryota > Metazoa > Arthropoda > Insecta > Coleoptera > Curculionidae > Ips > Ips typographus. The sequence goes on from NC_138429.1 coordinate 6,641,327, forward strand.
ATTACTAATAATTATTTATTGTAAATAAAACCCTTTTGAATGTGGAATGAATTTTAATAACACCCATACACGTAATCAATCTAAAGTGGAACAAAAAATTAAAACTTATCAACTAAGTGAAGAATGTGTTGTTGTTCTTGGTCCCTCCAATCCTTGTCGCCTTCCTCTCCAAGATTGCCAGCATATTCCCTCATAATGTGTCTGATAGTTTTTAGTGAAGCTCCTCTCAAGTTGAGCATCTGAAAAAATCACTATTTGCAAACCTTTCGCAAAAAAAACGAAATTTGACTTTACCTGCATTACACGTTGTTTCACACTGACCGGACCAGCAGCGCAGACTTCCACTATAATATAGTCAACGAGTTGCAAGGTAAACAAACCACCTTCCAGCCTCTTCAAATAATTTTCGTCTTCATTCTCTTCACGTTCATCCAAACCTTCATCAATGGCCTCAACCTTTTCCAAATATTTAAAATGCAACTCTAACAATCGATCCACTTTTTCGTGATCGTTTTCCGTAAATTTGCTGACTAATCTTTGCCTCTGTGACCCCCTTTAAGGTTTTCATAACAATTTTATTGCTGCCTTTAAAGGAAATTAAGATATTTACCTGCAATTTCTTAACATTGAAGCTATAATCGAGCACACATGTTCTTCATGCTCTTCAGTTGAGAGGACTTTCCGTCGGTTTTTCTTTGGCGTTTTCATGAACAATGGAAATATAGTTCTCAAGCCCAGAATATCAACAAACTTATTACCTAAATCAATAAATCACTTTGCAGACTACCAAAAATCTAAATGACACAAAACAGAAATACATACAGTTATCTTTTCCATGTATTCCAGACATGGCATAATCCAATACTTTTAATGAGCCATTTCTTGAAGTTTTTTTCTCTCTAAGCATCAAATTCATCAGTTGCAATCCTTCACCTTTAAGAAATTTATCCCTGTTTGGTACAACCATTAAGGCACTGCACAAACTGCAACAATTTCAGTTAAACTACTTAGTCTTATAGTTATTTTAAATTTGTTGTAATACCAGTTAAACAAATTTTCCATCAGCTCATGTTCTTCAGGACTGGAAGGGTCATGTCTTTTATAGAAAGCTAGTTGTTGCAACAAAGTATCAATACCATCAAGTTCACCCAGCAATAACCGGTTTTTTTCATTGTCTTGCAATACTATTGACATCACTTCACTGACATACAGTTTGTTCTGGTCAAATGGCGCTTTTACTTTCAGTCTTTTCAGTAACCAAGCCAGTAAACCTTGTTTACCACACTCTGTAGTAATTTCACTTCTTAATTCTGTTAAATTTTCAATTATAGACAGTGTATTGTGGACACCATCAGCTTCCTCTTTAACAGACTCATCTAAACGGTCCAAGTTTTGTACTAATAAAGCTATGACCTGGTGCTCCATAAGTGAATCAAGCAAAGCCTCAGCACCTTCCTCAGACTCATTCAAAATGTCTACATCAGTTAACTCTTGCAATAGCTCAATAGTTACTACAGCAATGTCACTGTTGTCATGCGCAAGTAGTTCTAATAGACTTGGAATAACTTGAAGTTTTACTAGCAGTGGGTAATAATCAGGTGCTGTGGACAACACCCTCATTTCCTGTAAAGTTTCATGCAATTCCAGCTCACTTTCCATGAACTTGTCAGGTGAGTCAGGAAACTTGATTCTCATTTCGCGGTTTCTTAGCGAGCGTTTCTCAAAGTTTAACACAATTTTTTTTATTGTGGCCTGGTCTACCACTTCACCCTAATATATTAATCATTTTTGCTTAATAAAAACAGAAAAAGCGGTTGTGACCTACCTCAGCCTGTTCAGTTTCGACGTACTTCACTATTTCAGCCCGCTCTTCCTCACTTATTAAATCCAAACCCTGCAGGGATGGTGTCGGTGATGGGGCTCTGACCATTTGTTGGGCCTTGGCTCGCGCGATTTTACGCATTTTCTTGGCTCGTTCTACTTCATCTTCTTTCTCTGCAGAGTCTGTGGGACGCTTTACAGCTTGGGGAGGCTATAAATAACAAAGAAATATACTGATTTCCTATCACTGACAATTTAAGAAATGTGAGACACAACTTACTTTATAATCCAGAAGTTCTCCAACATCCATTTTCAATGATAAAAGCTTTTTTCCAAAGTTTGTTAATTTTTGTAATACAATTTTTGTCACACTGTTAAATATACAGTATTTTTGTTTATTTTTTAACTTCTTTTTTCAGTTTTATAACTACTTTGAGGTTATGTTCTAATATTTTTAGAATTTTCTGACTGGTCTTGTGTGTGTTGTGGTTACGATGGCCACTCGTCAGTGAGACGTTCAGCCAGATTAAATAACGCGATTACGCGATTCACGATTACGAAAGATCCGCGGAAGAGGCACTTGCGTGCGTCTGAGAAACTCTCATCTCTCCCGCTTGCATAAATAGGACTAAAAATCGCCTTAAAGGCACGATCCGAGTGAAAAATATAGTCATTCCTCGTGGAAACTATAACCGTCACTGTCACATCCACGTGGTCTTGACCTAGGTTTTCACCCTTTCCGCCTCCTGGAAGTGCACCGCACAAGACAATTCCCCGTAGACCTTTAGGAATCCACGTTTCCACTTAGAGGCCCCACATTTCCACTCGACCGGCTGCGGAATTCGGTCGTCAACTCCAAATTTCTCTGAACACCGTTTCAAGAAACGTGGTTTCTTAGCGACAAAAATGGCGCCCACGAAACAGACGTGCGATACGTTTCAAGTTGAAAATCGAAGTCCTGACTGGTCTTCTATTTGGCAACAATAAACAACTTGGCAACATTGCAATACTGACGCTGTCAGTGTCAGTTGTCTATTGTCTATTGTAAGCAGTAAGCATAGCGATTAGCGGCCATATTGTTTTGTGCTGTGTGTGTGATAGAAGTGCACTAGTAAATATTGTAATTTTGTCAGTTTTTGTGTAGTCAGTTCAATTGAAACTACCTTTAATATCACATTCTCACCAAAATGGAATTATCCACTATTTTGCCAAACCCAGTTCAACCGATTTGGGACCGAGACGATGAACGCAAGAAACGAGCAGCCCTAAAACCAAGCACGGCCTTGGTTTCAGCCCAAGCGATTGCCCCTCCGTATGGGCAGAGACGCGGCTGGGTGCCCCGGAACGTGACTGATTATGGAGACGGTGGAGCTTTTCCTGAAATTCATGTTGCCCAGTATCCATTGGAAATGGGGCGCACAAAGCAATCGGCCTCGAACGCTTTGGCAGTCCAGTTAGATGCTGATGGCAAAGTGAAATACGATGTCATAGCCAGACAAGGCCATGGAAAAGACAAAGTTGTGTATTCAAAGTTGTCTGATTTGTTGCCCTCTGAAGTGGTTTCTGAAAATGACCCTTCACTGGAAAAACCATCACAGGAGGAAGTGGAGGAGAACACGGATCGTACTAGGATGGAATTAATGAAAATTACAAATTCAAAAATTGCTGCTGCCATGCCAGTTAGAGCTGCAGAGAAATTAGGCCCAGCCCAGTTTATTAGGTACACCCCATCACAACAAGGTGCAGCTTTTAATTCTGGAGCAAAACAGCGCGTCATAAGACTGGTTGAGGCTCAAGTGGACCCCATGGAACCACCAAAGTTCAAAATAAACAAAAAAATTCCCAGAGGACCACCTTCACCACCAGCACCAGTGTTGCACAGTCCTACAAGAAGAGTAACAGTCAAGGAACAGAAAGAATGGAAAATTCCACCATGCATTTCCAACTGGAAAAATGCTAAAGGTTATACAGTGCCTTTGGACAAGAGATTAGCAGCTGATGGGAGAGGGTTACAGCAGCTTCATATAAATGAAAATTTTGCTAAGTTAGCTGAAGCCTTGTACATAGCAGACAGAAAAGCTAGAGAAGCAGTGGAAACTCGCGCACAGTTGGAGAAAAAGTTAGCTCAAAAGGAAAAAGAAGCTAAAGAAGAACATTTAAGACAGTTGGCCCAGAAAGCTAGAGATGAAAGGGCTGGCATTAAAACATCATCTGGCACTCAAAGAAACTTTGATGATGAAGAGCAAGAACGTGAAGCTCTTAGACAAGACAGGCATAAGGAGAGAGCCAGAGAAAGAAATCTGGCCAGAGCAGCACCTGAGAAGAGAAGCAAACTGCAGAGAGAACGCGAAAGAGACATTTCAGAGCAAATTGCTCTTGGAATGCCAGCTAGGGGACAATCATCCAATGAAACTCAGTTTGACCAAAGACTATTTGGTCAAGCTAAAGGTTTAGGCCAAGGCTATGGAGATGATGAAGCTTATAATGTCTATGATAAACCATGGAGAGAGGGAGGTTCCATGGCTAACCACATTTATAGGCCTAATAAAAACATTGACAAGGACATATATGGTGGGGAGGAATTGGAGAAAGCAATCAGGACGAATAGATTTGTGCCTGACAAAGAGTTTGGAGGTACTGATAGGTCAGGAGCTAGCCGCAGTGGACCAGTTCAATTTGAAAAGGAAGAGGATCCTTTCGGTCTAGATTCCTTCTTATCTCAAGCCAAGAAGGCTAGCAAAAGGAAGGAACCTGAGAAGAGAGATGACAGGGACAAGAAGAAGAGAAGGGACTAATAACTTTAAGTTTCTTACAACTGAATGAACATGTACATTATGTTAAGTAAATTGAAATAGAATTTCTGTTTTAATTTTCTGAAATACATTAGTTATTTTTTCAAAGCCATTGATTTTTATTTGTTTGTGTCAATTTTTGGGTAAATATAAAGTAATTGCAAGGCAAACCACATGTCTTATTAACATACATATTAAAATGACTGCACTTTGCCCTTAATGTAAAATATGTATATTGTGCTGTATTAACAGCAATTCTAACATAAAATGTTAATAGGGGTAATTAAACTAATATTTTATTTAGTTAAGTAGAGTATAATAGAAAACTAGTTAATGGATAGGTAATCTAATAGTTTTCAAAGAAAATACCATAAAAACATAATGTTACCTACTCTTATATGTAGGTAATATGCAAGTTGTACAAGAAGTCTGCATAGCTTCTACTTGAAACAATTAATAATGATTGTAAATAGGTATAAACTGATATAATAAAATCATAAAAATACTACACTATATTGTTATTTTTCTTTTTATAACTATAATAATACCCAGCCAATTTGGCTAACTTTCCTAAATTGCCTTCATAGCTCTTTTAACTTAATTTCAGTTAAAACACATGTTTGGCAAGGGTTATTGGAGACATGTGAGAATTTGGTAACACCTACTGCATATCATTACCATTATTATGGCACATGGCACTCCCACAGATTTATAAAATGTGACAATAAAACCCATATAATACTTTAATTGCAACTCCTTTCTTTATTAACAAATATAAAAACACCACTATAACAAATATAAACATAACAATTACTAGAAAAAAATACTTGAAATTGGAAAAAACCAGTCTTAAGTAGAATACATTAAAGCTAGATCATTTTAGTGTTAATAATGCAGGTTATGCTACTTAAACCAGTACAGATTACAAAAGCTATCTAATCTTTACCTATTAAAAGAAATGTAAAACAATAATCAGGAAAACTATTTGTTAAGAAATCTTATCTAAAATAACAGCCTCCATTTAAAACATACCATAAGTGGTTTCTGAAATTTATTTGCTTTCTAGAGGATCTACTGGCTTTTCATCACTGGCCACAGGAATTTTTTCAATCCTGACTGAATCTTCTCCATTCTCAAAGATTTCTATGTCACCAAAACTGACTCTTTTTGAGTGTGTTTTACCTGTATTATTAACCTCTTTCATGTTACTCATTCTGGGTACTAAAACCTTTTGAGCTTCATCAACTGAAGGCCTTCCTTTGCTAATAATTATATAGTTCAGTGGCACCACACCAGATTTTCCATTGAGAACTGCATAGGCCCATCCAGTATTCTTCAAATGCAACTCTTCTTGGATATAAGTGGGAGCCAATGTAATGTTATCATTAGTGTGAACAGTTAGTTCATTTGGTGATGTGGCTATAAAATCAAAACACACTTTAGCTTTAATTCCAGGTGATTTCCAGTTTGCTGAATCAAGTTTATCCTCATATTTTGGTAAAAATTTACTGATTATATAAGGAGCAGATACAATAACTCCCAAAAAAGCTAAAGTAGGCCAACTAGAACCACTTGGAGGGGCTGGTGATGGTCCATTTGCTGCAGCTTCAGTCCAAGCCAAAGATGTGGAACTACGTGACACTTTTAAACCTAACATTTGACGGACTTTGCGATAAAACCAGCTTAAAAATCTAAATACATTAACTGAATACCAAATATGACCAAACATTGTCCTTAATCTACCAAAATTTTCAGCTACACCAAGAATAGCACGAAATGAACTGGTCATTGCAAAAAACGTATTGTCCAACATCATTGCAAGACTGTTAAATGCGCGCACAACACTTTCTACACTAGCAAATGTCTGTCTGGAGTTTTCTTCTGCATATTGGATAAACCTTCGTTCATGATCATCTCTTGTATAGGGTGATGAATAGTCAGCCATACTGTTAAAGTTATTGTAACCACCATACATATTGCTTCTATACCCTCCAAACCCACCATAAGATCCATAAGGTGAGTTGTAAGAAGAAAACCCATAAGGCATTGCACTGTATGAGTTAACTGCACTTGACCCAAATGAGGAGGATGGTCTGGGTGGTAAAACTGGTGAAGGCCTACCTGGTATGATTGGGGATCCAACATTCTGGCTTCTTATAAAGTGAGCAGAATTCTGTAGAGAACCTGAAGGATCCCAGGGTGGAGTTTGACTGGACATATTACGCACCAAATTAGGTCATACAAAGGTAAGTATCTAATCAACCAAGTAACACCATTTATTGGCAAACTATAATCGATCACTTTTATTATTCAGTTAAAAGTTAAACACATTTTCATAAGTAATTAAGGATTGTTGAACTTTGACTTCAGAAGCCTGTCATAAACAAACTAATCACTTACGTTTTTTCAAAATTCACTTTCACGAAACCAAACGTATTTCGAGGCCAAGAAATGATGAGCCCGAGCCCAACAACCTCCAGATTTCACTAAACGAGTTAGTAGGAGAATCCCTGGGAAATCAAAAAATGAAAAACATATTATGATTTTGATTAATGAGTGATATCATCTGATAATGGAATTGATAGATCAAACTATCAAAAAGTGACAAACTGTACACCATCTTGTGTGCTATCACGTGACTGTTTATAAAAAATGTATACTAGCAACACGTGAATCACAACGTGCAAATAAATTGTAAAGAAAAGAGTAGAGAAAACATTTATGTCAAAATAACCTAAAAATTGAAAAGTCAATTAATGACAGAACTTGATTTTATTAATTTGGTATTATTATAATTTTTTCTGGATTGAAATGTAAATTTCAGTTCAATTTTACTCTGAATCGATGTAATTAATTGTGTAGAAGTTTTTATATATGAAATAATGCCCGGTACAATTTAAAAGAACGTTTAAAAACCATAATTGGCCAATAAGATGCGCGGTCATTTACCCTATTCACTATAAACATTGATCTATGGGTAAACCCTTTAAGAAATCCATAAATATGAGAAAGTATACCGGTAATTAATTATTTTGGAAGCGAAAATGCAGAAGAAGGAAGATGGAATCGATCAGAAAAAGTTGGATCTTGAGGTATAGTTTCATCTTGATTTGTAGTTTCAATTGGATAGACCCAAAATTTTTCAACCCTTATTTAGATCTATCTCCAAAGAATGGAGTCAAGAATTGCTAGTATGGCCCCAGTGGGCCATACGGCTGACGTCCTGGAACATCAGTTAAGAGAACAAAAGTCACTTCATGCTGAATTGCACCAGTTCAAGACACAAATTGAATCTTTCCAGCAATTAACCCAAAGGCTGATTACAGCACATCAACATGAGGATACTAGCAGATTTAAAAAGGTCAATCATTCAACTATCCTCCACTAATATTGTCATAAATGTAACATAAATATTTTAGTCAGCAGAATACATCAACCAGCACTACCTCAGACTGGATGCATGCATTATAAACCGTGGAAAATTGCTGCACACTGCCTTAAACAACTTACAGAACTTTGATAGATCTCTAGACAAATTTTTGGCATGGCTTAGTGAAGTTGAGTCAGTGGTGGAAAATCTTGAGAGTGACCCAGAGTCCAGGAGAGCTGCACAACAGTTAAAAGAGATTCAGGCTGACTTGGAAAGACAAGCACCCACTCATGCTGCCTTAAGACAATCAAATTTAGCTATTTTGGGCACTCTGTCATCTGAAGATGCTTTAATGTTACAATTGAGGGGTGATGAAATGGAGAGGAGATGGCAGGTAAGAAGTTCCTCTTTTATACTGTGCTAACTGTTATTTTTGAAATGTGGTGCCAAATTTTCAAAAAGTTTTATTGGTAAATAACAGTGATATTTCACCTGATTAGGTTTTAATAATTAGTTAAGGTTGTTTAATTTTTCTAATTTAAATTAAGTTATGAATTTGTCTAGCTAGGCTGTTTTTGGTTAAAAAAAGAGCAAATTGTGTTTGCACAATATGTTTTTCCAGTTACTTATAAATAATAAGACAGTGCTTTTGTTGAATTTTTATTAACAATATTAAACTGTCAGTATAGCCAGAGAGTGACAAACTGGAACTGTTTCAGAGTTTGAACTTCTATAATGGGCCTCAAATACCCAAAAATAAAATTTAGGCACTCATTTTTTTGCTGATTAATGTACAGGGCACTGGTTGTCATAGTATGAACTAGAATTTACAAATTTGGAAATTTTCAAATTATACATAAGAATCTCAACAAGAAAAGAGAACTATTGCAAATCAATGCTCTCTCTAGACAAATATGGATAGAAACATTGTTAGTGACATGTGGTGGTGTGTCAAAAGAGATTTGTTATTATTTGATGTTGGTCACTATATTTGAATCAGATTTCCTGATGAAGTAGTCATGTGACCAAGTGTTGTGTTGTATTTGTTTGCTGAGAACCTCTCAAAAATTGCCAGAAGCCTATTGGGAAATTTGAGAACCTTTAATTACTACTGAACAGCTTCCATAAATTACCAGATGCTTCTTACAAGTGCCTTAAACTTTATAAGAATTTTTTTTAGTTGCCAAAAGCTTCTACATCCATTTTGTAGCTGCTGGAGGCTGATAGGAGTGTTAAAACCTTTCAAAAATTATTTCAAATTTGTCAGAGGCCTCTACAATTATTATTTTATTTGCCAGAAGCATCTAAATTTTACTGAAAACCCCCCAAAAATTACTGGAGACTCCTATAAGTGTCCTAAACCGAAGAGTTGTTGAAAATTTGCCAAAGGCCTCCAAAATCATTTTAGAATTTGCCAGAAATCTCTAAAGATCAGTGAAAACCTTCCAAAAAATGCCAAAGGCTCCTACAAGTATTTTAAATCTTGCAAGAGTTGTTGAAAATTGCCAGAAGCCTCTAAAGATCAGTGAAAACCTTTCAAAAATTGCAAAAGGTTCCTACAAGTATTTTAAATCTTCCAAGAGTTGTTGAAAATTACCAGAACCCTCTAAAGATCAGTGAAAACCTTCCAAAAATTGCCAAAGGCTCCTACAAGTATTTTAAATCTTCCAAGAGTTGTTGAAAATTGCCAGAAGCCTCTAAAGATCAGTGAAAACCTTCCAAAAAATGCCAAAGGCTCCTACAAGTATTTTAAATCTTCCAAGAGTTGTTGAAAATTGTCAGAAGCCTCTAAAGATCAGTGAAAACCTTTCAAAAATTGCAGAAGGTTCCTACAAGTATTTTAAATCTTCCAAGAGTTGTTGAAAATTACCAGAACCCTCTAAAGATCAGTGAAAACCTTCCAAAAATTGCCAAAGGCTCTTACAAGTATTTTAAATCTTCCTAGAGTTGTTGAAAATTGCCAGAAGTCTCTAAAGATCAGTGAAAACCTTTCAAAAATTGCCAAAAGCTCTTACAAGTGTTTTAAATCTTCCAAGAGTTGTTGAAAATTGCCAGAAGTCTCTAAAGATCAGTGAAAACCTTTCAAAAATTGCCAAAGGCTCTTACAAGTGTTTTAAATCTTCCAAGTGTTGTTAAAACTAGCCAGAGGTCACTAAAATCATTTTAGAATTTGCCAGAAGCCTCTAATCAGTGCAAGTTTAGGGCAACCTAGCTGTCTTTTCTCCATTTGTTTACGTTGATTTTAATTAGAAATTTTACTCTGGTTAATTTTACTCTAATGAGCACAGTTTCGTTAATAAAACAGTCAGTGTATTATGGTTCAATTTCTGACTACTATTTTATTATATTTTTTTTTATTATCAGTAAATCAAACTGGCATCAATCACTTAAATTAACTTTGGTTATGCTTTTACTTAAGGCAGTATTTGTGCAAGTGTTGCTGATTATTCTGTGGGTTGTCTAGGCGCTTAAAACACGTACTGCGGATTTAAGAAACCGCCTAGAACATAATGCTGACTATTGGAATTCGGTACTTTTATCATTGAGAGAGCTAACGGAATGGGTGATTCGTAAAGACACTGAATTGGGTTTGGCTGCCAGACAAGATGATCACCGAGCTTTTAGGTAGTTTGTTCCATATTTCTATAATGTGGAAGGTCAGCTAAAGTATTAACTTATTCAGGCAACAACTTGAAGATAAGCGGCCCTTAGTAGAAGCCAGTTTAAGGAGCGCTAGGCAGTTTGTAGCTGGAGATCCTTCTGGCGAACTGGCTCGTAACTTAAGAAGAGAATTGGTTAAGTTGTCTGATAAGTGGAATGCTTTAATTGAAAAGTCTGACAAGTTGGCAGCTAAATTTGAACAAAACGCTATAGTAAGATGCTTTAAGGCAGTTGGTTCACTTTATTTAACTACTTCTTGTGTAGAAACTGAAGCAATTGACTGTGAGCCTAGACGAAGCTTGCACCGCAGTGTCTCGTCTAGAAAGAGCCACTTTAACTTGGAGTGGCCCACGTAGTGCTGCAGAAGCTAGGGAACTGTTGAGTAACTTACGAATTCTCGAGCAACAGTTGCCTCCTTTACAAAGGTCTTTGGAAGAGGCACGGATACAAGCAAATGCGTTAGGGAACGCTTTACCCAACAATTTAGCTGGACAGCTCGAGGATTGTGGAGCACGTTGCCGGGCTCTACACGCTGCAATAAGAGAACGTCGGGATGTTTTGACAAGCAGCTCACAAGGTAAATTTACATTCTAGTACAAAAAGAGCTTCAAAAACAGTAAATATCTTATGGAAAACATTGAGTGTTGTTTTACTACACTTTTAGGTGAAATTTCGCCTGGACCTTCAAGTGTTCAGCCACCATGGGAACGAGCTACCACTCCCAATAAAGTACCGTACTATATAAATCACAGTACGGAAACTACTCATTGGGATCATCCTCAAATGTTGGAGTTGGCTGCATGTTTGTTGCAGTTGAACGAAGTGAGATTTTCCGCGTACAGAACGGCGTTAAAACTGAGGTCGATCCAGAAGAAATTGTGTTTAGACTTAGTCGGTCTAAGTGCCGTTTCTGAAGCGTTTGATTTGCACGGATTGAGGGCGCAAAATGATAAAACCTTGGGTAAGAATTTGTTTTTGATTTTTATTACATTATTTAATAATAATAATAATAATAACAGTCTTTATTTCGAATTGTGATTAGGATAGAGTACATTATCAACTAATACAAAGGAAATAGCGTCATGGTAAACTATGAACTATGTAGTACTTAAAGATACTTATATACATTTTCAGCGATTTTTCCCTAAATACAGATTTCAGAGAATAAGCAATCTTTATTTAACAAAATAATCCTCTATAGTGTAGGGTTCTAATTCAATTAGTAAATTTTTTACTTTTTTTTGGAAACTTTTGTCCGTCAATGTTTTCAGCCTGTCTGGTAGGTTGTTAAATAGGCGAATACACATATATTTTGCATTCTTCTCAGTGAGTGTTAATCTATGTTTTGGACAGTTTACATCGTTTTGTCTTGTGTTGTATGTATGATTGACTTTGATGTTAAATAGGTTTTGGTTCTTTTTAGGAAAGATGAGACACTCATATATCTAAATTGCATAAACTGTCGTTATTTTATTATTTTTTAAGATGGATCTACATGAATCTTTGTATTTCATTTTGAACATTAATCTAATTGCCCTTTTTTGAATTACAAATACACTCTGTATTGAAGTATTTCTACCCCAAAACATAATTGCATACTTCATAATCGATTCAAAGTTGGCAAAGTACAATATTTTAAGGGCCGCCAGGTTCAGATACCTGGAGACAATTCGAATTCCATAGCAAATTGAGTTTAACCTGCCTAGCCGAACATTTATGTGATCAGACCAATCTAGAAATTCATCAATCTGCACTCCCAAAAATTTTGTGTTCTTGGCTAGTAATTGGCTCCTGTCAGTGAGAAGGTGTATTTCATTAGGTTTCTCAAATGTACCTTGTTTTGTTGAAAAAATAATCACACTTGTTTTTTCCATATTTAAAGCTAATTTATTTTTTTTAAACCACTCAGAGGTCCTAATAAACAGATCTTTTCCAGACTGAATTAAAGTGCTGATTTCCTCTTGACCTACAAGTAAATTTGTGTCATCTGCAAAGTTGACGATTTTTTCATTTTCTTTTGCTATAGAACTCAGATCTATCATGTAAATTACAAAGAGTAGTGACCCCAGAATACTGCCCTGGGCTATTCCATGTTGATTTTCTTTTATATTTGATGTGTATGGCTTGCTGTCCCTAAATAGTTTAACCTGTTGTTTCCTATGAGATAAGTAAGAATCAAACAATCTTACTTCTAACTCCATAGAGTTCTAATTTTTTTAACAATAGTTCTTTATCTACACAATCATAAGCATTTTAGATAAGTCTAAAAATATACCTATTCCTAGTTTATGGTTTTCTATGTGTTCAAGGATATGACTTGTAAACTGAAAAATTGCTGTTTGTACTGATCAATGGCAATGTAGCCATGTTGATAACCACTGAAGAGGTCGCATTATAAACAAATCTGTTAGCTGTGTGTATAAAACCAATTCAAAAATCTTTGAAAAGGCTGGAAGGATGCTTATTGGTCTGTAATTTCCTATTTCATTTTTATCACCTTTCTTATAAATCGGTTTAACTTGAGCAATTTTCAACTGATCTGGAAAGCATCCCTGCTTGAGACTTTTATTTATTAAGTATGTTAGTGGCTTACCAATTTAACTATACTTGCAGGAATCTCATCTATACCACTTGTTATTTTGTTTTTTAATTTTGCTGAAAAATCACACATCATATTTAATTATTGTATTGCAGATGTCGCTGATATGATACTAGTTTTACGAGCAATTTTTAGTAATGTAGCATCCCAGGACCCTAATTTAGTGGACGTGCCTTTGTGCGTTGATATGGCTTTAAATTGGCTGTTGAACGTGTATGACAGTCAACGTACCGGTCAACTTAGGGTGCTAAGTTTTAAGGTTTGGACGTTTTACTCACTATAATAGTGCGAGTTCTAAAACTATTTTTAAGGTGGGTCTAACGATTTTATCAAGAGGTCACTTGGAAGAAAAGTACCGGTATTTATTCCGATTAATTGCGGATCCTCAACAAAAAGCTAACCAACGTAAGCTGGGCTTATTACTGCACGATGTCCTGCAAATTCCGCGTCAACTTGGCGAGGTTGCAGCATTTGGCGGCTCAAACATTGAACCTAGCGTTCGTAGTTGTTTAGGTACTGAATTTAGCGTTGTATAACATCATAACTTTTCTGAATCAGCGATTACAGGCGATCGGGAAGAGTTAGAGGTCGCTCACTTCTTAGCTTGGCTACAGCAGGAGCCCCAATCTCTCGTTTGGTTGCCGGTATTACATAGAATCGCAGCCGCTGAAAAAGCAAAGCACCAAGCCAAGTGCAATTCCTGCAAGCAATATCCGATTGTCGGACTTCGTTACCGTTGCCTTAAGTGTTTCAACTTTGACATGTGTCAAACGTGTTTCTTCTCCGGAAAATTGACGAAAGGACATAAGTTGACCCATCCCATGCACGAGTATTGCGCCGCCACTACTTCGATTGAGGACGTCAGAGACTTTACCAGAGCTTTAAAAAATAAATTTAAAAGCAAAAGATACTTTATGAAACATCCACGATTGGGATATTTACCGGTTAGGTCGGTACTAGAAGGAGATGAGTTGGAAAGTCCGGTAGCATCACCACAGCACAACGACATGCATTCGAGGTAAATGTACTAGGAAATTTAATAACTTTTTCTAACTTAGGACACAAAAGACCTCTTTTTGACTGTCTGAAGAGATGGAAGTAATGATAACATGATCGTTTCAGATTGGAAATATACGCCTCCCGATTGGCCGAAGTCGAACTGAGGGCCGCCTCTCCAGACGAGGAACACAGGCTTATAGCTGATTACTGTCACTCGCTAGAGGGTGCTCCGGCCAGTCCGGGCCAATTGATGATGGTAATCGACGAAGAACAGCGCGCTGAACTCCAAGAAATGATTCGCGAACTAGAGACTGAAAACCAGGCGTTGAGATCCGAATATGAACAATTACAGGTCAGTAACCACTTTAACCCTGATTATTTCCCTCATTGTACTAGCAGCCAATAAAATTCAATGAACCTTTCTAGTTCGACCAATGAGAGCCGTTATATACTGAATAAATCCCTAGTTGCTAAAATCTTACACTGAATAAACACCTCCTACCTTTTTCGAATACGTTTTTTTGAAGAACATTTGATATTAAACGAAACGGGATTTAGACACATATAAAATTTAAGCTATTTTCTTCAATATTAACAATTAATAAATCACTATAACGTAGTTTCCATTAAAAAATTACATAAATTAAAATATTATGACGTCGTAAACAAAAATATACATGGCTGAACGAAAATCTGTCGTCTGCTGGGGTGAATTCAATATTATCATTAATTTCATCACGTTTAGTTTAGTATTTGTGTTCTAACTAAGGTGTTTTCTTGTTAATAAACTAAAATGTGAGTTTTCAGGAAATAATCTTGACATATACCCCTCGGCGTTCACGTTTTATCACGTAAAATGTGCATTGCTAGGTTTTTTGCAAAAATTTTCTTTTAGGCAAATGGCAATCTCAATCATTTTCCAAGCAAAATTTTGCAAAAAATCACCTATGCACAGTTTACCCGATAAAACTTGAACGTCTCGGAATATAACCTATGAATAACATTCGAGCATTTGTTACTGTTCTCGCAGAATGAGTTTACCCGTGCGTCATCCCCCTGTGATATAGAAGTAGACATGCATTATTGACTTCATCCTTGTTTATTGTTAACTTTCAGAAAGGGTAAATACCTAAGGGAATGTCTTCCAAAAAAAAACATTCACTGATTAGCGCTTCTATGTCATTGTCAGTTTGAAAACCATCGAAATTTATTTGATTTGTTTACTACTAATTCTTTTCTGTTTCTTTGTGTTGTTAATCATGTATAAAGTTTTCTATTTACCAAACCACCACAGTTCTTTTAAGAGCTATTGTTTCTACGCTTTTAACATTCTGTAAGTACTTTCATAATATTATTAATATTAATATTTTTATTTTTTTTATGTCGGCTGTCACGCTCTAACCAAAATTGGCACAATTACTAACCTGTTTTGAAAAAAAAGTGGGAGTGTCTATTATGGTTTTTATTTAGCCATTTGGTTTTTCCTGAATTCAGAATTACTTACTATTACAGTATTTTTTTAGAAAATGCCTGGAAAAATTCTCCACAGACAAGCCCGGCAGTTAATTCTTAACATTTGTAAATATTTTGAATTGGAAAAAACCAATGGAGGACCTTTAGAAGCTTTATCATCTATTCAGGAAGAAAATAAGAAATTTTAAGACCTTACATATTCTTACTGATGTATTTTTTTTGATACTAGAAGGTTGCAGCTGCTTTGAAAATTTCCCGCAAAACTGTTTATTCGATTCGGAAAAAGCAAGCAAGCAATCTTATGATTTCCTCACCTAGAAAACGTAAATCGAGACGTTATCGACAGGCCAAGACCACTGATTTATCTGAAAGCATTAAAATGGATGTTCGAAATACATTGTACAAGGATAGTATGTTAATAATAGTAAAATATGTCTCATAAGAAACATCTATTAACATTTCAACATTTTTGGGTTGCATTATAGATTTTTCGGGGGTAATATCCCTAGTGCATTTAATTTTTCAGGAAAAATTCGGAAAAACAAGTTTCTATTTGTTAAAACAAATTACTTAGAAACGAGTATTCCAATTTTTCCACAGGAAAAATTAGATGCACGAGGGATATTTGGTAAGATTATATCTTGAGTTAAATAAACATTTTATTTTAATTAAAACAATAAGAACAATAATTAATAAGAACAATAACTTTCAAGCTAGAAAGGGTAACACTATTCTTTATGTTGTTGTGAGAAGTGTGCAATTTTTTCGAATTTTTTTCTGTAAAAACTGCTGACAGCTAAGTTGACAGTTGTTGACAAGTGATTTTTCCACTTAAAATTTACAATAGCGATTGATTGAAAATTCTTGATAGCGATTGGTCAAAACTGATAGGAAGGAAATAATCATAAAAATTTCTTCAAACATATTAATAATAAAGTCATAGAAAAAATAAAATAAGCGTCTAAAATGTTTTCCAGCGGGTTTAAAATAAAATAAGTGGATTGCAACCTGGAAAGAGATACTACAGCATCACCCAGAATGTCTTATTGAATTTTTAATTTGTTGTATTTATTTTAGAGAAACATGTAATCATCCAGAACCTAAATCAAGAGCTTAAAGTTAAAGAAATACTACATATTGGTGATACATCTCTACGAATTTTGGTAAATAAATTAGGTTTCAAAGTTAGATGGAATTCTATGATCCAAACGGAGACTTCTCATAAATAAAAAATGTTATTTCGGTCAAGATATTTTTGATTTGCTTTGGTATAAGGTTGTTTTAGTGCAAATTTGCAGCCAGATCTCTACTTTCTGACTGACAATACACGCAAAATTTTAAACGTGACGAAGCTTTAGACACGCCCTTTTCTATAATATGAACACAATGTTAAAATAATCAATTATTATTAGTAATTATTATTCGAGTGTGCTTATGTCTTTCCATTGTTTTATGTCAGTAAAATAAAGTTGTATAAAATCTAATAAAAGTATCTTCAATCTCTTTGACCAGTTCATAAAGGGATAAAGGAAGCTGTAGAAATTAACACACATCAGGTTTGTTGACGAAAATTTGATTTGATTCATATGATTATAAATGACGTAGCCTTCGTGACGCACGGGTAAACTCACTCCGCGAGAACAGTATTGACATTTTGTTCTAATATGAACAATTGAACTTTCAAGGGGGAAGTTATACTCAACTTCAACACTTTCGTTTACTAGTCATTTTTGTGTGACTTAATTTGAATTTTGGATTAACATAAATTATAGCGAGGATCTGCCCTACATCCGATGCAACAGCCACATCACGACGTCTTAGCCGAGGCGCGATTACTAAGACAACACAAGGGACGTCTCGAGGCCCGGATGCAGATCTTAGAAGACCATAACCGGCAACTGGAAACTCAACTGAAGCGTTTGAAACAACTCTTGTCCGAAACTCCTTCGTCTACTTTGCAAACCAGAAGCGTGACCGCATCCCAGTTGAACCAGGACACACCGGCACGAGTTAATCAACCACCGCCACCAGCGGAACTACGTTGAACTGAGCAATATGAAGTTGAGGGTAAGTTTGTAACAATAATAATTATTATTAATGATTTACTGGACCGACTTTATTTTGATAAGAAGTGTGGTTTGATCGCACAACAGTACGTTGTTGAGTTGAAGTCTAGGGTAAACGAGTTTTAAAACTGCCACATTAGTTTAAGAGTGAAATTATAACTTTGATATTATTTAATTTGACCTGGGACTCCCATTTGTTTTATGACCTGATTGATAAACACACACGAAGTTTTTGTCTTTGTATTTACTAATTATCAATATTTTTGGGGGGTTGAGTGGGAGTCCCCGACTGTTTCAACTAACCACAGTATTATAGGCAGTATACACTGCCCCAGTCAGGGAAATTGAATACTTTTAAATAAATTGGTAAGCCGCTTATCGATGTATAGATACATATCATCGAGTCCAAATCGTACGAGTCCTTACCCTGTCCATGCTTTCGCTGCCCTTTTAGCGCTTTAGTACGTTTTAATCGACTCATGTTACATAATCGCTCGTCCTTTTGGAAAATTTGTAACTCAACCATATCAGACGAAACATTTCATATTATAATTACGATTATTATTATTACTACATTTTAGTGTGCGACAAGTGTATTTAGTGCATTGCCATATTAGAATGAATGCTCTTATAATAAATACACGGTTGATTTATCGATAATGAAGTTTTTTAATTAAAGAGTAGTTAGAGAGTACCTACCTGCAATATGCGTTGTCCCAAGGTATTTGTCTTGGTCATTTACAAGCTAATTTAACATGTAATGTGTCTCTATACATATAAATTACTATATAGTTATGTTTTATAACAATAATTAAGAATAGCAATTTTAATAATAGAACTACAGACCACACAACAAATACAAATTGTCAAGTTTACAAAGGTTTGGTTTTTGAATTAATGTGAAATATCATTTTAGAGAGCTCTAGCTTTTTCTATGGTGTAGGTATAAGATCTATTAGAGTTTGTCCAGCAAAACAAAATTTGCGACTTTTTAAGTGATTTTCACTTATATTTTTATTGGTTTTATACTTAAATTTTTATAGGGTTTTCAATAATTTTTATGACCGACGCATAGCTTGGGACACAGTGTATGTTTCCTAAAGAAGTAGCAACTCCTAAAGTTAACCAATCAAGTAGTAGAAATATTATAATAAAGTAACATTCACATAACATGCAGTGCATTTGTACTGTTAATGGCACTGCAAGAAGTAGACAAATGACATCATTCACAATAAACTCAAAATTAAAATTAGAATATAGGAATCAGGTTAGGATTTCAGAAACACAAGACATAAACGTCATACTGTTAATAGTAATCATCTAGACTTCGACTATTTGTTTCAAAAAAGATAATTAGGTACAAACTGAACAGACATTCAATAAACAAATACAGAAAGCATTTTTTCATATTTTCGAAATTTGAACAGTTAGTTGACAACAAAAATACGCATGTGTCAAACGTCTGAAATGCCTCTCCTTATTGGTTGCTTGTATTAAGGTGGCAAAACTTAAGAGTAAAAGCTAAAAGCTAGATAGGTTTTGCACTACTATTAAGTTATTAATTCCGCAGTATACAAGTGTGAACAGTACATTACTTTATAATGTACCTAACCTTTAGCAGTACACATACCTTACCGTTGCAATAGCCATAAAGTTTATGTGAATGATGCTTAAAGGTTGGTTCTTTCCCTTCAAAATTATTCCAAAGGTAATTGGTCAATTCTGTCATTTCTTTTTTTTTTCTGTTGTCAGGGATTTAAATAAAACACTAATATGAAAACTTAATAAACAACGTGTTTACTGTACAAATAATCGTACTTCATTATGACTAGCTTATGTACTCGCAAATTCCTTTATTTCATTTTTTACATAGTTGACTAACTGACTTTATTAAGGCATTTAAACAAATTATAGCTAAAAAAAATAAACCAAATTATCACAGAAATCAATATTGAGGTTTTTACACCACAACCTGAACTGATTCTTTAGGTTACTCGCATTAACCGTTAGATTAACATTACTGGTGAAAGTATACCTACATATGCGGCAAAAGCAAAAGGTTTCGCCTGATTACAATTTTTTTTTCGTATTAACTATTTCTTAAAATATGCGATCAATATATGTACATCTGTCTATTATATCATCTATACAATGGAGCCAGGTAAGGCGACGACATATTTTTTTACTTAAGGCTTACTTATTTAAGTGAAAATTTTATCAGGTTGAATAGTTTTTTTTTTGGAATTATGACAGTTAAAAAGTGCCGTAAACTTGATCTAAACGAAATTCTTCACATATTTAAAAATTGACCTTTTATTTACAATTAAAATTGGCGAGATGTTTTTTTGGTCGTGAGCATTCAACCAGCATTTAAAATAAATTTGCAACTCTAATAAGACATTTTTATTTAAGTACGTAAATGTAAGATTAGAGTAAATGCCAAGAATATCGAGATAACCATTTATGTAATTTAATTACCTAGTAATTAATCGAGCTTCTAGTAAAATGTAAACTTTACGTTTCGTTGAAACTAAATGCTCAATAATATTAAAATAATATTAGGAAGACAGTTGACACAAAGAAAATTTTCTTTAAATTAAAAACTTGAAGCATTTTTGTTTTCTTGCATCAACAAAAATCTAATATTAGGAAATAAACAAATGTTTATTGTATTCAGAATTCTGCAACTTTGATAGTTAACATTACAGTTTAATTAGTTATGCTGCTGGTTAGTACCTTACAAGCTGGTACAATAAACAGAAGTAATCACTAAATATTATCCTTTGCATTATTGAAACTGTAAGTTTCAATGTTTGTTATCAAATTTCTAAAACCCGTTCATTTATAATAGTATAATCTTAATTTAGTTCAGACATTGAAATGGTTTTCCATGCCTCTACCTGCATATTATGTACAATTGTTTAAAAAACCCTGAATTGCCAAGCAATTATTTCAGACCCTTTCATATTTATTAAATCAATAACGTCTCCCTATTGAAAAGCACAGCACCAACTCATCACTCTAGCAACTAATTAGTATTTCCTCTTCTAAGTAGTTTTCAACGAATGAGTTTTTTTAAATATACCGACCAAAGCTCTAATTATCCTATACAAATTCCGTGTTGCGCCAAGATTTGCTGGTGCACACCCCAGGTCCCCGCCACCAATCGTTGACGTCTTCATAGTGACGGTGCACCAAAGGGGCGTGCAACATGGCGCACAATCTGCACCAAAAATATGTGTTGATAAACTCTCCAGTGCCTTTCCATTTGAAATAAGAGTTGTATAAGGTGTTGTCGTTGTCCAGACGATGTAAATAGGCCGCTAACTCCTCCGGACTCTCAAATTCATCCACGTGAATGTAAGATCCTGGAATTAAGTTATTATGATCCTCAGTAAGTTTGAGTAGTTTTTGGAGTCGATTTGGACGACTTACCTTCTGGTGCGCTTTTTTGGTAATCATCCGGTCGTCCACCCATGACAATGGGTAAAACGTCATGCCCTAACCCATTCACAAACAGTTTTTCCGTAATGTAGTCTCGACAATTTGAATTCTCGAAAGCCAGATAGAATTTATAGTCGCTTTCCAAGATGTTAAAACACTTTTTGTCATCAGAACGCGGGCATTTTAAGGAGCCGCAACCTCCGTAAATATCCACTTCAATGTACTTTCCCAGTTCTCTGGCGTACTGCAACCGATTGTTCCGCGCCCCACAGTTCGATACGAACCATGCGACTTTTTTCGTTTTATTCGCCGCATAGTCACGACTTTGTGGCAATTGTCTAACCTGGAATTTTCCCACTCATTTACATTGTCCTATTCATTGAACTTATATAAAGTCACCTCAGGATCGTAGTAAGTCCACCTTTCGTAGGGGGCCACAATGTCGCTGTCACGACGATAACTGGCTGTCCAGTTGATCGAGTCCGGTATTTTGACGCTCTGAGTGTGGTAAGGACACTCCAGATGGTACAATATCCACACTTGGTTCGAAGGACGTTCGTAGCCTGGATAGGCCACGTGGTCTTTGAATAAAATTGCGTCCGCGTCCGCTGCCCTTGCCCTGTCCGCGGTCAGCGAACATCTGGTGACTGGACATTGGACGAACGATGCGGAACCGCCTTTTTGGCCCCACGCGCCCAAACCGTTAAAAAGTAAAATAGTTTTTTCTGGACTGTTATAGCCTGAAAATAATGATGTTAGTCAGAAGATAATACCAATCACTCTTTCTGATGATTTGGTCGTGACGTGATCAATTTTCACATGTTTGTCTAACTCATTGATTTCTGATAGTAATTTCTTCTTAAAAATGGTTTAAGTCACTTGCTGTATAAATAACTATTAAATCACTCTGAATGACATTCGCCTGTTTACAGATGTAAACAAACAAACATCAATGTCACATCTACGGGGCGTGGTGCAAATTTAATAGAACTGTAATTTTAGTTTTTTTTTTAATATAAGAAGTCAAAATTTAATAAAATACTGTATAAAACACGTGACTTAAACGGGTTTATTCACTCGAATAAATATGAATGAATAAAAAATGTTTTAAGTCACTTGCTGTATAAATAACTATAAACTTGCACATAACATTATAAAAAATTAAAATTTGGCAAAAAATGAAGTTCCTAAAATGATGATCTTTCTCTTGGAAACATAAGTGACCTGTTTAAGTTAGGTTAGGTTAGGTTAGTTGACTTGCTCTAATGATCTTCCGAATATCCGTATTTGGCAAGTACTGTCAAAAATAATGACATTTTATAAAACGGACCATTAACTCAAAGCCATAACTAAAGTAAAAATAGTTTTTATTGATGAATTATTTTGTCATTTATCAAACAAATCATAAGTTATTTATTATACATCACCAAAAACAGAATAAAACGTACTATTTGGTGGGCTGAAAATCCAATATGGCGCCCATAAGAAAAAAGAAAGTTGATGATGACTGACAAAAAACGAAACGTCGTGTGGCAAATTTAAATCCATCATCGAATAGCTAGGAAAAAGTGGCAATGAAAAGATGCTTTTAGTTTTGGAATATCTCTTCAAATAAGATTAGAAATAAATAAAAACAAAAAATCAAATTTTCAGTTTTTTTCGGATATCTTCGGAAAATCGAAATTTTTAAAACAGCATTTGGTTGAGCTTTACATTGCGCAACTTTGCCCCAATTTAAACTTTCTCGTGTTTCTTATGGTTTCTGAGATCCCAATGGTGAGGGTCGAATTTGAATTACCCTGTATTTGTCTGTCAAAAGCATCTTATTCCCATAAGATCTCAATTTTTCCAGTTTACGTGAGTAAACCTCATCATTCTTTGATATTATGTCAGTAATAATCATCGAATACAACATTCTAAACATATTACTGGATCTTCTACTAAAAGGGATAATAAAGATATTAAACAATTTAGTTGTCTTTTATATTAAGCAAATTTTGATAATCCAGGTTAATAATTATATGGAAACTATAAAGAATTATTGCAGTTTTGGTTGCCACATAGTCACGAAATTTGCTTATTTACTTTAAATTATTAAGTAGTAAATACTGTAGTATACAGAGTGTCAGGGTTTTTTTGAATCATATACTCGAAAATTTCTTTGTTAAGGAAATACAGGGAGTTAAAAACTACTTGCTACAAAAAACCCTGACACCCTGTATATGGTTACCTAAAGGGTAAATAATTGAATTTAAGCGTTAATAACGAAGAATTACGGTTTGGAGTGTTAAATGTTACCATGAAATAATCATCAGTATCGATTTTTGGCTATGTTCACAAACATAGATATATGGGCCATGTTTGTTTGGACACGATTACGAGAATTTAGATTAGATAAAGTTTGTAATTTTGAATGTGATTTTGCTGTTATATAGAAAACTTACATCGACATAACGAGAATATCAATCAAATTTATATGTATACCTTATACAGGGTTCTCCATTTAAAACAGAGTATCTGATTGATCTGATTTTTGACTAATCACAATTCAGTTCAGCATTATTCATATCAGTTTGCAACTCTCACTTAAATGCAAATTTAACTTACCTTGATAGTCTTCTGGAACGTACATAAGTTGATCGACTATGCGATCACCATCAGCCTGTTCAGGGAACAACCTGGCAGGTCCTTTGGATTTAGTAGGGTATAAGGTACCACCGATCAAGTAGTAGGGTCGTTCCGCTAAACTTGGAGGTTCTTTTTCCTCTTCCTCGTCTTCGACACGCTGTAGTGCCATTTCTTCTTTGGGCATCTAAAATTTCACTTTTTACCTAACACGACGTGGTGCTAGTAAGTTAGTTGATTACCTCGTCCACATTGGGTTTTTGAGTGGGTGCGTTATTAACGCGGACATCGGTCAGTCTGGATCGTTCCCCGGAAAAGTACGAAAATCGGTACTGACTGCCTACTAGTAGCGTTACTCCAATTACCACTAGAAACGTGAGGAAAAACTTACGCGGCGTCAACCGTGGAGGCATTTTAGGGATGTTTCGTCATTACCTACGTAAGGAGAAGATTAATATCTAAAAAAAAAGGATTAAAAGTTAATCAGAAAAAATTTGTAAAACTTACACGTAGGTACAATTAGCAAACGTGGACTGATAAAACAGTCTAATTGGATGTCGTTGAAGGTAACACCGTATTGGGTAGATAACAGTATTGTGACAATTTTATCAGAGATTACAGAATGAAGTGTTTTTGCCACATGATATTTGGTAAATTGAAGTTATAGAGGAGGTTTCAGTCTGTGGCATAAAAACTGGTAAAAAACTCATGACTGGTTAGTAAATCTAATCGAAATGCCAGTTAAAAAGCAAAAATATGTGATAAACGATATAAATTAGGTGCAAATAATATTGTAAATAAATTTACTTCCGTTGCGGTCACATAATTGCAGTACATTACCCATACGTTTTGTATTAAAACTGAAATTTCGACACCTGTACGCATAGTATTATTTACCACGATCATAAAACTGGATTTAACAATATAACCAGGTGATAATATTTTTATGGCGAGTTATAGAGCCCACTTTATTTTAATTACACAATAACAAAAATTGACGCGTTTAATGCCAAAAAAAAATTTATCAAACTTACCGACAAAACAAATAATAAGGGTTGAATAGCAAAGGCATGACCGCCACTACTGATGAGCATAAGGGGGTTGCTTCCTAAAGCCCTGCCTGGAAAATCCATATCGGGAAATTGAGTCTGCGCCCTCGCTGAAAATTTTGCTTTTCCGTACAGAATTCTATTTGTCCAGAATCGATTGGGAATTATCTACAGGACTCTTTTCAGCCAAAGCTGAATGCCTTCTGACGTGACATTTTTGTTGCTTTTTGCGATGGCAAACCGTAACGGGTAAACAGGTGTAATTTGAATAAAGGTGAGAAGTGATTAACTGTCCATTATGAATGGTAAGATGCTGTATAACGGCTTTGCTGGGATTGTGTAAGCGGCCTATTTGTTTTAGATCGCTTAAATAAACAAATTGTACGGTAAACGGAGTCCAGTGACGTATCAAATAATATCATAATGCTGTATATATTTATATTGTTAAGCTAAAAAAGTATGTTGCATTTGCTGGATAAGTGAAAATCAAGGGCTGTTACTTTTTGAAATGAGAGTTTTTTAGTAACATTCCAAACATTTGCCTTTTCCTACTTTTTGTATTCTTTCAAAAAGTGTTTTGTAGAATGTAGAATTTGGAGGCTCTATTTTCCACAATTTAGAACACTTTTTTACCGTCACTTCATACCACTCGTATTGTTATTATAACACATATCACATAATGCAGCATAACACTGAATAAAGTTACGCACTTTGAATAATGCAACATGTTCAATAATATAGTCAGGCAATTAATTAGTGGGCGTCCAAGATCCAATATCTATTTCTTTATAAAATGGATACTGGACTAAAATCTTCGATTTCAAATTACAACTAAAGGTCATTTACACTAGTTCCTAAGTAAATGACTAAATTTCGCTAACAATGTTAGCTTGATCACTCTAATATTGTCAACAAACAATCACATTGTTCTAGACTGGGGTACAATGCAATAAAATAGGAATCGGGTCATTTGCAATTTGTCTTAATTTTTGTGCTTAGAGTAAGCACCTGTATATTATGATGAATGTTTGATTTTTGAAAATATTGTCAGAACCGTGTTTGTTTACATATTTTAAGGAAATGATAAGTGTGAGGGGAGCTCAGTTTAAGCTGGTATAAGACACCTTGAATTGATTGCTATTTTCAGATTAGAGGAGTTTTACTTACTTAATTTCAGCTGAGAACATAAACAATAATTCATTGATTTTCAATTGATTGGGTATTACTTACAAGTACTGGTAATACTTAGCTTCAGTGATGCACACACATTATTAGTGTAAATTACTAAGCTAATTAAAAAGTCCAAATTGCAGTTTTGACAAAAATAAGCCAATAAGTTTGACTTTCTAACTTCACGTTTTTAAAATTAATTTTATTGATTTTTATTACAGGGGGTACACAAAACTATCCAAAGTCACTGTTTTGACCCACCCTATAGTCAGAGCTGTCGCAATTACTCAAAAAAAGTAATTAAATTACAATTACCAACTACTCTCAAATTCGTGAAAGTAGTTGAATTACAATTAGTCAATGTTTTTAAAATGTAGTTGAACTACCAATTACTTCAGTAAAGTAGTTGAATTTATAGACAATTACAGTAGTTCAACTACTGGCATTAATTCAATTACTGATAAAATGTAGTTGAACTACTCAAATGTAATTGAACTACTAAAAGGTAATTTATTTATTGGCAGTAGTAAATGTACAGGGTGTCCAAATAAGAGTGGCACTCGGCTTTTTTGACTTAACGGTTAATCGTAGAGCTTAGAAAAAAAAAATTTGTTATAAAAAGGGGCCAAAAGAATCGCTAGAAAATATTTTCAGTTTCAGGAAATGTCCTCAAGAGGGCGTACTAACAACTTTAACTTAAAAAAAGTGCATATCTCCAAAATTTCAAATACAATGGCAGTTTGAAAGTACTTGCAAACGGACGTTTGCAAGTATTTTCAAAGCTACGTTTACTAGCAACAACTTTGATTAAAACCTTTTTTCTCCATTTCTTGACTTAAAGTGGTGGGGGGTAAGTCAATAGTTGCTTTAAAAAAACTGCGATAACTTCGAAACCCTTTGTCGTAGAACATTAAGTTTGGCACCATTGAAAAGAGCAGGTTTTTTTCTATTAGATGCTCCATAAATAATTATTTAAAGTTATTTTCTTTCGTCCACAGGTGGCGCTTTTTACAAAGAAATATTATTTTACCGCCTAACTCAAAAAAATTAAATGCCAACCTATAGCGTTGGTTAATGTTAAAATGAAGAGAACAAAATACTACACCAGGTAGCAAAAATCGCAACTTTCTAACTTTTTACTGTACTGTACTGTACTGTAATTCAATTACTCTGAAAGTAATTCAACTACTTTCAAAGTGGTTAAATTACAGAACAAATCGTAAAATCAATTACCAATTACAACTACTTTTGCTGAGTAATTGAAAAATCAATTACAATTATTGTTTTTGAAAAGTAATCTAATTACAGTAGTTCAATTACTTAAAATTAATTGAACTACATTTTCCAATTAAAGTAATTCAACTACCGACAGCTCTGCCTATAGTGTTGATGAACCATAACCGAAAACATATTACACTTTATAACTAACTTTGATTTTCTGTGTATTTTCTTTTTAGAAGTACAAATTTAGAAATCCTATTAAATCTACTGTATCTTTCTCAAAATTATGTTTCGAACGTGTGGGAAAAGATGACAATTTGACCCGAATATCTTAGAGAAAAGTGTCGGGTCCCACTGCTATTAACGGTCAAAATTTATGAAAATTTGTTTTTAGTTTTTGTTCTTTTCCTTTCTGACTGGCTACTAATAAAAGCTTTATTTGTAATAAAACATCATATTTTAAACGCTTTTATTATCACGATTTGTTGATGAAACATTCAATATAATTTCTTGTAAATATTCACCATATTAATATATAAACATTTTCCGTCTATATAATAATAAATAAAAATAACAATCGATAAAAGTAAATAAACGAAATTTCTTCATTTATTAAAAACTCTTTCTCACTTATCTCACTTTCTCTCTCTCTCTGTCAAATAGATTATAACAAAAATAAACACGCGATAGATTTGATCTTAGTGTATAATAATTTAAAAACGACGGGCCGTCACTTTTGAGCGGTGGCGACTGCGCCGCAGGGAATGTTCCGTTCCTGTTCCGCGTTTCATTCGAATTTCTTCTTGTCCTTCGGCTGAGCACGCTTTTGCAATTCAAGCTGGAGGACGCCCGACTGCCGCCTGCGGACTGCCGGGTAGAAACGCGGGAGGCGAATGAGTGCTGCTGATCGGTGAGGTCACCATTCGGGTGTGCTGCATCGATAAGCTGGCCATGGCGGTTATCGTTTCTTTGTCCTCTTTTTCTGTACGCACCGCGTCCGTGTAGGAACAAAGAGCAGTTTTGGATGCCTCCCTCAAACATGGCCAATGAACTGCTTGAACTGCAAATACCTGAAAAATTAACAATTCACTGTTTAATTAGTTCAAACTGATATTTTAGATCAGTAGCCCTAATTTTTAGAACGTCAATCAAGAATTAGGGTCGATCCACTGGTTATGGCCACTTATACTTTTTTTAAGACTACAGTAAATTAATTCCTTATCTTTATAATTTATGAATACTGTAGCATACATTTGGTCGACCTTAACTGTATACTTTTAACTTCTATGAACTGAAAAGTACCGGGTGACCCAATAAGACTGTTCCTCGACCATATCTCATAATCTCATTTTCTCAATATTTCAGGTTAGGAACGAGAATGTGAAAAATGGTTTTCACTGGCCTATTTGGATGTTATTTGGCTACATTTTCATAAAGAAAGTCATATCATTCCATTTTTTTTTGGAATTTGAGTCGTGGTGTCAAAAGTAGCCCCCTGGCGCAAAGATTCAACTAAATTAACTATATTTTGGTTGATTCTTATTGCCCAAGAAATACTCATTTCAACAATACTGAATTTGTTAAAATTGGTCAAACCGTTAAGAAGTTAAAGCAGGTTATTGCAAAAGCAATTAAACACCTCACGCCATCTTTGTTTTTGAAATAACAGAAGTTTATTTTTTACGAAAATGATAACTTGGTTCAAAATGCAATTTAAAAATTTAAGATGGCAGTTACGGCCTCTGGTGGTCATTTTTAGAACTTGAAAATATTTTCCAGCGATTCTTCATGACCGATTTACCTAAAAAATTTTTTACCCCAAAATCATACGACGAACGGTCTTATTAAGTCACCCGGTACTACTAAATTTGATCGGAGTTTAATTTATAAAAAGAAAACACTAAATCAACTAACCAACCTTTTGCAGTGTCACAGCTGCGTTTGCGCAAGGTGACCTAGCTAGTTCAAGCGGGGAAATGGACGAAGGAGCGTCACCCAGCAGCACTCGTACGCATTCCTCCGCTGAATCACATATCGACGTTAAATCGTAGCCTCCTTCCAAGGCTAACACAATCCGACCGTGAGCCAGCTGCATTAACTGGCGCGTCATGTAACCAAAACAGGCGGGTGACACTCGGTAGCCGCCCAAAGGCGGCAAGTGGCCGTCCGTGGCATCGAAACCGGCTGATACTAATATCACGTCCGGATCAAACTCCTTTGCGATTGGAAACACCACACTTCGGAAAGCGGCCAAGTATTCCGCATCTCCCAAGGGTGGATTCAATCCGCCCGACCATGCGATGTTTACGTTGTATCCTAGACCAGCCCCTGTGCCGCATTCCGTTACTCCACCAGTACCCGGAAAGAAATTACCTTCGTCGTGTCGATGCATCGATATAACTAAGACGCGTGGATCGTCGTAGAAAATCTCTTGTGTACCGTTTCCGTGGTGTACGTCCCAATCAAAAATCAGAATTTTATGGACGCGATGGTCTTTTTGTAAAACTCGAGCAGCTATGGCAACGGAATTAAAGAAGCAAAACCCCATGGCTTGTTGTGGTTCGGCGTGGTGTCCGGGCGGTCGTACGATCGCAAAACCGTTTCGAATGTCGCCCGTCCATGTGCGGACAGCCAATTCAACTGTACCGCCCACGGCCATACGAGCAGCCGGGGCGGTATAATGCTCGTTCCAGGTGGTGTCCGTGTCCACGCCGATGCCACCGCAATTTAAACGGACGAAAGCGTTTACTGGGAGGGCGCTCAACTTGGACATGTCCACTTTGTGCCTGCAAAAAAAAAATCAATTTGTTTTGTGAATTGGATTACGTTTTGTTGGGTTGGTAACGATGAGTGTTGATGTCACGATTATATAGCTGAATATGTTAATGTGTCATTGATAAGTTACAATATTTACTATTTAGAGGCCTCGGTTGGCTATAACAAATATAATAACAGTGTGATTTTGTCACTATCTTACTTTTTTGGAGAATCCTGACATTTCAAAAATGATTTTAGAGGCATATGGCAAATTTAAAATAATTCTACAGATTGTATATAAAATGCTTGTATTTTTAGTTTTTGTATAGAATATGCGCTTTGGAAAGTAAAAACGAAGAAATGCTGGAAAAACTCTGAAAATTTGAATGGAATGTACAGCAAAAGTACAATGAACGTGAGCCAGTTCTCGACCAACAATTTTGCTATTTAACTATTATCTCTCTATACAGGGTGGTCCAGTTTTAAATGTCAATAACTCACCAATCCATAGCCAATTAAAAAATAAGTTGACTTGCATTATGTCATTTTCCTGAAAAATGCTTCCTAAGGAAAATACAGTCCTTCAAATTTCTGTTTAATTTGCATGTGCTGTGTAGAGAATAATCATTAATAAAAATGGTTGTTACTTAAGTACCCTCTGTTTTTAAAGTGCTTTTACTAAAAAATCGGTTTTTTGTCATAACTGTCAGACCGTTGGAGCAATTTTGATCAAATTTGGACCAAGCACTTATGAAGTTATTACTCATTATGAATGACGTTTGCCAAAATTCTCCAGTAGCGTAAATAGAAGAAGATGGTTTTCATGTTTTTGCCTAATTTTCTACGTCTCTAGAGATTTTTCAAAAATTACAGTTTCTTGTTGCCGATGGAAAAGAAATTATCTCTTATAAAATTCTGATTTGAAACTTCGTTTACGAGACAATTCAGTTATTACGTTCAAAGAACCAAAACTAACCCAACTCAACCTAAAAATTGTCTTGGAATTGGGAAATTTACTAAAGAAGCTTAAAAAATTTCATTGTAGCCAGTTTTTATAGTTTCCAGGCAAACTGAAAGACTAGTTTTAAAAATTGACTTAGAAAAGATAAAAATTCATTTCTGAAGCTGAAAAATTGTGTTTGTAACCAGTTTTCATGCAAATCGAGAGACTTTAATATAGAAAATTGACTTGAAAACATAAAATACTACCTTTTCTATAATTTTTGACTACAAATTCATACATTTAAACCTTCAAAATTGACTAGAACACCAAAAAGTGACTCTGAAGCAATGAAAAGCGACATCAGAAGCTTAAGCATTTGAAGAAAGTTTTCATAATTTGAAGACAAATTTCAATGTTATGACAGTCTTGAAAACAAACTTTTCGTGCTCTTTACTTTGCTTTTCATTTTCTTAGAATTCTGGACTATTTTTGGTGCTTCAAAACTGCTTTCAGCTTGAAAAATCGAGTTTCAAGACTATCTTCACCAAGTTATTGACATAGCAAACTTAAAAAACAATTATTACATTATTCATAGACTTAAAATGGCATTCCAAGCTTTGTCACAGTTAAATTGACTTCTAGACACCTCAGTGCTAAAAATTCGAGTATTTCTTAAAAATCTAGACTGTTTTTAGTGCTTTAAGGCTGTTTTCAGTGCCTCAAATCGAGTTTCAAGACTATCTTTACAAAGTTTTTGATTCATCAGGCCTAAAAGCCAGTTTGTACACAGTCCATAGTCTTAAAAATGTTATTTGAAGCTTCTTCTCTATTAAATTGACTTCTACACTCATAGGTGCAATAAATTGTAGCATCTCTAAAAAATTCAGGCTGTTTTTAGTGATTTTTAAGACTGAAAAATCGAGTTTGACTATTTCCAAAAGTCAAGTTTCTCCAGTAATAAAAATAAAAAATTTTGGTACCAAATGCTACAATTTTGATTTTGGTACCAAATAGTCCTAAAATTTACTTGTTTCAGTCCAGAAAATTGAGTTGTACACCAATTAAAGTGGACTCTCTTTAGTCCTTGTAAAGTCAGTTCTAGCCTTAAAAGTAAACTTTTAGATTATTTTTAGTAGTAAAAAATGAGTTTTATTTGTCTTGATTTCCGGACTGTTTTTAGTTCTAGAAATCCAGTTTCAGACACTCGACCAGGATGGCAGTCTGAGAAAACGAATCATAAGACTATTCCTAGTAGTAAATAGCAAGTCTTTAGACTATTCAGTACAAATTTGGACTTTCACAAGTCTTGGATGTTCAGTTTTAAATTATAAAACGATTTTTTAAATTGAAATTTGGAGGACTGTATCTTCCTTAGGAAACGTTTTTCAGAAAAATGACATAATGCAAGTCAACTTATTTTTTGATTAGCTGTCAAATGGTGAATTATTGACACTTAAAACTGGACCACCCTGTATAAAGTGGTAAAGATGTTCCAAAGTTTAATGAAAAAATTAAATATCTCGAAAACTGCTGATCGTAGAGATTTCGTTGTTCCACCATTTTAAGAGCATTTTCTTTTAAATTCCAACCAAACACATATTCAATTTTTGAGTGTTTAATTTTCTTCAGTAATAAAAATTCACACAGATTTGTACGACAAACGGCAACTAATCAAAATATATTTATGTTATGAAACGTTCAGCTTTCCGGAAATTTCCCGTATTACTATATGGAAAAACCCCAATAATGATTCTGTCAAGTGGATTAAAGATAAAAAGAATCGTTTATGCTGCAAAGAAATTCCTCGCATATTTTTCCCCAGATTCTAAATGAGCTTTTCAATAACCAAATCACTTATTTAAATTAATCAAAATATTGATATAACCTCCTCCTTAGGCTAAGGAGAGTATAGATTTCCGGTAAAGAAAAACCAACAGATTATATTTGTATTATGATAAAAGTGACAATGATTGGCGGAATACTGCCGAAAGGTTTGATAGTCTAACTAACTTTACAATAATCAAATACAACAAACATTAACTAATGAGTACTAATAATAATAGTTCATTCTCTACGACTGTCACATAATATACGCATTTCTAATTGGTTATCAATTACACACCTCAGTGAATAGCAGTGTTGTCATTCAAATTATTCCTATTTTATTATTCACTCCACACAGCCAATTTAGCCAAAACTAGTGTCATGTAAGGTTTAATGTAGTTTGCATCCAGGTTTTCTCATAGAAGTGTAGAAAGTACCTTCTTGTCGTGTATAATATTATTCTCTGATTCGATTAACGTTTTGAGTGTAAAAACCAAATATCTTACCTGTTAAGCGTACTGGTACCATAAAGTAGCGCGTGCGTTTCGGAATGGCACAACTGCAATTCTTGCGTGGTGGCTTTCCGTAAACGGTGCCGGTCACATCGGGCGACCAATCCGGTTTCGAGCAACCTCGACCAAATGCTTTGCAGCCTACCAGCGTGCTCTGGATGAACAATGTTGTTACCACACACGCAGGCGTGTTTCAACATTTGACTGTCGTACGCCAAACCGGTAGTGGGCGCTGATGAGGCCCGACGCCGTGTCGAAATTGACAATCCGTCCGGGGCGCCCAAGTGCACAATTGGGGAACTCAATGCTCTTGATAGTGGCCGGATGCTAAATTATTGCAAAACAATCAATTAATAATTATTCGTACAGGACAGTTGGTTTTTTAATTTAAAAAGTTTTGAGTGTTAAGATTCGTTGGGATTGCAGGATATATCAGTTAATTCTGTGCTCAATGACGTCTTGATCTTGGTTTTGCGCATTCAAAAAGGTGCATTTTGCTGTTTTTCTGTTTTATGTTATTTAATGTACCCTTTCTAATAATAGAGTATTCTTAAAACAAAAGCACAAATTCTATGTCATTAAATGGACAATAGTAACAATAAAATCAATATTAAAATAATCGTTTTCTCCCTAATTTCCATCTACATAAAGGGTGTTTCGAGTTTTTGTAATGTCAGTGATTATTGAACCATTATTAAATATTAATGAATATAGTCTATTCACGATCTTTTTCGCACACTCACACTGTATTTTTAGGGATAGAAAACGTGGTCCTGCTACAGAAACCATGGACGCCCCACTAATCTTACTAAACAACGTGTTCTATAAGGCATTAAGGACATTACATGGGAAAACTGCATGTTTTTAACTGAGATATCCTGGAATCCCAACGAAAAAAACAGACTGCAAAACGAAGGGAAAATTGTAATAACAGCATTTCAACGAAATTTTCTACGTCAATAAAACAATTAGGGTGGAATTGAATAACCGAATCACGTAATGACAAACAGTTATTTTGTGCGACCGACGTGGTTATTGCGTATGTCCTCCCCCAATACCGATTATTCAAGAAAGTCCTCATAAAGAGGCGGCCTTGAAGGCGCCCTCTAAAAATAGCCGAATCGATAAAGCGTATGGCTGCCGCCCACCAGGCCGAAAATAGAACCAGCGGCGGCGCGTCCCGACCGCCACTTTAGCCGTAAATCCGCCGCTTACCTTCTAGATTCGTTGGCTCTCAACTCCAAATCACGCTGCTCCTGCTCCTCGGGGGGCGGCTGAGGCGGTTCAGGTTCTGGGGGAGGCGGACCCCTCAAAAGCGGGTGGCCCAAGGGCAGCGGGGACGATTGCGCTCTACCTAAAGGCCGGATTACTCCCCGGACTTGAGGTTCCTATAGAGGATTTGAGTTAGCTTCTAACGATCTTATAACGTTCGATTTGATTTGAAATCTGTTGTAAAATCAAAGTTTTTTTTATATAACATTCAACATGGTGAAACGACGTTGATATGCTCTGAACTTTGATAATTTCCAGACATATCTAACACACTAACCTGTAATTCACTAATAGTATCCAATGGGGTTTCCTCATGCTCACTATCTATAGCCGGCAGCGATGGATAGAAAGGCAAAGTACCGGGCAGCATTTGTCCAGTCAAGGGCATACCCAAACGGGCAGTACAGGCTGCCCGTACTGCCGCCTCCGACAAGTCGGGTGTGAACACGTGATGGGCGGCTAATGAAATATTCGGCATCGATGGGCTGCTAAAGAGCGGCAGTCGTTGGTACTCGTCCGCTTCGCACGGAGGACTTAATTCCTTTAAAACGACAAATTTTAATAGAAAAATAGATTACAAAAATGATTAATAACGAACCTTTGGTGGTTCCTGAGGTGGAGATTCGCTCGGTGGCAGGCATGAGCTTAAGAGCTTCTTTTTGAGCGATGGAGGAAGTCTTTTACTCATTGGGCTACTTCTACGTTCCATAACCCGTTGTTTTAAGCGTACTTTGAGCAAGTTAGGCTCGGAAGCTGAAAATTAACCAAATGATTAGTTAATCATATTTTTGTCAAATACTTGGAAGAATAAACATATATAATTAAACATCATAATAATTATTTTTTTTCAATAATTATCATTATTGATCGATTAGTAACTTGAGAAATTAGTTTTGTCTACCTTAATGGTCATTGTTGACCTCAAAAAATAGTGTCTAATCTCTAGTTCTAGTCTGGCACAAACACAACAAAAAAGGAAATATTATTGACCTAGGTAAATAATAATGTCAATGTCTATTGAGACATATGACATATAGAGACAGATAAATTAGGTTGTCTTTTCACGTTGTTGTTTTGTTGTTATCCTAAATTTTAAATTTTCAATATAAGGACCATCAAAAGTATGGTTAATAGTGGAAAAAACACTATTAACCATGATTTAGATAGCTTTTATTGACCTTGTGTCTTAAATCTGAAAAAACTGTTAAAACTCGACATACGGTCAATAAAAGCTTCTGTCTAAACCTTGGTTAATAATATACTATTTTTACATTGTTAGGTGAGCAGGATACCAACTTTGAAAAATATTTACAAGAAGAGTATATAGATTATGGAAGCACAAGTAGATATGTTACGACCCAGTTAGTCATAAGACTGATGGGTAAAAGTTAGTTCATCAACCTCATTATTGTTGTAATTCCCAAGAAAAGTGATATTTTAATTATAAATTAGGTATTGCTACGTGAGTATTTGTAATAGGCTGTCTGAACATGACAAATCAAAAAACCCTCTCAGTAGTCCCAGTCTATTGTATGTAGACGAAAACCTTCA
Organism: Ips typographus; assembly: GCF_016097725.1. Lineage (NCBI taxonomy): Eukaryota > Metazoa > Arthropoda > Insecta > Coleoptera > Curculionidae > Ips > Ips typographus. The sequence goes on from NC_138429.1 coordinate 6,677,476, forward strand.
GTGGCATTTAAATAAATAATTAACAAATTTTCTCTCCTAACTGAAAGAGTTTTTAAAACATTTTTTTTACCTATTTCCTGTTTTATAAAGACAATAAAAAAATGAATTTTACTTCACTATCTGACGTACTTCAGTATTATCTACTAATAGTTACCGTACACCTTCAGCCAAATCGATACTGATGTAACCTCGAAAATCACAAAAACGTGTACTTCAAATTATTGAGGCAACAACTATTTCGACCTTCAAAGCAATAAATTACCCCAAATAACAGTAATAGGCCGATTCATTGATTAATCGATATAAGTTTTCTATAATTAATTTGGTCAATTGAAAAAAAGCGGCACGTGCAGCTATAGAAAATACATTTTAATGATTAAAAAGGGTTTCCTTGCTTTGGCATCCGAGAAAGAGCTAATCTTATCCTCTGCTGATCACAGTTCTTGAAAACGCGTTGCGTGAAAGGTCACCACCATCATCAGGCAATTTCCCCATTCAGGGACTTTTTATCGCATTTCCAGGCGACACTTTCCCGATACAATATAAACCGTTTCTTGTTTAGCAAAACCCACACACACACACGGTTCTTTTATACCTTCCATGTTTTTACAATGGCCTACTAGTGACCTTTCACCTACACATTCCAGCTTATAGGCAACACAGAAAAATTTCCTGTAAATGTTAAACGAATCATAAAAAAAACCTTTACCTGTTTTCCGTAATGGAAAATCGTTATTCGTTGTTGAAGAGTCAGACGCTGTGTCCATTCCCTCTGACCTAAAACAAAAAATATTAGGATTATTGCATTACCAACAGAATTTTAGTACTTGATACAAATATCTTATTTAAAGTAATGTTTTGCTAGTTTAAGTACTTTTAAAAATGTAATGTTTGTTACTTTTAATTTATATTGAAAACTTTTGATTCTATTTAAGAAGAAATTTTGACATGACAAAAAAATGTTGATTGGACATTAAATAAGATTGCTAACATTTTGTCCCTTTTCTCCTCCATTTAATACTAGAACTACCTTCTATTTAGGTAAAATATCATCAGTTTATTTAAAAGAACAAAATATGGATATAGGATACGTCAATAAGTCTAGGAGCACACAAAATTGGCTGACATCATCGCACCCAAGCTATAATATTAGACCATGCCAAACCCAGGTGTTAATAGTTGGAGTATGTTCAAGTAAACAGTAAAAATTGCGGTCATTAATCATATTATTATTTTCATACATAATCTGATATAATATTTACAGCAGGTGACAAGTGTTCAACTTTGAGAGACGCGGATTTGTTTTCATTTACAAACTAGATAATTAAATACCTGAATTGAATTTACAATAAAGTGTATTAGTTATGGTTAGTAAGGTTACAATGTTAATTTTCGTAAATATGTATTTTTTCTACGAGAGTGCGCGAAAGATAACATTTCCGCACTATTTTTATTCTCGAAATATAGACTTTCCCGCACTAGGGTGGGAAAATTAAATACCAATAAATATAATACGATATTACAATAAATACGAGGTGGTCCAGTTTTAAATGTCAATAATTCACCAATCCATAGCCAAGTAAAAAATAAGTTGACATTCATTATGTCATTTTCCTGAAAAGTGCTTCCTAAGGAAAATACAGTCCTTTAAATTTCTGTTTAAAAAATCGTTTTTTTTTGTCATAACTGTTAGACCGTTGGAGCAATATTGATTAAATTTGGAACAAGCACTTTATTACACGTTATTACGGTCAAAGACCCAAAACTAACCCAACCCAACTTCAAAATTGTCTTGGAAACGGAAAATTCACTTAAGAAGTTTAAAAAATATTATTGTAGCCAGTTTTCATAGTTTCCAGACAAACTAATAGACTTTAGTTTTGAAAATTGAATTAGAAAAGATAAACATTTCAGAAGCTTAAAAATTGTGTTTGTAACCAGCTTTCATGCAAATCGAGAGACTTTAATACTAAAAATTGACTTGTAGACATAAAAACTACTTTTTCAAGAATTTGTTACTACAAATTCATACATTTAAACCTTAAAAATTGACTTGAACCCCAAAATGTGACTGAACTAATGAAAAGTGACATCAGAAGCTTAAAATTTGCATTTGAAGTAAGTTTTCATAATTTGAAGACAAATTTCAATATTTTAGTCTTGAAAATAGTCTTAGATGCAGGACATTGACATTAGATTCATGAAAATTGTCTTGAAAACTAACTTTTCGTGCTTTTTACTTTGCTTTTCATTTTCTTCGAATTCTGGACTAATTTTAGTGCTTCAAAACTGCTTTCAGCTTGGAAAATCGAGTTTCAAGACTATCTTCACCAAGTTATTGACATAGCAAACTTAAAAAACAATTTTTACATTCTTCATAGACTTAAAATGGCATTCCAAGATTTTTTTTTTGTCACTATTAAATCGACTTCTAGACACCTCAGTGCTAAAAATTCGGGTATTTCTTAATAAATTAGACTGTTTTTAGTGTTTTCAGTGCCTCAAATCGAGTTTCAAGACTATCTTTACAAAGTTTTTGACTTCTCAGGCCTAAAAGCCAGTTTGTCCACTGACCATAATCTTGAAAATGTTATTTCACGCTTCTTCACTATTAAATTGACTTCTACACTCATAGGTGCAATAAATTGTAGCACCTCAGAAACCACCAGAAATTCAGACTGTTTTTAGTCCTTTTTAAGACTGAAAAATCGAGTTTAAGACTATTTCCAAAAGTCAAGTTTCTTCAGTAATAAAAGTAAAAAATGTTGGTACCAAATGCTACAATAATAGTCTTGAGAACTAATTTTTAGAAATAAAATAGTCCGAAAATTTAATTTACTTCTAGACTTGTTGTCCAGTCCAGAAAATTGAGTTGTACACCAATTAAAGTCTTGAAAATATACTTTTGGACTCTCTTTAGTCCTAGTAAAGTCAGTTCTGGCATTAAAAGTCAACTTTTATACTATTTTTAGTAGTAAAAAGTGAGTTTCATGCACAATACAATCTTTGTCTTGATTTCCGGACTTTTTTTAGTTCTTGAATGCCAGTTTCAGACACTCAACCAGGCGGCAGTCTGAGAAAGCGAATCATAAGACCATTCCTAGTAGTAAAAAAGTTTCTAGACTATTCAGTACAAATTTGGACTTTCACAAGTCTTGAATGTTCAGTTTTAAACTATAAAACGATTTTTTAAATGGAAATTTGGAGGACTGTATCTTCCTTAGGAAATGTTTTTCAGAAAAATGACACAATGCAAGTCAACTTATTTTTTGATTGGCTATCAAATGGTGAATTATTGACACTTAAAACTGGACCACCCTGTATAATAGTATGGTATACAATCTTAGTTTATGTTTCTGATTCTAAATTATTATTCCATATAATAATTGTTTATTTATTATTAATATTAGTAACAAGTAGATTAGAGGCAATTCATCACATCAATAACCCATTTATGGTAATCAAGTTTTATTTTTGTACTTAATATTTTTAATGTTCTATTATACCTATATTTTAGTTACATATATATGAATATGTATACAGGAACAATATTGTTAAATTCACTATTATTAAAATTTTTATTTTCAATTTCAATTTATTTTCAATTATTGGAAACGCTCCTAGAAAAAAGGAAAGAGATTCACTTCAGTCAGCGTGCGGGAAAGTCTCACTTTCCGCACTTGTTAGGAAAACAGCTATTGTTTATTTTGTGTTGCACAAAAGTGTTTGTTTTTTTCTGACGCATTGCTTGTGAGTCACATTTTTCATTATGCATGCAATCAATGTTACATTTATTCCACTTTTTATTACGCTAATCCAATATTATGTTGTGTGTGCTTAAGAGTCTTTGAATGTCCATTAAAGCTCCTTGAAACTTGAACAATTAACACTAAATTCCCGTGCACAGGGTAATAATTAAAACTCATTTACTTTTATGTTTTGCATACAACTTTCAATCTTACGCCTTTTAAGCCACCCAGAAGGGTACTAAACTCGTTAATTTGCATACGAGCGTTTAATAATTTAAGTAAAACATAAAACTGTTGTCTAATGATTATTGAATTTGTACAATAGATTCCAGATTTAAGAGTGACAATGCACTTTACTGCCAGTTTCCTGACTGTTCCCAAGAATTTATTGTTATTTCCAGATATCTTTGTTGTAAAAAATATAGCGACTAATAGAATCTAGTTTGAAACCATAAACCACCGATAATAGATTTTTAAACAATTTCTACATGCAATGCACGTGGCTTGTAACATTTATTATTATAACGTTAATAACACGCAAACAATAGCTTTCTGAATGCATTTTTTTGCAGATTTTTAAAGGGCAAGGGTGCTTGCTAATAATGTTTTAGCACCATATTGTTATTCAATTATTTCATAGCATCACAGCTCTAAATAGCAGCCGTTTCCTTATTGTAGATTAATGAAAACTAATCATTTATCAAAAATCATTGAATGGATAACGACGAGTTCATCTGAAAATAGCAATTTCAATTAATTTCGAAAATTTCAAGGTGATCATCCGACTGTCGGGTTTATTTTTAATTGGAATCAGATATGATTACGCTCTATTGTGCTAGATTCAAGTCTCTCCTAGATGAATCAAGTTATAAAATTGCGTTACACAACAAAAATGTAATATCTGGTCGACAATGACAACGTAATCAACCGCCATTAACTAGTGATAAAAATAGACTGCTGCCTTTGTCCTATTCGTACGACAATAATGAGTAGGTATACCTAGTCAAGGTTAATACAAATTTTCAATAAATAATCGACATTTCCATGGAAAAAAACTACGAAACATGCATCATGTATCGCTTATTGAAAGGCAAATACGAAATTAGACAATTTTAATTTAATGGGGCTTGTGTATTTATTCACCTTCAATAATTATTGTCAAAGGTGTAACCTTTAGTACTAAACAGTGTACTTGGATGTTTAGTGGACCTGAAGTAGTAGTATTAGCATGTTTATAATTAACAATCTCACTATATTTACGGTGTTCTTAATTTAACTTAATCTATAAATGTCGTAATTGGGCTTGATTTGACCCAGACTTCATTCTAAAAATTATACTACTAACTCCCGTACATTATAATAAATTGTTTTGATTTCTGTTGCCAAATATAATTTAAGGCAAACATCTACAAGTAAAGGTCAGATAAAGTGTCAAACAATTAAGATAACATCAAAATTCCATTCTATAGTTCAAACTACATTTATTCTGAAAGGAAAAGATTTCTTGCAAGTTCAGTATACTATTTTACCTACGACCCCAGTGTAAAGAGCTAATTACGCATAGTTTTCCGTTATGTAATGACCCTCTTTGGATATACAGTAATAAAGATACAGATTTGATTAAATGGGAAGAAAGTTGCGTTATCATAGCCTTAATAAAATGGCCTTTATAGAACGTCAATTTTTTTTTAGTTTTTGAGATATTTAAAAATAAAAATAATTTTTTGATTTTACGTTTTTTTTTCTTAGACTAAAACTAAAGACAAATGCCGAAAAACAGTGTAAAAAGTGTCATACATCATTGAATTCAGAATAAAAAGAGTTTTCAGAATCTAAAATAAAAACATCAGGACCGTATTTAAAAAAACGAAGGATGATGGTTCCGCAAAAACGGAATAAAAAACTGACAATGCCACAATAAAGAGCATTAAAAGTTGATATGGAGAAGTGTCTTTAGTTTTGGTCTAAAAATTCACTTTTTTCAAAATATCTCAAAAACTAAAAAACAAAATCGACGTTCTCTAACTGCCATTTTATTAAAGCCATGATGACCTTTCTTCCCATTAAGCCAGGACTTTACACTTGGTCGTAGGTAAAGTATAGTACCACGTGCTCTAAGGCATTTGGAAACGCACTCATGGAATTACATATACAATGTATAATACATTTTACCATAACGTGCGTAAAATGCTTCTTACAGCACTAACGTATACTTTACATTAGACAATACGTATTTTTAAGGAAAACAAAGGTATTTTGAGTCACAGCATATTTGGCAAAAATGTGTATCCCCTCTCATTATAAATTTGTAATCAGAGCTAGAATAAGTAGATAACGAGGGGTAAACCGCTGGGGCATTATGGTGTACAAACTGTAGGAATTAATGGGCATTAGTGAGATAAAAAAAAAATGACCATAAAATACATTGTTTCTATACATTTACCCTCGCATTTACCATTGAAACTTAAATAAAATAAACAAAGTTTGGTCATTTCAATAAAATCCGTTAGAAAACAACGAAAAATGATGAATTTTGTATTTTTTTCCATACCACTAATTAATCAACTTTTATACGTCAATGGAAAGCTCATTTCATTGGCCATCCATCGACATATAAAAGTATATACAAAGTGTTACAAATGCGCGTGTTATTTAGGGTTAAGTGACAGGGTGCACCAGAAATACCTTTTGATTGGTTCAGGCCTAGTTTGACTCCGGAAAATTAGGAAAACACAGTTATGTGACCTACTAGGTCTACTACGAGGTAAATTTCTTGAAAAACTGTTTTTGTAAATGACAATTTTCGTAAGGGTTAAATTTGCCCGAAACACCTACACTATCCTAATGAGTTTCGCGTTATGTTGGCCACTTAGCGCAAGCAAAAACCGACCTTAATGTATTTCTACAGTTTTTCTACGGTCCTAGGTTTGACAATCACTGTGCTAGGTTTGTGCCAAATATCAGTGCTGGATCTGCACGATTTAAAAAAAAATCCAGTGGTGACAGTCAAGGAAAACATTTAGTTAGTTTTGGAGCCCTCTGGCGGCCAAATTTTTGGAAAGCCTATTTCATTTTCTACCCATTGACATATAAAAGTCTATATAAAGTGCTGCAAATAAACGAATTATTTTAATAAAGACTTTTTTTAACTAACCTAATACAAACTTACCTCAATTTTGAACAGAGGATCAGACAAAATTATAAGAATATGGAGGGTTTCATTTAAAAAACTAGACTTTCTGTCCTTTTTTAGAAATGATTTTTTGAGCCTATTTTTGATCACCCTGTATCATATATTTTGACGTTTTTTTGCACCCAGTTTTAGAACAAACCTTGTTTTACACGACAAAACACCAAAACCAAGAAGACGTTTCTTGATATGTGTAAATTAAAATTGTATTGGAGACTGAAAATATCAATTATTGTTAGGTTAGGTTAGGTAACATACAAGGACAATAAATACCTATAAAACATTTTTCTGGTTAATTAAATTAATAATAACTTGGACAATACATGAAACTACGACAATTTCTATAGAATTCTTAATAGAAAAATATGTCCTAAAATCCTAATTAAATTTTGAACGGGGAAATGCAAAATTTGACATTTTAAAGGGAGTTAGCTAGAATAGGACTAAATAAGAAATTTTTTAGCTTGATAGAGCCAATAAATCTTCTGCACAGATGTCCAAGAGTTAATTTGCACACATTTTTACCAAGAAATCAACCAAAACATGTTATTAAAAACGATCGTCAGTGAATAAAAAAGCACAATTTTCTGTGATTGTATATGGTTATAGTCTAGTAAGCAATAACCTAATGACCCACTTTTCGTTAGTGCACTAGGCTAGAGCTAAATAAATAATAAACTTATAGAGTTTGGCTCCCACTAGCCCATCCCGCTTACGTTATAATTAGAGAAAAATAAATATTGCAACTGTTTTGATTGCGTCTTAAAATAGAGACCAATAAAATTGAAACGACACGCTTCAAAACCATCTATATTAGGTGTAGTAATAGATTGGGCTCTGGTGGGTAAATTTAGAAAACATACTTTTGCTCGCAGGATTGATAGATGTTTGCTTCCTCAAAAATATTGGGGCAACTGCTACAAATCCAAAATAAAAACATGGGCTTACTTTGTTTCTTTGTTGGCGCTCATAATACATGGAAGTCACATCACAAATATTACGCTGGTGGTGGACAGATAGCGTTTAAAAATACGCCGGACCCAAACTAAAAATAGGAAATTTCATTAATAGAAATGTCCGCTTTTAACTGAGCGTTCGTGACTCAATGTGAATTTTTATACCACATGTTAAGTGGGTATTTTTAACTTGCTTTGTATATACGGACGCTCAACACAGTTTTATGTTGACTATTATGTTCCTCTTCGGGAAATTGTAATTAATTAAAAGACTTTGCCCAACACACTCAAATTCCTCACTGACTTTATTTAAATTATTATCAACGACTTCAGAATTACCTACTCGAGATACCAAACTTTTCCCACTATCTTCTGCTTAATGGCAAGTATATTAAGTATCAGTAAACAAACTTTGGAGCGATTTTGTAAATTTTCTGCGTATTGGTAAGTTTCTGACGGTAGACTCTAGTAGATAAGGTTTTATCTATCCTAAACCGGTAAAATGTACATAAAAATAGATCCAAATTATGTCGTTTTAACTACCTGAGTTATCAAAGGGCATTCTGTGACTTTCAAGACATCATTAATTGATAAGAAAATTAGTTACAAAGTTTCAAATTGCTTTAATTACTAAGCAACTAGGCTAATTTAACACAAAAGGTGAAAATTCGATGCGGAATTAAATGTGTCAGTATTAACTATAGAGTTGCAAAACTATGATGAAATCCTTTGATGTGAGTGTTGGAATTACTCATACAGCTAAAAATATGTACATTTTTTTATGATGTTCATTAAATGTACAGAGTGTGCGAGTATCTCGCTTATTTTTAAAGATACAGGTTAGATATGGCCTTAGAAGAATTTTTATAGCCTTTTCGTTTTTAAGGGGAAGGGAGAATTGTGTGACCATTTTAAATACCTTGAAATGCCTATAAAATACCTCACAATGCTTCTATTATTGCTCATAGTGATAAAACTGCCTCATATTGCCTTGAAATACCTCTAAATTATTTAAACTGTCTCAGAATGCCTTTTCTGTTTACCTACACATTTGTGGCATTCTTAAATTTAGTCATAAGGCCTCTGGTATTGAAACAATGATAAACCTTGATGAAATACACCCTTGACATTTTTTTGATCATTTGACAGGTTTTAGGTCAGATTAATTAAGTAGCATGTCTGCTTTTACAATTTACGACATTTTGACTCTTGTCAAAATGTCATAAGGATTAATAATTCAATAAAAATTGCTTCCTCAGGTTACCTGATTGCTTTTCCAAATTTTGAAAACCCAAACGCTTGAAATTGTTATTTTTTTTAAGTCACGTGACTGTTTTAGGTTAGGTTAGGTTACAACGCAAAGGTTTTTCCAAATTTGTGCCAAAAGCTTAAAAATTGATATCAAGTAACTGTTTTTCTATATTCTAACAAACAAAAAATGTTTTTTGTAGGGTTGTCTGAAATTACGGGTTATATTTTGACGTTTGAACGAATCTTCTAACTGTCATAGTAACCAAGTTGGCACGTGTCAAATAAAGACACCTGTCATTTAAAAGAAACAGTTGAAAAATTAAATATATAGGTAGTATTTCAAATTTAGACAGTGGTAAATTGCAAGAACTACGTCACGTGACTTGGATAATTCAATTTTTTGAACTTGCAACAATGTAAAGACCAGTTGACATTATCAAAAACAATCACGTGACCTTCAAAACGCAGTTTTAAATTTGGAAAATTAATAAATAAAATTTGGACAGTTGTAAAAACTTAAATTGCATTATACACGTCACGTGACTTGGATAATTCAATTTTTTGAGCTTACAGCACTGTAAAGACCAGTTGACATTGTCAAAAACAGTCACGTGACCATCAAAACGCAGTTTAAACTTTGGAAAATTTATAAATAAAATTTGGACAGTTGTAAAAACTTACATTGCAAAATACACGTCACGTGACTTGGATAATTCAATTTGTTGAACTTGCAACACTGTAAAGACCAGTTGACAATGTTGACATTGTCAAAAAGAGACACGTGACCTTCAAACTGCAGTTTAAAATTTGGAAAATTGATAAATAAAATTTGGACAGTTACAAAAACTTAAATTGCAAAATACACGTCACGTGACTTGGATAATTCAATTTTTTGAACTGGCATCCCTGTAAAGGACAGTTGACATTGTCAAAAACAGTCACGTAACCATCAAAACGCAGTTTAAACTTTGGAAAATTTATAAATAAAATTAGGAAAGTTGTAAAAACTTAAATGGCAAAATACACGTCACGTGACTTGGATAATTCAATTTTTTGAACTTGTAACACTGTAAAGGCCAGTTGACAGCTGTCTAAATTAATCACGTGACCTTTAAAATGTAGTATAAACTTTAAAAATTTGTTAAATTAAATTTAGACTATTTTAGACAGTTATATAAGCTGAAATTGTAAGAGACACATCACGTGACTTTGATTATGCAATTTTAGAGCTTGAAACACTGAAACTCCACGTGACTTCGTTTAAATTACGCGCATAAAATTGAGGGCCTCAGTTATTACCACATCAAACATTGATTGGTTTGAAATCTTGATCTGGCCGAATGGAGATTTTCTTGGGACTATTGTATCAATTTCCCAACCGGTTAAAACGGGATTTGTTGGTCGACAGGATTTCGTTGATTAGGTATCACCCGTCCGTTGCCCTCAAATCTTGAACAAAATGGCACTTCTTACATGAATGAAATATGAATCTTCTGTATGTGATGAATTGTATACTATTCAATTCAAAGCCACTATCCAGCAAGAAACGAGGCAAGAACTTTCACAAAAATGTGAGAATTTACCTCGGAATTTACAGAATATTAACAAAAAGTCAAGTTTAACATCATAATTTCCTGATCACCCTGTATATGCTTGTAAGAACAATAGCTTTAACACTAAATTTGAAACATTGAAACACCCTGTATACCAGAACGTATGCCATTTCAGATAGGTAGCAAAAATAGCCTCTTTTTGATAGTGTAATTTTTCCTTTTTTTTTGTATTCAGGCGTATAAACAGGGTAACAAAATGATTTTCTCAAATCAAGTCTTGTCCTATATTCTTCTCAAGGGCCTTCTTCATTTTTTTTTAAGTAAATTTAATATCTCCTTTTAATACTGAATACTGAAGTTTAGGTACTATGTTGAATTTAATTTGGAAGAGTCTTGACATTTTTTTTAACCTGGAAAGTCAGTTTCACTTCTGAAAGACTTTTTTTTACTTGCTGCGACAATGAAAGCTTTCCTACAAAAGCTTTTATCAAATTTCTCAACCGTAACAAGCTGGATTCTTCCCGGATCCCCCAATTTCACCTGTCCATTATCGACTATCTTGGGAATTGGGTATTAAAGGTCAAGGACAATTTTCGACACGTGCGTGGGACACGCACGTGTCGCCACGTTGACTTATGAAGAAAGCCGACGTAATGTCTGGTCCGCTATTTTCTTGCTTTTATTGGTTTTTTACCTTAATTTTCCTACAACAGGTGAAATATAATTATACCCTTATCATCGAACAAACAGGATACTACAGAAACGTGTTTGGTTGGCGTTAAAACTATTACCGTATTGTCAAATTATACAGTCGTCACTACTAGAGCTAGTTTTAATTCACACACTTATCTATCTACAAACTAAAAATAGACCTGGGAGCAATTAAATAAGCTATAAAAATAAAAATACCCACTGTTATAAAGTGTGTAACCTTCGCCTTCCTAATGTGACTGCAAGTTTGAATGTGCCTTTACTCTGCGCAACAAAAACACGTTTTATTTTGACGAAATTAAGTGATGTCGCATAAACAGTAAATGCCTAATATATTCCATGATGTCAAGAAAAACTCTAAAGTGGGTAGCTTTGAAATGGCGTTGCCTTGGAAACAGGTAATTCCCTTTTGACCTTATTTCATAAAGCGTTCCCTTCCAAGAAAACGTGGAAAGCAAAACCTTTTATTAATGTATCAGATCTGAAGGAAAGTTCAAGGCCTCGACCGCCCCAATACCCCGGCACCTTTTTCATATTGCGGATTGCGTCTTGGCTAAAACTCAAGAACCACTAAGTCTGGTCATCGAGCGTGCCCACAGCCGCCTCGATCGACTGAAAAGTGGAAATAGTTATGCTATGCAACTCGCAACACCCCCGGGGCAAATAACAATGGGAAACATTGACGTTTCAAGAGCTAAAAATAGACCGGCAACCTGTTTGCAGGGGCGGCAGCTCCTGAAACCACTGTGACACACATAAAAACGATCCGGGTCACGTTGTTGATTTACCGACGCTACTGATTCGCCCCCGGATGGCTAAAAATAGCTTGTACCCCCCATTTGGGGGAATGGGTGGTTAAGCAAAATGGCAACATTGGCGTTGTGGAAAAGTGGTTTTTCCTGAAGATTGAAACATAAAATTGATTGTTTATTCAAGACCAAACCACCAACTCGTATTAGGTTGAAAACAGAGATACAACTGCACTAAATTGGTCATATGTCAAGGTTTGGGCTAAGGATTCACCTTTCTCAAGGTTTAATGACAATGTAGTGAGTTATCCTCTTAGTAATTGTGCACTATTTTGTATTTAATAGTGATTTCAAAGAAAACTTAACGCAAGAGGAATTCTGCGATTGGATAGAAACTATTGTAAGAATAAAAATACATTTATTTAGGAAAAGCATTTTTTTGGAATGCTAACTAATAATTAGAACTGAATTTGAAAAGTTCAAACTTTTGAAGGGGGGTGGACAAGGGGGTGGAGATCTCCAAATCTCTTAGACCTACATGAAATACCTATATGATCTTTACTTGGGTCTTTAATATTCTTCTCTAGTATTCTATCGCAGACAATGACAAGATGAATCTTCCTCAGAACCTTCCAAAAGCTTACCAAAGAACTAAATTAATTGGGTTGTTGCTAAGTTGTCTGAGAGTTGAATAATAACTTTTAGGAAGGATATAAAAGAAGACACCCCATTATACAGTAAATTAACTACCAACCAAGTTTTAACATTTATAAGTTATACTAACTGAAAGTATAATGATAATTTACCTATTAAATAATAAATTGGTCTGATGTCCTTTAATTTTTACTTTTGTTATCTAGAAGAAGTTGTTAGAATAAATTATTCAAAACAGCTATAAAAAATATTACTAGAAACAATTCAAATTGGTATTTTACTATTTTCGAATAATGCCACTTGTAGCTTCAATAACATTGAGTATGACGAAAAGTGCAAAGAAAAAAGACAACAGTAATATGGGTTACTTGCACCAATGCATTTACCTAGCTTATCCTAAAATGAAATTTGAAAATATGAATAGAATCACAATCTCAGTAAAATGTATCAAAAATGTCACATTCCAAACAGAACATGTTAATCCAATTGGTCACTAGAAACACTTTAAGTTGCTATGCTATTTGAATGGTGCAAAACTCACAAACATTTGACTGCTTGTTTCTTTGAAGCTCTATGAGAAAACCACAGAGGACAACAACTTTGACAGTTGGTCACATGGGTACTACTGTCAAATTGACTCCATGGAGCTCTAAGTTCACATACTCAGCATTTGGTGGGTAGTTTCCAAGGTAGTTTCGGTGGTTTACCTTTTGAAAATGTAATTCCTTTAGGGGGCTTAGGCCACTTTGATCTCAAATATATATAGAATTTTTTTGGGTCACTGTGCAACCCTAAGTGTTCACAATCCACATCTAAAAGTATACAGAATTTCTCATTAGTATTTTGTGCCTATTGGCCCTTTAGACCCACTGATGTCACTTTTTTGGAATTTCCTCCACAGAGAGACTTTGCCTTCAAGTCTCAGAACAGGACATTTTTTCTATAGCACTTTTTGAGACAGTATGGACTCTGACTGCACAATCCACTGACCTAAAAATATATAGGTTGTCCCATTTGAAATTATTCACTTTTGGCCCTTTAAGCCCAGTTATATCACTTTTCTGGAAATACCTTTACAGAGTGGAATTTTCATTTCCATTTTTTTCTAAGTATAACACTTTTTGGGTCATTGTGTAGCTCTGAGTGTGTGCAAGCCACTCAGGGTGGCTTATTTGAATATCTTGACTTTTGACACTTTAAATGCAGTGAGGCAAGCAATTCCTTCAGCAAGTTGAGGCCAATTTTGACAGGTGACAACACTTATCTAGAAATTCCTTCACAGAGAGAAGGCCAAATTTGACCTCAAGTCTCTCAGAATAGGGCATTTTTCTCTAGCACTTTTTGGTTCACTGTGTAGCTCTGAGTGTTTGCAATCTGTTGACCTAGAAATTTTACAGGGCGGCTTATTTAAAATTCTTGACTTTTGGCATTTTGAACATAGTAACTTTACTTTTCAAGCAATTCATCTTTGGAGGGTTAAGATCAATTTTTCTTGGGTTTGATAGCTACTTTGATGATGAGTTAAGATAATTCTACTTTTTTTATGTTTCCATTCTTGTTTTATACAATGTTGTCAGTAACTTTTCTAGTTTTAGAAGAAATGTTTGTAATTTGTTATGCATTTTTGGTAGCTTTTTAAGGCAATTTTAAGGATAGTCAGTTAGAATTTAAGCAATCACAAATTACACACTTAGTCCAGTTGAAATCAACAGTGACTATTAAGAACTAAACTGAACTATTAAGGAAAGTTATCTCATTTGTCTTACATTCCAAGTGTAATGATGTCCACACAACAGGTGCCTAGTGTAATGTTTGGGTTGGCTAAACAAAGTAATGAGTCTAATGATATTCTTGGAATTGGAATTTACTAACAAATAACCGCCAATGAAATGCATGTTTTCTTGTGCAAATTACATCAATCCCGAAAATAACCATAACAGAATTGTTGTTGCATGTACGGCGGATTTGATAATTACCACAGTAATAATAGTGAAACGCTTCCCGCGACTTTCAAACTATCACAATATTACAAAAATACGGCTTGTTTACAAACAACGACCGCCGTTCTAAACCGCGCAATAAATTCCCCACAATAACAGCTGAGAGACCTTTGCACTTACCAGCATGAGTTATCCGGACGGGCAATCTTCGAATTCCCCGATCTTCTTTGCCTCAAAAAATCCTGCAACTTCTGCTTGACCTCGGTGGAGGCCACGGCGCTCTCCTCGTGCTTCTCCTTCTTCCTGAGCGCCTCCAGCTGCTCCCGTTGCCTGATTTCCTGCAGTTGCTTCTGCCGTTCCCAGAACTCCTTCAGGTGCTGTCGCAATTGTTGCTCGTGCTGTTCGGCGAGGTGCTGTTGCTGCTGCTGGAAGTGTTGCAGCAGGATTTGATGCTGCAGCTGATGCTGCTTTTTAATCTGCATAATTTGCTGTTCGAGTTCGCGTTCGGCCGCCTCGCCGTCCGCCATCCCCTTGTTGTTATTATTGGTTATTGTCCAAGACATCAGTCTGAAACACTAGTAAACCGCACTGTAACGCGCACTATCCCGTACACTAATTATTCAAAAACGACCTGTTAATAATTAATGCCTGCTGTTGACGGATTTTATTATATCGTGAGGTCATTTCGGTCGCTGTTATCCGCTTGAATATGGATGGGTACGTACACGCTGCAGGACTGCGAATAAAGCGGCAGCGTTGCCGCGTACTGCGTGTCAGTGATAAGGCGTCAGCAGCGCCACTTAGCAGGAATTACTTTGTTGCTTTATCTCTGTTTTGCAGGTGTTCAGTCGTCGTTTACTATCTTTGTCGCTAGTTGTCGCGTTCGCGTCGGTCTGTTTACCAGTGCCGTCCTTAACCAACAGAAACTATTTAACAATTGCAAACTGAATAATAATATTTTTTGCATTTCCCTCTAAAACATTCCATGAAAACCACTCTGTTTGCCTTAAAAATATTGTATTGAACCAGTATTTTAATTAAAACACCTGTTCAATAAGCACGCATCTGAGTTAAAGTTTTAACCTTAAATTATCATTGAATTAGCTATATTAATGTTAATATCAAAACAAACTATTTACATGACAAACCATACTTTATTGACTCAAAGCTAAAAAAAAGGTAAGTTTTTTTTTTAATTACATTCTAATTAGGCTTGGGGGTTTTACTGCAATCTAGAGGAATAGTGGCACGACTTGGCAACGGAGCGCGGAATGTTAAAACGCCAAGGTTGCGGATAAAAATAGAAAATCTTTATTATAAATAAAACCATTTTTTTCGTAACGATTTACAAATAGAGAGAGCGGCCCATCCGGCTCCGAGAAACTGTGGCGTAGTCTTTTTTCGTTTATTTGGCCCTTGCGCTCCTAAATAAGATCTACGGATTTAAAATTAACTCGCACGAAGCGCGATTTTCACTAAAAATAACCGGATCGTACCGCGCTTTATTTCATCTGAATGTGGCGCACTTTAAAATGAGAGGTCGTTTTATACAAACGACCAGCTCTAATTTAACTAAATAGTGGACTAATTTATGGTTCATGAATGAATAAATAACATTTTTGTTATCAGGGAATTAATAATAAAGCATCATTTTTCAAAAATGGCAACAACGTTTACTCGCCCCGCTCATTTCAAAGATTGATAAAGCTAATTTGTCCTCAACTGGCAATTGATCACATGACCACCATATCAAAATTCCTTTCTTGTGATCAGCTGTCAGACTACCCAACTACAACCAAACCCACTTCCACCCTGCAAGTTAAGACTTATATTTCCTTCATTCTTCAACTTTTAAAATATTTAAAATGTTTTTTTTTCCTCTAATAAATGGTTATTGTGGTATTTCTTGGTGGAGGGGGAGACTTGGTTATGGTCACGTGGCACTGCGTTTCACATGATAAACACGGTCACGTGATAGTGATCACATCGTCTTCTCCTGAAGTTAGTGGAATTGGTACAAACGTGAAAAATAGGAAGATTCTTCACTTACCGCCATCGTAACCTAACTTTTTACCCTACTTTTTTTGTTTTATGTTTTGGTTTGATTGTCTTTTTCTGTGAATTGTAGATTAAACTAGTGGAGTTTAAACACTCTTATTCCAAAAGTATAATTAACCTATACAATGAAAATTCGGAGATACAAAAAGGTTAACAAAAATCTCTCATTTTACGCTAACAATTTCGGATTCAGACAACCCTACCAGATTCTAGCTGATGGCACATTTTGCTTTACAGCCCTCAATGTAAGTATTATAAAGTATGTATTAGCTAAGATTAATTAAGACAACCTTAATGCTTAAGACTATCATAAAGAAATTATCTGGCAAATCATCAGAGCCCAAATGTGCTTGTATAGTGTACTTTAGTAGAGATTTGTTGGTAAAACAGATGCATGATTAGGTCTCCTCTGTATAACTAGTTCAGTTTTTGTTATCTTAATTTAAGTGATAGAGATTGAAATTGTTTAATTACTTTGATTCATAAATTAGATATTTTTTCCATAAGGAAAATAAATCATAATTATTAATTAACATTAAAATAATAATTAATCTTTTTTCTTTGTAGAATAAAGTCAATTTGTCCAATGACCTACCCAAATATCTTCATAGTGAAATAAAACTCATCACTACACAATGTGCTATTATTGAAATGGAAAATTTAGGTCCAAAACTGCATGGTGCTCTACTAATTCTAAAAAACTATGTGGTACACAAATGTGGTCATGAGGGCAAACCAGTATCAGGTGCCAAGTGTTTGTTTAGCATGGTTAAAAATGGAAATCCTAGTCATTACATTGTGTGCACCCAAGATAGGGAGTTCCAGGACAAATTGAGGACTTTGGAAGGTGTTCCCCTGTTGTATTTGCACTCAAAAACACCAGTTTTGGAACAACCCTCTGAGGCGTCAGTGAAAAAGGCCCAGCAAAAAATTAGTGGGGTTGGACAGCTAGAGTTAGAAAAAATTTCAAAACTTAAGGAAAAAGAAGGTTTAACTGAGACAGAACAACCAAAAATGAAGAGAAAAAAGAAAGGTCCCAACCCATTATCATGTAAGAAGAAACAAAAGAAACCACAAAGTGGTGGAATACAAAAGAAGGAATCTAAACCAGAAGTAGATAAGAAAAAGCGAAAACGGATTAGAATACCTCAACACATTAAGGAAGAAGTTTTAAAAAGGACTTATTTAAAAATTAATAATGAATTGAATTAAGTTTTGTAATTTATTGAGAATAAATAATGGTTGACAGTTTAATTTGGCAAAGTTTATTGATTATAATAACACTTTTTGTTTTAATACAGAATCTTCTTGGACTACTACTATACATTTGTTATTGTTACAATTGCTTCTACTTGTAGCTGCTTTCTGAAGCTAATCCTTTAGACCCGTTAAATAGATTAATATTAAACTACTTTTGTATTAATATAATATACATGGCATATATTTGTTTCTAAATATATATTTAATACAGGCTCAGTATAATACATTAACATCACATACAAAAATTTATAGTCATGTATATTATTTAAAAAAAATCACAATTCGGTTATTACTTAGCTTGCCGAGCTGTTACAGTATTAACAAAATGGTGCGGTTGCGATTTGTTAAGGCCCGTTTAACTACTAGTTTAACAAAATATAAAAAGCTATGGAACAACAACAGTCTTTTTAGCTTATATTGTCAGTAGTTTGAGATAAAGGAATCATTAAGTGATAGTGCCTGTAACTGAGTGTTAAAATAAGGATAAGAATCGTCTTTACTACATAATTTAAAGCTTAATTTGCGCTTCAATGAGGAAGTGAAGCTCTAAATATTTCCTTGATATGTCCAACTCGAATCACTAAGTCTTCACTACTTCATAGATTATGACTAGAATATTTTAATTATAATTATTAATTTTTGTTTCAAACTTGCTTGCACTAATTTTGATTTGCGCAGGAACCAATTTTTATTGCCACGTCTTTGGAAGTTTCAATAAAATTAGGTAAAAGGACTTATTTTTTGTATATATAGGCTCGACAGACTGACATATGGTTACTTAAGCTCATTTAGCTTACATATTTACATAGTATGGTTTTTGTCATGTAAAACTTTGAATAATCGTTTTAGTGGCAGTGGCGTAATTTTAAAACGCACTTGTGTGAAGCTGCTTGCATTAGGCAGTGATACTTTGCCTTGTTTCCTTTGTGATTATATTAAGTTTAATGTAATGTATGATGGTTTTCCTGTTTTGTCATTATTGTGCCAGAGAATGAAGGAATTTACTGTGATACTTAATTATACAATAATTGTCATGTCCAGTCACTCCAGCCAGTAATGGGTCCCTTTTACATTCAGAAATTATGTTACTTTTTATATTAGCAATGTTCAGTTAAAAACATTAGTCCTCTTAACTTATACAACACTGTACTGTAAATAAGGAAAAATATAGTAGAAGGTGGATCAAAATAGGGTTCCTTTAATGGATTTAAATGAACAAAAAAAGGTTTGGAAGAGGTTTTCGGATTTGTTTTTTTAATTAAATCTAATCTAAAATTGTGATTTAAGTAACATGAAAGCTAGTAGAGTTAAAAACAGCTACTGCCTACATTCATTAGGAAGTTAAGAGGGCATATGTAGTTTAACCGAGTTGCTTATGAAAATCTTGATATTATACAGCCTAGTAACTTTCTAAATCGTTGCAAAACAGAATCACATTTTAAAAACAGCTCTATAAAGTTAATCCTCACTCGTTTATACGATCTTACAATCAAACTATATCTACATTTCCTTGTTTGTGACCTGTAGAACTACACCTCGCTGTCGCATTTAACGTTACAATACTTTTCCGCCATCACCCACATAACTTTTTCAAACTTGGCATGTCTTTCTGCTGGGTCTGCGCTAGCTCCACGACTACCCCATAGAAACTTTAGCTGAAACTCCGTTTTGAACATGTCCAAAGTGAGTTCGTCCACTCTGGCTTCGGCCAACACAATCTCGGCGTTTCTTTGGTACATTTGCTGCCATCCCGTGTACTTTCTAGCCGCTTGCAAATGATTGAGAAGCGTGGTCAGTCCGAAATCTTGGGAATTCGATTCCCATTGGTTCAGACAGCTGTTTGCTAGCTGGGTCTGGTTACTGGAGTCTAGGAAATCGTCCAGGTCTCGTTCGAGGAGGAATATTAACGGTAACAAATGGGGGAGTGTGGTATTGGGAGCTTGAGGGTTTGAGCAACTATTCATATTTTTTAGAGTTGGACGTAATTTTGCTTCAAAATTGAACGCCGAATCCGTGTATTTTTGTCGTAGCATATGCCACGTCGTATCCAACTTTTCTACCTAAAAAAGATTATGTTTACCAACTGATATAGCCTAGTCAATCTAGACAGGTGAAGCAGAAAATTTAAAAAACAATTTCAGGGGTTAATAAGGACACTCTTCCGGAGAGATTACTTTGTTACTAATTTTTTCTACTACAATCAGTGGAATAGTCACTATGATGAGAATTATTATACCTGAGGTAAGCACAACCCTAACATAATTCCGCAGAATCCGTACAGGTTGCCTAAAGCTGTTTTCGTATCGTTTGCAACTTCTATCCATTTGTTCAACGTTTCGGTTCGTTCCGACTCATCAGGGCAAGTTAGAATGCTAACTCCCACTAACAACTTCAAACATTCAGTCCTGCAACATCTCAAATAGACAATGCCCAATAGTTTTATAAATTAAACAGACCTCTCAATTAAATCCTGCCGAAATTGCTTTCCATGCGGTAAAGTGCAAAGTTCCATACCCCCGCAGAGTCTTGTCTGGTAACTGTCACCTTCATATTTCCCGTACAATAAATCTAAGTCGGTTCTCGTAAGGTGATTGGCCAAAATTCGTGATCCCGACTCGGCCAAAGTCATTTTAATTCTACGTAAAGCTTGAGCGTCCAGTGGTTTGTTTTCGTTTACGGGCAACAACAAAGTCTGGAAGTTTTCCAAATCGAATCTACTCCCAAAGTTGATAGGAACCACGTCCGGGAGTTGCATCAATTTTGCTTCAATTTCCATATAGTCCATTACGAAATTTTTTAAAGTCGTCGACGATTCCGATGATGATAAGTTGTAGCGGGGATTTTTTATCACCACTCCCTTTGGAGGTAAATCTAAAGGGTCACCCGCAGCCGAACTTAAAGCCGAATCACCAGAACCGTTCCCGGAATCGGAACCACTGGCGTGGTACGATGTCACCCTTTGTAAATTTCCGTGTGAGGGGAATCCCAGGGTGGGGGAATCTACCGATTCAGTTCTTGCCAGTCCGGGAATTCGGGATGGTTTGGGTGGTGGAGATTCAATTCCTGAGTCTGTCGCTCCGTCTGTTGTGCACCTTCGTTCCGCACAAGGTGATAGAGTCGGATCGCTAGTTATTCTGTAAAATTTATAATGTTTTTTTTATTAAATTTAACGTGATAGTTCAAAAATACTTACCGACAATGTCTACCCAAAGTATTGGAACTATTGGATAGAGACAGTCTAGTGTTGTGTGTGGTGCGCGGTAACGAGTGCGTAGAAAACTTAACATTGCCAGTTTCAGATCCTACTGATCTTGTCATTAACGGTGATTGAATCACTCCATCTGCACTGTTGCATTTTTCTTGTGACATACGGTGTGCCTCTGACGGTGTAAGTGATTGGGAACGCTGTTTCTTTGATGGCAATCTGTAAATAAAAAAATTCTTACAATAACCCAACACAGTGATAATCATTAATGTAGAATTTAAATTTTCAAAATTCTATTAAAAATTGTAGTTTATATTACTCTGTAATCTTAATAAAACACTTTGTTACCTTGGCACACCATCCCGTCTCGTAGGTGAACAACTAGGTCTGTATGATTGTAGAGGACTGTGTCGATATTGTAGACTACTAACAGGCGTGGTAACCGGAGAAGAAAGTCGACTTACGGCCAAAGGGGCTGGATATTTGCTAGCATAGAACGATAACGGGTACATCCGATTTACTGGGGTTTGAATCCTAGCCTCGGATGCCACGGTAATGGGTTTCCCAGACCCTAAATATCAGAAAATTTTTACTGGTATTCTTATAATCACCACAATTTGATACTTACCGACGTAGAAAGTTATCAGATCCTGTATAGTGTCGAAGGCCTCGTCCTCGAATTGGTACTGCACCCTCTCGTAAACGGTGTCTGGTTGTAGGAACGCTTTATTTATCACAAAGTGTAGAGGATGACCTTTAGTTCGACAGGTTAAGACGTAGTTGCCCGGTTGCGATGTGCAGTCTCTGATCAGAAAACAACCATCGTCTTGGACAATTTCCTCAGCCCTAGCTCTGGGGATGGCTCCGTGGTACCAGGCGTGCGACCGTAAGTCTCTGCCATCCAGAGAAAGTTCCCATTCTAAGACTTTTCGGAGGTCGGCGGCGTTTACGTTGGGATCTGCCGCCGGCTCCTGGAATAGATCAAAATACACATTCTTTAAAAATTGTAAACATCCTTTATTGGATTCTGGATGCTTTGAGACGTTAAATCAAGAAATTCTTGGGATAT
The DNA here is from genome assembly GCF_016097725.1 of Ips typographus. Classification (NCBI taxonomy): domain Eukaryota; kingdom Metazoa; phylum Arthropoda; class Insecta; order Coleoptera; family Curculionidae; genus Ips; species Ips typographus. Next base: position 6,699,821 of record NC_138429.1, read on the forward strand.
TATAGTCTGTCTGGACTTGATATGGTGTGTGTGTTTCAATAATCCAACTTCATTTTTTATTAAGAAATTTCAATAAAAGCTAATTTACTATCAGTAATAATACAGATGGATCATTAGGAGATACAGATAAATCATGTTAGATTGATTGAATTATTTTTTTTTAAATATCAGTCTGTTCAGGATTGATTAAAACCTAAAATTACTTCAAAATGGTTATCAAAGCTTTGATTAATCCGGAAATTCTACTGAAGTCTCTAAATGTTTTTCTAAAATAAATAGTCCAAAAAAGGAAAATCAGTTTGAAAATCGTCGATAGAAAACCGGTGTTGCCCGGCAGGGCTTTGAAATCAAATATCCAGTTCCATAGAGCGATCCTTTAAGCTCCGTTAAAACCTTTGCAATTGGAAAACTCGATGAATTCAAATACGCCATATTTCGGATTCTCATCACTATCCCTCAGTCAGTGGCGTTTCTGGTTTTATCACCTACATCAGTTTCAAAAACATTTAATTCACGCACGCCCATGATTTTCTAATATTTGTTCAGTCCTGATTAGCGGTGAAGATGGGATTAACCAAAAATACTGCAAGTGTTTCAAATTGTCCGCACTTTAATATTAAAGTTTGCGCATATTGTACAACACGCCAATATAAAAACAAAGTCTTTTTGTGACAAATTAGTGAAAACTGGATTTTTCAAAACTTTTGGAAAGTCATAACGCCATTATGTTCCAGGAAGGGAAAGGTCAGTAGTTTCCTGATTGAAAATCAATCTAAATTGTACATTCAGTTTTTAATTAACAAAATAAAAATTGACATAAAATTTTTTTTACTTCAATTATTTTTTTGACTACTAAAAATTTGTTTTTGACTTAAGTTGTATTATAAATATAGAATATGAAGGCTGTGACACTAAGAAAACTAAATTTTTGAATTTATTAGGATCTTCTTTCTTCTCTCTTCCGAGACTTTTCAGAATAATCTTCTATGTTACGTAATTTTCTACGCACTTTTTATGCATTTTAAGGTGTTAATAAATATACATTTCGAGGACATTGCTACTAGACATCCTGCAAATAATTATCACTCACGTTCATCTGAAAAAAATTAAAGGACATTATCATTAACACTACCAACAAAAAAATTACTCAAACGTGCGCATAATAACCAAAAGTAAATATATTTAGTGTCAAGATTAAAATGTTAGTTACTTTTACGTAAGTTCATTTATCTTGGTACAAATTATATTTAAACACTAGTAAGATGAACTAACTTAAAAGCATAACAATCAAGAAATTAGTACTTTATTTCAAAGATCTTTTTGTTTAATAAAGAATTTTCAGCTATTTATTATGTCATTTATCTATTATTTTCTTATCTATCTTCCCATCAAATATGCAACCGGATATTGAAATTTAATTTAACTTTTAGTTTCTCGGTTCCAACAGCTTTTTTTGAATCTGCTAAAGGTGTCATTTAATAAATAAATAAAATTAGTGCGGAATAATGTAAAATTGACTTAAAATATTAAAACTCGTTTATTAACTTTTAATGCAATTACTGTTAATAAGGCTTAATTTATCTTTTATCACTACTGTTGGTTATTGTGTTAAATCTCATTAGCTTAAAGGTTTGTTTCAAGCACGTTTAAGCCTTATCAACATGATTTTTTAATTTAGACCCAGAAACAACATGTCAATTTAACCGAGTTAGGGTTTTTTTCATAGTTTCATAGCTCGATGGAAACTTTAGTTTTGACTAGCAAAAAAAAACGTCATGTGGCAGTGTCACAAAAACCAACAACATGATCGTAGCCAGAGGTAATCGATCTGAAATTGAACACTATTTGGCTGATAATAATGAAGATGAAGATTCCTCAGTCCTTGAAGATCCTGATAAAACCAAAAACTTGATCTTAAAAGTCTTGATAGCTCTTCAGTTATTCTTCTTATTAATTTTGTTAGTAGCTGGTCTCGTTTTCTGTGTTTATAATAAAGTTCGTTGTGATTAATGTAGCTTTATTTTTCTCTCTTTTTCTGTGTGTTTTAAGTACTAATTTACGAATTTTCAGATGATTTGTCTCCAATAACAACCAAGAAACCACCAAACTATCTGAACCACTTAAGAATTATTTTGGCAGAGTTACTCGGTACTTCTTTTTTGGTATTTCTGTCTTGTTTGGGTTCCTGTGTTAGTATGCAAGGAACCGACATTTCTTCAATGCATACAAGTTTTACTGCTGGCCTTGCTGTAGCTACTGTTATCCAGGTATAAGTCGATTCACTTTTCATAATGGATTAATCTGTTTTAAGTCGTTAATAGAAACAAGTTTTGTAATTCTATTTGATTAGCTAATAACTGATTTAGATTAAGATTATTGTGTGCTTAATTTTATAGACTTTTGGCCACATATCTGGAGCTCATGTTAATCCAGCTGTTTCTATTAATGCCTTGATTGTCAATCAAATCACATGGTCTCAACTTCCTAGTTACTTGGTGGCTGAAGTTGTAGGATCTTTAGCTGGTGCTGGGCTTTTTGCCGTAAGTTTTCTTGACACGAATCACAATGACTATGTTAAAACATTGAATCGTTAAGGCGGTAACCAAAAGCGAATATTTAGTTCAGTCTGGTGGCAATGGGGTTTGCGTAAACTCAATTAGTAATGATATAACACCCCTGCAGGTAAATGAAGCTGGAGACGGTCACTAAAGTAGAAATTATCATTTTTGTTTGCATATCAAGGGTCTGTGCGTGGAAATTTTGCTGAGTACAATAATGAACTTGGCCATTTGTGCCTCTTGGGACGTACGAAATTCAGACAAGTTAGATTCGGTCTCGTTGAGGATTGGTCTTTTAGTTGTGGTGCTCAATTTAGCTGCGGTAAGTAGTAATTTACATTGACTCAAATCAATGATAAAATTATATGGAAATGCAAACTGTAGGGGGTTTACACTGGAGCTAGCATGAACCCTTCTAGAAGTTTTGGCCCTGCCATAATCAGTGGTGATTACAAGAATCACTGGGTGAAAAAACTTTATTAAAACCATATTTTTGTGGTTAATTTAACATTTTTTAGATATATTGGGTTGGGCCTATATCAGGAGCTATGATGGGATCCCTTATTTATAAAATATTTTTCACTCAAGATAAGAAAAAACAATAATAATCTTACCATTGTTGTTATAAGGTTGTTGAGGCTTTTACTCTGGACAGCCTCAGTGACGACGTTCAAGTCTGTCCTGGAAATAAAAATGTTGTATAGAATTAGCACACTGTATATTTTTATATTAAATACTATTTTGTATTATTTGCGTAAATTAGTAGGTAGTTTTTTGATTTTGACCAATTACAAGTTACAGTTACACAGTGTTTTACTAAAAATTTTTATTATTTATTAAGTACTTGCGAACATTAGTGTTTAAGTACAGTTTTTAAACTACTTGATTTTTCAAGTACTGCTTGACTTAATATTCGTTACCTCAAACTTGTAAATAATAAAGAATGTTATAATAATTGGTAGATTTTAAGAAGCCATTATTTTATAAAGTTTTTTATACAAAAAACAATATAAACCCTACATTATTATTATAATTAAAGGGCTACATTTGCCCTGGGTCAGGGTGACCCCCAAAGGAAAAAACTACAGCCCTTCCCACTAGAAATTCCAAAAAACCGTTAAAAACACCTTGATAAGCTGTAAAAGCGAGAAGGGAACCGTTGAGATTCGAATTCAAAGGCTATAGGTGGCGCTGATAAACCGTTAACAAAGTGAACGCAAGTGACTTACAAAATTGAAAACTGACAGATGAACAAATGTTGTCATCTGCCAACAATGTCACTTGATAAGAGAGGGAACCAAAACAAAAGTAAATAAATTACTTTAATTAATTGATGAAGCAGAATTAGAATAAATTAAAAAACTATCCATTATAGAATTGAAAAGCTTGCTTTATACATGCGGGACAAAGGGAAGCATGGATGGAGGAAGATCGCAAGGCGGAGGCTAAGAGGTAAGAAAATGGAAAAGGGAAAAAAAGGAGCAAATGTGGTGGCAGAGTTAGAAATTCAGAGATCTAAAGAAGGCAGTGGCCCGGTGAGGAAGTTGGTCATTCAAGCAGATATTTTGACTGGCATTATTAATTTCTAGGACTTGTAGAAGATTAAGAAGATTGCTCTTATAGCCGCATTCGTTTTCAAACTCCATGGAGGGAGCAGAGCGTTTTCGACGTCACGATGACGAAATTTGGCAAAATCATAATTTGACTAACTGTCAAGTTACGTCATTGTGACGTCAAAAACGCTCTGCTCACTCCCTGGAGCGTGAAAACGAATGCGCCCATAGATGTAATGCTTTGAATCCTTGTTCCATGGTAAAAGAGTGATTATTGAGGTAGATCTAGCAAAATTGGATTTAATGGAAGTGTTATCTAAGTACCGATTCTGTTGGAATTTATTTGCCTCTCTAGTGTGTTCCTGGACTTTTTTTAAGGTAAGTTTCTGAATTTATTTATTACCATGGGAGAAGCCCTTTTTGGTTGGTCAATTTTGTAAAAACTATAAAATTTCTAAATTCACAAATCAAAGTTAAAAGTGAATTTGGAAATTGATAATGACTCTATTATTATAGGTAAAACTGAGGCTTTAGTTCAAAGGTTGAAGGTATGTAATTGTTATTGATCCAGATTCCATAAATTAACAATGTTCAAAACAGTCCTGTATGTAACAAAGCAATTCTTTAAATTTTAATTAAGGCAGGTCTTAAGACTATTATGTATGTACTCTTTCACTACTTTTGGCATTTCAAGAGTTATTGAGACAGATTTTATGGAACTAATCTGGGACTCACCATACTAATCCTGTAAACTTCCTAAATTAATTCAAGTTTACATTTTGTAGTGATCACATGGCAAATTTAACTGCGAGATAGGCAGCTGCCGAAACACACAACAGTTCTTTGCCCCGACCATTTATTTCAATAATCGAATCGGTCGCATTCCCTATTTTTTCGTTCAACTCACTCACTATTGACTATTCGCGTTTGGCTGGGTCCAACCTGGATAAACTTAAGCGTCGACGTTGTTCTTCCTCACAGAACTGGCGACGGACCGAGGCACGTCGTCTTCGTCGAAACTAACTCTAAAACAACCACAACAACAAAGCATTCCTAATTTGTTGTGATTATTATTTTTAGCGCGAGCCAGTCCGAGATCGGCGGTATAGACGAGGGTCGTGCATGCGAGTGCGTGGGGGCTGACACACCCCCACCTTTTGCACGACCCTGTTGTATTGATTGAATCGGGGGCGCAGCCGTTTCCCTCTAAGCTACACTAAGAAAAGTGGTTTAACCACGGTACTCAAAAGTTTTCAAAGATGAGAACAACTACTTTTCAACTGAAACTTCAAACCAGCCAAGTTGTATTGAAACGTGACAGAAAAACTTATTTCAAGCACATTTTTTTTTCTGTGGATTATTCAGTTTTGAGCGTCATTCCTCCCCTGCAGCTTCCCTACAGAGTACAATAGTGGTAGCCGCAGGGGGTGATTTGTAATGCACAGGAGGGTAAATTGTACCCTAATCAGACTTTTCCACTTCATAAGACGCGTTTACTCACTGATCTCTGCTCTTATCTTTTCGCCACAATGGCTTTCCCTTTTTTTGCTGATGCATATTTCAATTTAAAGCTATTTGTTTCTAGTGCCCCTAAATGCTTATGGTGGCGGTTATTTCTCTGGAACATCTGGCTTTGACTTCCTTTATCATTTGCCATTTTAGACAAGTTTTGAATTTCAGTAGTAGAGTTAATGCATGCAATTCATTTTTAGAAATTGTTAGGTTGTCATTGGAAATTTTAATACCAGATTACAAAAAAAGTGTTGTACTCCATGGAAGCGTTAGAATAATTTACAACAAGTACATAATATAGTCGGTTCAGTGACTTTCTGTTGCGTCACAAACACCAGCAAAAACCGTATGTCGATGATTAAATGTGATATGGATTGTTTTTCAAAAATCTATAGTTTTAGGGTATAACTTAAGGCAGGGGCTACAATAAATATTAATATAGTATATGACCAATAAATCAATATTTATAGACCAACAATTAAACAATTCAATGCAAAGTTTAGAGCACTTATAGAGGCTTTGGCAATTTCTAGAAGGTTTGCCGTAGTATGTAGTATCTAAAGAGCTCTGGCACTTTCAAAATAATCCTAGAGACCTCTTAGAACAGTTATGGGAAGGTTTAAGAGACTTGTAAAGGCCTCTGACAGTTTTAAAATGGTCCTCAGTAGCATTTAGAAGTCTCTGGCACTTTTAAAATGGTCCTAAAGGCCTCTTAGGCAATTTAGAACAGTTATGGGAATGTTTAAGAGACTTGTAGAGGCCTCTGACAGTTTTAAAATGGTTCTCAGTAGCATTTAGAAATCTCTGTAACTTTTAAAATGACCCTAAAGTTCTCTTAGGCAATTTAGAATAGTTATGGGAAAATTTAAGAGACTTTAGAGGCCTCTGACAGTTTTAAAATGGTTCTAAGTAGCATTTAGAAGTCTTTGGCACTTATAAAATGGTCCTAAAGGCCTCTTAGATAATTTAAAACAGTTATGAGAAGATTTAAGAGACTTGTAGAGGCCTCTGGCAGTTTTAAAATGGTTTTCAGTAGCATTTAGAAATCTCTGTCACTTTTAAAATGACCCTAAAGTTCTCTTAGGCAATTTAGAATAGTTATGGGAAGATTTAAGAGACTTGTAGAGGCCTCTGACAGTTTTAAAATGGTTCTAAGTAGCATTTAGAAGTCTTTGGCACTTATAAAATGGTCCTAAAGGCCTCTTAGATAATTTAAAACAGTTATGAGAAGATTTAAGAGACTTGTAGAGGCCTCTGGCAGTTTTAAAATGGTTCTCAGTAGCATTTAGAAATCTCTGTCACTTTTAAAATGACCCTAAAGTTCTCTTAGGCAATTTAGAATAGTTATGGGAAGATTTAAGAGACTTTAGAGGCCTCTGTCAGTTTTAAAATGGTTCTAAGTAGCATTTAGAAGTCTTTGGCACTTTTAAAATGGTCCTAAAGGCCTCTTAGGCAATTTAGAACAGTTATGGGAAGGTTTAAGAGACTTGTAGAGGCCTCTGACAGTTTTAAAATGGTTCTCAGTAGCATTTAGAAATCTCTGTCACTTTTAAAATGACCCTAAAGTTCTCTTAGGCAATTTAGAATAGTTATGGGAAGATTTAAGAGACTTTAGAGGCCTCTGTCAGTTTTAAAATGGTTCTAAGTAGCATTTAGAAGTCTTTGGCACTTTTAAAATGGTCCTAAAGGCCTCTTAGGCAATTTAAAACAGTTATGAGAAGATTTAAGAGACTTATAGAGGCCTCTCGTCTTTAATTTCAGTATTTTTCAAAAATGAACACAAAACAAATGTTAGTTAGTAAACAAAGTGGTCGTTTTTGATCATTTTAAAGTATTTTTCGGAACTTTTAGAAATGTCCTGTTTTTACGGCATAGGAAGCTTGTCTGGGTTCTATAGAGTACGTGTGCCTGCAATCATATTATACAATAATTTTAACTTGTTTTAGAGATTTACAATTTTTGAAAAATTGTAAAATGTAGGTTTTGGTCGCCTGAATTTATTTTTGTCTAAAATCTGGTATAATCCAATGACCTGCATTTTACCCCTGGTAGTCAAAAGGTTAACTTTAACTTTGATTTATGTAATGAGCGATTTTACCATACTAGTGCGGTTATTTATCTAAGAATAGCACGGTAATGGTGGTATAAGTAAATGCATTTGGCTCTTTCACCATTTTAAACAGTGTGTCATTAAATAAGTCCTAGTCAGGGCAAATGTAATGTAATGTAATCGTTAACTACTGTGGTTTGCTCTATATGAGTTGTTTGTTTACCATGTAGATGGATACAGGGTGTGTCATATCCCACTCTAAAAAATATGCCACTCAAATAGAGATTTTATATGTTGATGGTTAATACAGCCAGTTAGAGCTCTCTAATTTTCTTGGAGAGTAGTTGTTAAAGCATTTTAGAACTCAAATTAACAGAGTTAATTTAAATAGGCTAGAATTTTCGACCAAACAATAAATACTTACAGGGTGTCTTCTCGTTCAATCTTCCTGGTCGTATCCACTGCCACGCTATGTCGAAGGGTGGCTTTTTTGTTGAAATTTTCTAGACAATTATTCATTATTAATTGTTTTAATACAAACAAAATACATACCATAGTATTTAGCTTGCAGTTGCGTTAAGCTGCTTATAATAGCTGCCCTGTGTGAGGATTTCTTCACACCTAGATCTTTCAGATCGGCCTCGGATAGGTGTAAAATGTCTTCCACACCTTGGTACGTGTGGAAAAGAGAGGCGTACTGCTCCAGATCGAGGTCCTTGAGCCATTGGCGTATATCTTTGTGTTTTGCTGTCCCCTTGGTTATGCTTTCTTTGTTTTTTGATTTAGACCTTGTCAGGGAACCCACTCTGGTCCAGGTTATCGCTGAAATAATGGGTTTTTTTAATTGAGAATAGTGGGGATTTAAGCTGATTTACCACGGTTTTTTAGTATCGAGAGTTTGTTATGACCACTAGGAGGCTTGCCAGCCATTTATAAAAATTTTACATTTACAAGAAGACTGGTAACTGCATATTGTAGGTTATACATTGCTGGAACGAGTCTTATTTTTATCTGGTTGATAGTGATTATCATAAATTGCACTTGCGATAAGGGTCATATCGGAAGTACCAATCGGTTTACAAAGCAAATATTCTACGTTTTTATTAAGAGTGTTTAGGTATTTTTTTGTTGTTATAAACCACTAGATGTCTAGTTATGGACACTGTCCTACTAATTCCACTTTATTTACAAAGCGATCACGTTTATTTGCTTTATTGATTTAGAATTGTTACACCAAACATATAAATTTTGATTGGTTTATGGTCTGTCTGATTTAATGGTGTTCATCAGCATACAAATTAATTTCAAATATGTTCAAATAATTTCTGCAATTTTAAGTTTTAGTGCTTCTTATATCACATAAAATAGCTATTTATGTAACCAGTTACGAAAAGATCGATTTTGTGTAACGAATGAATGTTTGTAGGGCGAGCGCAGCGAGGTCCTACAATTTGAATGAGTTACACAATAAGACATTTTCGAAACGTGTTGCATACATAATTTTTTCTAATTTTGACCAAAAAGCGGTAAAAACCATCTTTTAAAGTGATTTAACACAAATATTCACTTTCATAACACCTTGTATAAACAGTGACAACGACATGTTATGATGGATGTCGCCCTATATGTTTCTACGGAAATGCATAAAAACAGGGAGTGATGAAATGAACTTTTCATAACTAGTTACATAAAGTAAAACGTTTTGTCACTCTAATCAGTTTTGAAAAGTGTCACTTTATATGCCAAAATTAGAAAAAAAACTTTATCATAATAAAGATAGGAATAAATAGGTTAACAATGTTTAATTAAATAAATAAACTGTTGAATCCTATAGGTTTAGAGATTATGCGATTACTTTTTATAGAACCCAACCTAATTAGGTGAAGTACCTTGTTTAAGTATTGGCTGTGACGACTTTGATGATCAATTAATTTTGTAACGTTTTCATTGTTTGTTAATGAAGAAAATTATGTAGGATAGAGGCAAAATTATATTCCTATAAAAACTAGATATTTTTGGAGTATGTTGTGTTTAGTTTTAATAGTTTTCGTATTGTTAGAAGCATTTACAAACATCTTCATTGTAAATAGCTGTAAAGAATAATTATTGCATAAATTCAGATGAATTTTATAATTTGTGCAATGTGACCGTTAAAAGATGATAATTTGAAATTGTAAAACTATTTGCTTAGAAAAAATTGGGGCAAAAGCTCTTGTAAACATTTTTGAAAATAAATGACATGCTTGTTGTACAGGGTGCTGCATTTTCGATGGTTTTACGGGGTACAGAGAAAACGGTAATAGATAGAAAAAAAGTAGCATACGTGTTCTGATCTCTTTTTCTGAGCTGAGATGACTGGCGAAAAGTGGGCAAAGATACGGGGGGTTTTCGAAATTTGGTCATTTTTGAACCTCTTCTGTATTTCAGTTGCTCTTAAAGTTATCAAAAAAGGAAAAACGGTTTCCGGTAGAAGTTTTGACGTAGAATCCAATGGCGTAGTCAGTTTTTTTCTATTCCGTTCAGTTTCTGACATATGACACTAAGTTACATTTTTTTAAATGGAACATCCTATATATTTTTACGTCATTTAATTCTGTTTTTTTACTTTTTTTTTCTGATTTTTATTTTTTCAACGGCGTATTACAACATATAAGTTTGTAGAGGTTAATCCTGTTATTTTAAAAAAATACCTTTGCTAAGCTAAAAAAGACCAATATCTAAAATACCAAACAAAATCGGAAATCATATAAACTAACACATCAGAAAATTAAATATTTTTAATAAATCTTATGAAAATTCTAAGTTACAAACAGTTCTACCGACACTTTAATAAGAAAAGTGGCCATTTCTATTTTCTACTATTTTTAAGGTAGAAGTTGAAAAAAATGTTTATAAACGACATGTAACATATTAATATAAACATAGCCAAATTTTGTTTCGACTGTGGGTATTTTTATACATATTATTTAGCACTTTTTTGTTAAGGAAACGCTTTTTTTCTAATTACCAAGATTAACGTTTACAAACTTATATGTTTTAATACACCGTTGAAAAAGTAAAAATCGACAGAATTAAATGAACTAAAAATATATAGGGTGTTCCATTTAAAAAAATATAACTTACTGTCATATGTCAGAAACTAAACGTAATAGAAAAAAACTGACGCCATTGGATTCTACGTCAAAACTTCTACCGGAAACCGTTTTTCCTTTTTTGATAACTTTAATAGCAAATGAAATACAAGGGAGGTTTCAAAATGACCAATTTTCAAAAGCCCCCCGTATCTTTGAAACAAAAGAAGAGATCAGAACACGTATGCTTTTTTTCTATCTAGTACCGTTTTCTCTGTACCCCGTAAAATCATCGAAAATGCAGCACCCTGTACATGTTATGAAATGCTGGATACACTAAAACAAAAAACAAATTGTCAAACATGCCAAACATTTTCTATGGTAAAGTAAGACGCCAAAATAGAGTAAAAGATACATGAATTTACATTATGTGATTATATTTTCTGAGCCACGCTGTAGGCATACATGTTTCTAAACTAGGTTTTTCTGTATATCCTGGTTTCTGTGAAAGGAACTCTTTTAGAAGTTTTTCAGATATTTTGCTGGGTTATGTTAAGAATATCCATTTTACATTTTAAGTCACTTTACTAGAAACCCTACTATGCAAATTTTTTTTTAACAATGATTTTTTTTATTCTATTTTCTAATAGAGAAGAGACAAGTTGGTCGGTTTGTATAAATTTTTGATTTTATGTTAATTGTTCACTGTATTAAAAAATTAGGTTTTTACATTTTTGACTGTTAACTAAAAATATTTAAAATAGTGATAATACATATGGCAACGTTGGATAAATTCCCAATCTTAGAACAAAAATTAATTCTCAAAATTTGGAAGTTTTCAATTTTTTTTTGCGTAAATGCCTTGTGCGGTCTAGTAACACTTTCTGCACTTATTAGGAACTGCAGTTTGATTTTTTATTTTTTCTGATTTTAGTACCACATAAGTATTTTGCAATATTTAAAAAATATGGACGTAAAACTAGAGCATCTCTGACTCGTTTATTAACTTTAGTCAAAGAAAGTCAATAAACATTTCCAATTTGTGTTTATTGATTCCACTTTAAGTAGGCAGACTAAACTATTAAGCTTGGCCAGTCAGTGAAGAATATTGGATTTTTTCTTATTTGTTAATTAAGTATAACGCAAAAAACGTCCAAATGACTTTGTTAATTCTAGCGACCCAGTATGTCGAGCTTCTGTTTTTGTAATACGATCTGAAGGTTTCTGTTGTTACCCACTTGTGACGCACGTAGTAATATGGTTTTCGAAAGAAGTTTATGCTTAGCTGTGCAACGTTTTATTTTTATTTTGTTTATATAAAATGTAAAAACTTACTGTAAATGCTTGCTCTTCGTTTCAGTTTACTGGAACTTTTCCCCATTTTGCGATTTAATATCGAATCTATTGTCCGTTTATAAACTTTCTCACATTCTTGTTAAATCCGATTAAAATTCAAACGGGATTGGCTTTATCTGTAACACCGATTGCATTCCTATCAGACATATCGGTTGCACGATATCTCGATGTTGATGGATGAAGCGGATGTGATGCCCTTTTTTTAACACAAAATCCACTTTCTTCACTTAACTTGAGTCCTTCGTCAAATTAAACTTACAGACACCAATTTATTAGTGAGATTACACTTAATGGTTATAAAAGCCGACGCACGTAACTCTTTATAAATAAACCATCATCGAAGCTAAATGAGCTGCTATTTGTTTAACGGAGTGAATTGGCAATGTCAGCAAAAGGTTAACAATTGAATTGTGTACAGTGTAAAATATTGCAAAACGTTTGCATAAATCAATTGTTTGGTTTTCACACACAAAAATTCAGGGATTTAACATCAGAAAAATCACCGGCACTTAGGTCAGGTACGCGCGGAGGCCACCCCGGAAATAACCGCACTTTAAGCGTAGTCGCACCAAGTGTATCTTAACTTCTGGGTGTTATTTGCTATTGTGTTACAGTTGCCGCTTCTAACTCTTGGAAATGTGGTGAGGTGAGGTCTGATGACGTCAGTAATGGACACAGCTTTCGACAAGGACGTTTACGTAACGTGACATTCTGGTGACATACCGTTGTTTTTTTTCTTCTATTTAGCGCTTTTTTTCTCGGTACTCATTTTAGTTTATCGTTTTTAAACTTGTACAGAATTATCTAATCTTTTTAGGTTTATTCTTATCGCGTTCACAAGACAAACATTGTTGGGTAATCAAAGGGGGAGGAGAAATTGATATTTTTGCTTACTCGATTCTACCGAAACTATCTTCCTGATAAACAAAATAAATGCTTTCCTGCGCTTGTAAGCAGGATTTAATTATAATATTAATTAAACTAATGACAAGTCCTTTAAGTGAAAACCCGTTCTAGAGCTGATTTATTATCTTGTAAATCCGCGCCAGTTTTAATTTGCGAAAGGGATTTGCATGAATTATAACAAATGACCAGGGGGCAGTAGAATAGGGACCGGCCACTATGACAGGGATGTAACCGAAAAAAATTGATATTTCATTTAAACTTGAGTGATTTATTATTAGCAATAGGGTTGTCTAACATACATTTTTTTTTGGTAATTAGTAGTAATCGGAAAAATATGGGACACATGTTTTTTTCTTTTTTGCTCTAGATATATTTAAATGCAAAAAAAACGTTAGTAAAAATCTGCTCAAAGCGAACTGAGCGAAACAGAATATGTATGGACGTATTTTGTTTCGCTTAGTAATTCTTACCAGGGATGTAAAATTTCCGGAAAATTAAATTTATGGAAATTTTTCCGTCATTTTCCGCAAAAATTGGAAAACCTGAAAATTCAAATATAACTCGTTTTTTACATTTTTGTACTATTAACTAATTTTGAAAATATACAAAATTTTCACTTGAAATTTCTTGACAATTCTAGTTTTTAATTTTTGAAAGTCAAACGGTGCGTGCAAACATTTGTGGTAAAAACTTCCTCTAACCTGAAACGTTTCTGAGATATTGAGCAAAAACTGCAAAATTGAAGAGTCAACTTTCACGCCCTCTAGCGGCTAAATGGGACAACTTAGCCGCGCCCGCTCATCGTCACGTAATAGCCCCGTTCATTAGCTTTCTTTTGTTATACGGTGGTTTTATACAGGGTGTTTCAAATAAGCTGGAAAAATGCACGAAAATTTAATCTAAATTAGGGATTTTTTTGGGCCTACTATACTAACGGCGAATACTTTGGATTTTCCTTAATCAAAGTGATTTTTTTAACTAATTTGAACCTGGGGAACACAAATCTGACGTTCATTTTGCTCTAACCGTCTCGGAGATGACCTTGAAGTTATGTCAATTTTGACACTTTAGGGCGTGGCACCCTTGCAAAATGACATTTTGACAAATGACATTTTACGTCATTTTTGTATTATTAACCTGAAGGTATTTAAGCAGTTGAGGTTAATTTTGAAAATATTTTCTGAAAAAAAATCTGAAGGTATCACCCTTGAAAATTCTTGACAATTCCAGTTTTTAATTTTTCAAGGTCAAACGGTGCATGGTACCAAAAAAGTGTATAGAAGGTAAAAGTTGCATCCCATCAAGGTGCATTTGTGGTAAAACTTCAGACCTATAACCTGAAACGTTCCTGAGATATTGAGCAAAAACTGCAAAAATCGAGAGTCAATTTTGACGCCCTTTAGCGGCTAAACGGGGCAATTTAGCCGAGCCCACTCAACGTCACGTGCATTAGCTTTCCTTTGTTATACGGTGGTTTTATACAGGGGGTTTCAAATAAGCGAGTTATGGACGATTTTCTGGAAAAGTGCACCAAAATTTCGCTCAAATTGGGAATTTCTGCTATCGAGGATGGTGGTCAAAGTAAGGCTGTAGGAGCAAAAACATTTGAATATCGATACAAACATTTTACATCAAGTAGACCTAGAATTTGACGTAGATTCCAAAAATCGAATAAAAAATTATAAGTTTGGGTTGTTGCTCAAATTTGGGACACCCTGTATAATGATGGATTTATCTAGGAATAAAGTAGACGCAAATATCTATAACATTCATATTTGGTATTTTTTTTTTATAAAATGAAACTACTCTATTGTATTGTCAATGTCAATAACTCGGTTATTTTGACAATTATCGGGTGGTTTAATTTACCAATTTGTAGCCCTTGAAATTTTCTTTTGACCACCCTGTATAGCGTTTTTACCTAAAACGTCGAATAACTGAGTTATTTACTGTTAATACTGAGTGGTTTGTTGGTAAAGTTTGATTTTGACAGTTTTTACTGTGACAGCCCAGAAGAGAGAACATATAGAACACCGTTCAATTAAATCAGATTACTATACCCTTGCATACATTTATAAATAATATTTTTTAAAAAATTTATATTATTTTGAAAAGTGTTGAGGTTAGGTATACATGTAACATTTTTCAGAAAGTTTCCGGTAATTTTCCAGAAAAAATTTAAAAATCTGAAATTTCTAAAATAATTTTTTAATTAATTGTACAACAATCCAATATCAATTCAAATAAAGTTTAATGTACTTTTAATCATTTACCCCCGTTTGCACCGTCGTTTTGTAAGTCGAGCTTGATTTAAGTGTGGGTCAGACTGTGACAGTACAGGTGAAAAAAGTCACACTCTAAACCACACTTAACTTAAGCGATGCTTAAAGTACGACAGTAGAAATGGCGGTTAGATGTCTTAAATTATCTCATTAGAAAGCATGATAAGTTTGACAATAACAATGACAAGTTTGACAGTTGTTTTTTAAATTTACCGCTTCTACATCTCTGCTCCTCACTCTCTGATAGAGAGTCTCTAATTACGTCACGGGGGATCGTGCCAGGCTCATTTTAACATTTTATTTAAGCTTTTTATAAAAATAGCACATTGTAAGGTATAAACTGTATTAAGTTTAGATTTTAAACCTTAAATTCCACTATGGTAGACGACCCCATTAAAAAATTTATAAAATTATTTACTTTTGTCTTTTTCTGTGCTTCTGGTAAACCATCTGACATTCACCAAAGCGAGTTTAAACACTTCACATACAGTCTGCTGTCCTGCGATGATTTGAGAGATTTATTTGCCAATTTCGTAGTGGAAGAAGCTTCCGCAAATCTTTAAATCGCTAAAAGTATTTATTTTAAATGACCAACAAGAAAAAAATGTTTGAAAGAACTCTCAGATTCGTTATACAGTTGAGTACATTTAAGTATTTGCACAATACTTAGGGGATATGGTGGTCTCAGGGTTGTATTTAAGCTGTATACTGAATGTCTGAATAAAAACTGATGAAAGAACCAAAAAACACCCTGTTTCCTACGTTTTCTAATTATTATTAAACAAACTATTTATTGTTTGTAATAAGTTGTATATCTTGTACAAGAGAGCTAGATTATTTCACCGTTTTTTCTTTTTATTTCTATTCATTTGGCATTGGGAAATGTTAAGTATCGTCAAGGCTGCATAAGCTGATAAATTTTATACCAATCATGAATCAGAATTAATTAATTTCCTGATTACTTAGATAACACTTTAAAAAGTTTGATTTCATAACGAATTTATTAGCTTAGTAAATTTCGTAATACAAATAGGTAAAAATTTACTTAGAATAGGAAATATTTCAAGGATAATCGTGTTTATAGATTATTAACGTGAGATGGAAACTTGATGTTATTAACTAATTTTTAAATTCGTGAATGTTCTACGTTCAAAAATGTAAATTACCCAAAAATGTGCTTAAAAGTAATTTTTTTACTCTAAGGGGGTTTTACAGGCGATTTTGTCACTAACCCTTCGTTTAAACTGTGTTTCTGGCAGTTCAAACTTTGACACCGCTTTCTCACTGACTATACCGAGTTTTGTAGTGTTTTTTCAGGTTTTTGATGAGGAAATTTAATGAGAATTCCAAAAATGTGCTTAAAACAATCATTTTCTTAGTCAAAGTGGGTTTTACAGGTGATTATGTTCCTGATTGTCCTTTAAACCGTGTTCAAATTTCAGACTACAATTTCAACTGATTTAAATATTTGTTGCACCAAACCAGTTTTTCTTAAGTAACTCGAAAACGGTGAAAGTTACAAAAAAAATGCAAAGGATCAAAAGTGTTTCTAATCAACTCCTTAACACCGTAAGTTTGTAAGACCTTTTTGCTTCCAGTATACAGGGTGTGCAAGAAAAGTATGGTGGTTCACCATTTTTGTCACCCTGGACGCAATTTTTAAGCTAGAATCTTTGACTCTACATCACTGGAAAGAGGATCTCAAAACGGTTCTCTTAAGTGGTTGAACCACCCTAAACTCCCAAAAATAACTGAGTTACACGGTGTTCAAGTTTTAAACCGCAAATTCAACTGATTTGTTGCATCAAACCAGTTTTTGCTAAATAACTCAGAAACGGTGAAAATTACGAAAAATTTGCAAAAGTAGTATTATCGTTCAAAAATCAATTTAACTCGTCGCTGCAATATTGTTAATTGTCGTTTTCATTACTAACTATTTAAAGTATCTTTTTCAACCCTTAAATTTAGAATTTACCACATTTTTCAGATCATATATCCCACACATATTATAGACTCACATTTTCTAATTGTCACAATGTCACGTCCAACCAAATTCATTTTTTTTTTGCAGTACCGGACTGGAATTGTCTCCGACGTTACGCACCGACACGCAATGCCATTATCCGTAAAACTGAGATGCGGCTTTTACCTAAAGAAGTACTTATCGGCATCGTGGTTGGCTTTATAAGTAAACTGGTTTGCATCTGGTGGTTGGGCCGTTTAGATTGTGACCAATTTGTCTTCAGCCAGTTCCAAGTCGGTAAGTGTAGATAAACCGGCAAATGAGTCGATCTTATTTTTATTTGCCTCGCTGAAAACGATCGTCTTTTAAGATCACATCGATTAACCGTGTGAAAACCGGTTTTTTTATGTTTTGATTGAGTCCTTTTAGTTTTTTTTTTTTAATAAATATTTTGGGTTTTGTGTGCTTATTATAAACAAGCCACAATAAACAATATGAATATACAAAGGGTTGTGAATACTAAGTAATGATGAGCATATTGGAAAAGTAAAATTCAGTGTGACAGGAAAATTTACCAATATTTTTAATTGAATTTTGCTTGAAGGATATAATTTTCCTGTTATGGCTGTCATTAATTTGAAAAGTCATAAATCCCCCCCTCCTGTATAGTAGCGGCACTGACGGACTGTAAGGCCCCATTCGTTTTCAAGCTCCATGGAGCAGAGCGTTTTTGACGTCAAGATGACGTAATTTAGCGAAACCATAATTTGACCAACTGTCAAATTACGTCATTGTGACGTTACATTCGCTCTGCTCGCTCCATGGAGTGTGAAAACGAATGCGGCCTAAGATTCCCAGGGATTTCATCGTTTCTGAGTTATTTAGCAAAAACTGGTTTGATGCCACAAATTTTCAAATCAGTTGAAAATGTGGTTTAAAATTTCAACACCCTGTAATTCAGTTATTTTTTGGATTTCAGGGCGGTTCAACCACTTAAACGAATCGTTTTGAGCTCCTATTTGCAGTGGAGTAAAACAGTCTATCTTAAAAATTATATACAGGGTGACAAAAATAGTGAACCACCATACTTTTCTTGTACACCCTGTATACTGGCAGCAAAAACGGTCCTGCAAACTTACGGTGTTGGGTTAAGGAGTTGATTAAGAACATTTTTGGTCTCTTGACATTTTTTTGTAACTTTTACCGTTTTTGAGTTTGTTTAGTCAGTTGAAATTGTGATGAAATTTGAACACAGTTTAGTCAGGAACAAAATCGCCTGTAAAACCCCCACTTGGAGTAAGAAAATGATTGTTTTAAGCCCATTTTTGAAATCCTCATTAAATTTCCTAACCGATAACCTGAAAAAACACTACAAAATTTTGGATAGTCAGTAGAAATTGTCGGAATCAATCGTTTATCGTATTGGAACGCATTTTGATGGTTAAAGTTGAAACTTCCCAGGGGTAGAAATAGTGGTAAAACTGAAATATTTGTAAGCTCATAGTGCACAATAATGGAATGCGGTCTCAATAACATGGACCGTAGATGGAACACCATCTCATTACCAAGTAAACGTCCGGCAGTATCTTGAAATAGCATTCTCAAATAGGTGGCTAGGAAGGCGAGAATACCACTGGTTTTACGCGGTCAAATAGGGCAATGCGCGAAAAAAAATATGTTATGCTTATTAACTGAATTCTGACTTGAAATATTTTGAATGTTGCCAGCTCCATGGAGTGTGAAAACGAATGCGGTCTAAGACTCCCAAGGATTTCACCGTTTTTGAGTTATTTAGCAAAAACTGGTTTGATGCCACAAATTTTCAAATTAGTTGAAAATGTGGTTTAAAATTTCAACACCCTGTAATTCAGTTATTTTTTGGATTTCAGGGCGGTTCAACCACTTTAAAGAACCGTTTTGAGCTCCTCTTTCCAGTTGTGTAGAGTAAAACATTATATCTTAAAAATTGTGTACAGGGTGACAAAAATAGTGAACCACCATACTTTTCTTGTACACCCTGTATACTGGCAGCAAAAACGGTCCTACAAACTTACGGTGTTGGGTTAACGAGTTGATTAAGAACATTTTTGGTCTCTTGAAATTTTTTTATAACTTTTACCGTTTTTGAGTTTGTTCAGTCAATCAGTTGAAATTGTGATGAAATTTGAACACAGTTTAGTCAGGAACAAAATCGCCTGTAAAACCCCCACTTGGAGTAAAAAAATGATTGTTTTAAGCCCATTTTTGAAATCCTCATTACATTTTCTAACCGATAACCTGAAAAAACACTACAAAAGTTTGTACAGTCAGTAGAAATCTCGGAATCAATAGTATATCGTATTGGAACGCATTTTGATGGTTAAAGTTCAAACTTCCCAGGGGTAGAAATAGTGGTAAACCTGAAATATTTAAGTAAGCTCATAGTGCACAATAAGGGAATGCGGTCTCAATAACATGGACCGTAGATGGAACACCATCTCATTACCAAGTAAACGTCCGGCAGTATCTTGAAATAGCATTCCCAAATAGGTGGCCAGGAAGGCGAGAATACCACTGGTTTTACGCGGTCAAATATGGCAATGCGCGAAAAAAAATATGTTATGCTTATTAACTGAATTCTGACTTGAAATATTTTGAATGTTGCCATCAAGCAAAGCATTTCATTAGTTTATAATTCTTATTTTGGCATTGTGTATTTGACTTTTTTTGGGTGTAAAGCAACATACACTAATTAAGACATTCATGATCTGGTCTTGTTTATTTATGTCAGGACAAAAACTGCAACTACTACAATACTCGCATGAAAATTAGGACGATATACACCAGGTACGCATACAAATGAGATGGATAAACACGTTTAATCGATATAAACGCAAATCACTTGATGTTTACTTTAATTATTATTTTGACGTGATTTTGATAGGATACACGATTTAAAGCGGCTCCTTATCAGTGCTCTACGATAATATTTTGACAAAGTGGAATAAAACACAAACATGTTGTATATTTTAATTCGTTTTATTTAATATATATTTCAAAACTCCAATAATGTACAAAAAATATCTGTGTGTAATTAAATAATGCTTTTTTTTCCTTTCGTCTGTCAATTTGTTCATTCATAAACTTTTTAAAACGGTTTTGCGGTTGAGGAGGGGGGAGTAATTAATTGACAAATACAATCGAAGTACGAACTCTATCGACTAAAAAATAATCTCTAGGATCGACCTAGCAACAGTAACATGGCGCATGCCTATCACAATGTCCAACAAAAACGACTCATTCAAATAACATACTTTAAATTATGTATAAAATATTAACAGTTACTATTTTCAAAACGGTTGTGGGGGGAGGGTCGAGGACGTCCGCCTGAATTGTCCTAAATAATTCACTTTTCCGCTTTAAATTAGAACAAATCAGACGAATATCCCCCGCAGGACGCACACTTTTCACTTCTTCACAGAACAAGTCCAGTAATAAAATAGAATAATATACACAGGCATTAACATGTCTAAAATTATGTACAATTGCACCCGTGGCCTGCACACACCACCCGCGCGCAACCAAAACATATTATACAACAAGCAAATAGTAGTAATGCACTTTCGATACAGCTAACCTGTCTAGATTACAGCCTGCGGTACTTATGAGGGCGCTGTTGCTCTTTGCTTTGTCAAGCGGCAACTGCGCCTTACAGATTTGAGGTACCTAGAGTAGAATTATATTTTCCTTTTCTCTTTATCTCTGACCAAGAATGTTATAATTATTTACATTGTTGCATGCATTCAAAGTAGTCGAACAGTTAAAAGATGCAGTTTATCTCAAAAACACTCATTTTGGTGACTAGTTTGTTCACGATTTTTTTTAAATCCTTTTTGGATCCAATAAGATTGTGAACAACCTATAAATGACCAGTGAACTTTGTATAAAGGAAGTGCGAGATAAAATCAGTTACTTCTAGTTTAATAATTATTGGGAGATTTTTGTACATTAACTCTGAACACTCATATGCAACAACGTATTTTAGTTTATTTACATTTTTTTTTTCTCTTAGGAAGAAAGCTGAAAGTTCTTCCTGTGTAATTAACAAGAAATTTCGGTAAACAATTTACCAAATTAAGCAGTTAATAAGGTTAACTATGTTGAGTTGTTGAGGTGATTAACCAAGTGACCGCCCTAATTATTGAAATTTCAAACTAGTAACAAGTGTCTTAGCCGATTCTGTCACCATCAATAATAATAATAGTCATACAGTATATGTACACAGTGAGCAAAATACGATCGGTCCACGACATAATCGGTTCTATACGACGACAAATCTTTGGTTCACATTTATATACTACAGAGACAGACAGACAAACAGACAGATAGTAGTAACTAGAAAGGATAAGATGGGCTCTTAAGAATAACAGTTATTACAATTAAGACAGATTCTTTCTAAAACACGTGTTTGGTTTAAATGTTAAGCCGAGCGTGATGTTTGCTTTATTTACTCTGGTCCGAAAGGAGCTGTTGGAGCAGCGACGTTTTGGTGTGATCACCTGCCCGGCCTTCCTCCATAGAATTCTGTAGAACAAGAATATTAAAAAAAACATGTTTTCAATTTGTTAGGAGTAGCAGGTAAAGGATTGGGAAGGTCTGAAAAGCAGACATTTTTATCCAAAAAAATATATTGCCGGTGCATGCATTATTTACAGTTAATGACTGAAGGATGTCACAGGGAAGAATGTATGTACAATGTATGAAGTAGTATAAAAGTAACGAAAGTTGAATTATTGACAAATAGGCTGTTTTGGAAACATATTGTTGGTGAAAAGTAATTAGATATAGGTATGTTTGGTGAAACACTAAAATTTGTACTGTAGCGTCAACTATTTTGCAGTAATGTATGTGTAGGAAGACAATTTGAATCATTGACATTTTAAAGATATACCTTTTGCTTATTGAATTGGCACAGTGCTACAAAGACAATCATTAAGAGATTGTCTTTGTAAGATTAAGAGAGCAAGTACAGGCAAAACACAAACGTAAATGTGTACTTTTATACATCATACAGCGTAATTCATCAAAAACGTTTGGTTTATTATTTATTAAGCTTTGAACACACTTAAGTTGGTTAAATTTACTGAGTTTTACCGACTTCATCATTTTGCCTGTTTTATGACCCTTTTAGACACTAATTCTAGATTAAATTGCATTAACTAAAAAGTAAGACTTGATTTATATGAAAAATGTACTAATTAGCTTATTATTAATTTAACAGAGAGATACAAAAAAAACGTTTGTAACTTTCTGTATTCCACCAAATGTTAGTCGGAATGACGAACAAGCAAACCAAGCTGTATTAACTTTGAACAGTACTTTTCTCGTCTTTTCTTTGATAATTTTACTGACGTAAAATTACTGATCAAAGTAAGGATTGAGAGGAAAATTGAGGGGGAAGGAGCGTGTGTGGCTTACCCTGGAAGTGGCCGGCTGCGGAGGAGACATTGAGCCCATATCTGACCCCATCGCGCCCCAAAGTTTTGGGCTATCGCTTGCACCTGCACGCAACAATGACGTCATTGTACGTTATTCCTTCGGAGAGCATTTTTTTCCACCACCACCTTTTATTTGTGAGAGAGGTGTTGTTGTTCAAGTAAAAAATGCTCTCCGAAAAATCATTTTAGTCACTCCAACAAGATTTCAACTTTTCTAGTTGTAGTCAGTGTCTACTTATAATTTTAAAGTAATTTTTGACATAAATACTGACTGTATCCACATTTAATCGTTAAAAACTCCCGAAGCCTACTTGATGTTAATTAAAGTGTATACAAGTAGTCCCCATTGAGAGAAATGCAGTGGTGCACCGTATGTTAGTAATAATAAGTTATTCATAAAAAAAATAATGAAAAGTTATATACACCCTATAGTGTCCCAGAATGGAGAAAAACGACAGTACTTACCGGAAGGCATTTCAAAGGTGATACCCAAAGACTCTAGGT
This sequence comes from Ips typographus, assembly GCF_016097725.1. NCBI lineage: Eukaryota > Metazoa > Arthropoda > Insecta > Coleoptera > Curculionidae > Ips > Ips typographus. The sequence goes on from NC_138429.1 coordinate 6,723,053, forward strand.
CAGCTTGGCCGAGCTGTTGCTGTAGCTGTTGAGCTGCTGTCGAAAGCGATCGTTGTGACGTGGCAGGTTGGGCTTGCGCAGTTCTAGCGCCCACTACGGCGCGAAGTTCCTGTCTCACGAATTCCGAGGTAGGATTGTTGCCAGCGACACCTGTTGACGCCAAAAACTCACCATCAGTTGATTCCAAAAGATTTCTTTTTAGGAAATGGCTTTGAAATTGTATTTTAAGTGAACGGATGGTGTTGACAAATTGATTATACAAAATGGAGAGATTTCAAACCAAATAATCAGAACAATAAAGAAACAGAATTAGGTTTAGTTAGCCAGAAGTTTAACTGAACTCTTTACCATTAAAACAAAACATAACAGGAATTCTGTCATTAAAGTAAAGATCCCACTTATCAAATAAGATCAAGAAACGCCGATCTAGAAGATTGATTTTTTTCTCTCTTAGTGATGAATATATGGATAATTTAAAATTTACAATACCTGTAAATGTTTTCTTTTACCGTTTTGTGTAGGACTATTACAATAATGAACAATGTAAAACAAGGCAAATGTTTTGAATGTGACGTTTGCTTTTTTTTATTTGCCACATTCAAAATTATTTCAATAATGGCAGTCAAGCAACCAAATTTCTCAACTATCATCATTTGGCATAATCACTTTGTCAGTCATGACAAGAGTCACCAACAACTTTGTCGGTGTCAACAATTGAACTATGTACAACATGCAGTAAAAACTAATATGTAAGCATAAACTACGTATCAAAGTAACCAAAAACGTGCTAGCACTACTAAACATGTATTATCCGTGTAACAGCAAACCCGACATAGAGAGCCCGCCAATTTTATATAAGTCCACATATATGAAACAGAGACAACAACAATATAACAACAACGCTTTGGTGAGTTGACAAGACCGACCTGAACACGTCAAGGCAACGATTAAAGGCGTACAAACAGCGTGATTAGGTACACAAAATAACGGCACCACGGTGCGGGTGATGAACGGTGATATGAGGTGAATGAAACAACATAATGAAACGGAACAATTATCTCCCCTCCTCAGCAACTTTACCACCACAGAGTACCTATTATTATAGAAAACTGTTCATTTTTTTGTTCACATGTTAGATACCTACCAAAGAGCAGTTCCATAATAATAATAGGTTATGTATGTGTAATTGCCATTGACATATTATTGAAATGGACGCGGTTATAGACAGACTTTCAGTTTCACAGGTATGGGATTATGCAAAGTTGAAATAGTCCACAAAATTGCTAATTTTTCAAATGATTTATAAAATCCATCATCATCCCATACCTGCAAGGTGCTAGAGAAAGAAGTAGGCTGCCCGTACTTGTTTCTCTCTCGCTCCACCCTAAGTTCGCACGCTTGCTATGGAACTGATGGGAGTTCGTCCATATTTAATACGTCAATGGTAGTTGCGCGAGAAGTGAGCCGGCCACAGACAGATGACAATGCGTACCACGCCCCCATTGGCGTTCCGATTGGTCACTTACCGGGCTGCAGGTGTTGTTGCGCAGAGGGCGCACTTGCCCTGCGTTCGTAACCGGTCAGCGTTGGCTGTTGCGGCTGCGGCTCGTAACAGTTATAGGGCGACGCGTCTTGTTGATTGGGGTACATCATGGACGAGGGGGGAATGGACTGTAGAGGATTGGTGGGGTAATGTGGAGGGGCTTGGTTAGGATACGATCTGGGCGAACCCAGCCCACCTGTAACAGGAGTGGGCGCTTTAAAAAAAAATGGACGCAACCCAACTCGTCCTAGTGGTTTTTTTTTTGTTTCTCTCACGCCGGAAAATGTTGAAAAGTTGTAGTTTCCTCAATGAGTTGGCGACCGACGGGGGTTTGTGTTTACTTATGGTTAGTATTTGGAGCGACTGTAGACTTTTTGAGTGTTTTTTTGGTTTCATAAAATAAATATTATTGTTATAGTAGCTGCAAAAGATGCATTAATGCGACTAATCTACCAATCCAGAACCTCAACCGAGCCGATCTACTATAAACTGTTAAATATGTAAACTGATTGGAATAATTTTCATTACCACATGCCACGCGCTAAATTAGGCTAATGGATTATTATTTATTCTTCAACCATCCAATAACGTCCTGTACGTAGAGTTTCAAGTGATACACTGAAAACATAGTTACAAGAAAATCACGTAGCAGGACTTATAAGTGCAACTTACTGATTTGTTGACACTTGAACGTTTCTATACAAGATGATAGATTAAAAGAAAAAACAGACACAATAATATCATTGAGGAAAATACAAGAAAAAGAAAACTAACATGCATTCGACAGTATTATTTCGTAAACCACCGGAGGCTTCTCTAATCGAACATTATCTACAAGAATCGATTAATTTTCAGCGTAATATGTTTAAAATCATGCTTTCTAAATCGTGAAACAGCAGTATTAATGAGTCTTGCGTATACAATGTGGTTGATTGGCAGACAAAATTGGTATTTGTCTTTAAGTGGATAACGATAAAAAAGTAGTAGTTAAGTTTTTTTAAGAATCATTATTTTTCATAAGTATACTAACCATTATTTAAGTTTATTTATGATCATATTGTCAAAAAACTAACTTTACTAGGACTAGGACTTACTAAGCTCAGCAATCTTCCATGTATCCAGAAGTACAGAATATGCTAAATTAAATTTCATTCATAAAATTAAAAGTGATTATTCATAAATGACGGTTACATCATCCTCGGGTTTATCAATGTTATGCTACAATCTTTTATCTCTCAGGAAGCAACTGGCAAGTTCTGAATATGAATAATTGAATATTGCTATTTCACAAAGTTTTCAAATATGTTCAGATAAGGATAAGATTTACTGAATTATTCAATGTGGAAGGGGATGACTGTAACTGACAAGAAACTAAGATAATGACATAACCGCTATTTGTCCTGGTTTGGACTTAGTAACACCAACTTTTCAGCCACATTGTACACACAAAACGCCAAAAAGTTAACTAATATTTGTATTACGTTTAACTATACCAGCTAAGAATTACTTTTTTACGGTTAACAACTTTGAATGTAATTCTTAAAAGGTGTCACTCAATTAACTGGTCACCAAATAAATTCGAATAAGAAAAACTTATGATACAAAATGCGAACAGTGGATCGTACTATACCGTGATCGACAATTTCGGTCAAAGGTCGATAACGGTAAAGTGCTCTCTACAAAGTCACATCTAATCTAAATTCAAAACCAAATAAAACGAACAATTTACCTGGCATTTGAGTGGCGGAATTCGGTACGCTGTTGGCCCTTTGCAATCTCAGATATTGCGACTGATGATTGAAGGCGGTTGGAGACGCGGGGGCAGTGAATTGATCTGCTCCGCCCCCAAACGGCGAGTGTCTCTGTTGGGCCTGCGCGGCCGCCTGTTGCTGTTGGCCGGTTGGTCTCTGAAAATTGCCCCGTCCAGTTAGAGCCCCCTAGAGAAAGAGATAGAAATTCTGCTGGTAGAGGACGGAACTACGGTTTTTTCGATAGGAATGAATCACAATGATGGAATGAATCATATATTTTTAGTGAATGAATAGTTTTTCTATCTAAAACTATTCCTAGAAGACTTAAAGTAGTACCGATATCAAAATGTGTTTTGACAAATTTCGAGTATTGACCATATCTGAAAATCATTCAGTTATGCCCGGTAATTTTCGTTTCTTCATGATGCGTTGATGTCAATCTTAGTATATAAACCCATCAGACGTTTTCAAAATGATTTTACAAGTATCTGTTAATATTAAAACGATTCTCGAAGGTGTTTAAGATTGAAAGGTTCTCAAGGTATCCCTGGCAATACTATATTTCTTTGACAGTTTTTGTAGTTTTTAGAGGCATCTGGTTCATTTCTAAAGTGATACTAATTTACTAAATACAACTCGTAATTTTAAAATGATTCTACAGTTTTAAATGTCAATAATTCACCAATCCATAGCCAATTAAAAAATAGGTTGACATTCATTATGTCATTTTCCTGAAAAGTGCTTCCTAAGGAAAATACAGTCCTTCAAATTTCTGTTTAAAAAATCGTTTTTTTTTGTCATAACTGTCAGACCGTTGGAATATTAATCAAATTTGGAACAAGCATTTTATTACACGTTATTACGGTCAAAGACCCAAAACTAACCCAACCCAACTTAAAAATTGGAAACGGAAAATTCACTTAAGTTTAAAAAATATTATTGTAGCCAGTTTTCATAGTTTCCAGACAAACTAAAAGACTTTAGTTTTGAAAATTGACTTTTCATGCAAATCGCGAGACTTTAATACTGAAAATTTACTTGTAGACATAAAAACTAAGTGCTTTTTCAAGAATTTGTTACTACAAATTCATACATTTAAGCCTTAAAAATTGACTTGAACCCCAAAATGTGACTGAACTAATGAAAAGTGACAGAAGCTTAAAATTTGCATTTGAAATAAGTTTTCATGATTTGACAAATTTCAATACTTTAGTCTTGAAAATAGTCTTAGATGCAAGACATTGACATTAGATTCATAAAAATTGTCTTGAAAACGAACTTTTCGTGCTTTTTACTTTGCTTTTCATTTTCTTCGAATTCTGGACTATTTTTAGTGCTTCAAAACTGTTTTCAGCTTGGAAAATCGAGTTTCAAAACTATCTTTACCAAGTTATTGACATACTTAAAAAACAATTTTTACATTCTTCAAAGACTTAAAATGGCATTCCAAGCTTTGTCTCTATTAAATCGACTTCTAGACACCTCAGTGCTAAAAATTCGGGTATTTCTTAATAAACTAGACTGTTTTTAGGGTTTTAAGGCGGTTTTCAGTGCCTCAAATCGAGTTTCAAGACTATCTTTACAAAGTTTTTGACTTATCAGGCCTAAAAGCCAGTTTGTCCACTGACCATAATCTTGAAAATGTTATTTCAAGCTTCTTCACTATTAAATTGACTTCTACACTCATAGGGGCAATAAATTGTAGCATCTCTAAGAAATTTAGACTGTTTTTAGTGCTTTTTAAGACTGAAAAATCGAGTTAAGACTATTTCCAAGTCAAATTTCTTCAGTAAGTAAAAAATGTTGGTACCAAATGCTACAATAATAGTCTTGAGAACTAATTTTTAGAAATAAAAATTTACTTCTAGACTTGTTGTCCAGTCCAGAAAATTAAGTTGTACACCAATTAAAGTCTTGAAAATATACTTTTGGACTCTCTTTAGTCCAAGTAAAGTCAGTTCTAGCATTAAAAGTCAACTTTTATTAGTAAAAAATGAGTTTCATGCACAATACAATCTTTGTCTTGATTTCCGGACTTTTTTTAGTTCTTGAATGCCAGTTTCAGACACTCAGCCAGGATGGCAGTCTGAGAAAACGAATTATAAGACCATTCCTAGTAGTAAAAAAGTTTCTAGACTACTCAGTACAAATTTGGACTTTCACAAGTCTTGAATGTTCAGTTTTAAACTATAAAACGATTTTTTAAATGGAAATTTGGAGGACTGTATCTTCCTTACGAAACGTTTTTCAGAAAAATGACACAATGCAAGTAAACTTATTTTTTGATTGGCTATCAAATGGTGAATTATTGACACTTAAAACTGGACCACCCTGTATAGACGCATTTAGTATTTATAATGAGTTATTGAGAAGTTTTCATGGTATTTAAAAGCCCCTGGCAATACTATAGAATGCGGTATTAACAAAGTTATAAGATTGGCTGGTTCTGCAAAAAGAACCCTTGTGAAATATGATTTTGGGCAAAACGACCCATGTATTACCTTTCACATAAACCTTCAAAAATCCAAAAGTGTTCTTTCCTTCTGCCCTACTTAAGTAAAATAAATGCTTTGTACAAATTACACTAACTTGGTCACTAAGGCTGTCCTTTATAATGAAAAGAAAAATCTTAAAGGAACACAAAATGGATGGGTGAATGAATGATCCAATAGCATACTCACCCCGTTTGCACTGTAACATTTATTGAACGCTAATAATAATAAACGTTTTTAACTTTGACTTAAAAACATTACGGTGCAATTTGGGATTTTTGATCAACACAAATACTTACGGTCAATTGAGCATTTAGCATAGGATTTTGCACAGTCAATCGTTGCTGTTGCTGTTGTTGCGCCCATGATGCACCGCCTCCTCCTCCCCCACTACTCACTTGAGTGATGTAGGTTTGTCTGGGCGACAGTTGTGAGTTAAATTGGGCCTGCGGTGACAATCTCTGCTGATTGTACGGCCCCGAAGGTGCATTTGGAGTCTGGAAACTTTGCTGTCCGAGAGGGGATTGCATTTGAGAATGAGGCGAGTACGGTTGAGTTTGGTTGGGCTGTTGGTGAGCTCCTCTTTGGTTGGTTTGGTTCATCTACATCAATACCTCAAGTTACCTCTCGACCCGAAAAAAGTACCTACATTCATTATGTTTTTTTTCCCATTTAACAGCAAAAAAACATGATGAATCTTAATATTTTAGGTAAGAGATGGACCCTTACAGAATTCGAGCCCTGTAACTGGCCAGTGGCGAAGTTGGGCGACAGTTGCGACTCCGGAACGCTGTTGGAGCGTTGCAAGGTTACGTTGGGCGCTACTGTGTTGTTCAGTAAATTGTCGATGTTTTGAATGGAGCTGATCTCGGCCGCGGTAACGTTGGACGGAATCAAAAGCTGTTGCTGCTTCTGAAACGTCCAATAATTGTTAATCAAATTTTAAATATACGCCATATTTGTTACAAGTTACAACAGAAAACGACAACAAACTGACCAGGCACGAGATCATTTTCCAGTTGATATATTTGGATTTCAGAGTGACTCAAAATTTAGCGCTTTATTTTTAGCAAATAAATTAAAACCATACCTGTTGCTGCAAAAGACGTCGTTTCTGCTCTTCCACTTTCTGTAATTTTCGCTGTTGCTCAATTAGCAATTGTTGAGCGTTAACATTGCCAACGTATTGAGGAGGCACGTTACCGCTACGATTGCCACCGATTGATCGTGGATACTTCATCGGAGGATAGTTTGGGGGAGGCGGGTAGCCCAAATTGTTTTGGGACGACAACTGTACCAAATATATTTAAATTATTGATATAGTTGGATTTTTACCTTTTGAGAATGACGTCATCTTTTTACATCTCTGTTTCTCGCATATCAAACATATGAAATAAACAATGTCACTTTGATATAAATGCTGCACTACAATGAGCAAGCCCAAATACTAATTCTAAATGTGCTGCTTTTTTTGGAATACGAAAAGGAACATTTTTTAGATGTTATCCCAGTTGATGATTTCTAAGAAAATGTCGGTCAGTAAAACCAAAATAACCGCTTTTATGAAAAACAAAAAAATTGATAATGTTGGTATGTCAAATTACTATTTTCGCCTTATTGTGCAAAGCACAATAACATAGCACAAAATCAATAAACATTAATAATATATTATGTTATTAGGAGTAGAAGATGATCATGTGATTTTCAAGGCACTTGATCATCAGTCACTTCCGAACGCACTAATTTTTCAAAGCATTTGTAGGTTAAAATTTGTGATCTAATACCAGACATGCGTGTTTTTTCACCTGCTTGACGTTATTCTCAAAGGGTAAAATTTTAACTATACAGTGCGTTTTTTTTTACGTGTTAAATTTTTAAGCCCATGTTAGACCATTTTATTTTGGAACTGCAAGTCTATAACTTGACGGGTGTGTCTTTAGTACCCTGAAGCTTAAGTAAGTCTACCAATTTGGTCTAAACAGTGATTAAAAACTGGAAAAAAATCATTTTTTTTCGAAAAGATTTTATCGTTCCATACTCCCTGTATGCATTGTTGTTCCTTGTTGTTTTTATACTGGCAGGGCAGGTAACAGGTAAAGTGACATGTTTTGACTGCATCACAACCCGACATCTTTTGAATGTCAAAAGCGCATTTTATGATTTTTTGGAATACTGTTTGGCTTCAAACGGAGGTCACTTTGAACAATTCACTTATAAAAATACTTCTTTTGTTCTTAACTTTCTTGATATAAAGTTAATGATCACCCTGTTTTACTTTCTACGCCAAATTTTACCTGCTACCTGCCGTGCCAGTATCAAAAACAACAAAGAACAACAATGCATACAGGGAGTATGAAACGATAAAACCTTTTCGGAAAAAGATGATTTATTGCAAGCTTTTTAACACTTTTTAGACCGAATTGGTAAACTTACTTAAGCTTCAGGGTACGAAACAGCCACCCGTCAAGTTTTATACTTGTAGTTCCAAAATAACATGGTCTAACATGGGCTTAAAAATTTAACACGTAAAATCCTATGTTGCGCGTTAAAAAAAACGCACTGTATAAGACAAAAAAAAACTCATCACACTTACATTTGCATTGTATGCTGGTGGTCTTGCCGGTAACGAAACATTGGGAGAGGGCACAGCCTTTTCGCACAACATCAACGAATCCTGGATTGTTTTGATGGCAGCCATTTCGCTCAACTGAGAACAGTTGGACGAGTGTTGGCCTTCGTTTGAATCCAGTTGAAGGAGAGCGTTTCCATCAGGCACAAAGTCCAACACCGTATCCAGAATGTCGGACAAGTCAGGATCAGCAGTCATTCCTTTGTTGTTGTTATTCTCCCACACGGAACAAGTGTTGTCAGTTGTAGAGGTCGATTGGTTGTTGTACATATTGTTTGGTATTCCACGTTGCTAGAATTAGAATCCAATCAGCGAGAATGCTTATACCTTAACAATTATACAAACATTGTGGAAGTTGTTGTTATCATTATGGTAACTATGAATGGATTGTTGTCGACCCATTCGACTAGTGTTGTGACGCCCATTTTGACCCATCGAACCGCTGATCATTTTCGCCGGATCGGTGATAACTCGCGGCAGTTTTTCCTGCGGCGTTGCAGAAATCACGCTGGCCGGAATGGGTGGTATAGATGGGGGCGTTGGCGTAGGATTTTCCAGTAATGACGCCAACATTTTGTTTTTCTGGTAAATTTCACTCTTTTCAGACGATCCAGACGACGAAACCTGTACATTAACATATTTATAGTATAAGGAGATAAATCAACAATCTTGAAATTGCTACAAAAAAATGACAAACTGTACGGCAAGCAGTCTCAAAATGTTTATTAAACAAACGTGAATAAGATAAAACGATTACTGAGCAATTCATGCAATATATTACAGAAGATAACAACCTCTATCGGATGCGTTTATAAAAATGTTATCATTTTAACACAATACAATTACTAAGAACTTTCAAACTAACCTGAGAGCCGTTGTTACTTCGTTTACTATCCCGCTCGTCCTTTTCATCGATGGAACGCTTCGAACCGCGACGATCATCTCCGGGCGAAGCGGATGGAAATCCGAGATTTCTAAAAAGAGCGTCCTCGTGGGGATTATTCTCGTTTTTCTTCTCGTCATCAACTTCACTGCCTTTCTTCAATAATTCCTGCAGCAATTCACGGCTCTTTTTCATGCCAGCTTTCGCTTCAATGTCGTCATCGTTCTTCTCGTTCAGGAGCTGCAAGATACACAACATTATATGTTTTTTTCAAAATCACTTGTTATCTTTAATTAGTACAACATACCGGAAACAATGTGCAACGTAATAAATAAGAAACCAGCTGTAATGTTTACTTTACTGATGGGTAATCTAAATAAAAGGTTGATTAACCGATTTAAGTCTTGGCAAAATAGCAAAAACATTGCAGGTAACGTGTTATTTTAAGAGACGTTAAGCATAAATGTTTAATGTTCCATTAAAAGTCAATCTAATAGTTATTTAGGAAACGAGGGTTGAAAGAAGAAGTTTGATGACTGATATGTTTCTTAACTTCAGTACAGTTTTGGAGGGTATTAAGAAAGAAATAGGCACAAATAATGATTTTAGGTCTTTTAGTAAATAAACATACAAAGTGAAGTGAGTAAAACAAGCCAAAATTTAAGTAAAAATACTCAATTAGTGAGTTTCTAGGATGTTTAAAAATTAGCATAGTTATTTTCCATTTTTATTATTATAAACAAACAAGTTAGATATTGCTCTAAGTTCAATACATTAAGTTTTACGATTTTATATTTTTTCAATTTAGTTTTTGCCAATTAAATTTATTGTATCTCTAAAATGCATTGTTAGTCACACTTTGTAAACTAATGTAATAAGCCGTAAGTCTCGTGATTATCTCACATTGTTGGCAATTTTTATGACATTCTTATGTAATCAAGAACTGCATATGATGTGTAATATTAGTGTTGAAGGTGCTTTTAATAACTTTGATGTACCGAATGTCACGTTCAAGCTTTAAACAGAACGTATTTTAAAATATTATTATTATAAAGTTCTAATTAAAATTATAAACTATTGTGTTAAATGTTTTTTTTTTTTACCTATGACCTGTAACCTGATGTGACTGATCGTAAATCAACAGTTTGCAGATGTTGTAAAACGTATTTTCTAATTTTACTCACTAGTGCAGTAAAACTACATTTTTTGTATGTTACCTACTGGCTGGATGGTGTGTTGAATAAAAATTTTACTTTAAATTGTTATCTGATGCAAAATGTTGGCTCGTATATTATAACTCTATTACTGTATAAACTGAATGAGGACGGATTCTGAGAATTTATTACTGAACGAGCTATTAATAATGCTAATTTCACAATTAATGTGTGTTATGAGTAAGTATTTTTTTAATGATGTACTTATTGGGTTAACTGTCATTTTATTGACCCATTTACGAACAGCAGCATTTTGAAAATATCCAAATTTTTTGGCTTTCTGGAAATAACTGTCAATTACTATTCGTTAAGTGTTATCTTATAACGCTACTATGAAACTTAATCTACACGGAATTTAGTAATAAATTATTTAGGACTGCTTAAATGGATAAGACTAATTACCGATTATTAAGCAATTGAGGATCATGAACCAAAGGTGTCATTTACTCACAGGGCAACAATCGGAAAGCACTTGACGACGATACATTTTCATGCTTATTATAAAATTTGTTGAAATTCAGATTACCCCCAAAATCAAAATCAATCGCGTACTAATAACAATACATTATAAAACTAAACCTTTTAATATAGCAATAAACCAATTATATTATTGAAGGTTAAGGGCATGACTTTAGTTAATCAGTCTTTAGTAGAGTCTAGTTTGTGATTGTGTTTGACTAATTACAAACTATGAACAATGCTGTGTTTTACGTAAATACTGCACTCACTAAAGGGTTGAAACAGGTTTTAAGGGTTAGATTTTTCGCTGTGACCCTCTTACTCGTCTATACACCTGGTAGACTTGCCAGGAACTTGCATGGTAAAGAGTTCAACGACATTAACATTTTTTTTATCAAACTTCACCTTTGTGCGAAAAACAATACTTTTCAAATCTATAGGTTTTACCTTATCTTATCGATGTTTTTGCACTCCGCAATGTTTGTTTTCGGACACATACCAGTTCTATTTTCTTCTCTGTGTGTGAAAGTTGCGGTCAGTTAGATAAAAATAATCCACCAAAACTACTTTACATATTGCGGTTATAACGTGCAAGATTAGAAAGATAAATACCAAATGCAATCCGGATAGACAATTTAGTCAAAATGTCATTGCACCCTATTAGTGTGATCATCGCAAAATTCGGCTGATAAGAATTCACTTTTTTTGATATAATACAACGTAAGGTATAAACCATCACGGTCTGTTTATTGACCTTTTGATTATCCCGAAAATAACATGTTACGTCAGGATTGTCGAGGTAAATGCACGTTTGCAATATATTTCTAGGAAAGTTATTGACTGATTTTAATTAAATACTGGTTTGGATGGCTGTCTGAAAGTATATACTGCTTTTTAATAACGATTTTTAAATTGGTAGGATGAGTCACGTTAATTGTTTATATTTATTATAGTGCAGCATAGACGATAATTTTGATTAAAGGGTTTTTGGAATTGCTGATTATACAAGACAAAATTGGACAGACAAGTGGTTTTTTTTAGAAATAACTAAAATGGTATTTAAAAAACGGAGGTTATAAATACTTTTTTAGAATCGTTTCAGATCAAAAAACTGATCATTTAATATTAAAAAACTATAGAAGATAGGAAATGTTTTCTTTCCGGGCATTCCCGAAAAAAACTAACTTGTATATCTGAATTAGTGGTTGATTGATATAGTGTAGATTATTATACGGATAACCAATGAAATGGGCTTATATATAATTTTGGAAGGTCTGCAAAAATGCAGATAAACCGTTGACCTTTCGATTTACGTTTTCGACCGTTTACTGTGAACCAGGTCGAAATATTTTGTCAAAACTTGAAAATCGGATTTAAGTGCATATTGTCGGCTATACAAAAAAAAAATCATTTATCATTTCTGTGACCGATAAGCTTTTAACTGATGAAAGTAAGAATTTGCTATACATAATTGATATAAGTAGGTAGAGCAAAAAAATGTCTAAATTCGAGTGTTGATATTATTTGAATAAAAAGTATTTCACCAACCCCTGGTAGCAAGTTCTGGGGGTACTTACAATAATATCTCCGTTCCTGTATATGGGGCGAATATTATACACTGACATGACGATAAAGTTTCGCACAAAACACTGTCACAGCTAGGGATTTTTGATTTAAGAGAAAATTCCGACCCTGAAATAGCGTCATAGTATTAGAGTAATATCCCGGACGATCGGAAATCCTTAAAACCCGCCAAGATTTCGCGTTTTTCACATCGAACTGCATGAAACACGGGCGTGACAAAACGCCAAACAGCTTATCATCTGCCGAGCCAAGTAAATTTTCTTATCGCGTTCGTCGTTGGCGTTTCGACTAAACAATACCACAAAACTGAAATTATTATCTTTTTTAAAATATGGTAGTACTGTCCGACTGTGGTACGCAAGCGGCCTGCGCGCAGATAAGACTTATTAGTTCCACTTAAACGTCACTCAATCCACTTCTCCATTAACAATATGCTAACAAAACAGAAAAAAACTCACCATTTTAGAGACAAAATGGGCACAAAAACTGAAGTAAATCGCACAAAAACGGCTAAACTGATAACTACCCTCGGTCAACAAGCTACGACATGACGGACCCCACGTTTTCACGTACACTTTGCCAAAGCTCTAGAAGAAAAACCTTCAGACGTGACTGCACCGGGTATCGAGGGTTGCTTAGGGGCGAGGGCGGTGCGAGAGGGGCGCAGGTAGCGAGAACAGCATCCCTCCTAAATTTGGCCGTTCGAATGCAACAAGTTTTTACACAGAACAAGTCAGTTCGGGAAAGAATTTGCTACGGGGTGGAATTGAAAAGGGCAGATGTTCTAAATCTTTCGGACCACCCTTTTGTGCATCTGATTGAACAATGCCAATGCGTTTGACGTAATACGACTTAAAATTAAGGAATGTAATAATAACCGACGCACACCGGCTAGATAAATTATCTATTTACTGCACTTTTCGTATAAACATATTTGTTCATGACCTGACCGAACTGCGATTATGTAGAGGTAAGTATAATATAGATTGTGCAGTATTTTTGGCTGGTATTTGTTTAGCACAGTTTAAAACTGAATTCGCTTTTGTTTCTTTAACTAAAAGTAGCGTATTAATTCACCAAGAAGACTTTGTTTCGTCTAATCCATTTAAAGTTACTGTTGCATCTTTCATTCCATGAGCAAATTACAGGAAAACTCCAACTTGCACGATATCAGGTGATCAACCATAAGAATCCAAAACTTTGTTTTCAAAAGAATGAGTTTTAGGATTAATTTTTTCTGGACAGCTCAACTGCGATATCCACTTTTCTACTTGCTACATGCAGAATAAAAAATGAAATAGATATTCATTTTGGAAGAACCCAAAGCAGTGACAGACACTTCCTCTTACTTCCATTCTGTTCTTCAATATGGTTGTAAAGTTCATTTTGTTGTTATTCTTTGAAAAGGATTTTGTCTGCATCATTTTGATTGAAGTTGTCGTAGAAAAGAGGCAAACTGTGTTAACAAATGTAGTAAATCAGGTTGAAAACCATCAGCTGTCTTGGTGCTTAAGTAGTTTATTCCAACAGAGGCTAACCATCAAAATGCAATATGGGATTGCTATCAAAATGTTTCTGTACGTCAATACGTCATTTTTGAACAGTAAGTTTGACAGAAAGATTTGTGACGTCAACCAAGTTTAGTTTGATTTTTGTATAATTCTGGCTTCCTCATGATACTGAAAGATCTATAGTTTATTCTAGTTTTCTTATTTCGGATCCAAACGCGTTATGTTTCAAAAGTCACGTGACCACCATGTGATTTTAAAATTATGGTGTCATTTGATTTTTAGATTATAACGCGTTTGGATCCGAAATCATCAACAAACTTATGCCATTCAAACTCATAAATCAAATCTAGGGATTTTGTTTGGTAACTTTTGTCTTCTTCATTCCCTCCTCCTAGTTTTTAAATAGACTATAGTTGTACATGTCAACAACACTTAGCCACAGTTTTCAATAATGTGGGTTTAGTGCTAGATTTTATCGTGAGTAGCTTTGTAAACTTCTGTTTGTCTAGTTTCTTAGAATTTATAATAAAAGTTAGTTCCCTCTCGTAAAATTAGTGCAGAAAATACGTTGATTTGGTGGGACTACTTATATCTCTTCTTTTCCAGGAGTTCCAGACTTAAAATCCAGGACTTTCCTGAAATGAGTGTTTACACTCCTTCAATTTCAGATACTTCAACATCTTGCTGAATTGCGTAGAACATGTGCACAATATATCAAAGGTTTTGGTCTCTATAATACAGAATCTACGTTTTCTACCATAGTTATTCTCATCCTTCACAAGTGGTATCCGATGGGGCAATGTCTTGTCGGTAGGGTGGTGATTGCCCTTTTATGTCTTCTCTGGTTAAATAAAAAAATCTTTGAGCCTTTTTGTTTGATGCTGGAAATTATCCATTGCAGGCAAGACGAAAGACAAATAGCCTTTGGGAGGCTACTTGCCAGAGGAGAGAGGAGACTTTCCTGAGACGGAACCCAAAAGCAAGTAACTTGAAAAACTTGATTTACAAACTAAAAATATAGCTGACAGGAGCAGGAGTTTTAAAAACTACAAAACTTGACTTGATCAAGTTATTCTTCAATTATTTCCTTATTGTTCAATACTTCTGGCTTGTATTTCATCATTTAAGTCAATCTCTCTTGTGTATTTTGACATAGTTTTCAAATGTATTGAAAATAAGGATTTTTTCAAGAAAATAAAGAAAATTTATTTATTTAATTTATAGAAAAGGTACATTTTTGTAGGGATGTCAAGTGTTTACCATTATAATTAGTTTTAGTAGGATTGTATGTAGTTATTAAGAAAATTAACAGTATTACTTGATGAACTTCAAAGGATGTGAAAAAGGTGGTACGTGGAGGTAGAAGGTGGGAAAAAAGGTTTTTTTTGTTTTTGGTTGTTGATTGTCAAGAGAGACTTTTAATGAGAGCTGGAAAGTCAGTTTTCTAAAAAATTCGAGCAAAAATCAGATTATTGAAGATCAGGGGATCTTAGAAAGCTTTTTCCTTCCGAAACGGAAGTTACTGGGTGTAATACCGAGTGCTACCAGCAATTGTACCGTCTAGTCCACGTTATGACATGGAGCAGATTGTGATAGAGGACCTATTCCAGAAGTGGTTAAATCGATAACCGAAGAGGCCTCCCGGCTGTTACCGAGATACAGCCTTTGCAGTTAAAAATCCACCTCAACGGAAAAGAAGAAGATTGGTCAACTGACGGTTTATTTTGGACAATTTGGACTCTTTGACGAAGAGTATTAGTTGTAAGTAGTTTGTAATTTTTTGTATTAAAGACATTTGTAGTTTCAATGATATATTTAGAAGCAGGATTTTTAAGTAGAAAGTAAGTTAGATAGGTTTAGTTATTTACCTTAAAAATAACTTGGCATCCCTATTATAGAATTTTTATTCAAGCTTATTTATTTAAATTTTCTTTGTTTACTAGATATTAGAATAAATGGTCAGGGTGAATCTGATGCCAGTTATGATAATATTATCATGCAACTAGGAGGTGAGGGAGATTTGAGTAAATCTCATCTTCAGGATGATAATAATCATGTCACAAACTTTTTACTGCCCCATTATAAATCAGTGGCCATTCCTAATCATGCAACATGTCATCAAATCACTCCACGTTGGTAAAACAGTTTTTCCACAAATATGACATCATTAGTTAAAGACAACATTAGACAATATTTCACAATCAACTGCAATGGTTCAACAAGTTTTGACCAGTGAAAAATTGTTTGCTTACTGGATTGAACATGAAACTAAGTTTAGTTTCTAAGGAAGGAGTGACATATAAACTAGGAGTTGTGTTGGCTTCTGTGCTACAAATAGTTTTTAACTGCTAGAACTGGGTTAAACAGTACTACTACAGTAAGAATTTAGCATACTTAAACCCTTCTCCTTCTTCTAACCTTTCTTATAGTAGATGATATGCAAACCAGTTTCATTCTCAAAAACTACAAAGAAACACAACAAATAATTAGGGTACGGCTATCGTTGGACAAATCTTTTAAAGTGTTCTCTCGTAAGATATTAGTGGCTTAATACAAAGCAAGTTTTACTTATAATCAGAGTGTAAAATAATATTGTAAATCATCTTGGGTCTGATAATACAGTCCAAAACACAAACACTGTCCAATCTAAGTGTAGATAAATCGACGTAGGTTTGCGTTGGAACCGATTTGGACCGCAAATATTTAAAGTGACTATCGACAGACATCGTTACGTTCACATTCTCCTAATAGTTCCCAAGCGAGATTACTTTAATGGTCTGTTTAGAAATCATTAAATCTGGGTACAAACAGGCTGCCGTTTATTACAAATGAATCATCACAACAATGTTACTTACTAACATCAAGATTTTTTTTGGCTGACACTGCTTAATAAAACACTACAGTACCTAGTGTCAGTACTGTCACAATAAAAAAAAATAAGGAAAAGCGCAAAAACAATCCGCGATCGCCGTTGCAGTCGGCGATGTGTTATCCGAAGAGGAACTGACATTTACCATGAAAATTAATCGCGCTTACGTCACCACGACGGCATTGGCAGCAGCAGTCTTTTGTTTTCTGAGTTCCGAGAATCGTCGTACCGTATTTTTTTTCCGTTCCTCTAACCTACCCGAGAACTACGGCGACGATGCAATGTTGATAACAGAGGGCGACGTCGTCGCCTTGGCCTAGAATCTTTACGATGATAACAAACAAGGTGGTACCGCACATTATGTGGGTATCGTAACAACTGGAAGCAGTCACGACAAACTTAAATCACTAGTCTTGTGTCTGATTGAATGTAAAACGCAAAATGAATTTTGTACAGCCTTGAACGAACTAAATGTATTGGCCTCAGTTCCGGTAAACTGCTTTTCGAATAAATCGAGTAGCGAAACAATCATATGCATCACATTTGTTGCAAATTACATAACTGAAAATGAAATTTTTCAAACCAATTAGGAAAAAATTCTAGTCAAAAATTGACCACGACCATTCGACGACAACTGTTGGATTTACGAAAAATCCATGAAAACGCCAGTCTTGCGTGTCTATCGGTCGATTTGCCAGGAAATCGATGACTGATGATGACTTTTACATGATGTTGTCACTATCATGTAAAAGTCAAAAAAAGTGAATGTCATCCAGAAAAAAAAATTCCATGATTTTTCATATTTAAAAAAAACAATTAAAAAAATTATAAACGTATTTTTTAATTTTTGAAAATAATTACTGTAAGTATGACAAAAAGTACCAAGTTTTGTACGGTTTTCTATTGAATATATTATCTTTGCAAACTGCAAAGATAAATCGGTCGTTTTCATATTTTTTTCTAAAAGCCAAATAGATATGAAAATAAACTCATGCAGTTAAGAGATAACAAGTTTTCATGCAAAAGTATCGGTAATTTTTATGCACTCGTGCAATTAAAACCGACAATTTC
Source organism: Ips typographus (assembly GCF_016097725.1). NCBI lineage: Eukaryota > Metazoa > Arthropoda > Insecta > Coleoptera > Curculionidae > Ips > Ips typographus. The sequence goes on from NC_138429.1 coordinate 6,741,059, forward strand.
ACTGCTAATTAACCAGTACAGAAATAGGGCATTCTAGAATACGCGACTTTGACGGATATCCAGAATATTTACTGCGGTACCGACCCTGTCAAATATTTCTGGAACTGTCTAAGAGGTATTTTGGTCAAAGTATTAATTTTTTTTAAATGATTTTTAAACTGCGATAACATAAGCCGTCAGTGCTTGTCAGAATCTCAGTTAAAATGAGATAAACACTACAAACACACAAAAAGTTTCGAAAGCCCACATGTGCAGCCTCAAGGGTGTACGTGATTGGTCAAAAAAGCAGCTTCCAGCTTGATGCTTTTTCTTGACCAATCACAGCTACGTCATACTGAGAGATTGTTAGTAATTAATTTAATAAAATAGGCCCACAACAGATTCTATTTACTGTGTTTTGATCAAGTAAAATAAAACCATATAAAAGACTTGTAAATTAAATTATACATTCCTCAAGCAAATAAAAGTTTTAATAAAACTGCAAATATTCAAGGTATATATCATTTCATATTTGACCTACAGTGTCATTGCACTAACGCCGTCACTCGCGAATTTCTGATAACAATTTTTATCGATGTTGATAGTAAAGTATATAATAACGCAGTCTGTCTATTGACCTATTGATTACATTGAGAAAAAAAAAAACACTTTGTCAGTTATCTTATGTAGTAACTCTGTAAAGAAGGAAATAAAATTTTGTTTTGTTGGATGTCTTATTTAATTTTCAGAATTAACATTTTTCCAGTCACATCTTCTGTTGTCAAATCTAGACAGAATTTTATTCTAAACTGACAAGAAAAATATTAAGAAATTTAAGTGAAATGTTAATCTAAATCAAGATTCTGAAAGCGTCTAAATTCCAAATATTAGCTCTTAACTACACTGTTTTTGCGTGTTTGCTTGTTGCATGAATTAATCACATATTCAAACACGATTGCAGTAAATTCAATTATACTGCCAGTCATTCTTCAATACGTTAGCATTAGTCATAGTGCATAATAATTATCACAATGCACATAATTAATGATTACATTTGTATAAAAAGCATAAAAAAAATTGGCAATTTTAAGTGAAGTTGGACTAATGAAGAATTATCCACTTGGAGGTGGAGATTAGTAGTAGTTGAACTACTTTGGAAAAGGCACATTTTGAGAAGTCAGATGGATGTAAACAACAGAAGCCAAGATTACACAGATGATAGTTTGAGATCATCAATGATGGAAAGAATGAAGAACAATTGAAGATTCCTTCTGTCTCGAACCTATCACCAATTAATTTGTCATGTGAAATTACCCTTTCAAATTTTCTGAGAAGAAACTCTGTATAACTAAACAAGTTGACTTCACCACAGCATCGAGAACTTACATTTCACAAGTCGTTCATTCAATGGAAGTAAACATACAGATTTGAGATTTCAATAATACTAAGTCCCATATTGTTATACCACCACCTTGAATATTTTTAGGTAATTGAATTTCTCGTTACATTTTTAATATGGACCCTTTTTTAGTATTGAAATAAAAGGCAACATTGTCAATTTAATTAACAAAATGTTAATTGAGAAAAACGAATATAGCGCCAAACCATGCAAAAGTATGGTGAAGGCAGTTAAAGAATATTGACAGAAGAATACACTAATTCAGAGTGTTCTATTCAAAAAAAATACAATTCCCTAAATTTACCATTTTTGGCTCCTATTTAAACTCTTATTTACAGGTTTGTCTTCCTTTCAACCGATTTGATTACTTTCCATAAAACAAGAATTACAAGTACAGGCTCATAAAATTGCAATATAAAATCAGCATCAAATTAATGTTAAGCTTTACTTGCCAAATTTGTATTATTTATTTTTATTCTGAATCAAGGCCAAATAAAACGTGCAGACAACTGAGAATCTAAAAAGTGCACGTCGCGTTTTTCCTGCAGCAGAGTAGAGTTTCCTGAAATCGAACACTCGTCACCTAAACACCATGAACCAGGCAGTCATCGGCCTCACCTTGACGGCATTAAAATGTATGCAAATAATTTTAAGACCAAGTTAACAACAAACCATATTATACAACGGTCTGGTCGAAATGTGTAAAAGGATTTTGCTAGAGGAGCCGAAAGAAAAGCGAATTTTTGTCTAGAAAATCACGGTACCGTGACCAAAACGGCCTCACTTGAAACAATTGTTCAAATCGATCCGCTTAATTGTTTTGTTCAGCAATAAGCGTAACAATTAGCGGGAATCAAACGGGCGGTTGTTGTTGCGAAGCGCGATTTGCTATTGAAACCAAAAGTGCAAGGTGGCTAGAATAATTAAACAAAGGATAAAAATGCAAAATAGTCACGCCAAAATGAAACAGAGATAATGTCACTGGGTTTAAAAATTTCATTTGCCAGTGATATTCTAAACCGTTTAGATCAAATTTGGTATATAAAGTGACAGACAAAACTATTTGCAATAACGAAAAGTTGGGTTTTGCAGAACAAAATAAGCCAGAATTCGTAATCCAAGGGAATGTACAGAATATTAGAAAAATGATAGTAATAAGGTCGAATTTACCTTGAAACATATCATTGTCTTAAAATGATTTACCATTGTAACAAACAATAATAAAAAGCTAAATTGAACGTTATTGAATTCAATGTAAGACTGTTCTTGTGTAAATAGGGTTTTTTGCTATTTTTAACTTTAGGTCTGATGATGTCATAAATCAAAACACGTGTTAACATAAAAGAAGTGTCTTTTGAAGGTACAATGGACGGCATCTACAAGTTATTGCCTTATACCACTGTTCCTAATTTGTGAATTAAATATTAAATTGATATGTTTTTAGGTCTAAAAGTGAAATTTGCCTGAAACAAACCAGTAAATGAATGAGCTTTACCATTGTGATACTAAACTGAGTTTTATTAACCTTAAATTATATTCAAGTTATGAATGTTCACCTCAAAACTGATATAAAAATTATCAGTAAGGACCAATTTATTTTGAAGCAAAACTCTTAATGAAATTATTCTCTATTGTAACAAACAGTACAACTTAACTAACTTCCTAACTCTTTAAGGGTCAATTACACAGTCAAACTCTAACTTGTAGTTAAAACTCAAACTGTGGCTCAATTGTGTATAATGTGTCAATATTTACACAGTCAAACTCCTAGTTAACTCTTAGAGCTATATCAAAGCTCAATTCAAAATGGAGTTTCAACATTGACCTATACAACCGAACCTAATTCGATTAATTGATTTTAAAATTATGTCAGTAAGATCGAAATTAGCTTGAAACAAACCAGTGAGCAAACGAGATTTACCCAGAAACAACAGTGGTGATAAGGTCAGTAATTTGGGTAGCTACAGAGTATCTCTTAAAACCGTGACAGACCAAACAGGAACATCCTATATATTATTGAATTTTTAGATAGTCCTAATGATTATACGAAAAATTTGTTAAATGAATGAATGACACATGTAGTGTGCATCGTTTTCGAAAAAATGGCGACCAAAAATCGAAAATTTTTAGGGAGTATATTAAGTATTAAAGTTAGGAGGAAATAGGGAATATAAGTTGCTTTATGAGGTTCCGTAGCACACACTTTAGGAAATAAACAAATATAGAAAACAACCTGGATTTTGAAGGTTTAAGTTTAGACTGTGATTTTATTTGTAGTGCATGCCATCAAACATTCACAGTCTAAACTTCAATTAATGTTTTCTTATTTCTTAAACTGTATTCTGCGGAACCCTGAAGCATCTCATTTGCTATATCTTTTCTTAAGTTTATACTTACTGGAAATTTTCAATTTTTCATCATCATTGTTTGGACACAAGGATTTTCTGGTAAAGTAATTGAATTGCTTTCAGGACAATGAGTTTTTTTGGAACGTTTACTTCAAGTAAAACTATCCCTAATTCCTATAAATATTGATTGGACCTAGTAGCTTTTAAAGGTTAAAATCAAATATTATAGCTTCATACACGGTTTATTTCCTCGACACATTTTAGGTGAGATTCATTCAATTACGGTGACCTTTTAGCTCTCGTCTAGACGGTGCGTTTCTACATTTGCGCGATTTGATGCTGCATTTTAATACACCTTTATTGGCCTACGTTATTTAGAAAATGAACCGCTGAAAAGCAATTTGTTAAAGCGATAAAAGACAGGTGGTCCACAGGAACAACAGGCTAGTTGTAAAGAAAAAAATAAACAAAAAGAAACAGGTGTTCCTTCTAGCTAGTACCTCGGTCGCTATTTGGAGATTACACTTATTATAAGCACAATACAAAAAAGAAATTTGTTAGTTATGTAACCGCCTGGAGGCTACAAGACGCTGAATGTTGCAGAGTCATCTCTCTACGATGGGAAGATTGAACGTTGCTTTGCAATTTACCATACCCAACAAGATTCTCGCCGTTCTATCTTGGAAGTTTTTGATTTAGCAACTCTACATAATTTCAGGCACGTAAATTATTGATTTTCAAAAGGAAATCTGCAATATATGCCGGCATCTCGAACTGATACGCTGTCGCTAAGGCTTACACAAACATTTTTCAAAGCAGATGTAAAAATTGATAAGATAAGTTTGAAGATTGTCACGGGATTGAAGTGAAATGGAATATTTTTCAAGTGTTTTGCCCAGACTTACAACACTATATTTGCTAGCTCAGATTCGCTGGTGCTTAGTTACAGAAAAGGATTATTATAATATAAGTTTTACACGCAAAATTTCAGTTATCTGAAATGTCATAAATGTAGTGGAACTTAAAGGAAAACAGTACACAACCACTAACTTGCAGTGAAGCATTTTATTGAACGTCGTAATTTAAATGGGATTTGGCACGCGAATTGTTTTGGAGTGCTTTGCTTGACTTCAACTCACAACTTTTAATCTCCCCAGACGTAATAATGGCGTACAATTGTAGCACAACGTTTTAAGCGAAGTTTTGACGAAAATTAAACGGGAAAGTGCCATACACAATATTAAAACGAGTTTAAGCAACTTTATACAGAAAAACGAATGCTGATTCTGTTATTATTATGTTTGTTGTTTAAAAATTGTTTTGTCTGCTGTTTAAGCCGACTGTCTGCGTTAGCAATGTTGTATATCCTTTGGTCTTTACCGATAAATGGTATTTCCAACGTTAAAACTAAAAAAACTGGTTTTCTGTTAAATATTGATTATACATGAGTTGGGATAGTCTGCAAAATGCAGTACCTAATCTTCTCTATAAAATTTTTGCCTAAATTTCAGTCTTTCACCATATCTATATTCAACTCTTTTCAAGGTAGATGATTGACGTTTGCAAAATGACATTTTCAATTAACGACAACTATTAATATTTTTTTCTAATTCTGTCATCACACTTATACCTTATCTGCGGCTATTATTGAGTTATCTAAGAAAAGTATTATAATAAAAACACTCCAAATTTACTTGCGATTTAAAGTATTTAAAATACTTGTATCAATTCAAATTTAGCTTAAAATTAGGTGTTGTGACTGGTATTTTTATAACCAACTGAAAAACATTCTAGAAAAATATCGTTTCAATTTGAAGAAGGAAAAAAATGTTCCGATTGGATAAGTAAAAGAGAAGACACAAAATCGATAATGAAGGATAAAAAATTAAATATACTTGTCATATTTTCGGGGGTAATATCCCTAGTGCATTTAATTTTTCCGGAAAAATTCGGAAAAACGAGTTTCTAAGTAATTTGTTTTATCAAATAGCATAAGCGAGAGTGGTTTTAAAAATCATCCGAGTCGAAGACGAGGATCTAAAAATTTTTAACTACTTAGAAACGAGTATTCCAATTTTTCCACAGGAAAAATTAGATGCACGAGGGATATTTGGTAAGATTATTTCCTGAGTTAAATAAACATTTTATTTTAATTAAAACAATAAGAACAATAACTTTCAAGCTAGAAAGGGTAACACTATTCTTTATGTTGCTGTGAGGAGTGTGAAATTTTTTCGATTTTTTTTCTGGGAAAAACTGCTGACAGCTAAGTTGACAGTTGTCAAGTGATTTTTCCACTTAAAATTTACATTTGTTATTCTAATTCTTGATAGCGATTGGTCAAAATTGATAGGAAGGAAATAATCATTGAAAGTAGTTTTTACCGGCGAAAATAAAGACTTTTTTCATAAAAAGTAACAACTTTTGATCATTTATACGTAGTAAATCGTAGCACTAAAAAGGTATGAACAAAACATCTTAAAAACACCAAAGTGACCTCTGTAAAACTGGATAATAGGACATTAAAATTCCAAACTGCTGCGGCATAAAATAATTCTTGACACAATAAACAGATCTATCGAGAATATAATTTAAATAAGATTGGAACAAAACAAAACTTGTCCCACATAATCGGAAGCTAGCCAAACAGTGTTGTCGTAATGTGATTAAATGAAGCGGACGAGAAAATTTTATTCACTATTAAAGAATTTTACATTATTTTCGACTTCTGGTTAAGAAAAACATTTTCCTGGTATGCTAACAAACATTTTTGGTTGAAAGACGATGACCTGTTTACGTGGTTCGTAGTGTTGAGCAATATTTACAACATAAGAGTAAAGTAAAACATGCAGATTGCTTGAGATTTAAATAACCTACAAAACAGTGTTTTTGAATGTTTTATCTGTTTGGCACTAATTATTTAGCGGTGTTTAAGTCAATGTATCAATCATGTTTTTTCGTACACGAGTTTGAATAGAAACCTAAAAGTAAAACTGGATACTCCCCAAAAAAAACTGTCTAAACCGCTCGTCAAACTGATATTGACAATAAATCCGTTCCCAAAGTGATTTCGTAACAGCCCGTTAAAGCATGACGCTTCTTGGTCGAACGACCGATAAAAAAGTGAAACAAATCAGAAAAACCGGCGATTGAACTTGAAGGCTACTTTACCATTATTATTTTTATCGAATTTGCTGGCGCTTGTTTCTATGTAAAATATCGGACCGTGAACGAAAACCAATGGTAGAGCTAGGGAACCAATAATATTCAAAAGAAATGATTGTAATGTTACATTTTAGCCGTTAGACCCACGCAGCTAACGTTCGAAAATTCTCGTTTGGTCCACCTTTATGTTAGAGGCGTGCGTATGTGTGTATGCAAATAACTGTAATATTCGGACGGCCTAGATAGTAAAAAATAATGTGACAGTGACAAATTAGCACCTAACACGACTTGGGTTGTTGTTGCAAAAAAAAAACCAGTTTAGCTGGAACACCGACCAACTGACTCACGATTGCGCGACTTTACACACATGAATATCGGCTCTTTTGGAATTCAATCTTTGTACAAGCTAAATTTAAATTTACAACCGCGACAGTCCGTGTGTTTCTCAAATTTCATCGAAATCACTGATTAACTGGGAATTTTTAAATCAGAATAAATGAATTCACAGAGTAAAAGAATTTGCTTACCACAGAGCAGTACCTCTATGACAAAGAAGTAGGGAATTGAAATAGACTAGAAAAGTTTACTTAGTTTAAACAGCATGTTTGAAGAAATGTGACAAAAACTATGACTTTTGGTGAATTAAGTCTTGGTGAATCAATATTTAAGACTTGTCAAGTGTTATTATGTTAGCAATGCCTTGTATCAATAGCCGTTAGGAAGTGCCAGTTATTGTCACTTATTCATTCATATTTCATTATGACTGATACAATATGCAGGTAAAATTCAAAAAGAAGGAAAAAAGTATGCATATAACCCAGATATATTACCCATTTAACAACATTTTCCAAATTACCTACAATTTTATCTTTCATTTGAAGGCAGTTTTTATTGTTTCTATTAAATTTATGGTACGGTGATGCCAAAACAAATATCTAAAAAAGCACTATTCGAACTAAAATGCTGAAATATGATACTGATACTGATTTTAAGTGAAATCAAAACTCAGAGTCGATCTCCACAAATATTTATTAAAAGGTAAAAAAAGTGAAACAAATTAAAAAGTTAACTTTTTAATTGCCTAACATGTTTCGGGTGTATTCAGACACCCATCTTCAGAGGCTTAACTAGATCACTAGTCTGCTGACTGTCATTCTAAAAGGGGGGACAGCTGAACCCAAATGTACCAAGGTGGTTTTTTATTCTGCACGGGGGAAAAAACCTTGATCAAAAACCCAGTTCTGGTACAGAGGTGACAGGTTGCTCCGTTTTTTATTCTCGAAGGGGAAAAAAACTTAATCAAAACCCAGTGTTGATGTCAAAAAGTGAAGTTACTAGCTCGGTTTTTATTCTTTAAGGGGGAAAAAACTTAATCAAAACCCGAAGTTGAATGATGTAAAAACTGCATGTCTATCTGAAGGAGACCAAATGGACACGAAAGGGACGTCACACAACAAAAAACCGCGGTGGACACTCACAAGTTCAACATTTAACAGATTAAAATGGGGGTGACTTTCCCTTTGTCACTGTGGAGGTGTGACCGTGCAGGGCAACATGGCTTGGGTGCAGCAGGACATGGAGTGCTGAGATGGAGGACCTGGAGTGACTACTTTTGATACTGATTTGTTAATTGAACTGGATTAGTTATTAAACAGACGCTTTTACAAACTTTACTTTGATAGTTTTGCAAGAAAAACACGTTGAATGAATGTGGTTGTTTCATTAAAACTTAGGAACAAGTTTACAACAATTTGATAGAAAACGTTCTCCAAGTACTTTTCTAAAGTTTAATTTAAATTGCTATTCGGGGAGTGGGGTTAGAAATTGGTAGACAACTTCAAAGACAAGATCATTGTCAATAACAGAGAGGGCAAAACGTCAAAATTTCATGGATAGAATAGTGTCACTTGTGCATGTTTCATGTTTGTGATTGGTTAAAAAAAGCAGTTTTCAGCTTGCTGCTTTTTCTTGACCAATCACAACTATAATAGTGCTATGATTTACTCAAATGCTCTAAATGTGCACATCAGACTCATGACAGGTACTTTTTTAACTTTAACTGGAATACCGAAATAATTAGGAGAGTCGAGTACCACAAAAATTGCCTGACTTGAGTATGGCTGAAATTAATAACATTGAACATGACTTTTAGTTTCGAGTATCTGTCGTGTCATTCCATAATTGCATAAGTTAGTAAGATAAGTCGATTTGTAAAAATTGCAATCTGACACGTCAACTTAAGTTTACTCATATTATGTGTCAAACAAATAACAGCTCACCGAAAGAAAGTTGGTTCGGCCAGGGGAAAAAACCCACAACACTTTTCGCAAAAGTATGCAGCCACCGTCATTTCGCTAACCCAGATCCGTTCAAAACTCTGTTTGCGCAAACAATCAAAAGTGCAAAACCGGTACCGTTAAGACAACATTCACGATGAGCGAAATTGGCGTTTGTTTGTGTTAAAAAAATCACTTTAGCACCGAATTGATTTGTTAATCAACAACATTTTCCGGATTTTATCCAATCAAATAAGCTCCTGTGTTTTTAAAACTGGCTAAATTAATCACCGACCTAAATAATAAACGTTTACTAATTCTTATCCATGGAATTTCATTGATTGATTTAGTTTATATGCCCAGAACGACATACTAGCAGGCAGTAAAAGGTTATGGGTGTTTGAGTTTCCAGATGTTACTTTGAAAATATTTTCTTACTTAGTGATGGCGTTTGTGAAGCAATAATTTGGTACATCTTTTACAGAAGATGTTACAAGTATTAAGCCACTTTTGAAACAAAACTTTGAAAAAAACAAACAAACACTCACCATTCTGAGCATATCGTTCCCTGTCGACGAAGAAGCAGTGGTTTTCGGTGGTTCAGTCAATGAAACCCGATTAATCAAAATTCTGGAGTTTCTACTCTCCAAACGTCCACCCTGATCGTCATCCTGCTGGTTCAGCAGCTCCTTTAAGATCCTATCTCGGGTATCGTCTTGCGGTTTTTGTGCGGACGTGCTACTTCCGCTACTGGACCCACTACTTCCGCTAGCGGTAGATGTCGGTGGATTAGTCAACAGCGACCTCAATCGTTCCAACCTAAATTTACTAGATTGAACCATGCATATTTACTTAAATTGAACTTGAAATCCTTACCGTTGAGGCTCTGGATGCGAGGGCATTTCCTCCATAGGCTTGTTATCTTTCTGGTCATCAACCGAGTAAACGGACTGTTCTTGGAAATCGTCCATGATACCATAAGACATGTAAGGGGTACTGGGTTGGTTTTGCTGTTGCCCTTGACTTGTTGCTGGACTTGGTTGAGTCGAGTAATGAGCCATGGGACTTTGCACTACTGTTGGGGCATTACTGTATGAAGGATTGCTTGGAGGCCTACAAAATAAAATTTTTATTACAAAAAATGTTTTGAAATAATTTGACAAAGATGATTAAGAGTGATGAGTAATTTATTAAACACTTGTTTGAGCAATGCATTTTATATAACTGCTATTAAGATAATACACTCGGTTTTCTAGAGACAGTTCTTGCATTGCTACTTAATTATAGTAAAACATGTTGAGAGCAATGTTATGTAACGTTTTCAAGTCTACTGTTATGCTTGCTGCGGCATCTTAGTCGATAAAGTACCAATCATTCCATTTACTTTCATTAAAACGTTAATTAACTAAATAAAATCGAAAGGTGTAGTCGTTGAAGCTAAAGTTACATTCCTTGTTGCTTTGTTTATGTAATAAGTACACCCTTGTGCTATCGCGGTTTTTTTGTAGCATTAAATTATCCTCCAAAGCATAAAACACTTTTTATTTTTACCAATATATCAAATCATTCAGACATTTCTGGTTTAACTTGTATTTCTAGTTTGTTACAATCAACAGCACCACTAACATGAATCATTCGTTTTACTGGCAACTTTGTATTGTAATGTGCATTTTTTTCTTGAGTAAACGCGTAATACCTATTCACAAGTTTGTATTTATTCAATTAAATTAAAACACCTCCTTTACAGAGAGTACAGGCAATAATTAAATTTTTTACATATGAAACGAGTTGATACAGCGAATTTTGCATATATGGAAATTGATTTTGTAGAGAAATATGGAGACCCTACATAACTTTAGCTCAACTGATGTTGTACAGAAAATATCCTTTACATTATAAGAATTAGTTGTAATGTTACCACTACTATTAAATTATCGTTAAGAATTAAAAACATCTCAGTAATTAAAATAATGCGGTGTTCTATTGCTGAACGGAAAAGTTTATAATTATTTAATAGGGAATAAAATCGACAAACGAACCATGGTTGAACACGAAACTTCAACTAAAAACAATCAAAAAAAGCGACAAAGAAACCATTAAATTCAGTTCATTATCAGGCGGGCATTTTTATTTATCAAACAAGAACAGCGTTTCTGGGTCATCGGGCAATGCTGGTACACTTCGTTGCCGATTTGCGTAAACGCGTTTAGGAAACAACAACGTGTAATAAATTAATAACAAATTATATTCCGTAATTGTATTTCTGGCTAAAAAAGCGACGTTTCTTAATAAAACAGATTTCTCAACCGTATAGCCCTAATTTGTTAAATACTTGATGCAATTGTGTTATGGTCAACTTAAAACACAGTTGTACAGGGAAGGTTTTAATAATAAATCAACCAAATTATTAATAACTTTTCTACAACTGCATTATTCAGTATTGATTGTCCTTTCTCAATTAGACCACGTCACTTACAGTCGTTTACTAACGTGTTAATATTGACATGACCAAGAATAGAGATCATCAATTTTTAATAAAGAGTAAAAAATAAATAGTTTCTAATTACAGCACCGTTCAAGGGACAGAGAAGGTTGTTTTTGCCATCGATTTTAATCTTAACAAATTTAGTGTAAAAAAAAATTATACCTGGGTGTGGGCGTCGAAACAGGAGTCAAACTCTGCCTAGAATTGGGTCTGGCAGTATCATGCCAAGCGGGTTCCAAATCCCATGTAGTACTAGGGAAATCGAGTGAAGGAAAATCGTTGTCCAGAAACTCCGGGGTGAAGGGACCACCAGAAGAACTCGACTGCATCATAGTACCCGTAGATGCCGATGAAGAAGGGGGTGCTTCCGAGATGGCGAGAGGGCCATTGCGTGATGGGGTTCCAGCCCCATTAACAATACTCGTCATTAATGGATCACCGATACCTCCACCTGGATCTAAAGTCTCTTTGTCCCTAAAGAAATACACCACCTGCATTAGACTAAAATATGCTTCATTGCGGTCAACGCTTATAATGAATTAACCAACTTTATATTTTATCCAGATGAAATATGTAGTGAAGACACGCAAGTTTTGTACTAGTTAAATATTGCATCAGTCATCAATGTATAATTTATTTGCTCGTTTTATGTACAAAAAGTAAGTATATAACGTAATTAAAATGTGAATAACACCATACACAGCAAATTAATGGATAGTGTGAAAATATTTGGTCAATTAACTAAATTACAGCTGTTGCTAGACAATCGAAATCCACAATTCGAATTTATCCTTATAAAGGTAAAACCATGGATTAATCATCAAACGTGATCCCACATATTTGACATGCTACTAGTCTCTTAGTCATTAAATTACGCAATATGTCTTTCTTTTGTAAATAATTATTGGTTTTAGAGTATTTTACAGAACAATTTCCAAATAAACATTAAATTTATGTTGTCCATCTTGGTGAATGATTGTCTCAAAAAGTCAACTGTTTGCTAATAACTAGACTAGCTTCAATTCGTCACACACTAGTGGTTTAAGTAATCGTTTTCACGCCCTAGTGCGTCATATAATAAAATTAGTATAATGTATGCACAACGCGTATATTTCTTTGGGGCTTACGCGTTTACTTAACGCACTGGTGCGTATAAACAAAGTAGCTACTGTTCGAAGAGTTTTTTAGTTTAAAGACTGAAGTTGAATATAGATTTCTAATATTCTATTACGTTAGATTATAGGTTAGTTTTAGCTATGCAATTACTTTTTGTAATAAAATCAACAAAAGTTATTTCTGAATAGTATTACATTGGCTCTTTGCTCTCTATAAATTGCTCGTCACGTCATCCAGAACAGTAGATTTTCTAGCTAGTGTTTAGAATTTTGTGTTCAAGAACTGTACTTTAAAGAGTGGGAAAGGAAAAATGTTCAATATCACATCACAATGTTTTACATCAAAATTAGTAAGAAAACCCATTCACCATCCTGGTTGAGGTGATGAGCATTTTTCCAAGTAGGTATTAGGTCAACTTCTAAACTGCCACAACAAGAAGTATTACCAGAAGGTATGGTAATAAAAAAAATACTTACTCAATGATCGAGTGTGTGGCCATGATAAAGTCACTATCACTAGGCGCTTGATAATTTTTGAAAAGTTTTGATTTAGTCTGTACAGTCACTAACGTGTCGGGTCCCACTTGTATACGATACACCGGGCTCACCGAAGTGCCCGTGCTGAGTACTTCTTTAAGATGAGCACTCAGTTTTGGAAGGTCCTGCGCGGGCACCAAATCGCGCAAAGCTCGCGCTTTAAACTCTTTGCGCAACGTTTGTGACACGGGCTCGGACACGCCCGACGCGTCGACGCAGATAATTTTTCCCGAAGTGTCTAACTTTGTGGTGAATTGTTGGAAAAAACACGTGGCTTTTTCGCGATGCGAAATCCGACTCGCCACGCACAACACACACGGACCGCTATCGCTGCCGTCTTCCTCCGACACTGAAAGATGATCTCGCAATTGAGTGGAAGAGATGTGCATAAGTTCGTAACAAGGTACTCGTTGGTTCTTTTCCTCAACGGTTTCGTTATCGAAATCCTCCGGTTTGACCAGCAATCGAACGTCGATCGATTTAGATCGAGAAGGCGGAGGTTGATCGTTTTCCCCCCACTCAAAGGTCATCGGCAGGAGGTTGGAATGAAAGTTCTTGTGGTCCCCCAAGTGCAAAAAATTGTAGATGCTCTTACCAATTATCTCTTCTTTGGTGAACCTTATGTAGTTGGAGACGTTTTCGGTCACATGTTCTACCTAGTTTCACAAAGATCAACGTTAAATTCAGTAAGCTATAGAGTTACAAAATGTGGTAATTTAAACCACCATTGCCTCACCTTTCCTTCGCTGTCGATAACGAACAAAAACCCTTCCAACGCCTCCAACAGTAACGGTCCGTAAACCTCGTTGGAGAGGATAGTGGGTCTTGAAGATGATACTTCTCCCTGTTGAACCGGATCTATGGCCAACTGCGGGTTGTTGTCCTGCTGCTTGATCCTACGTATTTGGTTAACAGTTTCCTGAAGAATGGCGCACTTGTCCGGCTTGACGGAGAGCGAGCTCATGTCCGCGAAATTAGCGGATATCAGCTCGGCCAGCTCCTCTATGTAGATGTTTTCCTGCTCTCGTCTACGCTTTTCATTGTTGCACTTGTTTCTGCAAAAAAAGAGAACATCTTAAAAATCATAAATATTCAAGACAACCAAGAAGTAAAGGCGACTTGTTTGGGTCAGATAATAGGAATTATTTCCTAGAGAAAACGTTCAGATGGATGGTGCTCAAACAAATTTTCTTGTGTTTCAAATAATAAGATCATTCTAAAGGATCGATTTCCGCTTGTAAGCAAATAGCAAAGTTTGGAATAAACTTTTGTAGACTGAAACTATTCATCAATTGTATTTGTATTGTCAGATTCTCATTTATCGTAATTTTATTAATAAATGTAATGGCTACATTATAGGTATATGGAACAGCATCTAACCAAGCTGGTTGGACAGCAAATTAGCCAGAATAACCTAAACTTATTTGAAATGAAACTTAAAATAACAGAAATCCACCACATAATAATGAAATAAACAAGCTGAAACGTAAATGATTGTGTTGGCAAGAATGTTGAACCAGTTTTGAATTTGAAACAAAGTGCATATTAATTGTTTAAAAAGCTTGCATTTAACACATTCTTACCAATACCACCTCCCGATAACAAATGTTAATATCACTCTGGTAATTAGAATTTTAAATTGCGTAAAAACAAATAAATCTAGTATTACGCCTCAAAAAATCAATAAATCGAAACAAAACAATTAAAATGTAGTTACAATTTATGAGCGATATGTTTTTTCGTTTGGTTGGTGGTGGTGGTGGTACCACAATAACAATTTTCATAAAAATTGCGTGACAAACTAACAATTTATTACCCTAATGAGTACTGCCCTGTGATATGCAACAGCAGGTAGCAAAGCATGAAATCTATTAGTGACATTCCGTCAAAGCAACTTGTGAAAATCACGGCCATAAAGTTGTTACAATGTGGCGCTTTTACACCATTCACTTTCAATTATAGTTCGATTAATTAAGCTTCGCTTGTCTTGAAATATGGTAAACTGGATGAACAGAACCGGCTTTAACATGATTTTTTTCTAATTTTTGAGCTATGTATTTTGATCTACTGACAACAATGACGTATTCTTGCTGTATCAGTCAAAAACCGGTCCTGTTTTGATAATTACCTAGTCAACCTAGTGCCCAATTAACATAATAAACGCGATAATTACTGAAAGCAACATGAAAACTAATAATAAATTAGACAACTAATAAGCAATTGCGCGATAATTAATTGCAAAAAGTTAACGATAAAATTCAGATTCTACGACCGAGACTTTCCTCGTCATGCATGCAGAATTAAAACCGACTTGATTGGTCAAAGTCATTATGATGTCACAACACAACTACGTCACTGATAATTAAGTCAATGCAAATTATTGATATTCATGTCAATGGTTGAAGATTAATACTGTGAGAAAAGCCAATACATTAGACGATTCTGTTTGCCAAGTAAATGTTGTATTAAAGTTTGTAGGTCGCGCAGTTAAAGTTTGATGAAAAATGAACTAGCAAACTACCGGCAAACGAGGATACAATAATTTAATAACACTAGGAAACTCACGTTGTAGACGCCACACTATTTTCCGCCATGTCGTCCGGTTCACCCATGAGAAACACTGATGAAGTTGAAGAGGGCAGCAGAAACGCTGATTTGCCAAGTATGACGATAACACACCGACTGCATGCGACTTAATAAAATTTATCCAAAAGCGATGACAAAAGCTCACGTCCACGCTAATAAAGCAGCCTCAGCGTTTTTGTCTAGGCCGACATTTTAAAACAATTCAAAGAGGAGGGGAAAAACGCGCATAAAAAGGGATACTCCATATCTTGCCTTTACAGTTTGCACGTTACCTACTTATAACAAAGTTCAGAGACGCATATACATTTTTTTTTTCCAAAAATGATCTTGACAATTCATTCATCCACACGCACAAAAAGGAAAGACGTTTTGGATGCAATCAACATTTAAATATTTCATAAACCAATGGCGGTCGTGCTGGGAATTTATTATAGTTGTGTAGAACGGCGACCAACAACACTCGTTGTTGTGTTCCAATTTTAATATTTTCACTTTCGGCACACACACACCTTAACGAGGTGACGTCACCGTTAATTTTAATTCGAAATAACATTTATAAAGATTTGGCGGTGGTTACATCAACCGAATCACCGTAAAAAAATGTTGCAACTAGTTTGATTTAATAGCAGCAGAAAATCTACTTAGTATGTCTCACTAATTACTGAGTAGTTGAGTTAAAAACTAGTTGGTTATTACCAGTTACTGTATGTAGTTTCTAAAATATTTAAAAAAACACACTCATCAAACTGCAATTGTACAAGCATTTAATTAATACTGACTAGTTTTTTTTTCAATTGCCTGAGGTTGATGTCAAAATGTGTATTTTTATGTATAACAGGACAGCTTTCACAGAGCAAATTAGTTAGACCCTCGAGCTTCCCAAGTATCCTTTCAAAATTTGTAGTTTAACAGTATACAGAGTGATTTAAAGACAATCGTAATTGACACAAACCAACGTAATTAAGTGTTTTCTTATAGCAGTGGGTTAAATGTATTGAAAACAGCTGAGTTTCCAATAATTAGTATCACATTCACCATCTTGTATTTATATAAATCTCCCAAAGTTGGAGAAACCTGACATTGAGCTTCATCAAATTGAATATTTAGTTTTGATTGTCTTGGCCTTCTGCCCAAAAACGATAGAAAAATGCACATGCATAAACGTCAGCCATTTCCGAAGAAAATCACTTTAAAATGATTAATTCTGGAAATCTCTATTGTTTTCCCAAAGTAGTAGTTGTACCCAGCAAAATTATTAAGAATCAAATCAAATTAGAATGACGTCACCAAGATGTCAGAGTTTAAAATAAAAAAAAATGTTTTGAAATAAAATTCTTAATCAAAAACCACTCAAAATGTCCTAAACCTTTCAAAAATGTTGTAAAATTGTCAAACGCCTTCAGAAATTGGAAAATTACAGAAACCTCTAAACACCAATTTAAAAAATTTGCCAGAAGCCTTTACAAGTGTCTCAATTCGGCCAAGAATTTCTTGAAAGTTGACAGAGGCTTTTATAAGCATTTTGAAATTCAAAATTGCTAAATTTTATCATAGCCCGACTCTTCTATAGTTTCATTGGAAATGCCAGAGGCCTCTAAAAACGGTTTGAGTGTTTAAACTTATACATTAAAAACCAGTGTGGAAAGAAGAGAAAACCATTAGAATTCAGTGAGTGAAACAAAAATGGCAAAACACTTCGTAACATGAGTCAGTCAGTCAAAATAAAGGCGACGTCATGCGAGAGTTGGTCACATGACCACTTCATCAAAAAGACTTACGTTTAATTACGTCACATCTACTTCGAAAGACTGACAGACTTGACGAAGTATGTCGCCATCATTCTCTATCTTATTGGTTTTTACCATTGGTTTCCTATTATGTCAAATTTTGAAATTTCAACACCTGTATAAACCAGATAATTAGATTTTCCTGCAAATAATATTGTGTCAGTGTTACAAATGATTGGAATTAGTGACGTCATTACAATTTTTGTTTGAATTTTGGTATATACAGTGTGGAACAGCCAAATGAAATAAATTCGATAACGAGTAAATGAGAGCGTGTTGGGAAAAACGTTTGGACACGTCGATTTGTATTTTTAGATGCGCATTTAAAAAAAAAATAAAATTATATAGGGTGTGTCATGTGACAGTGGCCGATACCAACTTTCTTATTTTAAATACAACCCCCTGTATATTATTAGTTTTTTGGATTCTTCAGAAAACTCTAGACATAATTCATGTACAATGTCCCATACCTATCTTCAACTGTTTCGGAAATATTAAATGTTTTCAGATGTATTACAAAAATTAACATTAAAAATAGAAAATTATTTTATTTCACAAATAATGTAATAAAAACAAAAAAACATTAATTTCAATGTAAGAGATGTTCAAAATGTTTGCGAAAATAAGTATTGAGTGTAATGTAGCGAATTTGTGCAATAAAATAATTTTCTTTTTTTAATGTTAATTTTTGTAATACATCTGAAAACATTTAATATTTCCGAAACAGTTGAAGATAGGTATGGGACATTGTACATGAATTATGTCTAAAATTTTCTGAAGAATCCAAAAAACTAATAATATACAGGGGGTTGTATTTAAAATAAAAAAGTTGGTATCGGCCACTGTCACATGACACACCCTATATAATTTTATTTTTTTTTTAAATGCGCATCTAAAAATACAAATCGACGTGTCCAAGCGTTTTTCCCAACACGCTCTCATTTATTCGTTATCGAATTTATTCCATTTGGCTGTTCCACACTGTATAAGAAATTCCAACAGAAATTTAAATGACCATAATACATTTTATAACTGACAAATTTTTTAAAGGCAAACATGCTTTTATGTGTAACTTTTGTGAGTGTTCTCCATAAATGGCTTTCTGTAGGGAGAAAATCTGTAAGCAAATGCCGAAAATGTCGAGTCTGACGTTTGCCCACTTTTTCAAAAAAACCGACGTAATTCAAATTGGTTCCACGAATAACTTTTACGTAAAGTTCTGTAAAACTTTCCAAACTGTTTCAGTAGCAAGTTGTGATTTGACTGTGACAGGTCTTGTGTAAAATGTCCTAGTCAAATTAAAACTTAACGCAGGGTGCCCTTAAATACTTTTGGTACCCATCAAGAGTTTACTAGTCTATATGAAATGATGCTGTTCAAAGAAAATTCTAATAAAACTAATACTAAAATCAACATAAATAGAAACATGAAACAAATTCCCAAATTTGTATTTAAAGATGGTAAGAATCCCCTTTGTTTTCGTTCAAAAAGTAAGAATCTCGCTGGTTTTTCGATCCCCTGAAGTTAAGTAGCGAAAATACCTTCTTTGATGTCGTTGTTTGTAACCCAAGCCACAAAGGGCAACCATCTTTAATCAGCTTTTTGTAGAGGCAAAAATAATCTCTCGCATTTCAGCCGCTCAAAAACAGTGATTACCTACCCCCCTCTCAAAAACAAAATTAACCTGTACTTACATCTGCGTCTGGGGCTTGTTCTCCAACTTTTTTCTTTTCTGCTTTATTCCGGTGAGAGCATTCATTTTTGCCCACACCGGGTCCTGGAGCTCGCAAGGTCCAACCCTGAAACAACAGTTGTACGTTAGATACTAAAATTCGAAGATTTTGATTAAAGTTGTACAGTTAAGATTTTCTTCAATTAAATAGTTTCAACAGAAAAAAAAATAAGATTCATTCATATTCCGGAGCTGCGTCATGGGCTAAGACGCAGGCTCTGCTGACGTCAGACCCGTCTCGCGGACAACGTTACCCTTGAGTATTGATTGCTCGTTTTCATTTTTCATTGGAAAGCTTTCCCTACCGGTATGGAAAATGGAATAAAACAACAATGCAGTGTTGCCGGGAATATTTTCCACAAATGCCAAAGTTACAGTTTTGTTACATAAAGTTGTCAGGAATTCATATCCAAATTAGCTGAAGGTGAAAGTATTTTATTTCCAGATATTAAAGATCTCATATTTTATAGAGAAAGTACTAATTGGTTGCTAATGAATTTAATTATGGGTTTTAACGCAGAGGATAAAAGTAAACCATATGGAAAGTACAATTTTACCCACATATTTTAAGTCAATATTAATGCATAAGAGATCTGCAACCAAATGACATCAGTGTTCTTCCACTTTCAGCTTAAATGTTCAAGGGAGAGGCAGGCAGTGATAACGATGGAATTCAGATTAGATTAAATGCAAGCGCAGCTGTCTTGACACCATAAAATGGATTTATTGTAGAGAATACTTTAGGCTCCTTCACACAACTTAATAATTCACTTATATAGTTTCCATTGCCCCCTTAAAATTATGCAATAAGGCCACTTAAAAAGCATTCTACAATCCATTAACCTCCAGTGTAATTTTGCCAAAGCGATGCTTAATTATTTACGCCTTAACCAGTAACTCTTTCTTAATTATCTATATTTTACAAAAAGGGTAAGTTTGCAAGGATAATAGAATCCGGACCTGCAGAGGGCGTTGCGAAGGATCTATTGGGGTAGGTCAGCTATCGACGGGAGCGCTGCCCAGCTGAGGAGCGACAAGCAACGTTGCCAAATCCTTTATAATTCCTATATGCAGGATATCCACGGTTATATAAGCTAATAACAAACATATACCGGCACACACTTTAGTTTGTCCAGCTCGGTACACGGATTTTAACAGTGTATTGTTGTGCGTGAGTTTGTTAGGCAAACCTTCCAAGTCAAATATTGTTCTTTTATTTTTATGATGGGCTCCGAGTCAGCTAAACCTGTAGGTAAATATTGACCGCTTTTACGGGCATTTTCGTTGGTGCATTAAAGATGTAGAAGGAAGGTAAAAAGTTCGGGTGAATATAAGAGTTTATGTGGAAGTAAACTTGCAAAGAACACAGAATGATAAACCGTAAACTCAAGGGCGCATTTATGACCAAAAATAGTAAACTTTTAGGACGAAAGTAAGTTTTTAGAGTCCCATGTTACACATAAATTGGATGATGATTGATGACTTATAAACTAATTTGAACTTCAAAAAAATTGATATTATGTGGTACAGATTCCAAACATACTAAATCAGTTTTGTCAGTCAAGATTAATTCTATTTAAGCTAGCAAACATTTTCCGCACATTTTTCTCACTTCCCCTGTACATATCTCATTAAATCATCAACGAGCTTATTGATAGCTTTGAAGTCCCCATGCAGTGTGTGTCATTAACAAGAGATTTGGGATTACAGCTAAGTAGAACTAAACTTCACCGAGATTAATTAAAATAATAAAAGCCAAAAACTGTTTTGGATCGGAACGATAAAAAGATTAACGAAAATAATCTTTTGAATGTTGTAAATTATTTACAGTGATATCAAATTGTTTTTTTTTTTTTTAGATAAAATCAGGTTAAAAGTATAGTAAACTGTAGAAGCACAATTCAAGTCAGGACATACATCAGAGCGAATATACATGCAAATGGCAGGCAAACTCGTAATACAAGAATACATTTTTCCATGCTGAGCTGAAAGGAAACTGGTCTTAACTGTATATTTTATAGTCGATTTTATAACATATAAGAGATAAATAAATTTATAGCCGACTTGGGAATAACTTTTATGACTCTTTACAACACAAATTTGGTAAGTATACAATAAAATGTCTTTGTTTTAATGAAAGAGCACAAATTACATTTTAACAAATTCTTCAACTTCCAATTTGGCTTATTTGATTGAAAGTTATTCGGTTTTGTTATGCAAATTAAACGAAAATGAAACCTTTACCACAAAGGTGGTGTCGAATTCGGGATGCGAAGAAAAAGAACAGTTTTTTTACCTTCCAACAAACAAATATTAAATTTAAACAACATTCATTATATAGGAGCCAGATTGCAAAGGCGTGGTTTTATCGTATACATCTCAAAATCATATTTCGACTCGGTGAAGCGTGATGGATATGAAACGATATTGGAAAGATTATGTTACACATGTTAGACGTTCCCCGAAATAGGAAATTGACCATGGAATTTTGATATAACATACTGTAACCGTCTGGTTATTAAACGTTATTGACTTCCAAAGACCTTAATGCACATTATAATCAGTTTTCAATCTGAACTGTTCCGTGTTAACCCAACTAGTACAATCAAAGAACAATAACAATAAAGCACTTTAGAAACTATTGAAACGCCCATTCGCCTTAATAAAACTCACATCCATAACACGCTCGTTTTAAAATTGGAAGATCAAATGGATCCGTTATGGTCTAATGGCTCTGGCACAACATAAAATTTATTGACGACTTTACAATCCCCTTTTATTGCCCTCGTAATTCGGATTTCGGACTGGAGCGTCTTGGGATGGCTTATTCAATCCATTAGGTCGGAAATCTCTTGATGCGAACGTCAATAAAGTATTAGAGGAAAAAAACACACAAAACTGTAACATTATAATATTTACAGGAAGGAAAAACGACCCACATTGACTGGCAATAGTCAAACTTTTATATTAGGGGATTAATTAAATTGATTTTGAGGTATTATCCAGCTTCGAATACTCTCAGTCTGCTGTCTCTCATTCCCGTATATCCTAGTTAATACCCAACCTAGAACGTTGGGAGACGGTAAATCAGTTTTGAAACCCAAGCAAATCTATAATAAATCAATCCAAACTAATTTACGAAGATCCAAAACAAACAGTTTAACGAATCGACCAGATGCCGCCACCATTTCCTATAGCAAAGTTTATTGAAATATGCATCCAGCTACATGGAACTCTCTCTAAACTTTGGTGCTTTTTTTTTGGAAATAACTTATGGCAAATACAACCAAAAGGAATACGTTCAATAATATGGGTATTAGGGAAGTAGTCATTATTTCTACTAATAGCAAATATTGATTTTATTTCAAAAATAGTTTATTTTCCCTGATATTTATTAAAAATGTTTTTCCATTACCACGTTGCCAAAACTGTAATGCTTGTTTACAACTCAAATGAAGCTTGAAAAATGAAGCACACTTTACAGATCTTTCTTCATTACAATATAATAATTTCTGGTGAACTGTGGGTGATCATCTAAAAAATAAAAAGAAATGATGTTCTAAGATCGAGACTGTACTGTGAATGATGATCTGGCCAAATTATTCAAATGGCTTTGCAATAATAAATTGTGTGTAAATATTGAAAAATCAAAGTTTTGCATTTTTCAAAATTTTGAGGATCTAAATATAGTTATTGACAACAGAAAAATTGATCATACCAACCAGATTAAATACTTAGGAATAACATTTGATTATGTTACTCGAAAATTCGCAAAAAAGTAAGTTTTATTGCAAGAATAGGACATCAGTTATCACTCGCTAGGAAATTGTTATTGTATAACACGATAGCTGCTCCTCATCTCGAATTCTGTTCCTCCATACTGTATAACTTACCAGCTTTTAAGATTGACCAGATCCAGAAAATCCAAAACCGAGCAATCAGAACTATTCTAAAATGTAACCGTTATACTCCGATCGCAACTATGCTCAATGTTTTAAACTTTTTGTCTGTTAAGGAAAAAATGGATTTTAGTGTGTATGTGTTTGTATTTCAAATAAAAAATAATTTGTTGCCCTCATATGTTTGTGATAGGATTAAGGTTTTTAAAGATGTACATAGTTATGGCACAAGAAATTGTTCAAATTTTGTATTGATGGAAAAATGTCATTCTAGTCAAATGTTGAATTCTGTGTTGTATAAGGGATTGTATAAATTCAACATGTTGCCACGAAAAATTAGGGACTGTGATCAACTGTGTAGTTTGAAGATAATGATCAGAAGACATATTTTAGAGCAGTCTAGTGTTTAGTGACAGTTTTACTTATAAATGTATTTTTTCTATCTGTTTTGTATAAGTAATTTTTTTTTTGCATTGTATACTTTTTAAGTTGTTTATTGGATAGCTGTTATGCTAAATAAATACATATTATTATTATTATCAACAGAAAATTAGAGATGTGAGTGTGAGAATCTTTATTAATTTTCATTATTTAACAATTTCTGAGAATTTAGTTTTATTCTTTGTTGTAATCCTTCTGAATATTTATGTATACAGGGTGGTCCAGTTTTAAATGTCAATAATTCATCAATCGATAGCCCATCAAAAAACAAGTTGACACTATAAAAAATAGTTTAAAATTCGATTTTTCAGTCTTAAAGTACAGTGAAGCGTCTAGCAGTCAATTTAATACTGACAAAGCGTGAAATGGTATGTTTAAGCCGATGGAAAATAGTTTTTTAAGTTTGCTGTGTCAAAAACTTGGTGTAGATAACCCTACAAATTGATTTTCTAAGCTGAAAGCAGTTTTTAAGCCCTAAAAATAGTCCAGAGTTCTAAAAAATTGAAAAGCAAAGTAAAAAACTTGAAAAGTCTTCAACTCAATTTTCATAAATCTCATGTCAATATCCTGAATTTAAGACTATTTTCAAAACTAAAATATTGAAATGTATTTTCAAATTATGAAAACTTACTTTAAATGCAGATTTTAAGCCTTTGATGTCACTTTTCATTGGTTCAGAGTCACTTTTTGGTGTCCAAGAATTTTCAAGGTTGAAATGCGTGAATTTGTTGTAAAAAATTCTCGATAAAGTAGTTTTTCATGGCTACAAGTCAATTTTCACTACTAAAGTTTTTAACTTATCTGAAAACTATAACGACTCACTGAAAGAGAGTTTTTAAGCCTCTCAAGTCAATTTTCATAGTTTCCAAGTCAATTGTCAAGACTAAAGTCTTTCAATTTGTCTGAAAACTGGTTACAAATACAATTTTTAAGCCTCTCAAGTCAATTTTCACCGTTTCAAAGTAAATTTACTGGTTTCTAAGTCAATTTTCAAAACTAAAGTCTTTCAATTTGTCTGGAAACTGGTTACAAATACAATTTTTAAGCCTCTCAAGTCAATTTTCACCGTTTCAAAGTAAATTTACTGGTTTCTAAGTCAATATTCAAAACTAAAGTCTTTCAATTTGTCTGGAAACTATGAAAACTGGCTACAAAGATATTTTTTAAGCTTCTTAAGTCAATTTTCACCATTTTCAAGACAATTTTTAAGTTGGGTTGAGTTGGTTTTGGGCCTTTGAACGTAATAACTCAATTATCTCGTAAACGAAGTTTCAAATCAGAATTTTATAAGAGATACTTTATTTGTCAAATTGAACAAATAAAGTAAAAAAAAACTGAAATTTTTGTAAAATATCCAGTGACGTAGAGAATAAGGCAGAAAAATGAAAACCATTATTGCTCCAGCGGTCTGACAGTTATGACAAGAAACCGATTTTCCATGGGAAGCATTTTTCAGGAAAATGACATAGTGTATGTTAACTTATTTTTTTGATGGGCTATCGAATGGTAAATTATTGACATTTAAAACTGGACCACCCTGTATTATGTAAGGGAAAAACACATTTCTTTCACAGAAACTTATCTGGTAGACTGTAAATGACATAAATTAATTAAAAGTTGCAATCCTTTAGCATATTAAACAAAAAAATTGACCTAATACGGAGGACTTAATTAGACGATGGATGTTTGGTGGCATTAGTTACGCTAGTAAAATTAATAAAGATGTCAGAAGATAAGAAGTGAAAAGAACCGCTGCGGAACTGTGGTTATATCAAACATTATGCACGAGAAGATGTCACAAATGCTTTAACATAACAAGTAGAACGAGATGATATTGACATTAATAGCAAGACCACCTCAAGCAAAACAGATCAGAAGTTTTATATTTCCTTTCATCTTAATTAGTATTTGTTTAAAGTTTTGTTCTTTCTTTGGCAGCTATATAAACAACAAAAAAGAGCGTCTGTATAAACTTTCGTGTCCAAATTGGCTTTAACTTAACCTAATCCACTTTTCCAAGACACGGAATCAAGCAGATTCAAGATCAATAGCAGTGGAACTTAAGCAGTCAAACGAAAAATTAAGCAACCGCGCATGGAACGCTTTCACTTTTAGTAGTTTCGGGCACAAGGTCAAACCACCACGGTTTTTGCCGGTGTTTCAAGTTAATTATTTCCTTTTGAAATAATTGAAACATTGCCACGGTTGCGTGTCTCGGCGTACATTGAAACAATACTAATTTTTTTCCAAAACCGCTTGCTTACCTACGCTTAATCCCTGGTTAGGTTCGAAAAAAAACTGGGAGATGCACCTTATCTCGCACTAGCTTTTACCAAACTAAAAATACAAATTAATCCGTTTTGTATTTGGACGATGCCAATTTTTTTAATGCGTCACAAAATGACAAATTACTTTGCAACATTGTCCCAGTATAAAACTCTAGTCGTTTGATTTAATAAAACATGTTCGAATCTGTACACAAACTACAACGCTTCATGCATTATTGAACATTAGCATCATTTTTCTTAAGTAACAAATATATTGATAACGCTACAAATAGCAGTTATATCAGCTTGCTTGTCAACAACACTTAAATTGCGATAATAGTGGGTAATTTCGAAAAGATTTTCATTACTATTGGCAATTCTGATTGTTGGTGATATATACCAGGGCATATTTGATGTTTAAAAACCAAAGAAATGTCTGATGCTAATGTAATTGAAAGTTTTCCACACGCACAACAATTGAATAATGACAGAAATATGTCAACAATACTTCATTCTTGCAGATTTTTACTCTGTTCACACTGAGTCATTTTTCAATTTTTTTTTGGTATCCTCTTTTGAATTTATCTGGAATGCGCAGAATCAGTCGCAGATACTTCCCAGAGGTACGAAGGTGATAATTGTTTCACGCACACGTGCGATAAACGCTTCTTTCCGCACTCAAGGGAAATAGCAAAGCATTGTTTTCTATGAAGATTGTTAGAGATACTAAAAGCGATTATCAAGATATGGCAGATTTTATGACACAAGTAAAATTTAAGATTCTGGATTTTTCGCTCATGTTATAAACCATGATGATGGTAAAGGCCCAGCTTTATATAAAAGGTCGTTCATACCGGGCAGATGAATTGCGGAGCGAAAATATGTTTAATGGCCGCCGTTCCAAGGTCGAGAGAACGCGAATTAAAAATACGAAAGGCGCGCGCCCATTTGTTATTTTGCTAAAGTAAACTTAAGTGCACCGCCCCGGTTGCCTGGTTGTGTACCTCGGTGACGTCACCGATTTGGCAGTTGTTAACCTTATTTTTTTTCTGATGTAACTTTACAGAGGGAGGAATTAACTCTACAGGCTCTGAACGGTAATCTGGAGGGAATGAACTCGGTTAAATCATCATAACGACACAATTCACACTTCGCACCAGTTTTGAACTGTTGTTCAGCAACACATGATGACGCAATCATTTGTTGTTTTGATCTGTTGGAAGTGTAAGCCCAATTAATATTTTAATGACTAAGATGTCTCCACTTGTAAACTATCTAAAGTTCGAAGTATATCATTGAAATCCAAGCAACTGTAATAGATAAACAGTTGGTTAAATTAAAGCACAGTTTAGAAATTAAGTGCAATTTTGGCAATTTTTAATTTTGCTCCAGGAGGGTTCCAATGCACAGCAAAGGGCATATTTATACCAAAGGACCTTAAATTAGAAAAAATAAGTACAAAAAAAGCACTTTAAAATTTTTCAAAAAAATTGAAAGAATAGGGGTCTTTTTTTACTACTTTTTTTTTAATTTTGTAGTATTTTTTAACCTCTTTCTAATGGCGTTTTAGTGAAATCTATAAGAGTTCATATAAAAAAGTTACAATCATTCAAAAATTTGTCATTTTTGCGAAAAGTGCAATTTTTTATTTTGCTCCACGAGGGTTCCATTGCACAGCAAAGAGCATATTTATACCAAAGGACCTTAAATTAGGTTTCACCCTGTATATATAAATAAACTTTATTTTCATCAAGAAAAAAGGCTATCGACCAATAATTGTATACAGTGTGGTCCAAATTGGTGATGCATGTATTGGGATCTCGAAAACGGTAAGAGCTACAGAGTCGGTTAAAGGGGGAAAGTTTTAGAGAATTTTATGTGAAACTTATTTCCGGTTTCCAAATTAAATTATCTTTCTCCGTTTTCCGGAAAATTGGGAAAACGTCAGAGGCTGCATTTTAAACACTCTTAACAAAGCCAAAGAGAGTTTTGAAACTAAGACATTATTAAGGCACTTTTTTACGTAGAAGGACGTAATTAAAAAAAATCTATCGTCATTGATTTCCGAGATATGGATGATAACTTTGTAAGCCATCTTGAAGGCGGCCATAAGAATTTACAAAGTTATCATCCATATCTCGCAAATCAATGACAATAGATTTTTTCTAATTACGTCATCGTGTTCTACGTAAAAAAGTGCCTTAATAATGCCTTAGTTTTTACTCTCTTTAGCTTTGTTAAAGAGTGTTTAAAATGCAACCTCTGACGTTTTCCCAATTTTCCGGAAAACGGAGAAAGATAATTTAATTTGGAAACCGGAAATAAGTTTCACATAAAATTCTCTAAAACTTTCCGCATTTAACCGACTCTGTAGCTCTTACCGTTTTCGAGATCCCAATACATGCATCACCAATTTGGACCACACTGTATACCAAAAATTAAACCAAATTAGGTTGACGTCAGAGCCGAAAAATATGGCAAGGATGCCAAATTGCCGAAAAAAGAAAAGTGAGTGAGAATTTTTCAGAATTGTCAGAAGAAGAGAACCTCTCTCTGAAAGAGACTCTCTCATTATTTGGCCAATTAAAATGCTATATTACCGCAAAAAAACATAATTGGCTTGTGCAAACAGAAATAAGTATAAATAAAACACATTACATTTTAAGCACGATTTAATTTTATCGTCATCACGCAATTTCAACTAAATCTTTATAGAGATCCGTTAAATACAGAAGAATAGCGCTTAAAGCAACAAAGTAGATACGGTATTTAAAAAAAATAATACAGAATCAATATAATGGATTTACCGCATGTCCAACGATTTGAAACACTATTAAATCAACGTTAATGTGCTGCACTAATTAGAGTTTAATGTTCACCTAATTGAAGGAGATTTTTCTGTCTAGTTTAGATTAAATGTCAAGATAAACTATAACTATTGTGCTGTTAGGCGATTTACTCTCTATAAAAAGGAATACGGAAGAGTACGAATAGTTATTTACCTAACAAGTACGGAAAGTGATACTTTTATGCAAGCAAAAAGATGCAAAAAGTTGTTTTGCGAATTATTTTTTGAGTTTCTATAATACTTTCCATTGTTGTGTTATTATTGTCGTGTCATTCCTTTGAGTCTTTGAGTCATCAGTGACTAGAAACTAGTAGCCAGAGAAATACGTACAGCATTCAACAAATGAAAACTGATATTTCTCTGATTTTCTGTTTTTGTAACAGATCAACTTGTCATAATGACAAAAAAGTTATAGATCCGTTCGATTGCCAAAGACTTCTAATTTAAATCAGTTGCCCTCGATAACTTTCCGCACTTGTTCAAAAATTAACTATTCCGCAAGTGATAAAGTAAATATACAGGTAAATAAAAAAGGGTTTTCATAGACAACATTGACACAACTGCACAATATTTATGTATTTTGTTGTTATGGAAAATAAACTTATTGATTAGTGCGGAAAAGTAAACTCTCGTGGCGAATTGAAAAAATAAAACTTACTCATCACTTTGCCACAAACCTGCCTCCAGGGCTTATTGGTAGAACTCACCTGAAAAAAAAGAAGAAGAAAAGTTAGATAATTGGCTAACAGATATTATCAAAACGGTAATCGTAATAATTTTGCAGTAGCCGATTGTAATTAGCATACAAATGCTCATTAATAAATGGAATGGTGCAAAGTATCACACGCGCAACGTCGACTGTAATGGAGAAATAGTAATAATTATTATTTCAGTAGGCAACGTTGAGTACTTTCTTTTGTTCGACAATGTTATGAATGATTCTCCTTTTTAATAATCTATTTAGATTGTTTTGCTTTCAGTTAGCCGAGTTGGGTTATGGTTACGTCGTATACACCAGAAAAACAGATGCATATTATTAAACCATGGTAATTATTTTATAATTACATCCGGTGCTATGGCCGCTCTTCGAGGCAAAAAGTCGCATAAAAATGAGCTATTTAATTCCACCCAAGCACGTAGGTTTATTCTAAACGTGGTCTGTTTGAGCCTATTTTTATTTTAAGAGAACTAAGACATAAGGTTTAAACAACAAAGCAAAACTTCACTACGTGCCTCTAAATGCGAAAAACATCCCACCTGAAAATGGAAACTCCACACTTCCATACTAATATTAATCCATCTCGCTAAATCGCTTCGGATTCGTTGAAATTTCTGCAATCCACGTGCACGACCTGCAAACTTTATTAATTTTGGTGTTGTTATTATATCTCGCGTTGAAAAAGGGATTTTACGTTTTTACCACGGAAAATAACTCCCTAAGGTAAACACGGATTGATCTAACCTCGCAGTCGAGTGAATTAACTTTCGTAATCGACTCGTAGCTAAACAATCCGAAGTAAAAGTTAATTACTGGGTAATCTGGAAAGAGCTCTTTTTTACTAGTATCGGAATTAGAAAATGTCGGCTGGTGATTATTTTTGTCACCCAGTCATCTGCCCACCCAATTTGCTTTCAATTAGTCGATTTTTTTTTCATAAATTATAGCCAATCTTGTTAATATCAATATTGCTTACTATTTCTAATTAATAATGTAAAAGTTTACGTAATGATGTCATTTTCGTTTCGTTACTCAATTAATCTTCCAAGTAGAGAAACTTAAACCAGATAATCCAATTTGCAGATAATTTGTAAGATATGGCTTGCATGACATATGAAGTGCAATTGCAATTTAATAACGGTGATATTGCATCAACAGGTATTCAGAAGTATGAAAACATGATATTAGCAATTAGTATCCAACTATTAGATTCACCACACAATTTAGCTGGCAAAAAAGTTGACTGAAGTATGCCAATTACTAAAACAGGCTAGTCAAACTCTTGGTTAAATATTTTACAGGAAGAATATGGATCAAAAATAACCCAGAGGACCAACATGAAATATACACCAGAAATAGGCTAAACCAACAAAGAAAAGCATTGAAAAACAATGTTGCTTTCAGTCAAACAGATCAAACCATTGTAAGCAGAATTGCCAAACAATTTCAGAAAAAATGGCAACCTTTTATAAAATACGTTCTTTAGTTTCATTATATTGGCTACATACTACTCAACTTAATGAAAGACCTTTGAAGAAGAGGTTAAACCTATTATACGTAAGGGATGAACTTTTTCATGGAAGAATACCCAACTGATTTATTATCACGGCTTGTTTAACATTCAGAGACTTGATAAAGTTGCATTGAAGAACACAGCTGCCAATATCATGAACTTTCAGTTTCTAGAACACTTTCAGCAAATATGTTCTTTGCCATCAAATCATCAGCTGTTCTTATAACGACTTTAATAATTAATAGCTCAATTCAACTCATTAGAAGCGTTTTTCTTACATTTTTTGCTGCGTGTGTACTTTAAGCATCTCCACAAATTGACGTCTCCGAAGCACACGAATAGATTTACACCTTTGTATGTAAATGTACAAGCCAAAGTGATGTTTATAGAAGGCACGTAAAAAAATACTAGCCGTGGGGCCCAGTTCCCCCATAACACAGAAACCTGTTTGAAAGCTTCAAGCATTTATTTTACGACCTTCCTTCAATAATCCGCAAATGCGCTTTCTTCCCGCCTGGAAAAACGATTGTTGCTTTGATTCCATCAACAAATCCAAAACAAAATGTACTCTGCTTTCTTTCGCAGCACGCTAATGGTCCATAAAACATTCAAAGCGAACACGTCAATTGTTTTCTTGCTCTTGTACCTATTTTCGTACTGGAACATTTACAAAAACATTACGGCGTTCATTAAGGCAACTAAAACATTTACCAAGACTTATTTCAAGAAGTGACAACGTTCCCAGATCCGGACTCGGCCAATTACACAATAAACACTGAAAACGAATTTGCAAGTAACCATAAATTTTTAATTGTAGTGTTGGTACAACAATCTCGAATCGAATACTTCATCCATAAACCTACTACATTAACCTGATTCGGAACCACTCGAGTTGGTACGAGCAAGCCGAACGATAAGTCGCTTTTGTTGTTAGGAAGAAGATTAACGTAAGCTCGAAGGTCGTTGGTTGCAAGCAAACGAAGAAATTCTTCTTGATGATAAAATAATCGCCCAATAATGATGCTCGTGATTGTCTGATGAAGGTTGATATGTTGACAAACATCAAAAAATATAATACTATTTGAAAGAAAATATAGTACACACTAAAACACTCTTAAATAAAACCGGATTACGAGATCAAATTTGACAAAAGCGAAAATTACCATTGGAGTAACAATAGCCTAAAGGGTCTATTTGACAATCACGATTTAACCATAGTAACGCTATTGAAGCAGATTTAATGGCAATAATTGCATTATTCACAAATTATAAAACATAGCTTTCAACGAATCCTTAAAAGCTCAGCTGCTAATTAACGCTTATAATAAGAACTCCATAACATAACTCTGGGATATGTGATTGTTTCCTATGTCGCAATTCGAGAAAGTATATTACGTTAATAAATTGACTATAATACCGTTATGTTAGAAGCCATTCTGTATGTTGTTTGTAGAGAGTGCTTGAAAACTGTACCGGAAAATAAATATGGGAGCACACAAACGTTTTAGAGTTACAGAATGTACAATTGTTACACTCTGTATCTCCTAATTTTAATAAAACTATGTTTTGAAAGGGCTTTTCTTCTAGAATCAGGACCAAAGATTGAGTTTAAATAAAAATTTATGGTTATACAGGGTATAGTAAAATTCAACTCACTAGCGTTTGGTAGTTGGAATTTGTGAACACTCAGTCTTCTCTAAAATAGCAACCAATTTTCCTGTGTAGCAAACACACACACACATATTCAGACGACAATAGCATTTTTCTAAAGACGTTTCAAAACTACTTTGGGTTTGCTTGAGCAGTTATACGTTTTCCTCATTGTCCTGAACAACAGCAAAGGAAAATTCAATTTTGCAACTGGGAGTAAGTTTCACATAAAATTTTCTAAAACTCTTTCCATTTAACCGATCCTATACCTTTTATGGTTACCCAGATAACAATACATGTACGACAATTTCGAACACATTGTATCTCTGTCTATCTACAACTTATTTCACTAGTTGTTATGGTGGATTTTAATATCCATTTTGTGGTTGTTTTGAATCTACACATCAAAGAGTGCAATCTTCTGCACTTAGTTTCTCATGAGTCGCCATTCATTGTTAATAATGTTAAGGATTTCATAGGAAGAAAGAGCTTGTTGTATTCATAGTGCCAGTAGAAAAACCTATTTTTCTGTGAATAGTTTGAAATTTACCTGGATTTGCTATTTAAGGATAATTGAAAAGTAATGGTGGTTCACACTATACTTAAACCCAGTTTGTTAGTGGCAAGCAAACGAAAAAGAAATTCAATTACAGCTAAAACCTCACACACGTAAATTGAAATTACTGGTTTCTACAAAAATGCACTCGAAACTATCCAATTCGAAAAGCAATATCCCTACCATGAGCGATTAATAATAATCTGCGAGGCATTTTGATATTGCTTGCCCGTTCTAATAAATCTCGGACTAACGCAGGGAAGAATTTCAACTAGAGCCGCGGGCAGAGAAAAAGCATTAAACGAGAAACGCGTATGCAAATGCCAGTCATTATCGTTAACAGTTGCTTCCATATTGGGAAATGCAGGAATGTTATTAAAATCGAAAACCTGTTTTGCCGAAATTATTTACAACTCCAATTCTTTATGGAGAAAACAGAAACGCGTGAAATAACCAACCAATTAAAATCTATATTCACAGTCGTAATTGGATGGCGTTTTATCTCGTCAGACTGTAAATGCATGAGCATCTTATAAGGGAAAACGCAGTAAGCTGTTGAAATATAACTTAATGAACTCTAAGGTATATTGTTACAGTTATTGATAGGGCTGATGACAGGCTGAAAACGACAACTTAAGGAGGACTTAAGTTACCCGATGGCACCGTTTCTCGCAACCAAACCGGTCGGAAAAGGGAAGGATAAACAATACATCCATCTCGCTTTTTAAAAGTCAGCGATGCGTGGTTCGTCCATACCACACCGTGACAAAATTCCTTTATTGTTGTTCGTGATCTTTTCGATTGTCAATTATTACTGTCCGCGTAAAAAAACTCTATTATTATTGTTATTGTTCGAGTACAGTAGATCCGACCTTATTTCTCGGGCAAACCTTGAATTTAATGATTTTTACGCGAACAAATCGATTTTGTTTGTTGTATCCGTAATAGATTGTTGCTGTTCGTAAATTTTGTGAAAGAAACCACCCAAATAAACATGGAAAAGTTCATGCCTGACGACACTTAAATCCATAACAATCAAAGAAAAGCCACAATAGCATGTTACTGCCAGCAAGCATATTTGTTTAACGACCTACCAAACAACGTTATCCTAAAGGAAACTGGATAAACAAGGTTCGAATCGAATTTCCTCGACATGTATCGGCCGGAACGTGCAACTTTCAAGTTGCCAAAGAAAGTTAGCGCTACATTTGCATGATGTCAATTTCCTTTTGTCTGTGAACACGTGTTTACTATTTCCAAAGGGAATTTCTTTCTGCATCGTTCCGATGCAGCTAAATAATCTCATTTCAGTTTCGCATCATGCAAAATAGGGTCAGCGACTCGATGTAAGTACGAAATGAACCGTAAGGCAAGCGATTTTCGATTCAAAAAAAAAAATAAAAAAGGAATACGAACTAAACCTACTAGAAGGTAAATGTTTAAAAATTGCCCTACCCTTTTAGCTACCTACTATAGCAAAACCCCGCAAGTAATAAAATTTGGATTAGAGCATTACGTGATCTGCACGCGAGATAATATAATATACATAACTTGCATAACCAAGATTTAACTTAACAAATCGTGCATAATAGGTAGTATTATTGCAAGTATGAAATGGCCGCATGATTATTAATACCTCCAAGTGAACAAGCAAATATATTACAAATTATAAAACCGTGATCAATTTTGCTGATTAACCTGCAAGTTTAATCAATCTAAACTGTTTTAAACATTCCTGTATTAGTAAATCCAGAAGCCAAACTTAATAAAAATCTTAGTTAGTTAGGTTAGGTTAGGTTGGTTGATGTACTTTCCTATTTAGTAGCTCTTGTGAAGAACATTAATTATGAACGGATATTTTATTAAGTCAAAGTAAGACTTTTACAAACAAAAATATCTTCAAATTACAATAGTTCCTCTTTCACACAATCCTGAAAATCCTCATAAGAACCAATATGTTTTGCAAGCCTTAAATTAACTCATACTGCAGCATTGAGATTTGAACTGAGGCTCATCTCATCACAGGTCCTGCTCCAGTTACAAGATCTTAATAGAAGCAATCAGCTAAGTGGGTATTAGAGAAAGGAATCTCTCCATTATTGATGATGTTATTACCAAACAGACACTTCCTCATTGGGTCACATTCACAAAGCAGGTTTTCAGGATATTCCTCCTTATCTGTTCAGAATCTGCTTGTCTTTCTAAGTCTATCAGCTTAACGTACTTCTCAAGCAATAGTGTTCTGAGAAGAAACCTGTAAGCAATGCTACAAATTGTTTTTTCTGTTCCCGGTGGTAACCTCCATAACCGAGGGGTGTGACACTCTCTTAAATTTGGGCCCATATTATATAATACGAGGATTATCATAGATTATTCAATATTATGCGATATTATTGATAATATTGGTATTATACCCGTATTATTGTATTATTCCAAATAATATTGATATTATATGGTAATATAAGGATTATTATGGATTATTCAATATTATTGATATTATGTCAGTATTATTGTATTATTCGAAATAATACTAATATTATACGTATTATTGCTTGATTAGCGTATTATTAAGGATTATTCTTTACTACTTGGATTATTACATATTATATTAATGATGCAATATTATTGCAAAAGCGCAAAAGTTTAAGCGCAAACGAGTAAGTTAAAAATTGTTTAGATTATAATTTAGAATACAAAAATGGTATCAGTAAATAAAGCTGTCATAACAAAATCCGAGTTTACTACTGGAATCACTTCAATATTTTGAATGTGTTTTGATCGAGGTTTTTATGGTCATATTTTTTTATTTCATTTTTGTTTCGAACATGTATCAGTTTCAATTTCCTCAATACTGCCCATGTTGTTTCTTATTTAATCACCCGCTAGTAATTTAATATGTAATTGCATAAATTATTAATTTAAAGACGATAAATACATTTTGGCAAAATACTTAGGGAATAAATAAATAAAATAAAAAAATTTGTCAGTTTATTATTGTCACAAGCTGAGCAAAAAGCTCCTTATAATAATCAAGCAAAAAAAACATACCTGCATAATTATTTCTACACTTTTCAATCTTCAGTTGGTTTAGTTGGTTTAAAATGTTTATATTTATTCTTAATAACCAACAATTCCCGCCGCTTTATGATTTTTCATATTATGCCGTATTATTCGTATTATTCAGATTATTTACTATATTATTGGATTATGTGGTATTATTGCATTATGTACTATATTATTGGATTATGTCGTATTATCAAGATTAGTAAGATTATTGCATATTATTAATATTATTTGGTGAGTGACCCAAATATTATTGAAGTGTCACACCCCTCGTCCATAACATTTATTTGACAGTGCCAAACGAGTGAGTTCCTCGTAGAGCTTCATTGGAAAGCAAGTACAATGGTTTCCAATAAAGTTGTTGTGTTGTAAAAGGTATTTTGTGAAAAATCTTTGGCTTCATCGTACCAAGAAGCCGCCACATATATGATTTTGGGTCTAATTATGGCAGTATACTTCAGAATGATTGGGTTACAGCCATAGGTCTTCTAGCCTCCTACACACCATTAAGGCTTTTATAGTTAGCATAGTCGTCGGTTGTTTTAACCCTGAATCGATTTTAGTTTTCTAAATACTGCAGAAGTCCTTTCTTAATGCCTAACCCGGTACATATAATCTCTTTGATTAAAAAAATTCAAGTTTACTGATAAATTAATATATTCTCAAACTGTTTCTAAATAGAATCAGTAGCATAAAACTGCGTCCAATTTGCCAACAATCTATTTAAATTGGTATAGGTTTCGACCATATTATAGCCGAGGCAAAAAGAAAAATCCTAAAATTGATTGAATTCGGGGAACCGGCTTGAAGTTGACTGCTAATTAAGGAGAGGAATTAGAATTTATGCCCGGAATGGGTCCGATAGGACCAAAGCAAAACAAAAAGTGGTTAAAAACGATGGACCCGGAGCCATGTCGAATGGCTGAAGATTGTTTTGGAGCGTTCTTCGAAACATCCTTGCGTGGCAGAAGAATAGCGTGTTCCGAGAGAACATTTTTATGGAGAATGACTCTCAAATCAGCGGCTACAAAAATAAAGGAAACGAGTTTTTGGTCTAGCTGTGTCGGCTCGAAAGGACCGGATTTTTGGCATCCCTCCAAACTGCTTCTAGTCTAACGACAGCAACAGCGGCGTTGCCGTTCTGCAAGTTTATAAAGCGACATGGAACTTTTTTGAATCTAGAATATATTGCTCATTCGGTATCATCACGATCACGAGGACAAAAATTAAAAGAAAGACAGACAGACTCCATGTCGAGCGCGAAATTGGCTCGGTTTCATTAAGTTCTGTTTATTTCATGTAAATTGACTGAATTTCTTCGTAATTTTGCCATTCCGCCTTTTTGAACAAACGAAGAAGCCGCAAGGCAATCAACAAGTCAATTATGAAGTTCGTATCTGTCGAATAATTAAGGGCCCCGGTGGTAAACACGAGGGATGATTTTTCACTATAGATGACCTGGAAAATTAGACCTTTTCATCCCCTTGATCTTTACCAGGTTCGTTTTGACGATTTCGATTATGCTATTGACTCTAATTATCCAATTTGTTGTTGTTCTGTTTTACGGTTACATTTGAGGGTTAAGCAGAAGGTTAAGTGAAGTAACTACCGCTCAATTTTTAATTATAGTAGTCGTAAAACTGGTCTAGTGCAAAAAGTTGAATTATTTATTATAAAGCAATTATCCTGTAGCAGGGGAATAAAGAATCATTTATTACAATCGTACTAATTAGAGGCCACAGGAAGCCTCCAGTTTTTGATGTTTTTTTTATAAACATGTTACAGCTGGGTGAATGTGATTACTTAAATAACTACTTTGAGATAACACAGATTATTGTGTTTAATCTTTTTTTCTGGATAGTCAAAAAAGTCACTTCAAGTGATCTCAAGACAGGAAAAAAATGTTAAATAAATAAAACTATAAAATATCCTGCCAAATTTTCCAAACCCTTGATAAAAATGATAAAGTAAATAAAAACTTCCTGGCTTCTAATCTAAACTTGTACAATATCATCAATCATATGTTTACAAAAATATACTTGTTCGTTCGTAATGGAACTGTGATGTGAACCAAGAAAATTAGCGTCTTTAACACGATAAGCTATCAAAGTAGTGTTATAAACAATAATTACATCCCATTTTGTATCATAATGATATGGTAAAGCCAAAGTTCAAATGTGTGCGTACCTCAATGTATAACAAATTGAAATATGAACAAGCATTGCAAAGAAAATAATGATTTACTAGATTTTAGTGTTCACAATGATAAGAAATTTACTATCGTACAGAGATGACGCAATATCATAAAACTTTTCAAAAATTTCTCATTTCAACAGTTTTGTAAAGTTATAGTTAAAGTTACATTTAACAAAACCTTTTAACATGTTACACTTCTGATAATAGTCATTAGTCATATGATTACAGCGGATAATTTGCAAAAGCATAACATGAAAATTAGCATACAAGTTTAGCAAAGATAAAACAATAATTATGTTCACTTTGAACAAGTTTGTGTCATAATTCTATTAATATTACATAAGGCACTCTTCCTATCGCAATGTCATTTATAAGCGATATATCTTATAGGATGTCCTTGTGTTAGGACATCCAATCAATTTGTGAAGTGTTGTGTAATTTTCTTTGGTGTATAGAAAATATCGAGTAAAATATAGTACAAAATAATGAAACAAGAAAAAGAAGAGAGAAAAGCTGAAGAAGACCTACTTTCTGCATTTTTGGAACGACTGACCAACAGCACTTATAAACCTTTATTCACTCAAAAATCATACTTTAACAAACTTTGTATAAAAGTACAACCAAAACGATTTTGACAGTGCCAACCAAAATTTACACATGCAACAACCACGTTTGTGCCTCTCTTGCTCTTTGTTATGTTTACCTTCTTTTTAATCATTGGAAGAGACCAAACTGATGATATAACCTTCATTTAACTACACTCACAAATCTGACGTAGAATAATTGAGGAAAACTTTCAGGTTTTAAGTTTTGGAATATATCACCCAGCTACAGAGTGCAGACGGTTAAGTAAATATTACTGAAATCCATTAGTATAACACTTCTCCAATTTACTGAAAATTTAGTTGAGTTTTGCGTCTTTGAAAAGTACATTTCCGTATATTTTGAGTAATCGAAATTCCTAGAGAAACTGAATAATCTTTGTCGGGGGAGTTAGAGGCAATTTCTAATAAAATCATAGCTGGTTATTTAAATGTTTGAATGGCTTTTTTAAAACAGTTCAACTCTAAATGTATGCTTTTCCCCTTTCGCATTAACATCACGTTCTTCCAAAAATCCTCCTAAGTTCTAAGACATTTCTCTCTGAAAAAAATATTTGCCATCAGTACCAAATTTTTTTCATCTCAAAAGAAGGAAAAGTATTTCCTAAATTTTGTAACATGAACAAGATCTAATGGACGATTGTGAAAGAAACTTGATTTAGATTTGTTTAAGAAAGGGAAACCTGTCTGTGACTAGTGTTATACATGAAACAACAGAATATGGACAGAAGAACGATACGTAAAGATTACGATAGAGATTATTTTTTGACAGGGGCAAATTTAGCATTTTAAAGAACTTGTCAAACCAAGTCATAAATCAGAAAGTCTTTTGGAATATCTTGTCTTGGCAACAGGAAAAAAAGCGGGTAGAAGCTTAAAAAAATGTCTCTCTCTTCTCCACGATTCTATTTTCTTCCCGATACACAACTATTTCTTCAAACATTTTTTGGAATGTACAAATAAAACTTCAAAGCACTGGATGTTGACCAGTTAACCTGTCAGATATTAGAGCTATTAACTAAAGTTGACACTTTTGTTCAAAATTCTACTATTAATTTGACAAAGACTTTTGATTAAAGCCATTTCCATCGGATAACAAAGTGTCAAGTTTCAAAGTCATAACTTCTAATAATTAATGAAATCTTCTTCAACTAAAGAATTTTTGGACCGATTAAAAACTTCTACCAAATGAGTTTAAGTACCTCAATTTGTCAAATGAAAATACAAATTTATAGTTTGGTTTAGTCCAGTTTGAAGTACTTGTATCTTAAGTAAACACACAGATATTAAAGTGCAGTAATTGAATGTTCACTGTTTTTTTTTTTTTGAATTCCAATTTACCAAGATAAACCAAATATGTGCCTGAAGGACCAGACCAGATGAGGAACCCCATTACAATATACCAGTTTCTTTTTTCCTATTATATCCAACGGCTCCACACAAATCAACTTCGAATTCAAAGAAACTTGTTATAAACCAAAGTTGCAGCTGAAAGGAGAAAAAAAATCCCGAGACCAAATACCGAACCGGCAGCTTTGTTTTTGGCAACGGAAATTAGAACCAGTTTGGATCCCTGTTTATCGGCGTGACTATTACGCGTTTGGCTGCTCTAAAAGTCAAAGTCCGCACCGAAGGACCCAAACGCTATTTAGAATTCCATTATTGATTCGTCCAAAACTTCGTACTTGACTGAATTAAGGTTTGGATTTACATTACAAGAAAAATTCGTATATTGTACAAACAAAGTTCTCCTAATACTTGCTTAGTTAAAGTTTAAATTTGTGATATCACAAATAAGAAAAAAAAAAACCTAAATCATAGCTCACCCACCGTGTATTGTAAAACTCCGGAAAAAACGAGGTGTCCTCTTCATACGGGGGTGTAACGTTAAGATACATTGTACTGTGTTCCAACATAATCCACTATACATCCAAATAAAGCGACAACTCTTATCACAGCACAGTTACCCACTGACTAGAAGAACAACACTCTTTCATGGCTAAAAAGCACTCACGTCGACAATAAAATAAGTTTTGCCGGGTCGACGGCGACAACGGCGTCGCGACGCCACTGAATTGCGATTGGCGTTCCGTTCCTCACTTCGCGGCCGTCGACTACTCAATGGTTTCGTTCGCTTTCGAGAAGCCGCGGCCCTCGCAACAGCGCCGTGAGGTCCGCTAATGAGGTTAGTAGGTCGCGGTGACGCAGGCGAAGAAGAGCGAAAACGCTCGAGTACTGAGTCTGCGTTGCCATACCTGACTCAGTAACATTCATTTTCCACACAAAACCAACGAACATTTTGCTACAACAATTTCAATGCAATCGCAAATCTAAATTGGCAACGTCGCGCGATAGGATTGCATCTGAAACTTTTTTGCGATACCGCGGTTTCGACCTTCTTAGTCGTCGAAGGTGGATTTTTCGCTTTTCAATTTTGCTTTTATTTCTTCTAAATATGCAGATCGATATCACAAGGTATTATGAGTAGAACTTACCATTTATCATTTTTCTGTTGCAGATTCATGTAGCTGTCGCGCTAGAGACACAACGAAAACATTGTTGACCCACGACATTCCCATTTTCTGCTATACCTACTACTAGGTTATCGAGCGAAATGATAATTGATAACGCTGTTCAGGATTGTGTTATCTTTTTTGCTAAATGACACTATTATTACTCAAAGTTTATATAGTAATGCATTTTATCCATCAGCGAAAACAAATTGCAGCACGTTGGATGCTAGTGATGGGACTTGCTAGAGAATACCATATGGTTTCTAAAACAGTTACATACTACTAAAGAAAGCAAAAACAAAGCTTAGTACAAAAGCAATGGTTAACCGACTTCCTGGCAGAACCAACAGAAATAAATGGAATCGTGTAAAAAGAAACGCACCCATAAGGTGATGAAGGGAAGTCAGTCACTCTCCGGAAGCGAAAGGTACTCATCCGAACTTCTGGGTGCGTATTCTTGAAACGAGGGAAGGGAATAATCAAGAGAAAGACCTGTAGAATGTGACAGGAACCCGCCATTGTCAGCTTCTTCGGTCACATTCTATCAACAATTCTCTTGAGAACTCCGGTCCCTGCTTTCAAGAATTAGGCCCCTGTAGGCAAAGACCACATGATTTAGAAGAGGAGGATTTTCTCTTGCAAAAGGTTTTATCAACCCACTTTCATTAACGTATTGAAAAAATATAAATTTATCCGAAATCTTATAATTTTGTAGATATCTTCTGTCCATTTGACAAACTGGCGTTCCAGCATTTGGTTCCAAGATAGGAAGAATTGTCTCTAATTCTTCTACAGCTATTATGCTGTTTGGTTCTGAGAACTGGGCCCTGGAGTTTAATGGAGTAACAGAGAACGTATGACTGACGTCGTTTTTCCCAATTTAGTTCATCACATATTACCGATTTACTATCTTTTTTGGGTTGACTCACTCACTTAGTAGTGCCTCTGAAACTTATAAGTTGCAAACTTTAGGTATAATGTATCTTATGATCTTATTTCATAATGACAAAATAGGTGAGAAAAACACATAGGAAGAAAAAAATATCCTGATAACGAAGAGTTTGGAGAAATGAATAGCACTTGAAGAAGAACTCTTGGAATATTTAAAACAGAAGAAAAAAACGAAACGGTTTCTGAATTTGGTTCGGATGAGCTTTATTCCACGCAATTTCCTTTTATTAAGCAGATTTTACGACATAAGATTATTTTATAAATTTTGGTACAATATGGGATTAACCAACCAGTATTCTGAATGTCAGCTATATTTATTGTCATTTAGCAGGAAAATGGTGTCTGAACCATTCCCTATACCAGAATTGGTTGTAATACAGTCACAATAGAAAAATAACCATCTTTGAAGCTCTGGCAGCTCAAAAACAGTTAAAAAGATAGTGAATTACCAAGACCGAAAAATACTAAAAGTGTATATCGTAATACACCAAACAAAGAGGATTAAAACTTGCTTGACCTAAAAATCCATACATTTTATCATTGATATGAACAATACTGCCAACAAACCCTATTTACTTTAATTTGAATGTGTCTATGATATCGTCAACGACCGAAATGACATCCAGAGTGTGCCCAAAATTTAAATCAGAGCTTATAGTTACTTTAAGGACCTGAACCAAATCGAACATAAGAAATAATATTATTGTGTTCCAGAAGAGTAAGAATAGACGCTATTTTATAATTCCTATCACTTTACTGTATTTAATCAGTAATACCACTTCTTCCAAAAAACTAAAAAGCAGACTTTGCCACACATTTTACGTGTAGGACGAAGATTGTTAATTCCTTCTCCAGTACATAAACTCTAGAAAACCTTGTTGACATAGATAATGTATGCTTTGAAACCACCATCTACACACATTGACTCAGAGAATGGCAATCGTGTTTCTGCAAGAAACTGTTGAAAGCTCAAACCTTTGTTTTATTGAATCGTTTGTTGTTAGAGCATATTTTACTTTGGTGCTAGTTAATACAAACTTTGAGCAGAATTTAACACCGTATACAGTTAGTTACATCCAAAGCCATTAACAAAAATAATCCAAGGGTAATGTATGTAGAGTACGTTAAATCTGGATCATCAAAATATCAGTGGTCGACTACATTTGCTCGCATCATGCCAAAAACGTATCACGGATCAAACAAAACTTTTTTCATTCAATATACAGAGGGGTTTGGAAAACGTCGCAAAGCATAAATAACGCAGCAACATCAAAAGACCACGGTGGCCGTAAAACTCTGGAACACGACACCCGGCTTTGATATACGTACGTATCTTCCTAAACGAATAATTAATTAGTCCTTTTTGCTTTCAGAATAACGTTTTGTGTAAGCTATAGAATTTTCTCTGTTCCAAACGCACACAATAAAAATTAGGTAGAAAAAATTATCGAGGTATGTATAACGACTTCCTAGCAACAGTATGATGTCATTCAAGTCGGTCTAACTGTGCTCAAAATTTGCGGTACAAAACAAACGTTTTGCCAAAAAAAAAAAATTATATTTTACGACTTGACCTATATTTTTTTGAGATCAAACGTTGAGTTACGTGTATGGAACAACTGTAATTATACACTCCACATCCTGTGGATGAGGGCTATACTGAATTTCTAAAATAAAGTGAGTGGTAAACCATAGTCTGTTCACCCATTTCTGACTGTTACATCACTGTCATCCGCATTATTAACAGAGTTTTTAACAAAATGACAGCCAACTGCTGAGTTACATTTTCTGCTTAAATTAGGTTAGTATTTTTGTTTGTTTAGGTTGTGTTTTTGACGCAATTTTTCCAGTGCTTGAAAAGTAAGAAGACTACAAAACCTAACCTAAGAAGGAAAAATGGCACCATAAGACTGGATAGATCAGTATTCTTGGTTTAATTAGGAGTGTTGTTTCTTATGTTAACAATCATTGTGGAAAAGGCATAATGTCATATAGTATGCAAGGAACAAAATACAATTACTAAATTCTTTTTAGGTACACAGGGAACGGTAAAATAAGCTTATAGAAACTTGTATTCTAGTTTTAGATTTTAATAATGATTTTTTAATCAATTTTAATCAAAACAATTCGTGAATAGTTACAATATGATAGTTTGACTGGTATATTAATTTAGGAGTAAACAACCTCTGCGCTTTTCAACTTGTGATTTAATGGGACAAAAAAATATTATTTGCCTAAAGAAGGCAACTTTTGCATCTGCCGGTGACGGTCATGTTAATTTTCTCTCTTTGACAGTTTTCCAATTACGTTCGCCGAGCAGAT
Organism: Ips typographus; assembly: GCF_016097725.1. Taxonomy (NCBI): domain Eukaryota; kingdom Metazoa; phylum Arthropoda; class Insecta; order Coleoptera; family Curculionidae; genus Ips; species Ips typographus. Next base: position 6,786,007 of record NC_138429.1, read on the forward strand.
TTCAATTAATTTCGAAATCGGGTGAAAGTTTACATAAAACGGCGGTTGAGAGTGTTGAGACCCCCTGCAGGTAGATTTAAGGAATAAAAAAATATCCCAAAAAAAAACACACCTACGTTCAATAATAATTTTAATTTCTGAGAGTGGCAGACGAGTGGTTCTTCTATGATTTACCACCTGAAATGACTAAAATGTTGTTTTCCAATTACGAAAAAGGTGTCGTACACGTAATATTTTAAAATTAAGCACGTTTAACACGTGCCTTAACTTAAAAAGAAATATTTCAAAGAAAAACACTTTTTTTTTAACTCGCTTAGGGCGAAAAAACGTCCCATAATAGTTATTTGCGCACAAGGGAGTGAACGAAGTTGGATGGTGCAAAAAGCAGTTTACTCCAGAGTAGCATATCTAATTTTGTCTACGACCAATGTTATGTTTTATGAAAAAAAGCAGCAGTTAACTACTATGTTAATAATGTTGGATAATAATAGGAGTCAAAGGAATTTGTCAAGAAAGTGTGAAAATGATTTCATTTTTATTGGTGGCCCTTTACTCTTTGGTGATAGTTTCATCTCTCAATTGAGGGTGACAAAACTCTTCACCCTTTTCTATAGGAGTCGTAGAAAAATATATTAAAATATCTGCGTAAATGAAACGCAAACCAAGGGTATGAAATAAGGAATTCCGAAAAACAAAAGCCATGCCAGTTAAAACTAGTTACGCATTATCAAATAATACACTGTTTGAATAACTGCAACGAACCTAATTTATATTCAGCATTCACTTATATCACCCGTAACTTTAGCAGTGTTTGTTATCAATTATGCTGTACCTTTGCTAACTTTTAATTATTACTGTTAGCCTATTGGACTACAAAAATGTAGTAAAGTAAGAAAAGTTTGAAAAAGTGGTAATTTTGCGTTTCAATTATTCGATAAGTTAGTCACTCTTATAGGTTTTTCAGGCTTGTAAACTCTAATTTTGGGTTATTTAGATTTGTTGTTACATATTTACAATAAAACAGTATTAAAATTGAATAATTAGTAGTACAGATTTTTTGTAAGTTACAGAATGTAATGTGATATTACCTATAAATTGCGTGAAACTATTATTGAGGTTATTGGCGAATTTAATTGAGAACACCTTGAAGAAAACAATAGCAATACCGGCCACGCAAGTGTCGCCCCAAAGAAGCCATTTTCAGATTATCAAATCTAGACTGAAGAGTGAAATTTATTACGAAACTGTTACCGATTTGTATGTGGTGGGCGCTGGCTGTTCACTTTACGGTAAGAACTTTCGTTTTTGTCTCGTACGGTTGTACAGACTAAAGCGTATTTTATTTCATACTTTATGTTCGTCATTCATCAATTGATCGCACTAGAATTCTCAGGGGAAGACACCTTATAGGAAAATCCAAGCCCGTATGTTGTGTTATAGTGTCAGTGTGTCAATGCCGCACTACAAGGCGACATGAATGACTAAATTCGAACCTGGTCCGGACCTGATTAATGTGAAAACCCGATACATCATGTTAAAAGTGACTTGCAGTTATCTTTATTTAAAACCCAGCAAAGAAGCATTGAAGATAAGTTAGGGATTACGATGGAAAAACCTTTATGCAACACAAGAGTCAATGTTCGATTGTAACTGAAGATCAAATAATGCAGATACACGTCGCTATTTTTGGGGTTGCCTTCACAATAGCTTCTTTCTTCTTATTTTCTCTTATGGAATATGGCCATTTTATAATGTAACGGTAGACGTTCAGCAATCATGAGACAACTTATTGTTACTTTCGTTGTAGATGAGGCTGAACAGTGCGAACGTTGGCTAACGTATTAAGCTCGTCGCACGCCATAAATTTTGAAAGGTCTCCCCGTTCGTAAGTTGCCAACAATTTTGTTTTCGAATGCTTTATTCGAGGACCGGACAATAATAATTAAATCAATGTGCGTTTTCTCAAATTTAAAGCTATTGACGTAAAACTACCTCGGCTAGATTGCTCAAACATTGTCTTGACACTTAAATTGATTATGGAACTAACTTAGGTAATACATTCAAGCCCTGTTCTTACATATTTACAAGTGAAAGTGTAATCTTAAATCTTCCAGTTCTTCTACATTCACACACATTAAATGCCAGATGATGTTGTAGAACAAGGGAAGTAAATCCTCAAGTGTCCTATACACCTATTCAGTAAAGGACATAACAAATACATACAAAAAACAAAAAGGATTCTTAATTGCATCCAACATCTGTTTAATAAGGTGTGTTGCAACCTTATAGTGAAATAGTGAATCCGAAGATCCATCAATGCACGTCACACGTTCCGCTAAACTTACGAGGGCAAAAGCTTTTTACAGTCCAAAATTGGTCTTTCACTTTCAGTTTTCTGATTTAAACTCGCCATTATTTTTTAATAAAATCGTATAGAATGTTTGTATAAAGCAGTACAAAAGATTAAGAAAAAATATGAAAGCCAGAGGGAATAATAACAATGAAGTCAATTTTTTTCAGAAAAAAGTTAAACAGACAAAAACATTTACTTTTTATGTAATAACTGGAATGATACTACTAAAAGCAAATAACGCTTTTCACAGTGGCTAAAACCCTCAAAAATGTCGTAGATACGAAATATTCTAAATTTTGAAACAGTTTCCAACAAAAATTAATAAAAATTTTCGTAAACCGGGTCACAACTTTTTTGAACACCCTGTATACGTTCACGACGTGAAGACAAACATTTTGAGCTTCTTAGAGGCAACCCCAACAATATAGCAGAAACGTAATTTTCAAAAATTTGATGCAATTTCCAAAAAAAATAAAAATCGAATATCTTGGAAAAGGTGAGAGTTACCGAAATTGTGCAACAAACCAAAAATGTAGAATGCTGCTGCTAAATTCGAGGATTTAAAGAAACTGTATTAATTTTGCAGTCAGTAACATGTTTTGTCGTTCAAAAATATTCTTAACAAAATTTTAATTTTCTCTTATTTTTTATTTAAGTGAAGTTTTTCAAAACAGGGTGATGTGACTTCAGTTTGGTCTTGAAAAGCAGTATATTGGACGTTAACACTTTGATGTACCAACCAAATGATCGTAAAAGTGTATAGGATGACGTTAGGTGTCATGTGCTATTTACACATTGGAAACTGGTTTGTATTTTGCTTCAGATTTCACAAAAAAGAAGTAAAACCAAAACTCAGATGAGTCAGTTATCAAATTCCTTTCAAATAATTTCTATGTAAAATTTTTTTTACTTAAGTTAATTTATGCTTTTTCCGGCAGAATTAATAACATTTGTCTGATAAGAAATAATACAATCATAACTCATTAAACAAATCAAATTTAAAAACTGTTTTATGAAAGTAGCAAAATCTCAAAAATATCAGCTCTACAGCATATTTTCCATAAACTACTTTATCATTTTACGCGAAACAATAGACAAACAAATCCATTCTAGGATTGCCCACATATGTCGTTAATGGCCTTTTCCGCATCGAATGCCATTGCCGATTGATACGATTCCGAAAACAGATTCAAACCAACAGCTGTCGTTCTTTTTATGGAAATGTCTCGTATGCATACGGTGTGCATGTGAACGGTGCGATATTTTGCTTGTCGAGTGGCGTAATAATAATTAATAATATTGTAATAATTATTCTAGTTAGTAGTATATGGAGACGAACAAGAATTGTGATAACGCTCTATGATAAGTTGCATATGTATACAAGAAAAGGTCATCTACAGTGAGGTTCCAGTGATTTGGTCCGAAAAACATCAGTACAATGTTGGCTATAAATTCGTTTACCCTAAAAGTTTGAAAACACTGTGGCCGTCCTGACCGCCAGATCTAATTCCGATTATTTCTACTTTTTTTGTCGTCCATAGTGTATAGTAACCGTGCGACTACGTCACCAGATTATACATTTGTGTGTAATTTGTATGCGTGGCTCGGCCGAGTCCTCCGAGGATAAAGCGGTATATTACATGCGTTGTGCGGATGTCCTACTTTTGCCGTAGTGTGCGATAACAGGTTATTATAAAACCAAACCGACAATTCCGTTCGGTTTTCATGAAGACAACAGGTGACGATTGTATTGGCTGATCGGAAAAAAATTGTATGTTTGCGTGCTGATCATGTGACCATCAGGCGTGACGTAGCTGAAGCTGAGTTGTTGATGTTTCTAGGTGATTAAGCCGAGCCTCATTAAATTCATTTTCGTGCGGTCTTACCACAGAAAAATGGGGCAGTCATGCAAAGAAATAAATTTTGTTTTTTATTTTGGCTTTCGTGGTCAAAGATTTACAGATTTACTGCAGGCGAATTTCTTTTTTTTACATTCATTCCTACGGTGTATTAAAAGATTACGAAACGCGGGCACTATATTAACTTAATATAAATAATATGCATTTTACATATTAGTTCTGTAAAAGCAAACAAATTTTGTTTGGTTAAGTATGTTTCTCCTCAACGCTACATCCTTCTTCTATCACTTTTCTTGGTAATAGTTCATGATTCACTTGAGAATCTTTCATGGCGATGGAAAAGAAGTGAAGCAAAATCAAAATCAAAGAATGATGACAACCATTTCTCAGAATGTAATAACTTATTTTCTTAATTTCTACCAAAAGTTCTAGGCTATGATTTCTCATATCAAAAACATAATATATTTTTGGTTAATACATTAACATACCATGGAAAAAACGGTCATCTAATAATATCGGTATTATCCATATGTAAGTTACTTTTTGCAACATAGCAAAAAAGACTTTACTGATAAGAAGGTACTTTCCAGGACAAAGACACAAAAACATCATTATTAATATACAGGTAGTTACAGTTTGATAAGTTCATATACACGTAACAGCGATAACAAAAATTCCTTACCAAATTGTTTAAATGCAGAAAATCTGGAATCTCTTACCTGAAAAAAAAAAAAAATCGTAAATAATTATTCAATATTTCAGTGTTAGTATTACAAACATATCCAAAGTTTAACTTGACTCTCAATGACAGTTGAAAACAAGTATCAAAAACATTGTTGTAATATTCAAAATATACATTATATGTCACACAGGTTTCAAATAACCCATTTTCATAATTTATATTTAATACGTTAAAAACAATACCTACGAGGTATGCAATTACTATTGCATATCAGAAAAAAATGCCCGTGTATTGTACCTTTGACTCTGTAGATAAGTGATAAACAGCCTACTTGAAACAAAAAAAAAACTATAGGACAACCGGTTACGTAAAAGTCCTGGTCTTATCACACTAACCCATAAACGAGCATCAGTTCTCGTAACCAAACGGCATCCAATTTCTAACGGTCCGGACGGACTTCACACCCAGTATGTTAATGTTATACGGCGCGAATAAGGAACGCGTTTTGTGTGTGCGTTTCTTTCCTCTTCTTTTACTTTCGAAGTAATATTTGCGGTAGTACAAGCGACTGCGAGTGCAATAAAGACGGAATGTTATCTTAACGGTACCCTTCGGCCGATTGGTACTTCTTTATTGTAATGGCGACTTGGACTATCCCGCGGGTATTTGTCACTGCTTTTATGACGAGTTTACTCGGAAAACAAAAACCTGTCCGCCAACTAAATTGTTAAGGACATTGTTATCGGCGTAGCTGTTTAGATAGTGAATGAGAATTAGGCAATACATCAAAAAGATTGTAATTTCACTTTTAAATTAAAACTGTGTTTAATTTGAAACGCTTGGAAAATTTAATATCCTTAAAATACACATATATATTTTAAAAAACAAATTGGATTGGTTTATTCTTTCTCTCATTGATAGACTATTCCTTCTTTGTTTTTAATAAATTATCTCATCCCATTTCACTCTTACCGCATCTTTGTTTGTATTGCATATTTTCTTGTTACACTATCTAGTTGGATTAGATTGGTGATCAAAAAAGGAGAGGACTCAAGCTCTATAGTGAAGCTTTTCTCTTTCTTCTTGAAAAAGTTCTTGTAGTTTATCTAAGGTTCCATTGAAAAAACAAAAGATGTCATAAACATAATATTCGGAAAAGTATTTTGCAGAAGTTTTCCTTGAAAATTTCGGCAAGTGGGATTCCACAGCTAGGCCAGAAAAATCCTATTCAAGAACTTAGAGGGTCTCCAAATCCAGATGTATACAACCAGCCAACAAGTTCTAAGTGAATGCAGTCTAAAGGGGGAATGCTGTGAATTAAATTGGATACGTCAAAGGATACCATAAGGAATAAGAAAGTAGGTGGCAGACCGATCTAAAGAAGGATGCCGCATGGCTAAGAGGTTTGGTTTGTGTATCTTTAGTAAACAGTATAGTTAGGAACATAGGTCTTAGTAGAGGTAGTGTTGGCTGGGTTCTGTCACTTCCGCCAAGAATTGACTTGAGCTTAGATAAAAACCGATACAAAGAGGTATTTAAGCTCCAGAAAGACCCCTAAAAAGATGGTTTGAAAGCTGGACATCGCAGTCACAGCAAACGGCTTTGAAAAAAATACATTGTCTTAAAATAAGAATTTAATGGGTGTTGTATTAGTAAACGAAAATTAGGTATTCTACCTTACAGAGACAATTTCTACACTAGATGGACTATGTAAAATTAAATTTCCAAAAACAATTAGTTACGATCAAAATAGGAAGAGATGCCAAAACTTAGGGCCAAAGGTTTGATAAGTATTCAAGGACAGTTATGAAAATGTAGGTAAATAGTTTAAATTATTTTTTTTCAGTGTCCACAACACAACAAGTGTTTTGCTTCATTGATTTACTACACCAAGCAATAATCCAATCCATATGAACCTTTTTTAGCACCACAAGTGTTCTAGGTACAAACTTTAAATTAGATACCCTATTACGGAATAAAACTAAGCATGTTGGCACATCTTATAATTAAACTTTAGAAAACTAAATGGCATTTCCTTGAAACGTCGCAATAACATAAACTGCAGCAGTTTGCACGGCTAAACTGCCCGAACTTTGACAATCATCATTGTGTGAGCGTAGCCTAATTGCTTTTGTCCCAATACGTCCAACCCTGATTAAGGCGTCATAAAAGTGGCTAACAATAATCGTCTCAATTAAAGTTCTAACGTGTACATATTTAGGTGTGTCCTCGCCATTTAGCGTATCAACACTATGTAAAAGCTTTCCGTATAGTGCATTCCTCTCGTCACTAAATTGAGTTTATTCTTGATCAACGAAAAACCGTCAAAAATCCATTAACTTTCCTCATCTGAGTAACGGTAAATTAAATACATACGGTACGTCTGTTTTAAATCTTAAATTAATTCACCTAAAGACTAGTTTGTCAAGTGCATTAGCAATTCAGAACCGGACTGTAAAACTGTAAGATTAACGAGGAAAAAACTTCAAATTAATTAATCAACTAGAACAATCAGTGACAAATTCGAAATGTTAACCAGTTCAGGGTGCACTTTTATTAGCATTAAAGTGAAATCCGTTCAAATTGCGTGAAGCCGCTCGTCAGTATGACGATGATAAATGATCCCTTCTGGACAAAACGAGCTTCGACATCTCCAACAAAAGCCACGGCAGGCAGCAAGTCAATTTGAAATGATTAATCTGGATCGGTCTGTAAGGCAAACTGCAATTAATTGCTAGTCAACTTCATCACTATTAAACGCCCTTATCGTCAGTGAAAAGTAAAACGCGCGCCACTGCGTCAACCGTCTCCCTTTTCCTTACTCGAATTACACCCCCAACCCAAGTCATTGCCCTCAAAAACGTACCCCAAACTCTGCCAAGCCAGAAGGTCATTGCCATCCAAACACCTTTAAGATCTACGGTCATAAACACAGTCCACCGCTTCCAGTTGGAAAACTCGGCGACGATTTTCCTGATCGAAGGCAAAAGAGCGCTGGCTTTTGTCGGCGAAGGCCTCCAGGTAAACGGCCTTATTAGTTGACTTCCCGCAGGTTAGCGTTGCCTGAATTCGGTTTATCGCCCACGAAGGCCTGTCGGTGCCACGCTGATTAACGACGAAAAAATAGCCGAATTATGGTTTTCGATATTTGCACCTGTCCGGTTGATGAGGTACTACTGCAAATCCTGTTTTTCCTTTTTATATTTGTCATTCCCATATAAAGTTTTTATTTCATATTATATTACGTAGTGGAATTCCATTCAAAATACATATAAATAGTGTACCAGTGAATAACAATTTTTTTGGAAAAAAATCAAGGTCCATAAAAAGTAAACGATTTCAGACTGTGATTTGCCTTAACAGGACAAGATAGCGTATGCATTAATTACCTTGACGTATTATCGTGAAACCGTTAAGGCAGATCACAGTCCTGACTCATATCGTGACTGGTTTGATATTAACCACCCAGTACCAACCCATATTTTTCACGTTTTAATACGCATACATTAAACAGGAGATTTTTTTGACGTTTACCTGAGATACTGCTGATTCTGAATGATAGTGAAGAATTTAGTTTTTTTAATTTAGTTTTAGAAAAGAGAAGAGTTTACAACGACTTAATATGGACAAGAAGGTAAATAAAAAAAATAATATGTAGAGAAGAAGTGAAAAGAAAGAAAAAACGCCAAATTTAAGTAGATATTATATTTGCCCCAACAATTGTATTCTACCAGACCAAAATTAACAACTAAACAAAAGGAAAGATTAAGAGTTGCAAGAAGAGAAGAAATAAAGTATTTATAGGAGGGAGAGAAGTTTGGAGTGTTTAACACTTAAAATAGCATATTCTAGAAAATTAAAAGGCTTTCTAGAAAGGCTTTCTAGAGATCCCACAAATAAAACAAGGTTGCTTCTACATTTCTAAACATTTTGTATGGTTTAAAATAATATTAATACAACTAATAAGAGTTTGCTAATTAAACAACAACCCGTTCACCCGTAAATTCATTAACAGACTTAGTTATTAATCAGAAGGTTAAAATTAAAATATGCTTCTATTGCTACGTCAGATTCAGTTAATCGGAATTATTAGAAGTTAATTAGATTCGCTGTCTGCTGGTCGTTAGTAGTTGAAATTAGTCATAAAACTAGATGTTTTAATAATTTGTGAAATGTTGGAACTGACTTAATGAACAGTGTCACAGCAATAATCACAATTAAAAAATCTACTGTTTTTAGTTAAGAATCAATTTAAAACTTTAAAAACGTGCCACCTATCTCTCCATCAATACCCCATAAAATAAACATTAAACTACACACTATAAACTCTAATCAAGATAAATGTTTGTTTCAACCCTACTTCACTGAACAGCCTAACAATTATGTTTAAATATTTCATCATAACATTCAGTAAAAAAACATGCACTAAAACGAAAGAGTTATCGTAATTAATGTTATTTCAATGTAATTGAATTGTAATGGTTATGATGTTAATAAATATAACGGCAAAATTACCTGCGGCCATTAAATAACGTTTACTTAAAAAGAGTGTATAAACTCGTTATTATATACATATAGATCGATTTTGTTTTAATGTAGTATAGCTACAAAGTTTTAATTTTTGAAGTGTTTGAGAACATGAGAACATTTCAAAAATGCGTTATTAAAATATTATTTCGTGTAAAATGAGTCTATTTTTTTACCAGGAAATTAATTAAATCGCAGCAAAGTCCGAAATTCTGATATTTGGCAAAATTCTGTCAGCCACGTGGCAAATTCCATAACCGAAAGGAAAAACAAGATAGCATCGATCCAGGTAGGGCACGCAGCAGCTGCCTGGTGCAGTTCGACAGGGAAAGCTCGACGCCGATTTCCACACGATCACCTGGGCGGCCCTCCGCCCTCCATGCCGCCGTTTCCAGGGCGGCACGACAAATTCAATTCGGCACGGCCGGTCGACGTGCGAAACTGAATCGATGGAAGAATTTGTCGCTGTTGGGGAGACGAAGGCGCGCCCCAAAACGATGATCCACTTGTAAACAACGCGGTCTCGTCGCCCTGCCAAAATCCATTAGGCCCGTCTGGCTGGCCTGGAAACGCTCCCTCGCTCCTGATAAATCACTTAATCCAGGAGCGGTCTTGACAATCCTTTTTCCTCTTAATTGTGTTTAGTAACTGCCCACCACTAAATAATGAAACAATTGCCATACAGAATTTGAGTACTAAATTTGCCAAGATTTGATTAGCTCATAGAATCATTTCAATCCTTCCATCCTAACCCAACTTGTAATATGACTACTTCTATTCTTCTAAACAAACATTACACATCGTATCAGACTCCAGAAATCTTGTCATATTAAGGTGAACAATACTATTTACATCTATCCAAATATTGCAAGAGTAAGACATGCGCTATTATTTGAGAGATGAGCTAGTGGCAGCAATCCATATACTATTCGTCTTCAATCATATACAAGCCATTCATATGCATTTTGTTATCTATTCACCTTTCCTTCATTTAATCTAATTTGAACTATATCATCATTATCTAAATTTATCATCAATATCAGCCTTCGAATCATACGTTATGCCAAATGCATGAATTAATTTTGCAACTAGCTTATTGACAATTTATTGTATTAATTTAAAAGGTTTAGATTAGAGTCTGCTGAACCATGTGTATGGAAGTATGCTGGTAATTTCCAGGGGACAATATGTATAATGTTGCTAACATTCTGTGTAACTTGAAAATGACTCGTCTATCTTAGAAGAAGTTGGAAAGAAGTAACAATTCAGGAAATTGTCGTGATTTCCTGGATGATCTTCACAAGACTTTCCGTGACATACTTGCCTTCACCTTTCTTCAGAGTTTCCATATTTTGATAATATATCTGAACCTACCCTTTTAGAATTGTACAGAAATGGTTTGTCACCCACATCCCTTTCTTCTTTTACCAAATCAATAAAATGTTTTTTTGACTTCATGAAAACTACCACCACGATGACGTAACGGGCGGTTGAAAAGGCCACACAGGAAACGGATCGTTACAAAAGCGAGATGAAGATGCATAATGAGCAGTGGTGCCGTCATTAATTTAATTAGCGTATAAAACCCAACATTACAGAAAAGAATCACGAAGCAGGAAACAGAAAAAAAAATGTGCCGCCCGACGTTCAAGGTTCCCGACGAAGGAAGAAACGATCGTTTAGTGATGAATATGGTACTTTTTAGGAGTTAATTTCAATTTGAAAACAAGTTCAAAAAGCAGGATATTACTCTTCGCCAAATTCACCTCTCCATTACTTACCAAAAGTAGCGCAATTTTTCACGACCGAAGGCGTTTTTTAGTAAACAACTTTATTGAAATTAATATTTCCCGGGTCGTTTTCCCAAAATTTCCTTTGAAACGTTTTAATAAACGACCTCCCAAAAAAAAACCGGGCTATCGACCGTCCTCGCTTAATTGAAATTAATCGCCTTAATTTAATGTATAATATATTCAACGCTAATAATTTTACTGCTGCAAATTTCAACGTGCTTATCAATTCCAGTGTTCTTCCCACAGAAAATATTTATCATAACAAAAAATCAAAATGCTAATAAACTCTTTTATTCAACATTGAAAGAACACAATTTGCTCCCATGACGGGTTCAACAACATCCCTCGTCTTTAGGGTACATTCTAAATAATAACCAATGTTATGATTTAATTTCATAGTATTGACTTTCTTTTATTGTCATTCTTTGAGATAAAAGTTTATAATTGAAAATGATCTAGTGATATTTACAGTCCTTTGTATTGCGTTCTAAGAATGTTACTGCTTTCCACTTGTCAGCATTTTAATTGAAATGTATTGCTTAGAATTTTGTGGTATGGTTGAAGATAAACTAGCTATTCCGAAAAAAATATTGTACAATTATATGATATAGAATTTCCGTGGTTCCGTGGCAACCACCAACCAAAACTCTGGATCCGGAATCCGGTCATTCATTTCACGATCCAGACACATTCATCACCGCCCTCTACCCGGACCAGCTCTTCCTGTACCTTATCGAGGAGGGAAACCTCGAGGCACGCACCAGACAAAAACGCTTCTGGATATCTGGATAGGCTTGCACGCATCGTTTTGCGTGCGCTATATGCAGCAACGTTGCCGAAGCTTTGCGTTAACCCGTTAATCGTTCCACCTACGCCTTCTAATTTTAGTTACTTTGCCTCCGCAATCTACGACCGCCCATCATTGGACGAGCGTAGCCTGGATAAGTGTATGTGAATGTGCTTGTGAACTGCGATATTTCAGTCGATAGAGAAAAACTTGGCAGCGCCGTAAAAATTTTGCAGATCGATAACCAAACCGGCCTCGCTCCTCTTATCGACCGCGTTTGTCGTTACGGCCGTGGGGCAGGTTATTCCAGGGTCAAGGTCGGCCGATGAAGGCAACGCCCCTAAGCCGAAAATTTGCCGACCTTTTACCGACAAACTGAGATGCTCTCCAGGTTTCCAATGGAATTGCCAAAACCACGCGGCAAATCGACCGGCAACGAGCTGAAAAGTTGTGTAAATAGTAAACATGGAGTGCGTTGTCCAGGAGTCGCTGAACGTTCCGTTTATTTTATGCGGAGTAAAAACTGTTTGGCAATAAAGTTGGCTAACCTTGGTTAGTGAATGCATTTTTTATTTTATTTTTAGACCTCGAATAGAGCTATCTTGGCATGAGTTTTTAATTCATATTATGCAGATTCAGCGTATGTGATGTAGTTACACTTAGTGTCCTCACTGCCATCTGTTTCTCAAAGGATGATGCATAGCAGGCCAATATCTTTTTTTAAACTCCTTTGATATTTGAATTATTAACCAGTGGGTGTTCCATCATTGTCACTGCAATCAATCAGCATTATTTATAAGTGTTTTTCGTTATGATGTTGGTGGGAGTAAGGATGGATCACTGATCCTATACAGTTCCAAGTCATTCGATCCTCCACATCAAAATAATTATTGCAGATGATGCATCCTTCCTGAAATCCAGTTGTCATATTATGCTTCAGTTAAGTCTGCATTTAGTTATCATACTGCAGGAACAGTACGTGTGGGGATGGCAACCATCTTATGTATTAACAGACAATAATTATTAAGTCAAACTGTGAGTAGGACATTGAACTTCTATTCTGACTGTTAATAAAGAAACTGTCATTGCAATTCTCTAGCAACCAGAATGTGTACTATAAAGTGCACAGTCAAATAGTAGATATTTTAATATGAATGTCAGGATTAAGCGAATCCTTACAAACTCCATTTATTTATATTCAGCTAGCTGGCTTCTGAACGGAAAAACCTAAGCGAGCTAGTGCATTCAGAACCACCACCACCCCCGGCTCTTTTATCCGCTCCCAATTCCAGAGCAAATCCGGACGTTTATTACGGAAGCCCACTATTTATTGCAGCCCGAGTTTTAGACGCTCCCGTTGTATTGCCGTTGTAAATCAGCCTTATAAAAATTCGCTATTTTTAACTTTGTGTCAACCTCTTGTTCGTTTTTGCCCCGGCTATTTTGCAATCATCGATAGATTTATCGGTCAATGATTTATTTGACGTTTACAAATAACTCGCGCCGCACAAACAGCTTGTTTGCGTTGAATCATTGACTATCAATCAAGCCGAATAGGTATTGCCTTTCCTCTCCGTCGAGCAATCGAGTTATCGAATTAATTTGTCTTTGTTATTGGATGTTACATGTCATAACAGCTTACACAATTTTTCTAGACACTAAAACATAATAAGTGACAATAAAATGTAAGTTACAGAAAATGTCAATGTTAGAAGATTGACGGAAGTTGAAGAAGAAACAGACGGCGGAAGTTGTCATCCAAAGTGTTTCTCATGGAGAATCACGAGGTAAATAATATAAAGCTGTAGAACCATCCTATGTATAAAAAAATCTTACAAAATTCAACGGAAATGTCGAACAAGAAAAAAAGATTTGTAGGATGTTAAAAGCGAATGTGCTGTATACAAATTGGTGCAAATAAAGTCAAAAAGGATATACTTACGAAGCAATTTATCGGAAGTTTCTAGCAGTTAAGGGAAATGGATCAAAAAGATTAATGGAACTATCCGTTGAAACTATTTATCATTCTAATCAAAGAAATGAAAACCAGTATTTTAAGGACTGAATATTACATGACAAGTTGGCAATATTTTTAAATGCAATCAAATTTTTGGCATTCAGCTGGACTCGAACCAACGAATTCTACCTTTCCGGGGTTCCGTTGGTTCCCGGAAAAGAGAGTAATAAATAATTCCCGAAAACAAAATATAAAAATATGTTACTAATACTCAAATTTCAGTTAACCCTAACTCTACAAAATTGTCAAAAATGGAACGACACACTTAATTGAAAATTATAACAAATTAAAATAAAATTGGACTTCAAATTATAGAAGGAGGGTAAACTAGTTGGTTGTAAGGGGCGAGGTAATCTCCTATTTTGTAAAGCAAAAAGTTTTTTTGTGTGTGTGTGAATGGCCACAACTTCAATACTAAACAAGGTTTTAAAAAAAAAATCCAGACATACGTATATTGTTGTTTGAAGCCTTAAACAGCAAAATTTGTATGAAGATTGTTGCACTTTCTGGACTAACAGACACTTGCAGAAAACAAAAGAACTAACAAATACCAAAGATCACACCTGCATTTATCACAAAAGACAACAAAACGGAATTTTTGAATAAAGGTGCAGAACTATTTTCCTTCTGTTTAACTTCCTTCTCTGCGCATAATAGTAATTTGTTGATTTATGGTCTACAACCCAATTAATTGAGTAGCAACATTAACAATAATTTTTGCAGTAACTAATTTGTATCCTTTTAGTTGTTACAATGATCACCAAAGCTTTAGCTACAACATCAAATGCAATTCGTTTGTTGTGCTAATTGAATACAGTGTGTCCCAAATTGCTTCTACATGTATTGGGATCTCGAAAACGGTAAGAGCTACAGAGTCGGTTAAATGGGGAAAGTTTTAGAGAATTTTATGTGAAACTTATTTCCGGTTTCCAAATTAAATTATCTTTCTCCGTTTTCCGGAAAATTGGGAAAACGTCAGAGGCTGCATTTTAAACATTCCTTAACACTAAGAACATTATTAAGGCACTTTCTACTTTCTTATGGCCGCCTTCAAGATGGCTTACAAAGTTATCATCCATATCTCGGAAACCAATGACGATAGATTTTTTCTAATTACGTCATCGTGTTCTACGTAAAAAAGTGCCTTAATAATGTCTAGGTTTCAACACTGTTTTTGGCTTTGTTAAAGAATGTTTAAAATGCAGCCTCTGACGTTTTCCCAATTTTCCGGAAAACGGAGAAAGATAATTTAATTTGGAAACCGGAAATAAATTTCACATAAAATTCTCTAAAACTTTCCCCATTTAACCGATCCGGTATATCTATACGGTAACGGATATCCCCATACATGCATCACCAATTTGGACCACACTATATATTATATCTGATATACTATTTAAATCTTCTTATTGCACATTATTCACTCATGTTTTCGCTGTAGACGATGGTATGCGCTTAAGAATATATTACTCAGAAGTATGTTAATCAAAATGATTTAAGTTATCTAAGTAGCTTGCATTACTATAATTCTGTGTTTAGATTAGACAGTAAAGGTCATGTTAATATATAAATGACATTATAATATAATCTATTACATAATATCTATACCGTAAATGGCGTCTGAGCATTTAAGCATCCAGTCTGAAGCTAAAGCATCCTGAAACGCCAGCAATTTTATTAAACCACATAAATAAACTGGAATGCCGTAAATAAGAGCGGCAGACAAGCAAAATTGCCTCACACTGACGAAAACTCGCATGCAGAAAAACAATGACCGCCATCCGTCATGGATGCGAAGTTATTGGCTCTTCTGATAAGAAAAACAACTTTAAAAAATTGGGCGCAATTATTTTGTTTTTCTTCTCAAACTCTTTTAGGAAAGAATTTTATAGATGATTTAATCAGTCTGATGCTTGAGCCGCCAACTCCGTTTATTCTCCCTCCTGTCCAAATCAATTGAAGCTCTTTAATTAATCCCAAAGCAAACTTTTCAGACCCTTAAAAATTTTCTTTCCAAAATTTAAATTGAATTCTAAGCTAACAAAGACTAAACGTCTCGCCCTCTCTTTTGGTGTGTACACAACGTTAATGTTGTAGTCATCAAAACTCCAACGAAATGATAGCTTTCTGAAAATTGGATCGTGTTGGTAGCTGCCTACACTTGGTTACCTCCTTCATTTTCCTTCCAAATCGAGACATACTTATAACAATTATATTACTTTGTACTTTATAGCATTACAAAGGCAGATACATCTCAGGATCTCGAAGAACATAAATCAACATGTGTGTGCATTCGGCATACAGTGTCGGGGTGTGGGCGGGGAACGACTCCATTTGGTCAGCGGCGTAGAAGGTCGAGGCGAGAACCGAATATGCACTGGAGGCGAACAGATAGTCCTGATCGAGTGGGTGATTTGGTATTATTCGAATATCATTTTAAAAACAATACGTTTGGTGTTTTCGCACTTTCATAATCAAGCCACTATGTTGGCAAACGAATAAAGATAGCTAATTACCTCCATCATGTTGAACCACATTAATGTGGTAAATCAGCTTTAATTAAATTACCTACCACAAATATCAATGTTCGAACCTTCTATGAGAAGTTGCAACAAAACATCAACCGTCACTTTCTGGTATAAGTAAAAAAATCCTGCGTTTTTAATGCAAAAGTAAATATCAAATTTTATCACAACTCACTTGATAAAATAAACTTGAAAATCACGAGTTGCAATGTATAAACTAAACAATGCAGTTTGTTGATTCTGTTCAGAATAATAATATGATAAAAGTTTCATCTGCGGCTGTTCAATCGTAAAATATACACATATAATAATTTACATAACAGCGAAAAAGTAATGCTGAAAATATCTTTGTTTGGTGTTGAAATGAATATCTTTGTTTCCCCAACATAGGCTAAGTTGAGTTTAAGGACAACTTAGATAAGTGTAGCTTAGACTGTTTTATTTTGCACCTGATCTGCCCCATTCAAACCTCAACTTGTACTTAAAATCGCCTTGGAAGTGTCGGGGAAACAAGCATATTCAGGTTAAGGAGTTTTCATCATCAAAACATATTGTTACCGTTTGGGCCTACTATGCTCGATACTTCTGAACGAGCACTCGATTCGGGATCGAATTGACGCGCTGCAATATCTGGCCGGGCGCGTGTTAAAGTAGGCCACAGTTAGGAAGCGACACCTGGAAGCATCTTTGATATTCGACGCAAATCGCGAAGCGTTTTGCGGTCATTCTAGAACTTTTAGTTTTTAGAACTCATTCTAGAGATTTTCAGAACAGTGGTGTGTTAAATTTATTTTATGCCAATAACAAGACGTCAAAGTGCAAACATGGAGGCCCAACTTGCAGCTATTATGGAAATGCTTAAACAAAACAAAGAAGAACAGCAAGCAGACAGAGAGCGGCAAGAAAAGCGTAACGTAGAAATATTGGACGTTCTAGCGGGAACCAAGACAGACATCCAAGAGTATGTAACCCATAGTCTCAAAAAGATGGAGTATGACGTTCAGGTAAAATTAAATGATGCTCGGGAGGACATTTAACAAAATTCAGAATGATGTTCGGGAGGACATTAGTAAAATTCAGAATGATGTTGAGATAAAGCTACGCGACTTAGAGCGGAAAATTGACAGAAGAGGAGCCAGCTCTACAGTGATCACCGGAAACTGGCTCAACAAGATCAAGCCTCCCACATACGACGGTCAAACTTCATGGGCAACGTACCAACTCCAATTTGAGGCCGCTGCAAATGCAAATGGATGGAGTAACGAGGAAATGGCTGTAGCACTGGTGGTGGCATTACGAGGACCTGCATTGGAGCTGTTACAGACTCTGCCTATCGCCCAACGAAGCAACTATGAAGCATTAGTAGCTTCATTAGAACGTCGTTATGGGGATCAACATAGGAAAGGAGTGTATCAAACGCAATTAAACGCAAGACAGCAGAAAACTGGTGAAAATCTACAAGAGTTTGAGGCCGAAATTCGTCGCCTTGTGCATCTGGCTTACCCAGCCGTCCCGGATGAAATCCAAGAAGAACTTGTGGCACAGTATTTTGTAGGAGGGATTCGAGATCCGGAGGTAAAGAAAATGCTGAAGATATTCAAAGGGAGCAACAGCAGCGAATTACTGGTTCGAGCGCTGGAAGTTGAAGCTGCGTGCAATGACTTAAAGCCAGAGACTATTCAAGAGGAGAGCGTACCGCCAGGCCGATCATGTTGCTACATTAATAGATGAAATTAAATCAATGGTTGGCCAATTAGTGCAACAAATGGCAGCATCAGGAAATGGTCAGTCCACACAGCTAGAACGATCACGCCCGATAACTAGAGTGAATGGTATCGATGTGGACGCAAAGGACACTATAGCACGAATTGCAGACAGCGGTCTTGTTCTCCAAACCCACAGTGCCGACGAAATCAGGATATCAGAACAAATCACCAGAACTCCTCTGCTAAAAGAAACATTACGTGTTATAATTGTGGACGTAAAGGACATTACCGCTGGAATTGCAGACAGCAGTCTCGTTTACCGACCCCGCAGAACTGGCGTAACCAGAAACAGGAAATGAAGAACCCGGCAGGACATTTACCGCGATATGTAGAGGATTGTCAAGCTTTTGAAAGTGACTTAAGGTACCGGAAAGGACAAATTCATAATGGTTGGAGGATTGGTCAAATAGCGAAGGTGACAGATAAAGAGGCTACAAAAAGAATGAAAGGCAGCGTTTCTAAGTACACAGTAACAATATTCTACACTCGGAATCTTCAGCAATATCCATCAAAGACTGATGTTGTCAGTGATAATGACCGGTCAATAAGCCTGTTATCGTTTTTTTAAGTTTACTTCTATCGAGTCTCAATAGTTGTGTAGTTTTCAGAGTATTTCGGCCACTCATGACTTTCATTCGCTTATCTCAAGAAGAAGAAAAACTTAATAAGAACGATCCAAATAGGACTTCACCAACCAACAGCATTTTTACAGAATTAAATATGTAAACTGGTTTTGCTAACCAAACAGACAGAGAACTTTCTGGGCTTCGTCCCTAACCATTTAACAGCTCAAGCTAAAAAGAGCCTTAATATTAAATTTGATTGGTCAAAACTAAGATTAACTCGTGAATATTGACCATTAACGACGAGATATTTGTGAAGTAATTTTATTTACTTGTATACAGTTCTGAATTTAAAAATGAATAACACTGTAATGCATAACCGCATAGAAACATAAGAATAGAAAATAAACCAAGCAATTTTCACACTGTTCACTAAACATGTTTGTGGCAACAGCGTGTGAATACAACATTAAAACTTTTCAAAATGGATGGTGTTACCCTAGAACAAGAGACCCATTATCTCTCTAATCCGCCATTTGTCTCAAGCGCGCTGACATGCTTCTTGAACGGTCTCTCCTAGAATAACCGGAATAAACAACGTCTATGAACAGTTTTATAGTCGAAAATAGCTTTCATAAGGGCCGGTTTATGGAGTCGAACTCCCGAAAGCAATATCGGTAACTCAAAAACGCAATAAAAGCGAAAAACGAGCCGTCGAGCACAGAGAAGGACTGACGTTAAAGACGAACTCTGGCAGCTTTTTTTTAATTTTAGCTCCAGTGGTCCCGTAAATCGTTGACAACGACTTTATTAAAGTTACGAAAGCTAACGGTGACCGTGAGTAATTGGCAGTTCTTGACACTTTCAAATTGGGCTAAGGCCACAAGGAAAAGTGTATTTGTCGATTGAGCTTCTTCAGCAAAAACGTTTAATTAAACCAGAAACAAAAAGGTAGCGTATAAAAGGACACCTATCATCAAACGAAGTCGGGAGTAATAACGTTTCAATTATTCAACATCCTCTTCTTCGACAAAGAATTATTATTTCCCCTTTGATATTTGATAAATACACAGTTTTTCCATTTCAGTTAATTTTGTGCAAAACAAATTTCCTTTTTGTTCGTGCGCCTTGCGGGTTGAGACACGCAATTTTCCCGTTTAAATATTGAGTTTGCCCTTTTTCAACCTACAAAAACGACTGGTTTCCAGAGAGACTATCAGGATGGGTACCGTTTGGTAGACCATAATAATTGAAATTTATGGCTTGCAATTTTTGCTCGTTATTATTAAGAGTCCTTCTGTCCTGCAATGAATGAGATAATTTTCTCCGCAACGCTCATTAAGCGTATTAACGGCTGTGACGTCATTGCCTACCATACAGCAGTTAAAATCGTTAAAAACCGGAGCTGGCTATTAAACAAAAAACTACGCTATTAAACTGTCAAAAAAGATGAACGTGAAATAGATAATACATAACCAAAGATCAATTAAACTATTTATATGGGGTTCGTATTATCACTGTAACCGCACTCCCAGCACCGGAAGTTTCGTAACGATGTTGCAATTCGGTTAAACGTGTTATGGAATATGTTAAAAGCTTAAATAATTTAATTGACCGTTACCATGAACCTGACCCAAAACCTCCGCCCTGCTTAAATAAACCTTCATTTTCATGTTCAACCAGTCACTATTAAAAGAGGAAATTCAATAAAAAGCCCGCTCGCTCCAATTCATCATACAACAAAACTTTTAATTCGATTCAAAAGCAGGAAATATCGTCAATTTAGTAAGCTCTCGACGAGCGTAACAGCAAATTTAATATGAGTTAGTAGTTTGATTAGCCTTATTACGATTAATGTTTTTCCTCTGCATGCAATGATCAATATTCAAGCAACGAATAGTTTTCCTTTCCTAAGGCTACCAGCTTAACGACTACAATACTACAATCGGCAATTCGAAGACATTAACTTGATAGAGTTTTATAACATTCGAGTCATACAAAGTGTTTCGCAACACCAGAGAGACCTTGACAGTCACGGTCCGGGCCCCAGCTTTCACTTTTTCATCCGCGATTCCTGCCCGCCAATGGTGTATTCGTCACGACTGTAGAGGAAGTTCGGCTTGGAGACAACCAACCGAATGTAACTACATGGTAATAAAATACATGCCGATTTACAGAAAAGACGTAGACCTAATTGACTTAGGCAACTCCACTAGTGCAAACCCTAAATGGATTAGAAGGCTTTTGCTGTTCAACTAATTTATTAAATTTTTACTTACTAACTACTGAGATACTTTGCTTGCAGTTCAAAATTAAGTTAGGCAAAAGACGTTAAACTTGTTTGATGAAATTCCTTTCCATGAAACTTGAAATCGCAGCACTAAAGTATGTATATCACCGACAATCACGTATATGAAGAATACTTGTCTAGAGTTTGAGATGCATTTACCCTCGACAAATAACATAAATGCATTGTCGACCTTAACCTAGTTTCTGTTATTGTTGTTGTGTATTTCTGCGTCACACTATTGAATTATTAAGCATTTCTATATTGTGCGGTTTATAAGCGAAAAGACACGAGGTTTGGCAAATTGGGCGGTCCACGTGTCACGATTTCCAGTACATTTCGATGAGACGTGACCGCCTCGATAACAATGATTCTGAAATAATCATGACTGTTTCGTCACTGTTTACGAGACGCGACCAGAGTTAGAAGACACTCTGTTGTAATAAAAAAAGGGTATAGTTCAGTCAGAATGTATCCACATTTTACCTGGAAAAAAGTTAATGGACCTATAGAGAGAGCAATAATAGGAGAGATCTGAAGCAAAAAGGATTGATCTAGCAGAATGAGAGACTGGAAAAAGTTAAAAACACTTTTTTCTACTCCTACAGGGATATTGGTTCATTCCTTAACAGTTTAGAGAACGGATAAGTAGGCAATTGCCAACGGTTGAACGAATACAGAATCTTAAACAATCTTCAGCGTGCGTAAAGAAATAGACCAATTACCGCTAATCTTGAACGAAAACAAAATAATTCTTCTGATTGTCATCCTCAATGACAGTTGGCATCAAAACATTGCATTTTGGCTTATGTTTTTAGGCAATAAAAAAGCCGTTCAAGTTTCAGTTAGTGTTCAATTAAAGAATAAAAACGTCTACTTTATTATATGATAAAGCAAATGATACAAACTTACAATTTACAATGAATCAAATCCATTCAACACCTCAATCACCGCCCTCTGTACAAGAAAGCCAAGAAGGTGCATGCCAAAAATTCCAATATGGCCGAAATAGTGGTTGACAGTTTGCATTTGTTTGTATTGTGGAAATTGAGTTTTTCGATGATTAAATTAATTTTTAAGGTTTAAAGTCAAGACTTGGGATTACTTGCCAAAGTAATTTTTGTTTGCTATTATATATTGTTGTTTATATGTTTATTGTTCTAGTGAAAGTGTAGTTTGTGTTCATTTTATTGTGTTATCACTATTGTTATTGTTCCTTCATTGTTCTATAATTTGTTTTTGGTTTTTTAACTTAAATTTTATTGCCTCTACAATATGCCGTCCACTTGTTGTTTGCCAAATTGTAAAAGCAATTTGGTGAAAGGCCCAAAAGTGTCAGTCTTTTACTTTCCAAAAGATCCTGCTGGAACCCAACAGTGGTTGAAAGCTTTGAACTGGAATGATTTTACTCCAACACAATATTCAGTGGTAAGTACAATATGCTTTCTCATTCAGTAAACTTATTGCCTATTACATACATAGGTATGTGGGTTACATTTTGAGGCCGCCTGCATTTTGAGAGCAACAAAGGTTTACTCTGAAGAAACAGGACAGCTTTTAGAAGTTCCATTGGCACATTTACATTTTAAAAGAAAGGTCTTGGTAATAATATAAAACCCATTTACCAGTTTTGCTTACCTTAGTCTGGTCTTGCGTGTGGTTTTAGAGCAGCTAGGTTTAGATCATTATAAACACTTCACACAAAATCAAAGTTTTGCAATTAATTAGTAATTAGCTTATTTAGGTAAAAATAGAACACCATCTGACAAACAAAACATATATTTCCAGGTTGAACCGAAAAGACAGTAATTTATGTTTTATTATCTTCGAATGAAAGGCTTATAAAATATGTCACCTATTTTTAGACATAAATTGGTCTGCGTCACCCAAATGTATCATTCTTTATACAATTCTTGACGGGTAAACTAGACTAAAATATATACAAAATTCCACTCAAACGAATAAGCGGTTGAGAAAGATTAAAAAAAACTCTAAACTTGGTAAACATAAAAGTCATATTCACTAGCAACCAGTTATACAAATCCTTTTTAATTTTTCTGAATGAATTTTTCCTACTTTATAGACGCAATTAGAACATGAAAGACTTCTCTTCGTTTCGTCTTGTTTGCAGGCATTTTTCCAAGAATTCTCTTTCAATAAGCGACCTGATTTTTAACAGTTTTCAGTGACAAAAATTTCAGTAGCTGGTAATACAACTTGTAAAAACTATCAATTTTGTGAGTAAACGATAATATGCAAATATAGCGTCGACCACTCTAATGTAATAATAATCTAAACCTCATTAAGTCAACCGAATATTCTGTACAGTTAGTTAACTCGTTAACACCATACGTTGTGAGGCGTTCCAGCATAATTATGCAAAACCGTGTCATTTAGTGCAAACGCCCAGCTTTTTACAATAACAATAACTAAAGTGTACGACGGACTCTAATTAGTCTTTCTATAGGACAACAATTACCGTAACATGGGAAACGAAAGCAAGCTCAACCGATAGAATGTTTACATTACAAGTGAGGAAAACGGGACTAATTTGTTATAAATGGGAAAAACATTGACCAATTACCAAGCCATTCGTTCGGGCAGCAATGCGTGCCTCGTGCCGCGCTACTAAAGAAGATTGCGATCTACATAGTACCTGCTGTCACATTTGGTTCCACCCACGACCAGTACCCATACGATTTATTACATGGGTTCACGACAGTCAACACTACTTTAAAAAATGTTCTTATTTTTTAATAATCACCTGGACAATAAAACGGTTGTTTAAACTATCCAGATTTCACAGGTGGCATATTAGAAAGATGAAGCAGATAAAATGTCCAATTGGATAAAAATGGAGCTTGACCCTTTTAATATTCAGGTCCACTACCACTATGGGCTGCTAGATGCGGAGTTAAGTTAGCTTTTATTTGAAGATAAAAACTACTCAGGTGTTTCCTTTCTATGAATCGTAAACGCTTATCCCCTACTTTTTTTGAAAATTATAACCACTGACTGACATCTAATCCATATTTATTAATGGAGAATGGTGAGAACAGCTTCAAGAAAGGCACTTTGATTATTATTAATTTGAAAATCCTAATCAGCAAAATTGTCCCCTACAGTTATTCTACCATACAATTGCTAGGTTGTATAATGGTAATGAGTGCTCAAAAGTAACGTCATTTTAGTGACGAATATCTAAATAAAACGAAATTTGTTGACAAAATGTTATATTAAGCTGAAAATCATACCTAACGCACAGTTTGGATTCAGTAGATTCTGCGGAAAGATTGGAATTCAACTAAAAAAAGCAACTAGAGCAGTCCTGCATGACGTGTCGAGAGTCTTTGATAGAGTAAAATTTCCGGCTTGCAAAGCTTACTCCATGTACAGAAATATAGAAGCAATAGCACCGCAAGGCGCATAGTACTCACTTTCTTCCTTGATAACATACAGGGTGTCCCATAAGTGACACGTCACAGTGACACCGCAGGTAGGTCAGCCAAAGAGGCACCGAACCAGCCTAACATGACCCTAGTAAAAGTTGCATGGTTTTCGAGTTATTAGCAAATTACGATTTTTCATGAATTTTCACATTTTTTAACATTGTCAGTGCCAGAATTCTGTTGGAAAGCTCTCGAAGCTATTGTATGGAATCCTCAATAGTTACTTAAGATGCCATGAGCATGTTTTTGTCAAAAAGTAATGTAAAGTTCCAAAAAATACTGGATAAATCTTGATTTAAATTATCAGCAAAATAAGAATTTCCACTTTGGGCACCTGCCGTTAAAAAAAATGTTGAAACGAAACGAGCAAATAACGTCAAAAGATTAAGCATGTTAAGCAAATTTTCGGAACTTTACATTACTTTATGACAAAAACATGCTCATGGCATCTTAAGTAACTATTTAGGATTCCATACAATAAAAAAAAAACCTTCGAGAGCTTTCCAACAGAATTCTGGCACTGACAATGTTAAAAAATGTGAAAATTCATGAAAAATCGTAATTTGCTAATAACTCGAAAACCATGCAACTTTTACTAGGGTCATGTTAGGCTGGTCACTTATGGGACACCCTGTATACACCAGAAACAGTAACAGGAACTTCGTTGGACTTCAGAAATATCCAAAAGGATTAGGATATTCACAGGCAATCTGCAGAGCGAAAGACCAACTTACGAGTTCAAAAGAAATCCCATAGAGAACATACCCCGAGATGAATAAAACGCTAACATGAAAGTATCACATCCAAATAGCTAGAACGTAGACAAAGTTCACCAGGACTCAACTCAACTAAAAAAGTATTAAGCCGAATTAACGGTAAACTAAGCATAACACATCATGAGGAAACCAATATAAAAACCACATTAACTGATTTAGGGTAATCCGAAGATAAGCTTTAATTTTCCTCAACATCAAAGAATTGTTGAAAATCCTTTTCATTTGCAAAACATTTGTTTAGCCGATGAAATCACTTCTTACCTGAATGGGACTGCAAATACTCAGAATTTTAGGTATTGGAATGAAGAGAATTCTCATGTGTTCCGTGACGGGCATAGTTAATTCAAACGAAGAATTCTTATGAGACCACATTCTAGATTCTGCATTTCTTGAAATTTACTGTCAAAATCTGTGGTTGTAGTCCTTAAAGATGGTGGCAATTCTAAGAATTTTTTTTGATGAAATCGTGAGTTACCGATAAATTAATGATACAATGTGATTGTGAGATTGGAATATCTCGTGTATTTCAGATATTTAACACATTAAGACAAATGAAAAGGATAAATCACCAAAACTCATGTAATTCAAGAATAATAATGATGTAAACATCAGTTCAGAACTCTGAGTAAACCTATAAACAACAATACGCTATAAAAGTCGTAAGCTTGCCTGCTTGTTGAAACTCGTAAATTTTTGACATTACTTTGAAGACAATACAACACATTTGTCAGTAATGTGATATCTCGCAACTGGGTTACTGACTTAATATATTTGGTTTAGACAATTCCGCGCTTGACGTCAAGGAGATCATCCATCCAATCATTTCTATTGGAGCTGCTAGAAAGAGATTGATGCAATAACATCGGCAATAATAGTAAGTAAACTAGCACTCGACTGTGGCATTTTTACGGTTATCGTTATTACCGCAAATTGTCGAATATTATGACACAAACACATTTGCTTTATGGACACCGATGACAGTTTCACGATACTGAAAATTTAAAATGCGTATTATCCTTTCTTGACGTACGCCTTTATGAACTATTTATTAGATTGTATTACGGGCCAGCTTCTGTTTAATAATTCACATTCCTCATTGCCGTTTTTAAAATAAATAACACAGCTAGCGGTGGACACGGTGACTTTTAATGACAAGGGATTTGAGCCCGTGCCAAATAGCGGCTCATTAACGCAAATCCAGTGGCGTGCTTTGGCCGACGTTTATGAAGATTGATACAGTTTTAAATATGGGCGACTAGCAGCCAGGAGGTGTGGATAATTAAACGGATATCTATTTGGCACTACTCGACTGTCATTTATCTTGAACGCGTATTCTATTAACCACGGTAATTGTTTACGACTTTCCGAATTAACGGTCTGGAAGTCTTAAATAATTTCCTGTACGGCAAGCGCAATTAGTCAGTGCGCCTTGAACCTCCGCCTCCCATTTGTTTCTGTGGTATTTATGTATCAGAAATAGACGAGACTTTTTCGGTACCAGACAAAAAGGAAAAACATTAAGCTATTGTTCCTTCAAGGAAAACAATATGGTAGAAGATGGCCGCAGTCTTTTGGGAAAACAATCAATCAGAGTTTTTGTTACTCAACTATATTGACATCAGTGTTTAGTAATTCACTTAAGCTTCCCGGCAGCTTTTATTACATAGCGCCGAAGACAGTATCGAATTTAATAAAGGTTCCATTACTGGCCGAAAAGATGTTATTTCGGAGAATAGAGGGAAAAATTAAACATTCTAATACCTCACGGTGCAATAACAATCCATTAGGGTGCTTTGTCGCCCTAAATTGACAGAATGTTATTTGCTTAACGCGGTTTACATGCATAATTTTGATCCGGTTAAATTCCGGAGATAAATTGCAGCTCTGGAGTCGTCCGTCCGGAAGGCGCCTCTGCTGAAAACGCGACCGGAAAACTTGATTAAATTGTTTTTTAAAATGCCTTTATCCATAGCAGAGGAAAGCGTTCTACTGGTGAAGTTCTGAGAACTTTTAATAACTTAGTTACAACGTGCAATGTTGGTTTTAAATAAGTGATTTACAAGTGAGGAGTTTTATAGAACGGAACGAGGTGGGTCTGGCCGAGTTTCCACTTAAACCTTAATAGAAAAAGTAAAGTTTCTACTTAAACTTATCTCAACTTTTGTATGCCTGTTTAATCAGCACTTTTATCAGGTAATACAGTTTGCTTTTATGAAATGGTTACCATGCAAAAACCACAAACATTGTTCAATTAGTTGTGAATCGAAAAACAATCATTTAAGGGTAGAATGATGAAACACAGTCATTCTAAGTGTCTGCTGCTTAATTCTTAGCATTTAATAGATGTGTTATTGGCAGTAAATGAAGTAGGTGCTCAACCAATTATACCTGTTATCTATGTCCCCATTAGACAATTGCCTGCTTAAATTTAGCAGTATGAATAAAAATAAGCCTGCGCCATGGAGATAAAGATACTTAAATTCGTAAACATCAACCAGCATAACTATTAAGACAGTTGAGTTATCAGCAAACAGAAAGTGACTGAAGGTTTATGATAAAAACAATAGAAAAACGTTTCACTAAAGGTCATGTTTTCAATTAGTTCTGTAGGAGACTTATTGTGGATATTACCAAATTACTCCTTAAATTTTATTCAGTGACTTCATACAGAAAATTTTCCACTTATTTCACTGCTAGGCAATTTTTGAATTGTCTGCCTTCGTTCGATTCAACTGGCAATACTCAATATCTAATTTCCTTCTATAATCTCGATTTGTTGGTGTCAAGTTGCATCCTCGACCAGGATATTCGTTTTACAAAGTCAATTCTAACTGTGTCAAGATTGGGATACAGAAGCACTTGTAAACATATAACATTTCTAGGATCTAAGACAACTGCACTTAACGTGAAATATGAAATAACAGTTTACTGGACAAATAGAATTTCTTGTCCACATCAACAAAGCAATCTCTTTTTCAGACTTATAATATATGCCGTCTCATATCACACCCCCTTCATTCAAACTTCCTTTATTTCCAGGCTTCTTCTTTTATAAAGTTTGCTTTTATGGATCAAACAAAAAAAATCTTCCTGTTTTCTATCAATATTTTTTGTGCCAATTTTTCTCCGTTTTTCAAGCATAACTTTTCAAAAACTTTACCGTGATATGAGGTTTCACATCGTTAGACATTAGCAGATCTCAATCCATGAAATGCAAATCCGGCAGTTAATATTTGCTTTGGATTTCTCTAATATCCTCATCCTATTGTTGGTTCAAAGACAGGAATTACAACGTCTAACAATTCTATTCATAAAACTATTATTGTTAAAGATTAATTCATGCTGTGTTAATTGAGGGTATGTGGTTTTCTTGATATATAAAAAGAGAATTATTTAGGCATTCATCTCAGACAATTTCAGGAAGTTTGAACACTTAATAGACATTTTTCCTTGCTAAATTCTTATTTTGGGTAAACTTTGAAGAAAACTTTAAAAGTGTTAATATACAGGGTGGTCCAGTTTTAAGTGTCAATAATTCACCATTTGATAGCCAATCAAAAAATAAGTTGACTTGCATTGTGTCATTTTTCTGAAAAACGTTTCCTAAGGGAGATACAGTCCTCCAAATTTCAATTTAAAAAATCGTTTTATAGTTTAAAACTGAAAAGACTTGTGAAAGTCCAAATTTGTACTGAATAGTCTAAAAACTTGCTTTTTACTATTAGGAATGGTCTTATGATTCGCTTTCTCAGACTGCCATCCTGGTGGAGTGTCTGAAACTGGCATTCAAGAACTAAAAAAAGTCCGGAAATCAAGACAAAGATTGTATTGTGCATGAAACTCATTTTTTACTACTAAACATAATATAAAAGTTGACTTTTAATGCTAGAACTGACTTTACTAGGACTAAAGAGAGTCCAAAAGTATATTTTCAAGACTTTAATTATTATTACTGAAGAAACTTGACTTTTGGAAATAGTCTTAAACTCGATTTTTCAGTCTTAAAAAGCACTAAAAACAGTCTGAATTTCTTAGAGATGCTACAATTTATTGCACCTATGAGTGTAAAAGTCAATTTAATAGTGAAGAAGCTTGAAATCACATTTTCAAGATTATGGTCAGTGGACAAACTGGCTTTTAGGCCTGATAAGTCAAAAACTTTGTAAAGATAGTCTTGAAACTCGATTTGAGGCACTGAAAACAGCCTTAAAATACTAAAAACAGTCTAGTTTATTAAGAAATACCCGAATTTTTAGCACTGAGGTGTCTAGAAGTCGATTTAATAGTGACAAAGCTTCGAATGCCATTTTAAGTCTATGAAGAATATAAAAATTGTTTTTTAAGTTTGCTATGTCAATAACTTAGTAAAGATAGTCTTGAAACTCGATTTTCCAAGCGGGAAGCAGTTTTAAAGCACTAAAAACAGTCCAGAAATCGAAGAAAATGAAAAGCAAAGTAAAAAGCACGAAAAGTTCGTTTTCAAGACAATTTTCATGAGTCTAATGTAAATGTCCTGCATCTAAGACTATTTTCAAGACTAAAATATTGAAATGTATTTTCAAATTATGAAAACTTACTTTAAATGCAAATTTTAAGCTTCTGATGCCACTTTTCATTAGTTCAGTTACATTTTGGGGTTCAAGTCAATTTTTAAGGTTTAAATGTATGAATTTTAGTTTTTTTTTTTAGTTTGTCTGGAAACTATGAAAACTGCCTACAATAATATTTTTTAAACTTCTTAAGTGAATTTTCCGTTTCCAAGACAAGTTTTAAGTTGGGTTGGGTTAGTTTTGGGTCTTTGACCGTAATAACGTGTAATAAAGTGCTTGTTCCAAATTTGATCAATATTGCTCCAACGGTCTGACAGTTAGATTTTTTAAACAGAAATTTGAAGGACTGTATTTTCCTTAGGAAGCACTTTTCAAGAAAATGACATAATGAATGTCAACTTATTTTTTAATTGGCTATGGATTGGTGAATTATTGACATTTAAAACTGGACCACCCTGTAGATAACTAACCTAAACAACGAAATTTTCTTGCTTAAAATATAATCTGTTCTACAGGACTTAGAAGTAAAAGTTTCTAATTTACAATTTGTTTTCGGTTTGACTCAGCCCACAGATATTACAAAATTTTGTTTTTTCACCCAAATGGGAGCAATGGGGGGGTTACATTTTGAAAGCCAAAAACCTTCCTCCAGATGTCCCTAGAGTAAACCATCACTCATTAGATAACAAAGATGAAAAATTAATAACAGGAAAGTGTATTAAACTAAGAACGCATGATCTGTAGGATTATCATTCTTGGGATGTGCTCAAACTAAAAAAACAAAGTTCAAAACTTTAAAATTATGTAAGTAGACCTTTTCTAACTGACTGGAGTTCTCATCAGTAAAGCAATAAAAAAAACCAGGAACGTATCCCTCAAGAAATACTGAGATCACTAAAATATGTGTCTGATAATAGGAAATAGATACAGTTCTTCGACGTTCAGTTTACTTTCTAGTAGACGTGTCTACTAAGCTAGATGAAATTGTCTGATTGACTATCTGAGTGTTTTATGTTAGTTGTTATAGTCAGCATAGAATTTCGTACAACAATGTGGAAATATAAACAACATGATGATAGCTATCAAACTTTCTACAACTCATTGACAGTAAGATATTCAACAAGTATTTGCAATTTCAATTGATGATGCTGCAATAAAACGTCTAACAAGAAAAATGCTTAAAACTACGGTACTATAGGACTTGTACAAAGGTATGACTTGCATCTGTAGAAACATTAATAGCAAACCATTTTAAACTAACCAGAAATTGCTGTATCAGACGTAAAATCTTCGAAAATATATTATTTTAGAAATCATACCTCATCTTTCTTGTAAATGAGCTGGGTATCTAAATTACCACCTGCTAAACCGCTTCTTAAGATTTACTGACCCATAATTTTACTGTGCCTCTTCCGACCAGACCGAAAACGTCTTCAAGTAATTGCGCGTGCCAGAAAAATAACATACGGTCTTCGCTATTAAGACTTACACGTTACTGACCACTTTGTTCCTGAATACATTAGACAAAACAAGTGTATTGCAATATATTGCACCATTCTATTATGTTACACACAACAAAAAACACACCATAGATCAGGTTGTTAAGCGACCGGTGGTCGAGTGTTTATATTGTTTGAAACTGGCCTTGGCCTTGAATGGACAATGCTCCCCCAGTCCCCCGAATCGCATATAAAAAAACCGCGGCTTGTCTATTTTATTTCACCAAATTTTAATTTAGGAATCCGCATCGGTTTTGCCAATAAAGCCGGCTCTACACGTCACTGGTGTATATGAAATGCCCGACTAGACCGGCTAAAAATATAGTCAGGTGTTGCGCTGGTCACGGTTTATATCTAGATTTCTTGACAACAAATCCTAGTCGCGTAAATATTATTGTTGGTTTTTGTTCCGAGCGACTGACTCATACCCGAAAATAGATTTGAGGCCTAGTTCCTATATCAGACTTACCTAAAATTGTCAGTGGCGCCGCCCATCATTCCAATATCGTTCAGCATGGGTATAAACTCGGTCTTGTCCAAACTCAAGTCAGAAGCAGCTCCAAAGAGCTGCTCCACCATAGACAAAGCGTCCGCCCCCCCATCGTTCGCCGCCCCTGTTGCGGCGTTGCCGCTTACGCAGCCGCCGCTATTGGTGAAATACAGCTTGGAGGGCTGTATATTATGTCCTGTTTACTTAAAAACGTTCATCTTTCTGTTCTGTCCAGTCACTAGATTTAATTAATAACACCACTGACTATTTATATGGTTTCTGGAATAAATGTTCACAGCAGAAATAAGAATTGTTACCTCCGAATGTGTCGTTTTAGACATCAAAGGATACCGGCACTACTAAATCGCCCACGTAGGTAATTTTTTACACGTATAATTTGACATTAATTAAAAATGAAATAGTTCCTGGGATTCAGGATTGGGTCTGGTCGACATTTATGACGGCAAAAAGGAAACTTGAAGGTGTCAATAAATCGTTATTCAACTATTTACGACTGGACTCGCATGTGTAATGACGCGCATCCTGCACGCGACCGACAGACGCAACGCCATAAATGTCAGACTACAACAATCAACATGTTTCGCTTTATTAACTTGCATTTGGGTAGGTCAGTTGTGGGAAAACACTCATTGTCGCCCTTCCTTCTTCACACCTTCTTTCTCCAACTAATCCATTTATTTTGTCTCTCTTTTATTACCGACCACATTTCCTATTAAGTTAATCATCCAATTTTTTTATTTAGTACTAGAAAAATGTATTTAAAACACTGTTTAGGACGGTGCCGGCACTGAAGTCGCTTTAACTAATAATGTGTTTATGAGAAAACAGGACTTTCTCAAACTGGTAATAATGAACAATAGCAGGATTACGAAAACAAATGAGACTGGACGTGTGACGTCCGCGGTCGTCGCGATTTTACAGCGTCCAACGTCGCGTGGCCCTACTCGGCAAAAGTCGACGGCTTACTGAACAACCTTCGGTTGGTTTCGTAGTCCCTGTCTGATACACAGGACCGGATCCTAGTGTTCCTATCAAGTTCCTGCTAGCTAATTTACAAACATTACAACTAAAACACACTTACAAAATATTCGTAATATACCGAAGAGCAAATAAGATAACGTAGCCGCTACAAACCTTTTTGTATATTGTTGTCAGACTAGAAGAAACAAAAGTGAGTTTCATACATAAATATAATAATTATTTAGGATAGCTACAATATCCACATCATTGATGTTTCACTGATCAAACCATCACTTGATTGTGTCTCAATGCTCGAGACACAATATCACACTAACAGTGGAAATGCCTAATTTGAAAGCTGTATAGCAATTCTTATTCCAAATAACACACAAGGTCCAATGGATGTCCATTTCAGGTCCAACGACGGCTATTGAGGTCCAATTCCCGATACAGGACATTAAAATGGACGTCATAAGCGGACATCCATTGGATCTCGTCTGGACCTAATATGGACGTGAAATGGGTCTATGATGTCCATAGAGATTCTTCATATGGATGTCCATTAGTGTGTTGTTTGGGATGTTTGTTATTCTTATGGCTTCTGTTCTGTCCAGAACAATTTGGATGGAGGTTTCAGTATGACGGGCCTGTGCCGCTGAAAGACTAGAATTGTTCATAAAGTACTGAAAGTAGTAGTCCCCTTCAAGTACACACAAAGAAGTCTAAAAAACTGCTTAACGGCACGATCCGAGTAAAGTCACTCCTAGTGGAAAATATAACCGTCACTGTCACATCCACGTGGACTTCCTATACGTTTTCACCCTTCCCGCCCCTTGGAAGTGCACGGGACAAGAAAAGTCTCCGTAGACTTTTAGGACTTTTCCACTTAGAGGTCCCACCATCCTAATTATTCATCTTGTATGTAAATAAACTACCTTCCCATCTCTCAAATCTGACATCGGTTCAATATGCAGATGACACAACCCTTCTTGACCATCATTGTAACACTGCTCAGCTCCACGTAGTAGCTGCCGCCACTTTTAGGAAACTAAACACCTATTTTGCTGACATCAATCTATGCTATTCTCGTTGAAAGAAAAAGATGAAGGTAAATTGTTCAAATTTTTAGGAGTAATCCTTGACAGCAGGTTGACCTGGAAACACCACATAACCCAATTGACAAAAAGCCTCTCTTCGACCCTATTTCTCCTCCGCAGAATCTCACACACCACTCCAATAGAAGTCTCTCGCACAGCATACATGGGTCTTTTCCAGTCCAAACTATCATATGGCCTATTATTCTGGGAAAATTCGACAGACTGGCAAAAGGTCATTCTGTTACAAAAAAAAGCCATAAGAATTAGGGCAAACTAGAGTCTTTGGACAGCTGCAGAGCCTCTTTTCAAGATCTCCGAATCCTAA
The DNA here is from genome assembly GCF_016097725.1 of Ips typographus. Lineage (NCBI taxonomy): Eukaryota > Metazoa > Arthropoda > Insecta > Coleoptera > Curculionidae > Ips > Ips typographus. Next base: position 6,820,333 of record NC_138429.1, read on the forward strand.
CTTTACCAGGCCTGGGGGCCATCGGGTGTTTCGACAAGCAGTGTATGGAGAATTTTAAAAAAACACAATTTTCATCTATACAAGGTAAAATTGGTTCAGGAATTAAACGAAGATGACTATGATAGAAGACTACAATTTTGTGAAATTATGTCTACTAATCTGACAAACAACGTGAACTTGTTGTACAATATTTGCTTCAGAGATGAGTGTATGTTTTTTTTGAATGGAGAAGTGAACAGGCATAACTGTAGGTATTAGTCAAACACGATTACACATTGGTTTAGGGAAACCCATACCCAATATCTAGAAAAACTTAATATTTGGGCAGGTATTTTAGGAGACCACATCGTTGGTCCGTTTTTTATTGACGGTAATTTGAATGGCGCTACTTATCTTGAGCTTCTTGACATCACTGTTGATCCGACCATAACAGAGCTACTAGAAAATGATGAAAATTTATTTGAAAATCAACTAATTTTCCAACAAGACGGTGCACCTCCACACTTCCCGTTCGAGAATATCTCAACAATCGATTTCCTGGAAGATGGATTGGTAGACGTGGTCCCATGGAATGGCCTGCGAGATCACCCGACCTCACTCCGTTGGACTTTTTTCTATGGGGGCATTTAAAATCTAAAGTCTATGCATCACAGCCGGCCAATATTGCAGACCTTAGGCAGAGAATAATACATGAATGCCGACAACTGACACCGCAAGTCCTCACAAATGTTCGCGAACTCTTCCAAAGTCGCTTGTATTATTGTATGGAAGTTAACGGAGGTTATTCTGAGCCATTAATTAAATGATAACCGCTATTTGCTATTATTTCTGCAGTTAACAAAAAAATAAACACAAAACGTATTTTTTATTTTTTTTGGTCTCAATTCAAAGCAAATGTACAAATAAAATAGTGCAATTAATTCCTTATGAAATACCCTTTCCAACGATGTGCCACACAGGGTATGGTGCCATTTGAAAACTTAGTGGAGGTGGCTATGGCGGCAAAGGGGCTGATGGCAGAAATTCAAATCCTACGTAAAAAGATGTCCCCCTTGCAATCTTTGTTGACGTGTCTTAGCATTTTTTAACAGAGAAATTATTTTGGAAGATATTCAGGGTGGCTACTTTTCATTGAAAAACCCTGTAGGTAACGTTATAGTTATGCTGTATATTGTGTAATTTGTAAAGTATATGTACCTTTAACAATGCTAAACACTGCGACGCTGTGTACTTGAGCAAATAAAGCATTTATTATTATTATTATTATCCTCAAACTTCAAACTTCCCTGAACACCGTTTCAAGAAGCATGACTCCTTAGTGGCAAAAAATCGCACCCACGAAACTGACATGCGGTTCCTTCCAAGTTAAAAACGTTTTTCATACCTTTTAACAACCGGGTGTCTTGTCAAGAAACTTTTACTTCCTTGTCGGGAACCAGAACGTATTTGTCTGGTATTCTTTGGATAATCTTATTGGACCAGAGAGACGATAGTTGCAACGCAAGTTTTGATCCAAAATTGCTATGATTAACGTAAAGATGTATGCTTGTGCTTTATAGACTATGATAAAGTTCAACATCATGAACAAATAGCACAGCTTAGAAAACTGGATAAAAAAAGATATCAGATGCATAAAAACAATAATGGTTTATATGAAATCAATTCACTTAACTGGCAACGTTGCCTAGAAAAAAATCCTAACTTATCCAACCTTTTAAAACTAAACAAATAAATTGCTACAAAGCTACATAACTATGTTTGGTCACAATAAACTCTTTTGATGTAACATCTAAAGCTATAATTAGCAATACAAGATAAAATCGACCAACAAAGATGTTGGATTCGGATGATCGACACCATAAATAAAACGAAGGTTTTTCCTTGTCTATCAGAATCGATATAATAATAGTACCGAATTTGGCAAAACCACCTGTCGAAGGTGTTTTGTGCGTTATTCCTAGTCCACTATACAAAAGTCTCTTTCGATCCTGCCCGTATTTGGCAACGACGAAAAAACCATGGTTGCAACCTTCACCTGATTTTGACTCGTGTATTAGAACAGATAAATTGTCTCGAACTAGGCCCACATGTCTCAACACGGTGTTAACTCATTTGTTAGTTATTTGTTGGACGACCGATAAATTTTAGTGCTAATCTGCGAATATTGTGCTAAAATATGCTCGATTATGTTGATCTGACAACGAATCAATCAGATATCAAACAACCTATGCATCTACTTTGTTTATTTGGTCATGCAAGGTTAATCTCAAAACTAACAAAAGTGTAATTATGACAGCTTACCAGACTGCTATAAGGTCTCAAAGTGGCCTTACCTGTAACAAAACAAAATTGTTATCATTTAGAAGTCCACGACAATAGATTGGGTTAAATAGAACAGAAGTTTCCTTTATTGTATTTCAATTATTATATGTAATCTGCTATGATTACTTAAAGTCATCATGGTAGTGATAATCGATTAATTTTCACACAAAACAACCATACAAAATCAGACTTGAAATGGATCTAATAATAGCTTTTTGTATTCGTTTACAATGCTGTTGCTGACCTACGTTACTAGAGACTATTTCAACTGAAAGCAATAACGAATTCCGCTTCTGACGTCTCTCCACATAATTAACAATATCGTCTATGTAAAAATTTATAAGCTATCGACTTTTCGGAAAATTGGAAATTTCAGGGTTAAAACGGTAAAATCGATAAATAATTTCTGTACCATGGTGCACCAGCGATACGGGGGCGATCGTAGATCGATTTGGCCATCCTGGATAGGCCGGCAATATGTCACAATCATTCCCGGAACCCGAGACAAATTCCGATTTCCCCAGGCCTAATCAATTCCGCCACTCGGCTGCCGGCGATAAAACGAAAAACGATTTATTTAACCGTCAAATCCTGATAGTACGTCATGAATACAAACATGAGTATTCGACTTGGAAAATTAGCCAATTTATTTGTTGGATCCTTACAACAACATCATTAAAAAACAAGGAGATAACATGTTCATTTACGCTTAACCTCAACCGTAATGAAATAGAAACGAATATTTTGAATACAAATTAAGTCATTAAATGCAGTATTGACTTGTAATATTAAAGCTCAAAAATTATTAAACACTCGATTAGCACATATGTGTGCACTAAATTGTTATATTAAGGCAAACCTACAGCACCTAGCATAACTGTGTTGGAAACAAATAGAGGGATTGCTTCAGGTACATTTATGTAAACTCTGCATTACCTTATACAGCAATGTCTATACTAAGAATCTGGCTCACAAACTCATGACAGATCAAACAATATTAACAGGACAATGATAAATGTAACTGTAAATAAAGCAACAATAACCTTAAACTACTGAGCTAAATTTCAAATAGTTGTTTAATAATCTTCATTTGCACTAATTTTATAGGTACTGCAATCATAAAGTTAAGTCCACGTAATCAAGAAACTGTCTTCTTATTCCTCAAACAATCTTCATTTGCTTCCAAATATTATTCAAATTATGATCTCTAAAGGAACCCTATGGTTTGCAAATATTATCAAGCTTCTTGACTTGAAAAGCATGACTACCATCAGATTGTTGCCGAACTTAATTACTCTTTCCCATGACAGTCCAATCGATTCTCTAAAGATGCTATTATCCATCTTCTATGTCAGATTTTGAATAATAAAATATTTTTCAAAACACGGCCATCTCGACAAACTTAAATCAAAATCGTAAGCCTCCTTCAGTGGAAGAACATTGGAAATTTCGTTTGTTACTCTCAACAGATGGTGAATTTCATCTAACTTGTTGGATTGGTCTTACTTGAGACTGATCTTCCGGAAAATTGTAAGAAGAAACTTTTTACTGTCATAAACATTGCCAATATAAAATTGTTTACTTAAATAATAAATATTGCACACAAAACTAAATAAAAAGCACTTCCATCAGTCAACTCTAAACAAAACTTTCATTTGTACGAACATTTTGAAGTGTATAAACAGAAAATTTGGCAAGGGATTAGAGTAGTATACAAAATGCATACGTGGGACTAGAATCAGTGCCGGTTTTAGTAACATATACAAGTAGTAAAGTGTTTGTTAAACAGCTAATCAAAAGAGCAAGAATAATTTAAACAAAATCAAAGAAAGGAATAATATTTCACGTACAGAACAGAATTTTTTCTTTCAGTGGCTAGTAAAATATCACCTTAGGGACTAAAAATGACTGAAGCCCACATATGAGCATAAAGGATAAAAAATGTAAAGTGGTAGGAAAGATATTGCTGCATGTTATGTTTGTTACTCAAACAGATGAGACTAATGAATGTATTATGAAGACAGAGGATGATTCCGAAACGTTTGGTACAGCACAGAAAACGACAGTGACGCAATAATTATTGTCATTTGTTTTATAACAACTCGTAATAATAATAATATAACTCACGAGAATCTGCGGCTGCGCAAGAAACGGAAAACCGTTATCCCTTAAAAATGAGGTACATTTTACACAAGGTCTACAGCGCCAATTGTAATGTCGCAGCACGTCAAAATTTAAATTATGTACTAGATTCTCTAAATTAATGTAAATTTCAATCAAATACTTTTGAGTGCACAAAATTTGACTCTAAATTCCTGACACACCTTATTTACTTTCTAAAATCCGCCTGAAAAGTAGAACATTACATTTTTAAGCTCATTCAACATTTGGCTGAACTTAGACGCTAAGTGATGTGTACACCCATTATCTAAATCATGCGAATTATTACACTGTCGGTAACTAATTTTAGACTTTCTTTGAAATTCGTTTATGGCGTATGTAGAGAACTACAAAAATACCAACAAAGCAAGTTGGTAACTGCGTTTTTGCGGCACAGTTTTTGAGGGCTATTTTCGTTCAACAAAAGCACACCCACGGCTTAGTAAGCCCTAAAGCATGTACCGTAATTTCGAGATACATATTCTGAAACTATACGTACAATTCCGCCTAATGGATTAGCAAGGTTAGAACAAAACCCAACATTCTCACTCCTAAATCTCCCTGATCGGCTGCCCGCTGACTGACACACAAAATTCTGGAAGGCCACCTGCAAAGCCACATCCAGGCCTGTACAGAATCCTTGGAAAAGCTTTTAATACAGCCAGTTCTGTTAAAAGGATTCTTCATTGTTTCAATTTGAACGCCCAGTGAAGACTTAACAATAATCATGCGGCAAATTTTTGAAAGAAACTAAAAGAAAAACTATTGATGTTGAACTTTCACGATGTAGTGGAAGAGGGTTTGTTATGTGGCTTTTGTTTCTATTCTATCATAAACTTCAATCATCTGTAAAGTAGTCGTATCGTTAAAATGCAAGTTTTAAATGTCTGTTCTTTATTGGCTCGGTGCCTTACCGAAAGAACAATGCAACATAAAACAAGGAAACAAAGAAGCGTTTTTAATAAAATATGAACTGAACTTTCAAGGTTTATAGTTGGTTATAATAAACAAACGCCAAATAATTAGTTTGAAATTCCTTTCGTAATAAAGCAGTTTTTTTATTGGATCCACAAGGAAAATGATTGTTCCCGCTAAAATCGAATCAAAACTTCAATACAACCATAATGATGGAGCAATCGAGTTTTATCCCCATCGGGGCAGAACGGCGATGGTGATTTGAAGCAGCGGACACAGTAAATTTACTACAGCACATGTTCAATGGAAGCTGGCGCGATCTGACCCACTTTAGTAATTGTTCCGATGAAAATGAAATCTCTCCATGTACTTCGGCATCCTTTGGGATCCAAATTACATTGCACTTTTTATATAGTTTACTTGCTGCAGAGTGTTAAAAGGATCTTCTGTACAACACACGATCTTTCTTTGCTTAATTTTTATAAATAAATACTTAAAACGGATAGTTGGCTGAGAAAAACTGAAAAAAACTACTTTAAAGCAAAGCGAATTAAAGTTGCTATTTAAACTGTTTCTGGAATAACTAGAATTACAGTAATAAGAATGAATCGTTTTTTCAAACTATCTGAATTACAAAAGTAACATCTCAACTATTGTAGGAGATGTTATAAGCAAAATCGTGCTCACTTTCTACATAGAACTAAGACCGCTTAAGTACCAGCCTTTAGGCGGTTGCAGTAAGTCTCACAAGTAGGAAATTGGTATTTTTGCATCTTGGCAACTTACTACACTCATAAATCATACGCTTACATTATACATACATTATTCATAAAACAATTTTTCATTCCATAAAATTAGAAACTAATAAAACACAGCATAATTCGATTATTACTATGTATGCCCTGTCTAGGATTGGCGCCTGTGTTGAATAACTAACCATAGTAAGAACTAAAATATTGTCAGAATGTCACTTCGATATAATCACTCAAAGGGTGGATAGTTGAGGAAATTAGGTTACAAACTCGAATACATTACATCTTTGACGTTAGTGACACTTTTCGTCATTTTCTGGTCAATGGACTTATTGATTGGTCAGCACGTTTTCCTGATTTGTCCCCGCTAGCTTTCTTGCTCTGAATACAGAAAAATTATGTTACACCTAACCTACCTAATTAGAAAACTTAGCGTCACAGGAATGTAATCAAGTTACACCCCAGATTCTACAAAATGTTAAACATCTCTTTGAATCAATGTTGTACTGCTTAATGGTGAACATTTTCCGCATTTGACAGACAACCTTTTAAAAAAATTGGAAAAATTTGTTTTTCCTTAACTTTAAATCAAGTTCAATGGATTTGCGACATTGAGATAATTCACTTAAGTAATCCAAGCCAAATCTAAATAATTCAAAAAAAAGGCAAGTACAAAGCATTATTAAGCTTTTAAAAGCAAATGCCACTTTTCTCAGACAATATTATGAAATATCTTAATACCTAAGTTGACGCAAAACAAAGTTTAAATATTTATTTAAATAATTTCGAGAATAATTGGTTTATATGTGTTACTGCCTGACTGGTATTACTAGCTATTTACTCTGAGCTTTCCTAAATCTATTTCCATCTGCTACCATTTCTTCTTCCGTTTTGATGAAGATATTTCTTCACTTCCTCAAGCTTAACAACTTTAAAAATAAAGAACTAACCAAACTGCAAAAAATATATTGATGATTAACTAGAATTACCTGATAATTCCGTGAATGTAATTAAATTATTATGGCTTCAAATCCACTACGTACATCCGATTGAACAACAGGTTTCAGGTTTCTTTAAAATAACTTGTAGGTAACAAAGATCTGGCGTTTTACTGAACTCTCTATAGAACTGTGAAGATGTAATTGAAAAATATGACCAGAAAATTCTCTGCCTATCTACTATCTAGTGGGTGTGTGGACCATAAAAAGAAAAACCAAACATTCAACTACAAAATCCAACGTTCGTGTCTCTTCATCATAATCATTTTACTTTATTTATATACAGAACGCCGAACAGTATTCTAGTGATAACATGGCCAGATAACGTGCATATCGGCCAGGCACAGTAGCACAATTATAAGAGATATTTATAGCCAGTTTACATGAAACTTAAGTAGATATTCGATTCGCTAAATTCGTGGCAAATTAAGCCCCTTTTGCCTCCACTCAAAATAAACGCACATTTCAGGGAGGACAGACGGTTTGTGCGTGACAGAGTAGGGGCTCCAATATTACAGTTTTGTCACGTATTTTTCGATCCTTTAATGCCGCTTTATGATCTACGAAGCGTTTTTAAGAGTGTGTTGGGAGTATTTAATGTAGGAAGCTTTTAACATGGTGAAAGTTCAACGTTTTTAAAAACTGTCCTTATGGGAACTATGATTAAGAAACATGTAATTAACGAGGTCCACACCCAATTACTACATATTATCTGTCTGTGCTGGACAAGATTGGAAATCTAACTACGGTTTCGATCACGAATAATTTTAATATCCCTCGCTCCGGGCTTGCTTGATTAATTAATGCCTTAATTTCAATAATAATGCAAATTCATTACTGTAACATAATTACGTTATTTGTTTCATATTTGGGCTGTGTTTTCTCTGAACAATAATCAAGTTAATGAGCGCTAGGGGACTGTTTTGACATGCCTCTGATAGTTTTCCTAGTCGGATCAGATTTTGATTAATATTTGTTTGCTTTCTGTGTATTAGTTTGGGTTTATCATCGCCGTATTAATAGACTTCAAATTAACAAAGGCAGCGCAAATCCAATGTAAGGAGTCTCTAATGCGTTTCAGTGTCTCACACTTTGCTTAAGCAATAATCTATAAAAATGTAATAATATTCTGACGACAGAAACGGATAACGTAATATAGTAACGTTGAAAAAAAACTGGACAGGTAGTTCTGCTAGAGGGTCCGATATGCTGTCGTGTTTCGGCAAGTCACTGCGCTAAATTAAATTCTACGCCATGTTTAATAATTGAAGAAAAATATTTTATCGATAAATTGGATTGGCTTACACGCGTATAGTAAGCCCGGTGTTTTTCCCATTTAAAACACCCTGTTTCTGTTGGACTTTTTGATGGAATAACATTTTGTCAATCAAAATACCTACTCTGGGAGCACAAAATGGAAAAAATATCAGCCACCCAAAAGTAATGATGTAAACATATTTAATGGACAAAAAAGGTCGAATTACATTCAGTTTATTCTCAGATTTAATTAAAGGGTTTGCTGTGACAAGCTTAGTTACTGATCCAATGGGGATATCCTCTAATTATTTTTTTAATTTCCACCAACGCGTTCACCCAATGTTTTTGTGATTCATTATTTATTTCTACACTTATTTGAATTTAATTGATTGAAATTAAAAAATAAACCCACATATAATGAGATGAAATCAGTTACTGTTGATTAGAAGAAATACAAGAATAAATCAATGAAAACTACTGAGGAGCAAGTCAAGAAAAATTCAACTTTTTTCATAATATTTGCCTGGCAATTAATTTAGATCACCCAAATTTTGTTGAAAAGAATGGATTATAAGGAAGCTGGAAAAACTGAGGGAAAAACCCATTAAATAACTACTATACTATAGGTGAAGAGGCAACTAAGTCTGAATTTAAGACTTCATATGCATCAACCCTTAACCAAAAGAATTAAGTGTTATTCAGGCAAACAGAGGATTGACTAGTTGCTAGCAATACCCTGACTTTTAAGACATTTTCAGTTTTGATGGGTAATGCTAGTGTACATACACTGTGTAGAATCCAGGATGATTCCTGGAATCATTCTGATTTTCTCTTCTGTTCAAAATTTGATAATTGAAAGTTTGAATTTTGAAAAACATCCAAATTCTTAATTGTGAATAAATATGAAAAATGTTGCATTCCAACACATTTGCCTTATAAGTAGTCTGGGATAAAACCCAAAAACCGAGCCAAAAACCTACCAGAACCTTCAAGTTATACCAATGAAATTGTATCAAAAAGCAACAAAAAATTGTTTGACATTTTGTCAGTTAATTACCATAAGAAAATATTTGATTGTTGATATTTTAGTTAGTTAATTGCCCAACAAGAGAAAAAAGCCCAACTCTTTTTCAGTTTTTCAGTGGTACTATTATCTAGGATTCTGTCCCTTCTATAGAAACTATCTAAAGTAGTATACTAAGCATAAATAAAACTGTAATATTTGTTAATAATATTACAGTACCTACTATACTGACATAATTGCTATACTACACTTTTTAGAATAATTTACCAAGCTGTCTGAATAGAATGGTGAATAGAGTAGGTACACTTGGGTTGAAAGTTAAGCATTTATTACTGATTTTCAAAATGTACATTAAGGTTAATGAATAAAACCTGTGCAATACTTGCCCGACCCTTGAAACAATATACAAGTTTATTGGGTACTTAACCAGTAACCACTGATTTTGGTTAGCATCTAAACTACACACACAATAAACCTAACCTAAAAGTGCGGTTGTGAAATCAATAATCCTGCTCTTTTCTGCCGATAAAGCCTTAAATTTTCCATGACAACACTCATTCCAGGTGGATTCTTACCTGTTTCAGCAATATCCATCATATAAATCGTCTTTGGAATCTTTTTAGAGTGGTAGAACAACCAAACAAAATTCAAGGTCTTGTGACGATCAAAACAAGGCGAATTTACGTCAAGAAAAGTCCGCTAACACTAAAAGCACACCGAAAAATCACAAGATAAACGAACGATACACTCTCAAACGTGCCAGTCGCGATTTATTTTCCATTTTCCTGCGGAAATACGGAAAAATAACACACGTCGAAGAAAATGGTATTTCCAACATGGCCGCCGTAAAATTTCGTTCTTTCGGAAGGATTTGTTGACCCTGATGTGTCGAGCGATTTGATTGGTTGACGTGAGCAGTTCCGGCTCGCTATTGGCTGTCGCCAAGGTTAGGGGCAAAACATTACATGGGCACCTGTCACAAATTCACCAGTGTTTTTTTTCGGAATCAAACGCTGATTTTACTTAAATTTACTGGAAAAATTCTATTAGGATGATAATAGGGGACAAAAAACTGTAGATTCCCATTACGCAGTAAGAGTCAAGTATCTCATCTTGCTGAAGGAAGGAAAGTTTTTAAGAAACTATATAAAGAAACCGGTAGTGTGGCGACCTCTGTTATCCAGTAAGTTTATTTGTTAGTTCAGTGAGTGCGCACATTCAGAAAATTACAAAACAAAATAATTCCAAAAAATTTTTAATTAGGGCTTTTCGAGTGCAAGCAAAAAGTAACTGAACCTGCTGAGAGTCAGTTATCCATATAAGTGGGTATTTTTTTTTGCGAAACAGAAGTTAAAAGTATTTTATTATCTTTTGTAAAAGAACTCTTTTTTAGTTTCAAGGGAAATTCAAATTTTTGTAATTCTTATACTAAATATGAGAAAATAAAATTATTATATTATACAAACCACCCCTGTTGGGTTTGTATAATTGGTCACGTGACACTAAATACAATTTCTACGTACGATCACGCGTGTCAATATTACTAAATAACGCCGAAAGAGGGCGCGGCGCTACTTAAGCGCAGTGGTAGTGTGGTGGCGGTTGGCAACAATTGTGATTTTTTTTGTTTTTAAAGTGTCAGCCCGGCAAAAAATTGTCTTTATTTAGTTAATTTAGTGTTTTAGTTACTATTTAAACGGCCCAAATATTACGGGTAGGTACTACTCAAGTCTTAAATTTCATTATTACTCTCTGTTATGTTTTCAATAATTCAATAGTCTACTCACTAATTTGATTCTAGTGTTGCTTTCAAATCTATGGAGTGGAAAAGACCCACTACCTCTTCTGAGCCGAAGGCACACATATTGTACTGTAACTGTAAGTAGCATTTTGACTTAAAATTTCCATAGAAAATAGATAATTCCATTCTGAGAGTAAATTAAAATTCGACGTCATTTGACAGTTAATCAGAATATAAGTTTTGTTAAATCACGTCATCGTGACGGCAAATTTGATCTGCAAGGCTCGATTAAGCCTTAATTCGAATAAGACCTTTAAAAACACATTGGTAAAGTTTGAGACAAAACTTTTCTGGAAAGAACAAAATCCATTCAGTTAATAGATCCTGTTAATCGCTTCGAACTTTTTTGTGATGCGCCACTGATTGACCACTTAACTACAGGGATCCAAAGGGGGGCCAAAAAAAAAATGTTCCTACATCTTCATTTTTTTTTTAATGAAAATAACAATCACTTTATTATAATATGCATATTGTATAGTGATGCTAAATATGGTTGGTACTGCTAAAAAATAAAATAAATATTCTATAAAAATTAAAATTGCACAACAAATCATAAGTTCAGTCAAAAAGGTTCAGATTCTCAAAATTATTTTGCCTAGCTAATTTATTACCTATACTTTTCAAAACAAAACCACACTCATAGTTTTAGGCATTGTTTTTTTAAAGTATGCAGATCTAGATAGGCACTACATGATAATATTAATAAGTTCGCCGTTTTAATTTTCTAAGAAAATTAAAGTAGATTATATTGTAAAGTTGGGAATGTAACATCAGATACTGGTTTCTCTTGGGTACTACAAAAACAACGGACTGTAAAAGTAAAGACCTTGCAGGACTGAAATCTGTAAATACAATACCTACAGTTTGCTGACACTTATACAATAGAAATTTCGTATGTAAATAACATAATAATAAATAGATAAATAGAAAAATGTTCTTCTGGCCCACTGAGATAATAAACGTCAAATTGTACTACAAAGGAAATATTTAAAGCTGTATTTGGAACTACGAACCAGAAACGACATTAATTAATATCACAACATTCTAAAAAATTTACATATTGACCTACTATAGTTACTTATAGAAAATGTTCCAAACTTGTTTTGCTATAGGCATTTGTGCATTTTTAACTTGTAAATATCACACGAAACAATCATGGAGGTATTTACTATTACTAGCCATGATAGTTTTTATAACAGGTGACAAACAAAACAAATTTGAAACAATCAGTACATATTATTTTTAATAATAATTACAAATCTATTATTATATAAAAACTACTTTAGAGAGCTACGTTTCACCTCATTCTGCAAGCAAATCCCAGTTTTGACACACCAATTTATACCTAAATGGTTAAATTAAACTAAAACCAAGTTCAAGTTGGAGGACCAAAAGTCACATTTAAAGTCTTTAATGACATCGACTCTAAATATAAATCCCCCAGGTCCTTTAACTTCTTTATACTATCCAAACCAGTCAGGGATTTTAACTCTATGCTTTGCACTTTAAGCGTTTCGAAGTAATTGTCCGGTTCAAACTTCACAACGTTACAGGTATAGTTAGTGTTTATCGCACAATCGTATCCTTGCCGGTGAAGTATCATCAAGGCGTTTGCTGAGGGAAACTGAGAGTACTCAAAATCAGCCTGGGTGCGCAGATTCATTAGATGAACGTCGCAAGGCAAAGGCCGTTTCAGGAATCTGAGTTTGTCGGGGATACTGGCTTGTTGATCTTGATCTACTATAAAAGTCTGAGCTGGGTAGTTTAAAGCATTGGAAAGGTGAGCCGCGTAGAGCGAAGGTCTAGGGAAAGATTCCACTTTGGGACCTTCCACCGGAGCAGTGGGTACGTTGAATGAACGTACTACTTCACCTGAAATGTATTTTACATTCAGTTTTTTAATTGTCATTTATGTATCACGAGCATTAAGTGAATGTTTACAACGAGGAGTTCTAAGTCGTTAAAAGACCGTGGTTTATACAAAATTTGATTGGAGACACCAATGAATAAAAAAAATGTAAACATAGCAGGAAGGAGCAATAGCAATCAAAGAGGGGGACAGAAACAAGGGGGAGGCGGGGGGAGTAATATGGCGGCCGTCAACTTCCGGTTGGCACTATCAGATCTAAATTTAATCTTGTCCACTGTACAACTTAATTTAAATTTGCAAAACTCAATTGTTAAAGAACCACAAACAAACAAAACAAACTAACACTATACTACAACAAATACAAACAACAAATTTTTGCGGGTTTGAAACTCCAAACTTTCAATGACTGCGTCAATTCAACTGCGCAGTAAGCGAATGCGCAATCAACTTCCGTCCCCCTCGCTTAATGCACAAACGGGTTCTAATTTGTATTATTGTTACCTCCTGATACTTGTTCTTTTTACTCATTGGGAGACACCTTTGTACAATGTGGTACCAATTATTGTTAAAACTACTGCGTTAATTGTTCGAATAATAACAAATCTTGCAAAGTCATTCAAAATGCAGAACAGCCCTGAATTCTCAGATCAAATTGTTAAAAAAATAGTAATGTGTAGGAGAAGACTATTCAAAAACTATTACCTACGAAATCAAGAAGCTTACAAAGAATATGACAACCTTCAAAAATAAATAGCAGAAATCTGTGTAGAAGACATTAAAGAAACTGTGCTGCTGGAGATCTGGACGGATTTCGCAGAAACATATTTCTCGAATTCTTTATGATCTAAATATTCAAGTGAATATTGTTGGAAGCCAGTCTCAAAATGAATTATCCTTAAAATCTAATGTCATATTAATTACTCACGTAGAAGATCACCGTTAGTGGTGAATAAACCGGAGAGAAAAACTGATCATAAGCGTGCTTTTACTATTGTCAATAATAACAAAATGAAAAGTTTGAGACCACATGATTGATCAGAAAAAATAATTTTGAACAACAGACAAGGCTGATGAGGTGTGGTGCCAGAGTAGGAAGGTGAATGGAAAATGACTTCAGTTCCTGAGGAGTATTTAAAAGACAGTATTTCGTTAAAAAAAAAGTTTCAAGAACGCGTTCAAATCTCGATTTTGCTCACATAAAACTGATACTCTTTTATCAAAATAATTATTACATTTAATGTGAAAAACAACTTACCTTTCTCGAAAGTATCTTCTTCAGCGAACCTTTTAGGCGAAACTAGACTCTCCTGAGCAATTTTAGACACGTCTTCAATCAACAACCAGTACTTGCTTACTGTTCTCTTATTATCCACCACGCCCTCGCCCATTCCTCTAGAATCATCGTACAAAGTCCTGCGATCCAGCATGACCTCCAAGAATCCGGGCTGCCAAGCGGATGCTCCTTGAGCGTGGTCTGTAAGCAGACTGAGCCTCACGTTGTCATCTTGAATGTAGGCCATCGTAGTTACTGGGAAGTAGTTGCCCTCAATTCCGATTCGTTCGACTTTTATCCTTTTCTGCATGCTGAAACCGTTCTGATCAGAGTAGAATTCGGGAACATCGCCGTTCTGCACGTCGGATATTATTCTCATGAATAATTCGGTTTCGCGGTTTTTAGGTGGGTTTTCGAAGTCGACGGTGTTTTCTATGCTGATGGCGTTGGATAAAGCTGTCGTTTCGTCTAAGAAGATGGTGACTTTATGCATTAAAAATGCATCATAAATAGTGGTTAATTCAGTGGTGACCGTTCCCGTCGTAATTATAATGGACATTTGTTCTTTATATTGCAGTAACACATCTTTTTCGTAGTCACGCTCGTTTGGGTCTGGCATGAATAGATAAGCTCCAGAATGGAATTGAGCACTTCTGTAAGCTGCAAATTGAATTTTGCACTGCATTACTTTGGGTTTGTGTTTTCGCACCACCGACTTCATGAAACCAGTAGTTCCGCTGAATAAAACTTTCATCTTATGATTTTCCAATTGAATATCACTAGACGGAATATCTTTAATCTCAAAAGGAGCTTCTAATTTGCTTCCATTCGATAAAATTTCGCTTTTTTTCAGACAATTTTTACAATAAAGTGTTGCCAGGTTAGGTTTCCTGTCTTTTGCATACGCTAGGACGTAGCTAGTTACGCTGAACTCATCCAGTTTTACCACAAAAGTCAGCTCAAATAAATTAGGTTCTATCCAAAATTTTCCTAGACTGAATTCCAAAACTGGGTTTATTTGGAACTCCACTTCACCACCAGTGGCGTCTGTTACTATAACATTGGTTGTGTTAATGACTAAAGAGATCTGATATTCTTGAGGCTGCGCCAATGAGTTGAATAATACCACTTTCTTTTTCTGATTAGGTCCAATCTGGATTGTACTTTTATAAGGAAGTTTTTCGTATGATTCTCTTTCGACATCGCTTAAAACCAAGTTTTGTCCTTTAGTTACGTGCACTTTAGGGAATAACAAAGACTGTAGTGCTAACTGCTGAACTTTTACAGTGTCACGCAGTGACTCAAACAGTTTGATGCCATAATCCTTCATTACGAACGACTTACTAGTACCAGTGATAGCGTCATGGTGTTGAAATAAACCTAGGTTTCTTCTGGCCCTAATGATTTTCTCAAAATTCTTCTCCAAAATTTTCCAGTGAGCAGTTAATTTTTGCTGTTTAGCGCTGTTCATGGCAACTGTAAATAACAGTTCAGAAGATCTCAGACTGTGTTCCAACTGTCTGCTTAAAATCTTAAAAAATGGTCTTGTGGTGTAATAGCCAGACCAATAAGCAGGCCGTCCTTCCGAAAATATGTCCGAATACACAAAAAAGTCACCTTTCAAAGAAGGGAATTGATCGTATCGGCTAACAATTGCATCAAAATAGTCTTTAGGAGTTCCAAATGTCACCTCAGCCTTATACAACTGTTTGTTCGCGTTAATATAGTTCATAAGTTTGATGTAATTCAAATACTGCTGATCAAATTCTTCACGTAGATTGTAACGAAAATCGTCGCCCAGAGGCATTAATACAACATTATGAGGAAACAACGATCCAGTTTTAGTATATTGCTCTAACAGAAGTTCAGCTTTCTCTTTAACATTCTTGTCTGTTATCGTTTGGGCTTTCAATGACGACTCCGTATACTCGCCTTGGACTTTACGAAAATCAAAATTAAGACAAATGTACGGGTGGGGCCCACAACTGTGCTTGATTGAATAAATATCAAAAGGTTGATTGTGAGTTAGGATAGAGCCGGTAGGGTCGTTAGGGCTCCAGCTGGGAACCCACCGGAAATCACCATACTGCTTGAACGCCAACCATTGTTTCCACGCGTAATGAATACGTTGAATGACAGTTCCTCGTAGACCAGCTGCTCCAAGGAGATAGGGAACAGTACTGCCATGTCCGAAAGGATCAACAGACCAGCCTGTTTTCGGTTTTATTCCTAGGTTGGCCCACAACCATTGATGACCTAAATAAAATACATAATTTTGCACTCTAAGTAAGCTTTTTTAAACAAATTAAAGTCTCACCTTCAATAAGTTGATCCACCATAGCGAACAAATGAACATTAGCTTCGTCCGTCATCACCCAACCACCTGTGGTGATTTCTAATCGGCCCGAGTTCACCAATTCCTTCAAAGCCTTCTGTTTATTAGGGTGGGCCTCCTCCCACCAACTATTGAGGTAGGAAATCTCCGACCAGATGAACGTTAAGTTACCATATTCTTGCAGTTTGTTTACCATATTGGACATGATCTGTTTTGAGGCTACGTGAAAGTAGGTTTCGAAGGTTTTCAGCCAGCCTGGATCGTTATGCGAGTGTGGAATGATGATTACCTTTGAAAATCGTATAATATTAGTTGAAAAATCAATATAATATTCAGTTTCGATGTGAAGGAATACAATGCTAATAAAATACATTTGTGTTGTGCAACTAACATAACATAACATAACATAATATAATGGCAACCACTGTAGGTTAAATTTAGTTTTATTAATTAGCCGTGTTAAATGCTGAACGATTTTATATTATAAATTACAATATCAAAGCTACATACTATTCTCTCTCTCTGATTAGCATCCAAAACGTATTAATTATCATTTAGTGTCCAACATCACGACTTTACATGAATTCATTTTAAATCTTGTTTTTAAATATACTGGCCCAATTATAGCCCAAGGTATATTCAAGTATAGTTTGAAATTACGGCTGCTAAACCTTTAATTTTTATGCTATACCAAGTTTATATCATCCAAAGGAAATCCCGATAGCCACAACTATGATTATTAATCTAGTCGTTAACCATGAAGGTCGGTTTTGTCAGAATAGATAACAATATGAAAAATTTATATTTTTGCTTCACAATATCATAGAATATTCGAATGGACGATTATGCAATAATAAATAAAAAGCTATAATTTAGTTTTGTTGTAAATTAAATTATACAGTCCATCAACTTCAAAAACGTTTTCCATATAGTTGCGAAAGGTTTTTAAAAGGTTAAAATTTGAGAAATTAAAAACAAAATCATTTTTTTATTAGCTTGTTTGAAAGTTTACTTTTTTGCCACACATTGCAAGAAAATGCAAGAGTGTTGCAGGCTGGATAAGATGTTGAATGCAAGAAAAGTGCAACCAAGAGTTTAGTTTAAGCAGTCTACAAAAATACCAATATCAGAAGAAATTAGCGCTGATCTTAACCATCTGGTGCAAGTAAATTTAGATAAAAACATAATTTTATAAAAAACATATTGTGTAACACTTTTCTTGTTAGGTAAATAACTATTTCAGTTTTATTTTGTTTATTGTCAGTGAATGCAGATGATACGTGCTAATATTCAAGTACATACTACAAACAACTCATTTTTGAAAACAATAGCATATTATTAACACGGCTCTAATCATTTGTTGCACTATACTAATCATTAATGACATAGCAGTTTAAAATGAAATTAAAATGAAATCCGCCAGCAGGAACTACACGAAACTGTAATATTTCTAAACAATACCAGTTACGTGTTTTCCAACTGAAATTGAAACAATGGCGTGTAAAATTAGTGAAATTAATTTCAGATATTATATCCGAATGTTTCTGGTCCATTATCATAAAAAGAAAATAATAGTTATTAGGCTGTCGAAGCATGTATTGAAGGCACACCCAACTTTTCAGTATTGGATAATAATTATTTACTAAATTTCTTACTCATTCTCTAATGATTTAGTACCACTTATAGCAGTTGTAGTAGCGCAAACGACGTAAACACGCTTTCCTCTGTTTAATTAACATAAAAGTGAGAATTCATTGCATTCAAAAAGAAATCGAAGCCTGAGAAACCATCAAGAATTGTAATTCTTTTGCAACAACCGACTTTTCCTCGGTAACTAATAAGCAAAATTAAGTTACTTCCTGATTTCGTTCAAAGGAGAGTCAAAGTATTCGAATACTTATAATAATTAAGCCGGATTTACACTTGAATGACAATATTAAAAAAAATCAAGTAGAAGCATTTTATGTCTCGTTAACTGCTAATTTAACATTCTCACTATCCAGTAAAATTTGATAGAATTAAATCTTCTTAGAAGCATTACTTACTTTAAGGGGAGGTCGTTCAGGATCCATTTTCTGACGTTCATATCTGTCTTCGAAAGTCTTGTCCCAATATTCTTTGCTTCTCATCCACGACGGCTATAGAAATAAGAAAAAGTCGTTATTTTTATTTGTATTATCGGCTAAAGGCTATCTATCTAGTTCAAAAAAATGGATAGGATGTGATTATTGCAGTAAAACAACAATATCAAATGGATACTTTTAACATAGAAACGTTCATAAATATACGTGGAGACAAGAACAAACAAAAAACGCGAGTGACCTCACACAAAATAAGGATCATTCACCTAAAATATTCCCTAAATAGTTGGCACTTCCTATTCCTACGGGAAGTAGATACCAACTTGCTTATTTTAAAAGTGACAGCCTTGTATATTGTCGCATTTTTTAAATTTGTAAATATATTTCTAAAAATATTCACATTTTGAATAAAGAATGTATGTATGAAGCTAGGTGCACGGTGAAGAACATGATGATGATGCAAAAATGTTACTCTAAGCAAACTTTATCTTTTAGCTTGATACCACCATATTTTGAATAGATATTTTATACAAACTTACTCTTATGTTTGATAGGTAAAAAAGGAAGAGGTCAAATATTACACACACAATATTATCTTTAAAAAGAGACTAATTCGTCACTATTACGTTGACTAAAAGATTATTTTCACTTAATAACCGTTAATTTAAACTCGCAATTAAGTAACGGAAATAAATTTAGATCCTTTTTAATGGCTCATTCATTTAGTCGGGCTTTTTATTTTAATAAGATTTTCAGTTGGGGTTCAGCCGATCCCTTAAAGCATTAATTCCAGAGGACCAACTTTGAATAATTAGGGTAAACGTTCACTTTTCCAAATTAAAGGCGGTTTATACCAATTTTTCTGAGGGTTTGTCGACGGTGTTAATTAGATAAATGTTAATCAATAAAAGAAAGTGGTTTTGTTCTTTGAAAGAAACTTAAACCAATTTAGTTGTGATGAATTTCTAAATTGACTAAAATTGAGAAAGACCTATTTGTACTAATGAAGAAAAGAGAAGTCCTAATAACAACCTAACCAACATGTTATTTATTTCTAAATATGTACTAACACAATCAAAAATCTTCTTTTGTTAAAGTCCTTACTGAACATGTAATTGTTGACGTGAAGAAAAAGGAACAAAAGTAACATTTAAAGCCTATACACTTGTCGTACAGGCCGCCATATTTCCTTCCATGAAAGACATCTTTTCTGTTTCCTTCCGGGGGCTTTTTATAGATTTCAATTCCCATTAGTTCGCACTTTCTTTACGACGACCCAGAAAGGCTATTGTCAGCGTATAAATTTCGATTTATTTGACAGCAAGACCTAACACCTTCCACGTTCTTTTTATTTCGTTAACGACGAAGAAATTGTCGATATTCAACGAAAAAAAGTGGTAATTAACGGCTCTGAAACGAGTTCCGGATCCAAACGATCCAGGTTGTTGGCCCTATTGGATTTGCCTGGATGATCGATAATATTTGAGTTCGGTCCCGTTTCCATTATAATTTTCCCACCAAGTTTGACAGTTTATAAACAGGATCAGAATAACATCCAGGTTTCGGCTACATATTAATATGATCTTTGCGTAAGACAACTCGTTTTTACACTACATTTTGCGACTAATACAATCAACTTCGACACAGAAGAAGGACTTTGTCAATATACGTCTCACTTAAATTGCACATAATAACTAATTTTTTAACCATAAAATGAGCAATTCTTGTTGGGGGGTTTATACCCCATATTTCTTTTAATGTGTCCCTTAGGAACTATATAACAATATGACGACAGGACTCCTTGGAGACCAAAAACCAACCCCATTTTGTCCTATCTAGCTGTCTAGCTAGGTATTTTGAATATGTGGCCATAATTAAATCATCAAAAAAGAGATAATAAGTTTTTCGTTTCCAATGGCCTTTCCGACCACCAGAGTAACTCCAATAAATTATATTGAATCGAATAATAATTACTGGGGGGTCAAAGTGACACATTGTAATAGAACTGTTTCCCATTTGAATTTACCACTTTGATTGACAATCGGCTGGACTTTGAAAGGAAAATCTAAATATTTATACAACGCAGTGGTTTACCTAGCGGCGCGTTAGTCAAAGGTGGTATTTGAGTTGTAATGTTTTGCGCAACTTCGGTATACAAAGTAAACGCCGGCTATTAACAACTTGAGATGAGAACGACAGACCGGTCTGCTTGTTTTATACCGAGATACCATTCTGTAACATTGTATGTGTAATGTATACGAAATTACATCGCTTCTTTCTCAATCCAACATTTTATATGGGTATGAACCATTTAGAGTATTTGATTTAACGGGTGTTTCGATTTCTTAAGTGATTACCTTCTAAAGAAGGTCAACGAATGAATGAAACTGTACGTTTTGTTCTTAATAAAATTATTTTAAAACGTTAAAAAACCACTAAAAGAGCTATTGTGACGTGAACTCATTAATGGGAATTTCCCAGAGCCATTAAAAAAAAAACAAGTTTGATGCCTGCTAACAACGTTATGCAACCAAACTTTAACTTGTTACTTGCAGTAGATTTCCTAGCACAGTAAATATAGGAACAAACTGTGAAGTTGTTCACTAGTAGCTAAAGCATTTTAGAACTAAAATATTAATAAAAGCTTTGATCTTCTTGAAATTTTTGGGTGTGTTTATAATACTAAGTGCTTTAGGATTGTTTTTTTTTTAAATGCCAAAAACTGTAGCTGTTAAATTATTGCATATCGAAAATATTCTCTCGGCATTTTTTCACTTTTATTCGACGAAATAAAAAATTGTTATCAGTATTTTAATGCTATTTTTTCCTGATGATTTAAAGTTTTCTTGAAATCCACAGATTTTTATTACACACATTTCCTGTTTTAACTAAAGTTTTAGTTTCAGTGCATTCAATTTAATTAAATATTCGTATCATTTAAATTATGAGACTTTAAGAATTTTCATCATTGATATTTTTTGGTTTGTATAAAGATGTTAAAATACCTAAGTCTTATAAGTGGATTTAAATAAAGTAAAAGCAACAAAACGTGTGAATGTATTAAACCGGCTATTACAGAATTCTGGGTCGGTACTTCAAAACCACATTTGATTTATACAAACATGGCAATTCGAGGTCAAACCCATAAAACACAGTTTAAAAGCGTATAAACCTGCACGCCATTGATTATTGAAAAAAAACTTGTTATGGGAGATTATGCAGGATCCACTTCTTTTGCTGTCTGATAAACCTTTGACCTTTGACGTTTTACGATAAAATATAAATTGGATCGAAAGCATATCAGTTTGATGTGTTTCTGAAAAGATGGACTTGAAATACGAAGCTTTTGAGATCTTAATGGATTATCTAAGTACTTATTCCCGAAGAAAAAAAAACTGTTTATAACCGCAGTTGAGCGCATCATTGATCAAGCGAACGGTTTCAAAACTTTCGATTTTAAAATTCTTAAGAAGAATCATTTGTTAATGGTTTAATGAAAGAATTGTAAGAAATTTTGGTTGGATAATTGATTTACTTTTGCATCTTTACTACTAGCACTTTTTAATACCACTCTAGCAATTTATAGAACTGTTTTATTAACTATTAGCCGATGTGCCTAACTTTGCTTAATAACATTTTTGAGCCCATTTATTTTTATCAAAAATGGTCAGGTAAGAATGAGCACACTTTTGGTAAATTCTCATTAATTAGATTGTACAACATCACATAAAACAGTTTCATTGTCCTAAACGTTAATTCTCTTAAACGTTGTCTCCTGTGACCCTGTGAAAATTTTGATACTTAGTTTGAAAATTCAGTCTTTCTTTGCTATATACTGTTTGTTAATCTAATTCTAGCAAACATCCAATTTATAAAACACACAAACATTTGGGCTCACCTGAAAATCAAACTCCTTAAACACGTCCATGGTGGAAACATCCGTTTCAGCGTAAACTAGCCGTGGACACATGTCAAAGTCCTTTTTCTCGTACATTGGTTTCTCGACATCAGTGCCGGAGATAAGGGAACTTGGTCCATTGCGACGCTGTTCCGGTACAATCAAAGATTCGGCAGAACGACTAGTACGTTGTACGTCCGACGTGTAGCTGGAACGTCTTCAAGTAAGCTACAATCTCAGCCAACTCGGGGCAAAAACAGTTCATACCTGGTGTAGTAAATGCAGAGTAAAATCGTGGCCAAAATGGCGGTGACGGCAAAGCCCCTGGGGCTCAGTCGGCGACATATCCGATTCCGGTTGAGAACCGTCATGGTGAGGTCAGCTATTGGTCATTTTTCATCTGTTTACCGAGATAAGTGTTGCTAGGTCCATGACCTGAAAACATTTAAAATGACAAATTGTTTCTACTCTGCAAACATATATTAGAAAAGTGCGCGTATGACTGGAACGTGCACATTCTATTTCAATTTAGAAGGCCCTGAAACTATTTTAACTTCCGCGTCCTACGATTCATATATGCGAGTTAAAAATAGATAAGGACAAAATGTATCGATTCTCTTCTGGATTTACTATAATCCTGTACGTTCTATCACATTTGGGAATTATAAACTTCACGAAAGAAAATTTCAACAAAATCTGACTGTTTTTCTATCTGAGTATATTTGCTGAAGCTGATGGTTGACTTGGAAAAAATACGTTTTTAACGCTCTGTATATCAATAACAAGGTGCGGAAATAAATTCAAATATGACAATGGATTTAATCCAATAACTAGATAAGGGCATTGTCCCTAAAATTTGTGTCAAGCGGTCAAGCCTACATCCCGTTTCAAAAAATAGCTTCATTCGGAAAATTTACGGATATACAATGAATTATAGGCAATACCGCGTAACCGTATAGAATGATATTAAAAAAATCGTCACGGTTCTCGTCAACAAAAGTCTCGGTAAATTGCGGGCATAAACCACATTGTGCACGAATCGTTCTTATTTGACGGGCGGCCAAGTCCCCAAAACACGATCGAGACATCCGGGGCATCCTCATTACCGGCGCATCGCGGCCCCCTCAAAAGACGGACGACTAATCGACTACGGAGAAACGGTCCAATTAAGGGGCGCCGCCCGGTAGCAAAAAAGGCCGCCAACGGTCGGAAAATATGCGCCCCCGTTTGCCACACGTATCGCACGATCATACCAAAAAAAAAATACCCCAGTTATGTGTGGCATAACCCAATACTTTAATATTAATTACTTGTAATGGTCGTTTTTGACCACGCCCTTTAAGTTCCCTGGTCCATTCTCATACCAATTAACCCAACATGATGGAACCGATTATGGGAATAGCTATTCCATTTAAATAATTTCAAATTGTTGGTTCGGTGCTGGGCTGCTTTCCAGTTGGCTTTTTTTACCCCCAATTTAAATTGCTACAATTTTTATACAAAGATTTCATTTGAAAGTAGCAACCCAATTTTGATAAAGTCTCTAACAGAAGAATGACAAATGACAGGAATGTCGTATAGCTAGAATAGTGTGTTGAATATTTAGTTCAATCGGTATGGTTACTGAACGTAATGACGGATCGACAACTGCAAAGAGGGAAATGCAAAAAAAAAATTATTATATAGACAAGGTAAGGAAACTGAGAAATAAATTTAAAAAAAAACGAAATGTTCTCAAAACCGTTGATGATCCTGACTTGTCCAGAGATTTACGTATTTGGGACCAATGAGAACATCTCCAGCAGCCATATTAGATCTTCCAATATATCCTAACATGTGTGTGCCAGGAGTTAATCATAAACATGACAGTGAAATTCTTTCTGGTGGCTAGTTCCCTCACAGGCTGATTCAAAGATTTTTGGTCCGTATAACTCGCAGACCTTCAGTTCGATTAACGCTTAAAGAAGAACGGAAAAGCCTCATTTAGGTTTTATTGAGCTTCATTGCCCCGCGGGTTCGATGCCTCGTACAATATATTAACCGAGAGTAAAAGAATTGTCTGGAACAAAGTATCGTCTTAAGTCCAGAAACGTTTTTCTTTTCGGGCTGGTGAAAACTCATTAGCAGAAAGCTATTGTTATTAATTGATGCCCGGCCTTAACCTTTTAATATTAAACGTCAGGTCATCGTTAATTTGATCGTTGTTTACCGCATTAAAGTGCTATAGTCAAGAGATGTGAAACTTGTAGCAAATTAATTCCACGTAATGAATTTAGGTTCCGCACTCAAAACGCTTTTAACCCACAAATTAAATTTCAAGCGGAAACTAAAGCAGAATGGAGCACTCTTACAGCAAAATTGCATAGTAATTTAAATGTTTGTACCACAAACTGGACGCCAAAATATGTTTGTAAGAACTGCTTCTGGGACAGGAAAAATCGTTTGACCTAGATCAGCGGTGCTTCAAAAATATACAGCTACGATTGTTATCTTGAGATTTAAATCGTTTCAAGAGAAAGTACGTATAACTACTGTTTTGTATGCATTCAAGTAGTGTAGCTCCCAAGAGAAGTGCACATATAAAAGATCTGACAGTTTTAGATGATAGTTATAACAGGAGTTTCAGTTATGACGATTTAATGCACCTTCAATCACTACTGGAATTAGTCTAGTTTTATTGCAATATTCTTTGGTGAAAGGATTATTTGCTGTATTAAATGTGCAAACGAAATAGTAAGGAGATGGTTTATCTCGAAAGAAAGGCCAGTTTTATCAATTTCAAAATTTTTATCAAGACCCTTATAGAATATTTGATAGTTATGGTCCATATTGCCTTACTTATATCAACACAATGTAAAAATAGGTAAGACTACTACTTATCATCAGTATGAATCAGTGTCAGGTACACATAATTGTGGGGTCACTAAATATAGAAAAATCATTCTAAACAACACCAGCTGTGGTATAACCGCTAGCAACTGTGTCAGTTTTCCGACTAGATTCCCATTTTATAGTGTAATTAACGGTGGCAATTTGTCAGTAATCCAATTACAACTCGATTACATTAACAACGTTATTTTTAGACACGTTTGAGCTCTTTTAACATGACGAAACTCAAAGTAACTGAACCGCCAGCACATATAGAAGGTACTTGAGTCTTACAATTTTGAGGCTTTTTCTCCACCAATGAAATTTTGAATCTCGTTTTGAATACTGATGAGTATTTAATGTTTTCCACTAAACAAATCGATCTCACATCTCCTCTACATGTAACTCATGTTCGCACTTTGTACATTTTCTAATTATAGTAATTAACCAGCAAATTGTGCCAATAATCTAATTAAAACTTTATTAGACCTATTAATTATATTTTTAGCTTCCCACTTCCTACATGGTCAAATAAACAGGACGTTTGAAGTCACTTCGTGTGAAATTAAATTTTAGACAGGTTGGCTCCCATTCAGATTGCAATTAACTGATGCGAATCTGCCATTCGGCGTAATTATTTCGCAATAAATCTGAAATAATATTTATAGAAATAGTTGATTTGATATTTGAGTTAGGCAGCAAAAAAAAAAAATCGCAGCATTGTTCATCGTTTGTGATTGCTCAAGAAAGCAAGGGAAGAAGAGTTCATCATATTTCGTTAATGGTAAAGAAGTTACATTTTTATTGCTAGCTGGCTGTGTGGCAGAGAAATTGAAAGAAAAATATACGGAGATTAGAACTATTTAGAACAGTATGACTTTCTACCATGCCATTCTGTACTTTTTTTCCTTTCGTCAAAAGTAGCTATTCAATGTAAAGAATTCTGAAGATTTGACCACCTGCCAACTTGCCCATCAAAGTTATACCTTTGAAACCGTTTTTGTTCTTTAAATTGAAAGGTAGTTCACAGGTATCTAGAGCTGATTTTGTTAATGCTTTAAATTCAAAAGCACATTCATAGCCAGGTGGGTTCCTTTAACAACTGTGATTCTCAGAGTTGCTCTTTTCAAATGTTCAAACAAGTCTGAATTGCATTTTGTCTCATTTAATAACAGTGACAGTTCATCATTTGGACGATGACACCCAGGAGTATCAAGCAGTCTAATAAACATCAAATGCTAAGAGAGTTACCAAATTTTCTTCCTCTGTTTCCTTGATTTCTCAAAATCTGTTTCATGTAACTTCTCTTCATTCACCGATGACATAGTTTTCTGTTATCAGTTTACTTGAACACCATTAATTGCCATGAATGAATCTCTTCACAAGAAAATAATTTTTTTTCTGTTACTTGATTTTTGTGATACAATAAAATTTGAGCCTCTATCCCTTTGAATTTCCATAGTTTATAATTCACTTAAGTTTTTGCAGGCAAGTTTACTTAATATTTTTAGTATACACACAAACACGCACAGAGCATATCGATTCACGTTTTACTAATTACAAGCAAATTCTCTGATCGGTAATTAATCCAATTTTAAATTATCTAAAAGAGGTGACACTTCAAAACAAAACACTTCAAATAGACAGAAAGCAATTGTTTACTGTTAAATTACACACACAAAAATAAAAATTTGGTAATATCACACAACACAGAAACCACAATAATAGCTCTGATGTGTATGAGCTGTTTTGGTGTTATTTGATAATTTTATGTAAGAACAATAATATTATTAAATTTGGTGCGATCTATTATAAACTTTCACCCCTAATGCATCTTAAATCTACCCTCATCCACATTTTCCACTGTGTTGAGGAACTCACCCCTAGCAGTTGTTTTAACCCTGTAATAGAAACGTTGAACAGATGACACCTTTATTACTTGCAAACGAGTAAATATTGAAATAACCAATAAGCGGGATAAGTTCAAACTGTTTTATGTATATTTACAATTAAATCACAGAAAACTGAACGTCACGACACTAAACAACCACCACAACGAGCTATTCCCACGCCATCTCAGCTTGAACTGCTCAAATTCGGGATAATTTTCTTTTGTTCTGCGGCGTTGTCGTTCTTTGGACGCCGTTGCCGTTCGACCCGATGATGGTGGAGAATTGCAACGTTGTCACAAGTTGAATTTTCAGATTTGTAGCGGGTGTAGCGGTTGTTTTTGGGTGAAAGTAGTTTATTTCTTGGTCGAGTTTATATTTCATGGCTAAATAATTAATAAAATGATCACTGACTGAACTCCAATACAGTAATCGAAACAAGTGCTGCAAGATTTGCTCAATACCTTTTAATGTCACATATGTGTCATAGTAAAACGAGCAAAGCGTTTTTGACATCACGATGACGTGATTTGGGAAAACCATAATTTGACCAACTGTCAAACTACGTCATTGTGACGTCAAAAACGCTCTGCTCGCTCCATAGAGCGTGAAGACGAATGCGGTCATTAACTAAAAAATCTACAGGAAATGCGCCAAAACCAGAACCGTATATTCCAAAAATGTACAAGGTGTTTGTTAAGTACTTCTATACAGATTTTAAGAGGTGCGAATTTTTTATCAAAATTAAACACGCTGTATATAAGCAAATCATTTTGGAGATATACAGGGTGTTAAAGTTTAATTTCTTTATAGAATTAACTCAAGAATGGTAAAAGACACGAAAAAATGCGGAAGGCAAAAAAGTTTCTCAAACTAGGAATTTGGATTTTGTGGCGTACCACAAAAAAGTTCGGAGGGGTAAAAAGAAGCAGGAGCACAGAAAAAAAAGATACTGTAATAATGTGTTACAAATTTGAACTAAATATCCCAAAAACTGTAAGAGCTATATGTATAGAAAAAAATGGAAAAGAAAATGAAAGTTTAAGGAATTATAAGTATTTATACCAACTTTTTTGCTCAAAATTGGTTAATAATTCACCTTTTTTTAAAAAGATAGTATTTAAGGTAGTTTTTAATAAAACATTTTCTTTTTCCATTTTTTTTTTAGAATCTTATATGTCCAACGGTTTCCAATATCATCTAAAGTGGTCACCCTGTATATGTAGTTTAAGTTAGTAAGGTCGATTAAATACACAACTAAAATAATGCTCCTTTTACATAATTTATTGTTATGATTCGTAGTAATATAAAAGCAGTCTATACAGAGGAAATAAATAAACTTATAACTAATTTGAATACATTTTGCATTGAAAAGCTGAAAGAATTACCATCGAAGTACGGATGTTTCCGAGTACTTACTAGGGCTGTAAATACAAGCAATATTAAAATATATAAAATTTAAAACGTGTAACATTTACCTAGAGTTTACTATAGTAATAGAAGCCGGATTAACTAGTGGCTGCAACTTTTCTGTAAACTTTTTGTAATTCCTATCCAACTCTCTTTGGTAGTCTCTTTGGTCTGGACCAATCAGATTCTTGTTTTTCTTCAAAGCGTCGGCACACCTAAAATCGACAATAACCTCAAAATCACATTCTCCAATTAATTATTATACTCACTTCTTCGAAAAATCTTTAAAACAAAGCCTCAGTTTGTTTTGGTGTTTTGTTAACGCTTTTCCATCGCCAGGAAGGAAAGTTAACGCCATTTCTAATGGTCCTTGATTCACAGTAGTACCAATACAACCTTGTAATACCATCTGAAGTATTTTCGGATCGGGCGGTTCTTGTTGGGTGGCTGCCGCCAATTCGGTGGTTTTCTTTTGAATATCTTCAATAGCCACCTGTTTACCCAATAAAATAACATCAATAAACAGAGAGAATAAACATTAATCTTACTTCAATCGGTGTCAAAGTAATTTGCATCCTATCAACAACCTGCACTCGGGTTTTAACGTAAGGGAAATGAACAGCTGTTGTTAAAATCGTGCGACGTTTGTACTGATCCTTTAACTCTCCATGAGGTTTACCCGTCATGGTAAACGGCGTGGCGTAAACAAACCTCTCTAAAAACCTTGCTACAAACAAAGTTTAAACTCAATTTGAATGGACTTACTGATGTTAAAATTCCTATCAAAATGCGT
The DNA here is from genome assembly GCF_016097725.1 of Ips typographus. Classification (NCBI taxonomy): domain Eukaryota; kingdom Metazoa; phylum Arthropoda; class Insecta; order Coleoptera; family Curculionidae; genus Ips; species Ips typographus. The sequence goes on from NC_138429.1 coordinate 6,849,979, forward strand.
CTGACGATATCTCAACTCAAACTGTTCAAAATAGGGTTCCACATAAGTTATTTGGATGTAAGCCTTGTCCGGATCTAGAGAGTTTGTGTCTACGATGTTAGAGTCTTTGATTATAATGACGTTTTCACTACCAAAGCGCTCCGCATAGAAATTCTACAATAGTTTAGGTGTACATTTTGTGGCTGATTATAACAATTAGTAAACCTCTAGTCTGCTGAAAATCTCAGGAAGCTTAGTCAGTGTTGGTTCTTTGTATACGAACTCTTGTTCGTTCAAATCCCCAAACTTAGATCCATAAAAACCTACTCGAAAATAGGTTCCAAACATACGTTTTCCTTGCAATTGGTCAATACGTGTATACGCGTCATGTAGTTTTCTACAAAAATTTCAATGTCATATAATTCAATTGTTAAGAGATAAAGTTTACCCATGAATATTTGCTAGTTTTTTGAAGTCTCTGTTATTCTCAGCGATAGGAATTAAAACTCGGTAAATATCGTTCATTGGTTCATACATAGCGGCTGCGTGAAAACTACTAGCAGCATGTTCGAGTAAGCCCAACAACCCAGCTTCAGTAAAGTGAGATCCTAAACATCCTCCTTCTCGCTCAGGACTTAGAACGTCGTCTGATACTGCACTTTCTTCCAAAACATTAGGACTAACCTATTTTAGAAGTATTAGTATACAGTTCAACTACAATTCAAACAATATACTTTTTCAAGAGCTGCAGCCCCAGCTGGCAGATAAGGAAGTGATTCCAGCATTGCTAAATATTCAGCTACTAGCGCAGCAGAATGTACTAAGCACATTCCAGCTTCAGTGTGATTTCCTAGGATACAAACACAAAATGCAACAATTGCATAATTTGTAACAAAAGTTAAACAAACCTCTCTCCATATGTTTCTGCGCCATATTAGCCAACCACGTTAGCCTCAAATCGGGCGAATTTTGATACCCTTTAGCAATCCTGTACATTAAATCCAACAACATTTCTGGATCTTCTTGAAACTCCTTCATCTTTACTGTGTCTGACAGGATCATGTGCAGGTTGAACACCAAATCTCGCACCTGTTCTGGGAAAGTAGTCTCTTGCAATTCGGCATCTCGTTCTCCATATTCGAGAATCGTTTTCAGAGATCTACGCAGGGAATCATCGCTAAACGATGATGACGTTCCAACCAAACTGCTTAGAGACATTGTCACTTGCATTTTAACTCGTGCGAAATTCTGTGTTAAGAATTGAAATGAGTTTTCCGATTTGAAAGTTGGTTCTTATACTAACATTTCCAATTTGAAATGTCTGTCTCATAAGTAGATACAGAGAAGCAGCAGCCTGGGACCTAACAGACGCTATCTGGGATCCGCAATGTTTTAGTAGAAGAAGACATAAATCCGCGCAATAAGTACTTTCTTCGTCAAATAAGGCGCTGTGAAACTAAACCAAGAAAGCCATTTAAATAAAAACTCCAGACAAGAAAAAACCCTTACTTTAAATACTAAACTGCGTTGAGAAGCAAACATATGTGGCAACACTGTAGTACTCTGGTTTTTACCCAAGGCGTGCAGCAGCACTGACAAAGCCAATCCAACTAGATGTTGTTGAGAATCCAAAAGAGCAATAGTAGAAACGCATCTCTCTAGAGTATCTAACACTACAAAGGAAGCCTCAGTAGCAAAGTGACCTTCCAGATGAGAATCGTGTAACGTGTCATCACCACGAGGCCGTTCTTGTACATCAGTACTTGCTCTATAAGTCATCTGCTCCTTGCGCCACCTAAGCTTCTCTGCCGAAGCTTGAGGAGTTCCTGTCACGAATGTTCCTTATAACCGCACTTTCAATTTTTCCGTTCATTTACCTTTACGACGTTGCATCATTTCTCTAGCCGAACCTTGCCCCAAAATAACGTCTTCTAGTCGGGATTTGATATCCAAATTCACCTGCGCATGAGCGTAACCTGAAGAAGCTGGAGCTTTACGACGGGGGCGATACTCAAAGCAACTTGCGCAAGCGTCCAGTAGATGGAGTAGTGTGCCTAAACGGGATGACGTCAATTCGCCCATCCATTGTGAAAGAGATTCACGTTCTACGTTTTTCAGTGTCCATAAGACACAAGTGAGAAGGTTACGTGTGGTCTCGGAGCCAATACCCAGTTTACGGCTCTAAAAAATCAAATAATCTGCTGTCTTAATAAGTAGAGTCTACGCGGGAAACAAGCACGAGAGAATTAATAATTACAGAAAACCGGATATCACAAGCGCTAAACGCGGCCGAACTGAAACGTGCCTTGTAACGTCACACGACACTTAAACTTCAATTGCTGATAAATTCATTCATGTCAGAAATAGAAAAAACTTTGCAGAATCGTTTTTCATATGTACTTAATCAATTTAACGAAATAAAAAAAGTGTGTAACATATGCACTGTTTTTTGGGATAGGAACAGCCCTGTATAACCAGTTGAAAACTACTTAATCTTGGTAATTAGACAAGGCACGTCATACTTTCTACTCACATACAAATACGCAATAAAGCAAAAAAACATCCTACCGACTGAAAAGAATCACAAGTGGAGGCAGGAAGTTTTCCAGCAATAACCATAGCAACGCTCGGATTAATGTTTCCGGGTCCGTGGTGCTCCTCATGGATAATTCGGTCGTTTTTGTCTTGAGAAAATGGATGTAGCAACGGCAATACGTCCATCGCTATCGACAATAACGGGAAATAGAGTGCGGCCACTCGATGTTTTGCCTCGGGCGATACGTAACGTGGGTCGTTGTCGTGGCAGGATAATAAAGCTTTAATGGTTTCCACTGCTTTATTGTGCAAATGTTGCTGGCTGCGACGAAAATAATTAATTCTGGATTTAGTTGACTTAAAGGAAACTTACTGAGTTTCCAGTAAAACTGTGGCTAAATCACTCAACACCATGCCAGCCAAATAATGATGTTGCCTGTATTCTGATGATAGTTCAGCGAAAGTGTTTACTCGTTCTTGACTCGGTGGAGCTCCAGATAGAAACGAGTTTTGACTTGTCGAACTGGTTACACTAGGACTGGGACTAACGCTAGCTCCTGACGTCATAAATGGCGATGAGAATGGAAGATTTAATGCCACAAAATGTTCATGGCTACATATAATTCTTGTAAACTCCAGCTTTAACTCGATCAATACTGTTGCTTCAGAGCTGATCAAATTAATTTTGCTTTGCACATCTTTGCAGTAATTGCGTATCAACTGCAACACCCAACCACGATCAGCGATTGAAAGGAGATCAAAGAAGAAAAAGGCTAAGGCCGCGTTCAGTTTATGGGCTTTTCTAGTTTCTCCTGAAGAGTGTTGAATAATTTCTGAAGTGACATACTGAACGAGGGAACAAATATCGTCCAAAAACTGGTCACTAAATCTGATTTTTCTAGGTGCGTCCAACGTCCTGGTGTAAGCCAAATGTTCCACCATACTCTTAATCATTAACTCAAATAAAAACCATGCGTTTTGCATAGCCAAGTCTTTGTTGCGTCCACTAGTGACAGCCCATTGATACGCCAACTCCTGGTGTACGATTCTCGGACAAGTTACGGTGGGGCTTACTTGTTCGTTTTGAGGCACTCTCATACTACTAGCTCGATCCAAACCTCTACTCGGTTGATAATGAGAAGTTACTTCCAAATCAGGATTAGAGTTGCTCCGCATTAAAGTGCTTCCTTCCCACGTTACTGCGGTGGACGTAGGATGGGGTAAGTTGCATTGAAATTGCACGTAGGTCGCTAGCAAAGCGTTTCTACCGTGTTGATCGCAAGGCAACTCTTGAATATTGGATATACTGTCCAGAAGGAGACAGAGCGTTTCGAAACAAGTGGCACCCACATTGATTAAATGACCAGAGATACGAGGCGGTTGTACCAATAGTTCGATGATGTTGTCGAAAAGTTGCGATAGGTGTTTTACGGTAATTTCGGGACGAGCACCTGCCAATCCTAGCATTGCGGTAGTCAGTTCTTTTTCGGAGCCAACTTCACCTAGCCTAGTTTTAGAAATTGGGTTAAGTATATTGTAAAGTTAAACCAAATAAAGTTCCAAAGCAAAACGCAGTGACCGCCATACTGAAGTTTTTTTTTGTCAATTTATTTCTCTACAATACAGGGTGTCCCACAATGAAAGACATCGATTGATATTGGAAAAAGTATAAATAGAAGAGTTTTGAAAATTTGGCAGGATATTGAAGTGGGCATGCCCAATCTAACTAAAACATTTTCAAGATGGTTGCACTTCCGTTTATACCGGAAGTCGATCACAACTTTCTTATTTTAAATAGAACACCCTATATATTATTACATATTTGGATTCCTCACAAAATTCTGACCAACTTTTGTGTACAATGCCCTATGCCTATCTCTAGCCGTTTTCGAAATATTTGATGTTTTTCCAAAAAAGTGACAGTTGCAACGCTCAACATATTTTTGTACTCTGTCAAAACCATAATTTATTTTGCAATGAAACTTTGGGTTATTGTAAATAAAGGATCGTATTATTAAACTGAGGGTGCGTAATGACTCATTTGTATAGAAGGTCGTCAAAAAAAAAAATCATAGACCTGCCACTAAAAAAAATGAAAAATTTCAAGTTTTTTAAATAGAAACCCACATTTTTTATGACGGAATCATTTTGAGCATTAAAAATTACTATACGTTTCAATTTACTTGCCTATACCTAAATCCAACCCATTTTGTTTTATTTGAGAATAAACATTTTTATTATTAAAACTTCAGATTTCTTGAAAATTTCTCTCTCTAATTACGTGTGGATTTATCAGTAGTATGAATTATGTCCATTGAACATTCCATTTTTAGTAAATTTGGCCTCGTCGCTCTAAATAATATTATTCAAAAACAATTCTTCTCCATAGTGACTAGTCAGCAAAAACTCACTAAAAACCACTCTCTTCGGAAATTCAACCTCTTTTAAGTGTTGCACTAATTTAAGTGAAAAAGGGTGAAAATTATGTTTCTTCAGGATCCTTTGAATTGAGCTTTTGGATATGCCTGATTCTACGGAAACTTGTCTTATTGACGAAGTTGGATTTGCAACAAAATAGCCCAAAACTGCAATTTCTACATTTGTATTATTAAGAATTGGTTTTGTTTTAATAGCTTTTCTCTTCACAGATCCCGTATTCTTAAAATTTTCAATTAATTGCTTGACAGCTTTTGGTGATGGCTTTGGTTTTTCTGGATAACGAGCGGCAAATACCTCACATGTTCTACTCACAACTTCATCACATTCTCCGTAAATAATAAACAGATTTAAGTAATCTTGGTTTGAATAACGTAACCGCTAAAAGTATATTTGCAGTTGTCAAAACACTCAAAACTAGTGTTATTAACATGCCCTGCAGGTCTCCAATATCACCGTGTGTCAAAAGCATGACCAACTAGAACACCAACCACATAATCCCAACCGTGCAGCATAATAAATAAATGTTTATTCTCAAATAAAACGAAATGGGTTGGATTTAGGTATAGGCAAGTAAATTGAAACGTATAGTAATTTTTAATGCTCAAAATGATTCCGTCATAAAAAATGTGGGTTTCTATTTAAAAAACTTGAAATTTTTCATTTTTTTTAGTGGCAAGTTTATGATTTTTTTTTTGACAACCCTGTATACAAATGAGTCATTACGCACCCTCAGTTTAATAAAACGATCCTTTATTTACAATAACCCAAAGTTTCATTGCAAAATGAATTACGGTTTTGACAGAGTACAAAAATATGTTGAGCATTGCAACTGTCACTTTTTTGGAAAAACATCAAATATTTCGAAAACGGCTAGAGATAGGCATAGGGCATTGTACACAAAAGTTGGTCAGAATTTTGTGAGGAATCCAAATATGTAATAATATATAGGGTGTTCTATTTAAAATAAGAAAGTTATGATCGACTTCCGGTATAAACGGAAGTGCAACCATCTTGAAAATAGTTAAAAGTTAATAGTTAAAAAAGTTAGATTGGGCATGCCCACATCAGTATCCTGCCAAATTTTCAAAACTCTCCTATTTATACTTTTTCCAATATCAATCGATGTCTTTCATCGTGGGACACCCTGTATATTTGTATTAAGACACTAAAGACGCGCAATCAAAATTTAGTAATAGTGGGCTTATCTAAAATTTCAAATGCTGATTGTAGCTGGGTTACAATAACGTTTTGAGTATATGTTCATTAGACATTTTTGACTTGGGGTGGTTTACCCCAGCAGTCACGAACACCCAGCATATAAAAAAATATTTGATCAAACGCCACCATTGTTCATTCTAACTAGAATGTATAAAGATTTATAGATATTTTTTTTATGATAGTAAATTACACTAAATTAAAATGACAGTTAGGAAAAACTTACAGAACACTTAACAAGACTTCACTTGACAAAACTAACAGAGATAAGTGTTGCGTCACTGCTTTTTGCTGTGGAACGTAGAGTACTTACCTAGTCGGAATAACGCCGGTATGAATATAATCATAAGCGGCAAAAAATCGCTCAATTGGAGGATCGTGAGTGTGTACTGAAGATGCTGTGTCTACTATAACTGTAAACAAGCCTTTATGATTATCCAACCACTTCATGCCAGGCAAAAAAACGTCGGGTGGAATGTAACTGTAATTTTTTGGAGGCGGTTCCAGCATCACCGGCAGTGAAAACTCTCCGCAAACCAATCTGCCATCTCTCAACAACGGCAACCAAGTATAACCAACCGGAGTTTCGACCACGTTTTGTTCGGCTTTCTTCTGGCACGAAATGTGGTAGAAAGTGAACAAAATATGATGACTGTCGGCCAGAGAGGCGGGGAGTTTGATTTTGATTTCGTCATAGTACACCGGTGTTTTACAGTGATAAGTGACGGCGGAGAATGCCTCGTTTGTTGTTTCCGGACAGCTGGATTTGCCGAAGATATTGGGAAGACAATGGCTTTCGCTTTCACCACCCATTAATTGGATTTTTACCGCCAAGTTTCGGGCTGAACCTGTACGATTGGAGAAGTTTAACTCTCGAGGGCTGACGAATAGCAAGTTCCTGTTGAACGACAGTTTTATAAATAGTGTTAGATATTCCTATTTGGTGGAAAGTAAAGTAACACTAACCTGTAAGTATAATGAGGTATCAATATATCCTTCACAGGAAACTCCAACAATTCCTTGGTTGGTCTACATTTTTCGTCAGGGTACGGTTTCAACTTTGCCAACTCAGTGGTTAAACAGTTTTTAAACTCCGGCGGACAAGGTGAAATTTCTAATTTAAGAACAGCGGGAATGCATTTTAATTTTTTAAGAACCAACGTTGACCTCTTCAGTTCTTGCAAACACTTGTACAAATCTTCATCGCGCAACTTATCGCTCTCTTGTTTAAAAAATGACTGCATCGTCAATGTGATCGGCCGGAAATTGTCTAAGTTGTTAGCCAGATGGTCAGGGGACCACGATCTGCATTTGTCTTTTCGTTCTAGCGAACCTCTGCGTGTAAGGGAACCCATATCGGTTGCTTTGCGACGCAATTGCTCCAAACCGCTGCCAAGAGATTTCCTGTCTGGAATTGAAGACCATACCGCATTTTAACGAGTTTATTAGGGTAAGAGATAGTTGGCTACCTAAACTGTTAGTGTTCGAGCCAGAACCGGTTGAGTCTCGGTCAAATTCACGTTCCAAAGAATTTCCTCCGTTTGTGACATTGATTAAGTTTATAGCAGTCCAAGCAAAAGCTTGCCGATATTTTCCTAGTCTTTCACATACGGATACTGCTACTGACTTCAATTTGTCGCGATTCTACCAACAATTAATTGCACATTAGTAAAATTATTAACAAAAAATGTTACTTCTGTTGATTAATAAGAAATACCAAACAGTGACTTACCTTTTCATCTTTTAAATACGGTTCCACACATTCGTTTATGTCACCCTGTAAAACTTTCTCCAATCTTACCACAATAAACAAATCAGGTGAAGGATGAGTGATATTAAAAATACAACTCCTGGCCAAAGTACTAGTGTCCGCATAAGCTATATGTCCTCCAAGCATTCGTTTCAATCCCTCCGGATTCATATCAAAGTAGAAAGTTTCCGACACTTTTTTCCTTTCTTTTGAGTCATACAGAGCCATCGATAGGAAAAGTGGTTCCACCTCGATATCCATAGTCATGTGGAGGCATTTCACTAGAACTCTGTGCCCCATATGTTCAAACGGGGCCGTTGCTTGAATGCGTTTCTCGACCGATTCATCGTTGTGATTATCTTGGTTTATTAATGCAAACAGAGCTTCAGGTCGTTCGATTTGCCTCTGGCTTTCATTTACTTGATCTTGAGACTCCAAAACTGACTGCTCTAAGATTTCAGAAATCAAAGCGTCTCCAGCTGAGTGTCTAAGGTCTAGAGAAGCCCAAGAGTTTCTTGGTGTAAGAGTATCGCCACATGAAGATAATGACCCTATGGAAATTATGCTTTGACGGCTGCTTCCTTGGGAAGTAACGTCTAAGAATTCACATAAAGATAAATTTCAATTAATTTTTGACTAGAGTTGCGTCTAACCTAGTTCGCTATTGGCATCAGAAGAAGGCTGAAAGTCTACCTCAAACTCCTGCTTAGGACTTGGCTGAAGAGCTTTTGGAATATTTAACCGACTAGTGCTACTGCTACTCAAATGCCTATGCATGTAACGTACAACTTTCCAGCTTGAAGTGTAGCTTTGGATGCATGACTGTACGTGCGGCAATAAAGTGTCACTGTGGGGTGATGATTGTTACAAATTTAAATAAAACAGATTAGTAGAAAGTTACAGTTTTTCTTCAGGTAAAATGGGTCGTAAAGTTCTTAAAGGACGTTCAATAAGATCGACTTGAACATCTCCTTGAGGAACGTCCAAAATGCATCTTAATGGATCCCTGTCTATTGCTAGTTGATTGGCGCTAAGAAATTCCTCAAAATCTAATGGCTCTACTATGTCATTAGTCCAGCTCTAAAAGATAAATATACTGATGTATTTTTAAAAATAGGTAGAAATAGTGTTAATGTTGGTTGACTAATATGAAGCCAGTGATTTTGCCTTTGAAAACACGTAAATGTTTATAAATATCTGGCTCTTTTTTGAGATTGCATTAAAGAAAAAAAAACCTGTATTATTTGAAGCATGGGGTTGCTTTCAATCAGATTATTGCTCCAATTCAGGCAAATTGCTATTAATGTTATGGTTTAAATGTTTTGATTGGCAAGCAACTTTGACGTTGCTCCAAGAAATTATATTAATTCAGTCCTTTTATACAAAGAAAATGATTTTTCTAAAGGAGAAATGTTTTTTATGTCTGTTAGTGCTATCCAATTTTTGCCAAATTTCGAGATATACCTTGAAACACAATTTATATTCTTTTTAAAGACCAATTCTTTTTAAATATGTTTTTATTTGATTTAAATTACAACTAATGCAACTTGTCTTCCTGTTTTTTTTATAGTGAAAATAACTAAAAAAAATTGTTGGCAACTAATGTTGCTATATTGTATGTACTGTATTGTCAATACGAATTTGATTTTACTTGAATAACTAACATTGAAATTTATTAGACTTGTGCACCATTGCGAATTGATTTACATTGAAAGCTTATGATATTTATTAAATGTTGACATTAAACTGCTCATCGGGATCCTTTACATCAGAATATCAAAGACACAAAGCATTTTTTATTTAACCCATTTGTCTCAGTCTCATTATTTTTTTATATGCATTTAAGAAGCTATGATAGTTTTGCTAATGCACTCACAGAATAGAGTTGCAAAATGTATACCTATATTGACTTCAGTACTGTCATTTTCCAAAAATAAATTCAAAAATAACAAAACAAAACCTAAAAACAAAAATTATATTTTAAGGATTACAAGGTGTCTTTTTCAATTACATATTTTCTTTTATGGAAAATGGGCAAAGGCATCAAATGGGTTACTAATAAATTTATTTGGGATCGGATTCTGTACACTGCCTAAATATAAATTTATTGAATAAAATTAATTCACACACAGCTTTCTATCAATTCCAGAGTTAAACCAAATGTCTTACCGAGGTAGATGAAGGGGTAAGAAGACCACTTTTACTTGATGATACCGTTCTACGTACATCAGCTGCATGTTGTCTGCAAGTAAGTATAAATAAACAATAACAAATACTAGTAAAATATCAATTATTTTGCCTACTTATTGAGTTTTTGGGTAAATGCTCTTTGGGTAGTGGCCATAGTTTAGGCAGGGGAGCAGTTTAGTGTGCAGTTTATGCTAAGCAAATTACACTTAATTATTAAAATTAGCTCTCATAATTATAACCGTTAGGGTTACTATTAACTGGAAAAGTTATAAGTAATAATAAATCACAAACTCCAAAGAAAATAAATAAACATTAAACAATAAAAACACAGCTGTCACTGTCAGGAACTCTAATCAAACTCCTCAACTTTTGACATTTCAGTTCCGATTAACACAATCGGCAATTCAGAACCGTAACGTCATGTGATAACATAGCACGTGACTATTTTATACGGTGACCAGATCTAAGTCACGTGGCTATACAACTTTTTGACATTGTCTTAATTCAAATCATTGATCTACCATAAAGTTCCTAGAATGGCCACGTAATTACAAAGGCGCCAAAAATCGAAAAAATTACAAATTTCTAATTTGTTTGACTATTTTAGGCATGAATTTGCAGATTACGTGTCATTTTTTAAAATGCAAGTCCTTTAAAATTTTGAGATTTGAGAAAGCCTAGAAGCAGAAATACCATCTGCAATTATGTTAAAAGAATACCAGGGCAAATTAAGTAAAATTTAGGCATTTTATTTCTGATTTTCTTTTTTTTATACAGTAGGTATAACAAATTTATTGAATATACAGCCAAAAATAATTACTTATTATTTTAGGCAAGTTATTTCGATTTTATATCATTATTCATCCATATAAAAGAGCCTCTCTCTCATATTGATTGCACAATAATATTATCACAACTCACCTGTAAAATAATGCTACAAGTCATTAAGTAAATATAACAAAAAATTAACAATAAAAATAAATGATTATACTGAAATAACTCAAAATTCACTTAATTAACAACTATACAGTCATCAACTGACCGGAGCACCAAGGACAATGATGAAAATTATCATCAGGTTCCACTAAATTGCTACTCTTAATTTCCGTTAACAAACTGATAATTTCTTCGGCAGTTTCGTTAGTAGTTTCTCCTCCAGCTTCTGGTTCTGCATTTCCGTTCCAGGCTGCTTCGTTGATTTGCTTATGTTGCTCCAATTCTTCTTTAGGTGCATTTACTACTCTTCTAATCAGTTGATTCAGTTTGTCAAGCTTGATTTTAACTTGTTCCCGATCTGTAGCTAATTGTTTTAATTGCTGGTCTTTTTCCACAGCTCTTTGTTTCAAAACCATTCTTTGATGCTGATAGAGAGCAACGTATTCACCGATTGTTTCCGTTTCACCTTGAAGCTGCATTACTATATGCTCCAGACGTTGTTTTTCATCAGTGAGATCAGCAATTTCTTGCATCGTTCTTTTAACTTTTTCTTCTAGACACTTCATGATGTTTTCAGTGTTTAGCAATTGTTCCTCCTCGTTAGGTTTTATACTTTCTTCAACACTGTTTGATTGGTTAGCGTCACTAGTTCCGGCTTCTTTTTGGCTTTGAAGTCTGGCTATGGTTTTTTTAGCTTCCAATAATTCTTGCTGTAGCACATGAGCTGAATGATCGTGTGCTTCGTAATGACGCAATCGATCTTCTAGTTGTTCATGCGCTATTGCCTGACGAACTGCCGTTTCAGATGTTTCGCGTAGTTTGGTGAGTTCCTGATCTTTGATTTCAATGGCGTCGGCCATTGATTGGAGGATTCCTTCGGTTTTCTGCAGTTTTTCTATTAACTCCTTGTTGGTTTGTTGCTGAGCTTTTAAGTTCTCTGTTAGTTCTACTTTATCGTTGTTCTGAAACAAAAATAATTAACTGAGTGGAAAACTACTCTCACCAATATCAACACTTACCAATTTCATTACCACTTCTTGCATTCCCTCCAATTGCTGTTTCAGTTCCTTATTCTGTTGAATAGCAACCGAAGCAGCCACCTTGTCACTTTCCATTGTGGCCAACAGTTTAACGGCATCCGGTTGATTGCCTCGCAATTGTTCCACCAAACTTTCCAACTGTGAAATGGAATCCGTTTTAGCATCCAACTCCTTCAAAAGCAATTCCTTTTCGTTGGAAACTCTGGTAAAATTCTCTTCTGCTGTAGTTTTTTCAATGTGCAATTGCACGTTTAACTCTCTGGCCTTTTCAAGCTCAGTTTTCAACTCAATCGAATTTGACCCGCGTGTAGCGTAAGCTACTTGCTCATTCTGTAAGTTTTGTAACTGTTTTTCTAGTGTTCCTATGTGTTTGATGCGTTCCTGCTCTTGTAGGACCAGTTTTTCATTCTCGTGCTGTAGCTGTTCCAATTTTGACGATAAATTCACTATTTGAGCTGCAAAAAAATCCCTATAAATTCTCTTTAATTGTATTCTTGCAAAACAAACCAACCATTTAGCTGCTGCGCATATTGTTGATACTGCACAGTAGATTCGTCTCGTTCGTTTAGGATGGATTTCAGTCTTTGATTTAAACTGGCAATTTCACTTTGCAAAGAAAACTTTTCTTGGGTTAGTTGTTCAACTTCACTGCTAAATCCTGGAGAACCGGCCGAAGAAAATTGCTGGATTCTTACCTCTGCTAGAGACAGTTTACTCTTCAGGTCCTGTTAAAAAGAAATGGGTGTTTAAGAGCACATACTTTTTAGAAATTGATAAATTTCTTTGGAAACGGTGAAATAAGACGTTGCTATGGGGCAAGTTGTTTTCATAGAAATTATGCTATGATGAACATGTTTAGGGATATCAAACAAAGTTTGGAATTTAGATTGAACCTACAGGACGATTTACAACCGACACAGAACAGGGGAGTGTAGAAAATCTCAAAACAAGTAGGTTTGGCATTTGTGTGCAAAAAAAAAACTTATAAATCAAGTTGCTGCTTGTTAGAGCAATAAAAGGTGTTTGGTGATAGTTGTACCTTAAAAATTGAATAACTTTTAATGATTAAATTTAGAAACTTTTAAATATCAAATAATCATGTTTTGGTATCAACAATTACTAAACATACTTTGGCTATTTCCTTTTTATTTCATTAATAATGTGTTATTGATAATAACGAAATCTTTAAAGAAATTAACAAGGTGAAAAAATGTTTTTTGTGTCATTGCAGCATGTGTTTTGACTATTTCAATAACATGTGTCTTAAACATCCATTTTTTTTTAATTTAATGAAATATACATGTTTTTACAAGACTCCAAAATTGAATTAAAGGAAAATACTAATAAGTATTTTAACAGTTATTTTCCCATTCCCTACACACTCCCTAAATTATGCCATATGATTACCAAGGTATAATTAACACTCAGTTGTCTGAATATAAAAAAAATCAAACCAACCACCATACAATATAAAAAATAGCAATTTATTGGAAATAACCAAGACATTACCTTATTTTCCTGTTGCCACCTAACATTTTCTTCCATTACAGTTTTAAGTTTTTCCCTTACTTCCAATACATCTTGGAACAACTCATCTTTTTGCTCCTTTAAACTCTTATACTCCTGCCTCAAATTCTCTAACCCTTTACTGTACTGCTCTTCTAAACTTTCGGATTTAGCCTTTTCTGACTTCAAATTAGCCAACTCCCTTTCCATATCAGCTACCCGGCCTCTAGAAGCTTTTAATCTGGCTTGCAGTTCTTCACAATCTGTGGTTTTCTGTTTGCATGTGAGTTCATACTGACTCAAATTGGAGGACAGTTCAGTTTTTTCGGCTACTAGAAGACCAATGGTTTGTAAGTGATTTTGAAGTTCAGTTTTCAATCTTAAAATTTCTTGAGCATTGTGCAGGTCATTTGAGGGAGAGGTGGTGTGTTCAGCTTCCAGTTGAGCTATCCGGGATTGTAGTTGTGTGTTTATGGCTTGAAGCTGTCTGGACTGAAGTCTTTCTGTTTCCAAGTTGGCTGCAAGTTCAATATTGCGTTTCTCCAAATCAGTAATAGAACCCAAAGATTCATATTCATAACTAGGCTCCATCATTTGGGCTAGTTGGTCTGACAGTTGTTTTAAGCTTTCCACATTTCTTGAGTCTTGTATCTCCCTTTTAGTCAAATCTGATGAATTGTCTATTTGATCATTGGTATTGTTTATATCAACTCTTTCTGAAGGAGATGGACCAGAACCTAGGTAATCAAATAATTTTTGATTATCTGTGGGAGAAAAATAATTATTACTATTATCTTGTTGAAAATGTACAACAGGAAAAGATGACTTTCTTAAGTACTCCCTTTGTTCAAGGTCACTTTGTTTTATTTCTGGATAATCCTGAGCCACAGCATCTTCATCACTGCTAGATTGCTCTTCATTATTCTGTGTTGTTTCTGGCTCTGTCACAGGTCGTGGACTGGTTTCAGAAGGAAAAAGTGTATACTCATCATTGCTAAGGGCATGGCCTGCTTGTGCAGCTTCAGTAGTATTGTCAAAATATTTAGGCATGCCAATGTTATCTTCACTGTCCTTTAACATGCCACTTTCAAAAGTATTAAAATATGTTAGAAGTTGAGATTCTTCTTTGTTTCTGTCCTCATTTCTTTGTTTTTCATTTTCCTCCTTAAGTCCAGTTGAAATGTCATCAAAGAATGAGGAAGCAGGACTTGGGACACCAAAGTAACTTGTTAAGGAAGATTCCTCATTCCCTTGGGTGCTTTCCTGAAATTTGTTAGCTAGAGAAGTTATAGTGATGTCAGTAATAGGATCAGGTGATTGTAATGTTTCCAAATTGTTTGATTCTATAGGGGTTGTACGACTACTTGAGGGCACACTTGACTGCTCAGCAGGATCGTCTGGAGGGACTTTTGAAGCAGTCTCCCCAGTCCTTTTCTTCTTGAGTTCCTGCAGTTCCTTGAACTAAAAAAATACAGGCAAGTGACAATAGAGTGATGATGTGGCTAACCTAACTTTTACATGAATTTCAAAATATTATTATATGATCTAAAGTGTGTAAATAAAGCACAAAATCTTTGGTAAATATAGAAAGTCATTGGACTTACCCTTTTTTTGGTGCTGGCTAATTTGAGTTTCTTGTCTGTAGTAACATCTGCCATGTTTGCAATATATGATTTGTTTGGTTTATTACTGTTGAGAGCAGATTGTAAAATAGCCTAACGAATACCAGAAAAGGCCCAATTGCATGCACAATTTTCCGGTCATCCTTTTATGTTTACTTATTCATAGAAGAAGGAAAATAACAAAAATTATAGGGTCTCTTTAAATAAATAGAAACAATTTAGAGGGGGTGCTGTCATCTGTCATTATCAGCTGTGTTTTTATTGTCAGCCAATCAAACACGTTTCAAAAGATCAGTGAAATGGTTCTAGATTCTAGATGGGGAATGACATCGACTTGAATTTGACATTCATGCCAGTTTTTATTGGCGCAAGTAAATCTATGCATGTGTAACCTCTCCTTTAAGAGAGATTACACTTTACCAAAAGTAATAATGTAGATTTAAAAACTCATTTAAACATAAAAAAAAATGTTTGATATACTTATTGTCATATTGTTAATCCTACAGAATCTAGCGTGGGAAGGACCACTGTGATAACTAAAATTTTACCTTCTTGCGTTGACATGCGTTAACATGAGGTAAATCAAATTATCTTGACAAGTGGCGAACGTCTCATGTATTGGGAGCAACTAAAAATTTACCTCCTTGCGTTTTTGCTCTCCTAATAATTTAGTCGGTTTACTCCTAAAATTGTTTGAGAACTAACTAAATTCTCAAGTTTTTTCCGCTTTCCTGATAAATCGTTTTCTGTACAAATTGAAGAAGAGATTCTAGAAATAACTAAGATATACATACCTTCTTGCTGTTCTGCTCCTAATACTATTGATTTTGGTATATTTAGTTTTTTCTGTAACAACCGTGCAACAAGTGCTTGTTTCATGGACTCGATAATAGGAATAATAAAAATCAAGTTACAGTTTCACATAATGGTTTATTTACTCTACTATATTCAGAAAATGAGGGCCTAAAAGCCCCTTGTTGTATGATCTACAGATCATCATCACATCATTAGTTTATCCTTATTACATATTAATAATTAATAAACAATAGTATATCAATAATCATGTCTATGAGACATAACGGTGAACGTGTAAACTTGACAAAATGTTTGACTACAGAAATGTTTGAAGAATAGGAAAATAAAAAAAATTGATTTTGTTATTATTATTTTTTTATATGGCACAAAATGAATTCCTGATTTACACAAAAAAATTGTAATAACATCAGGCAAGGAAGGTCGGCAAAAAATATAATCACACACTTTATCAAATAATTAGTTCACTGTAGCTTCACAACCGAGACATGCGTGCAGGAATATAATAGATTCTAATGTTTACAACCTCATTAAAGGAAGATTTATTACGTAATTAGGTATATTGTTATGCGGTAGAAAGAGATAGAGAGACAGAGGTTACAGGAATTCCTACACGGGTGCCGTTTTAGCTCGGCGACAATGAGGAAACCAGGCCGATTACATTATTCTGAACTCCTATTTTAATATATTATATAAGGTATATACCGTCATACATACATATTCATTATTTAATTAATCATTATTACTTTACACGTTCAGTGACAATAATAATAATTTTATATTATAATATATTTATTATTTTATACAATCATAAAATTTATATTTCTCCAAAAATAATCTTGTTAAATTTTCAAAATAGTTCCTCGTTGTCAGCGAGCCGCCTCGCCTTTTATTCCAGGATTATTGTACCTAAAATTAACTTTTCCCCACAAACCGGTTTGTTACTTTAACATAGATGATTGGTTAACTGTGGAGTTAACGAAACATTACATGTTATTCCGTATTTCAAATCGGATTGAGGATCAAATGTATATAACGTCTACTTATTAACGGTGCCGTTAAAAAAACGCCGTCAAATCGGCAGTTCTTTAACGGTCCCTATCGTGATGTGACTTAAATAACAATCATTACTAAAAATATCACAAAATTGTTGTTGATCAAATTAAAAAAGGATGAGCCACGCTATATTTACATGTTTCTCGGATTCAAGGGTAAAAAGTCCTTTTTATGTGGCTCACGCTAAGGATCACTCTGTTTTTAATTATTATTCTGGAAATTTCGGATGTTTTACTAAAAAATATATCAATTAACAACAACTATAGGTTAATGACCTAAACACTATTTAGGTCGACGCTTATTTTATTTAAGAAATTCACTCGGTATCTTCCTCATCACCAACTCATCGCCTTAGTCAGTTACCGTTAAAAAAACACACAATAAATATAATAACAGAAAACAAAAAAAAAAATATCATTTATAAAACATCTTCAAAAACAAAAACACGTAAACATATAAAAATATAATAAATTTCTTTTTTTCATTTGTAATATTTAGATATCATTATTAGATTATTTCAAACCTACTTAATAATAATTATATCAGCTATCCAAGGTAATATTCTTTATATTATTACATTTCGAGAAATTTTCCAGGCAACTGACGGGCCTTCGTGTTAATAATATTTTACTACGTTAAAAACTTTAAATAACCAAAGTTTTTCAAGCGTTACGACTCCAACAGAGTGTTGTGTGTTGTCGGCTGTCGATTTTTGACAGCCAATTAGCCAAAGCTCTCATAATCAGGGAAAAAAGCGCAGCCCAACAAAATAAAGCGAAGCAAACTTGGCGTTAATTTTACGCTCAACTAATTATTTGATTACAAATTCGTCAAAGGAACAACGCCACAAAAATTGTCTGTCATCGGTATAGCATCTATTACGTAACAAGTGTTGTAAGAAGCGTTTTACGCACGGGTAGGACCGAGAGGAAATTCCATGAATGCGTAATGGTTTATAAGGTGAATAAAAATTTGCAAAGTGAAATTTTAGATTCTTAGATAAAATTTTTAGTGTTAAAAAAATTAGAAAGTGATTTAAATAGTTATTTACTAAGTATTTTAGATTGGAAATTGAATTCTCACACTAGCGAGAAAATTGGAATTTTCTGTAATAAAAAGCAAAAAATAATACGCTGAAAGTAGTGCCAACTATACGAGTACAAACACGTTTTTAGTCAGATTTGTGGTAGAACAAATTGTTTATATTTTTAAAGAATAAAAACGATGAAAAACGTTACAAATTAAGTCAATTTCTCATTTGTTAAATGTGTCTTTTTCTTCAACTATTAAAAATAGTCAACTTAATAGTTATAGCTATAGTTGACTAAATAATACATCGCCATACAAGCTACACTATGTATTTAAAGTCTTTAGGAGTTTTAGAGAAAACTTACGAATTGACTGCCTTTGCCTTTTACATCTTTCTTCAATTTAAGTTGGCACTTCTATAATTCTGAAACGTAAAAATAGCTAAATCAACACTTTGATGTTAGTGCTGTTTGTTACCAACACAACAACCATCAAATTAACCTGATTTATATGGAGATTTTGAATGTTGTGAGGATTTTATTAAAAAATTGTACAGTTTCATAAAAATGTAAATAAAATGGTGTTTCTCACAACTTTCTTAGTATTAATGTAGTAAATTGATCAAAGGTCAAGAATAATGCTTTATTGATGTAAATAAGTTATAGACAGAATTCTGACTTTGTTCCTTTGAACGTATACAAATCAGTAGCGGGGCGATATAAAGCGACGACGTTACAAAAAAGGACTTTTAGTTTCGTTTCACGTCACGATTGGGTCTACTTTTCTATTTAGCATCAACAACAACTGTACAAGTAAAAAGGGCGTGAAAATAACAATAAAATATTATGTATTTATCATTGTAAAAAATCACAATTTTCTTCTTTTTTTCCTTTAATATATACCTAAGGATATATTTGGTAAAAAATGGAAGCCGAACATTCAATTTTTCTCTCCGTCAAACGTAAAAACAGTAATAATTGTCATGATTTGCCGAGGATAAGGAAACAAAATAAGCGTAAGCGAGTTTTGTTAGAAGGAAAGCGCTTATAAGCGTCGTTAACATGCAGCAAGCAAATTAGCTGAGGAGTGAGGGGTTAAAGCTATAAATCTAACGGCTACATTGTAAAACATTCTACTTTCTACTGATTGCTACAATACTCTTGTTTTAGTAATTAACAATATACAAGTAATAATAGTAATAAGCGATTAAGGATAGGTTCAAACTACGACTATCTTACTCGTTACTGACAAGGGCGATTTACCCCAAAATGTCCACGTACTAAACAACAAAAAATAAAACCACAGATATTGGGTTAATTAAAACCTACTCAATAAAAATACAGTTATCACAGTGGAGTCACCGCTTAAACAATTAGGTATTAATAAACTTAAAACCTCTTATAAAACTGACGGCCCGGAAAATTCCAAAACCTCCAGCAAATTATTAATAATATTGTATCACAATAAGCGAGTTCCACACATTCTGACAATATGATTGTCATTTTGTCGGGTTGGGCCGGGTAGATATTTTACGGGCCGTCCTGTACACCTAAGTTATCAATTATTATAAATTATTATTATTTTGTGTTACATAAGAAGCGACAGTTTGGGTTAAATCACCCCGAAGCTATATTCTACACGGAAATGGTTATGATGAACTTGTGAGTGTGACATATTTCTTACTATTTGTATTAACAGTATACGGAAATGGTAAGGTCTGTTCAATATGGAAAACGTTGCTTTTGTTTGACAAAGTTGTCAAATCTCTTCTAGCTCAGTAGATTTACTTCCAAAGACTGACGAAAAAATATTGAACTTGTAATTAACTGTGCAGTATTTGATTGGTCAAGAAAAAGCTGAAAATGTTAAAAGCATTTTTTCTGCTATTTCTTGAAATAATTAGTATTTTTCAAATGTAACGCATGTATGTAACTTTAAATTGCACAACTTTCTCTCGATTCAACCGAAATTTAAAAACTTTTTATAGGCAATTAATCGTAAGCAAACACAATAGCAAATCAATGCTTTTGACACAAATAGAGTAAAGCTTCATAAGTAACATTATACCGGATTTGACAGTTAGTTACATGACCATTTTATTAGAAAGACCAACATTTTCTTGTGCAACCAAGCCATTTCCTCGAAAATAACAAAATTTAGAAGGTAAGTGATTTGGGTTTGGGGGAAAATTTACCTACATTAAATCAAATTCAGTACACCTCTGTATGCGTGGTTGCATAACCAGACTGTAGCGTTAATATTGTATCTTATTTGTGTCATATGTTTAGTTTATTAATTTAAAAAACTAGAGGAGATTTGGCAACACTGTAAACAGAATAGAAAAAACTGCAAAAATTTCAATCTTTTTCCCCATTTAGCGGACCTTGTATCATTGGACCTCATTGACATTGCATATAAAATAATGTAATTTGTTACTTTTGCGCTATTTTGACAATATGAGAGCCTTTAAAAGGTTTAGTATAGCAAATTTGTTACAATAACTCAGTTACATCTAATTGTGGCTTTATGACTATGATGTTCGCTCAAGAGATGTTTTCGTGCAAATACAAATCTCTTTTAATGAGTATCAAACTCATTTCAACACTTTAGACGGTTTCATACATAATTTTCTTTCTCCTTTACAACAAAATATGCAATGCAACAAGGACGGAATTGCTAATCATAGTTTTTAAAAAATTTGTATTTTTGTTAATAACAGTAAAGTTACATCATACCACTTCCAAAAGTTGGGGTATATTGATGCGGGGAGGCAGGAGAGCGCAACCCAACATTGACACTAAAAAACGATGCGCACGCGCTAGAAGCAAAGCAGAGACCCGTGCTCAACCGTGGAGCTTTCAATTATCACTATCCCAGATCAAAGGAAAAAACAGTTAACTTTACGGACATTGACATTTTATTTGGTGAATTTTACTGGCGGTTGTAAACCTCATTTTATTGCACGTGTTTTGCAGCAGTACAAATTCACTTTTTTAGTTTTTTTCCTTTAATCGTGGATAAAGTGGATATTCTTGATAGTTTTTAAATGCTTATCAATCGTCACAAAATGTAATCGTGCAGGAACTCGTTGGTTTACTGCGACGTACCGTGGAAGAAAAGTCAGTCGCTCTAAAATTATTATTCTGACTAGAATTTTTTTACAGCGTTGCGTTTTTCTCGAGACAAAGAGAGAAAAACGTGGTTGGGGATTTTTGAATCAAAAATTTAAAGCTTCATTCGTTGTGGAACCGGAACGAACAACTCGAAAAAGGCCGGAGTTTTTCGCTTATCTACCTTATATAGGAACATTAACAGTTTTTCGTTCATTTGATTCGGATTGTGTGTCCCCAAAATGATTTTTTTTTATAACTTAACGGTATAGCTATTTGTTTTTTTAATTTTAGAATATTATTCAAAAACTTCGACGTCGAACAAGCAGGATTCTCGCTCACTCGCTCGCACATCCTATTACGCTACGAATATACCGCACACCGCTTCGTGACGTTTCTAACAATCACTGACGCCGTCATCAAGACGACGAGTGTTAAAAACGTCACGGAACGGCCCGCAAAAATTTGTCCGGTCATCACATGACGCGGCAATAATCTTGTATAATAAAAGTCTATGCAAATATATAAACGTTGCGATAAATAATAATAGTAATAATGATAATAAGAATAATAATAGTAAGAAGATAAAGAAGTTTGTTTCGGTGTTAGTCGTTGTGGCTACTGGTGGTGTTGCGTCAGGTAGGAAGTTAGGGCGGCCATAACCGGGGCTGGAGGCAGCATTATGGGGATGTGGTAGTACTTGCAGGCAGAACGACAGCACTGGCCTTTGGCGGCATCGCGACATACCGCCACCCGGTTGTCGATCACTTCCACCCCCTCGCCTAGAAACAAAACACATTTAATTTGAATATTATTATATGAAGTTTTTATTATCGTTTTCTGAGAGTACCACTAATAGTACCGGTACAATAGATAGAAAAAACGAGGATGACAGTATACTTTGTCCACGACCACTCTTTCATAACACTAACTACAAGTATAGGCTTGTATGAATTTGACATTAAAACATGTGTTTTAATGTCAAATTCAAGAAAAGATCGATTGCAAATTTTCTATATCTATTGAGTCACTATTAAACTAAGTAGTTTTACCATCCCCCACTCAAAACCTTTGTGTCCTAAAGCATTACGATAATTGAACGTTATGCGGATTAGAGGTGTAACTAATCAAATTAAGACTTAAGTAAACAAGAGCGGAATATACTGGTAAAGTTAATCGCGGAAATTCAATAAGTCAGTAGAACTGAAAGAAAAGCTCTAAATTTATTATCAGTTTCTTTACTTTCAGGATGCGAATGTTTTAAGTGAATTAAAGTTCGCAATGTGCATATATTTGCGGACTGATTAAAATAAGTAAATCTAAGGGAATTAGGATTAAAGTCAGTTGACATTTATTTCCACAGTTTTAAATAAGTTGCAATCTAAGCAAACTTACTTTATTGTTTATTAGAAAAATATGTCTTTATGATTTATTTTGGCTTGCTACAGTTTTAGTTCTTATGACAAAACTCATTAAATATCTGACTTGTTTCTTTTAATTCATAGGTAGACACTTTAAGTCAGGATAACCACTTGGACGTTTTATAGTTAAACGTTCATCTGAAGTTAATCTGTAAGATTTTCATGTTAAATTTAGCATAAACTGATTTGAAACTATACAGGGTGAATTTTTAATAGTTTGACATTTTAAATTAAAACAGCATTTAATTTTAGGCACGCATTAAGACGGTTTTTATTTTTTTACTGGGAAATGGTGCGTCGTAGCAAAAAATAATAAAAGGGGTTTTATTTTTAGAATTGAACAAGGAATTCAATAATAAATTTTATTTTGAAAAAAACCAGTAGGGTAATATTTTTTTTTTGAAAATGTTTTAAAAAAATTATACGCACGCCACTGGTAAACGCAAGAAAATTGTTGTTTCTTGGAAAATTTCCTTTCCACGTAGCTATTGACACCTACAAAATTTTGTTTAATTACTTCAAGTGGTTTGGCCAAAATCACTAAATTATTATTTTTTTCAGTAAAACTTTGACACCCTGTATCTTCGTTATTGTTCATATTTCGAAAAAGTGTCAAAGAAAAAAAACCTTGTTTTTTGAATCCCTATTCGCAGGTGAAAGGAAAGCACCAACTTTGGAATCACCCTGTATAAGTGACCTTAAAAACATTGTGTGTTCCGAAAAAGTGTATATTAAATTAATTGGATGTCATTACTGGTGCAAATAAAAATTTTAAAGGACAACCTGTATATTTTAAGATACAATTCTGCTTGTCAAGAACTACGTAATGACCTACTATGTGTTGTATTAAAAGTTTACTGTTTCTGAGATGTTTACAGTCAAAGTTGTCATGATTAACTTCACAGGAAAATGCATTGTAAGTGTAGTTTTTGAATGAATATCTGTGGCGTGGACAGGCCACAGATATTCATTATTTCAAATGAAACACGTAGTATACTTTAGAACACTGATTAGGAGTTCAATTGAAATACACTATACATACTGAGCACTTTCCGATAAGTTTCTACACTCCTTTTGTTTAATTATCATTATTGACATGGATAAATAAATAATCATCAATACGTACCCTAAATAACGAGGATATTTAGGACCCATAATATCCATTTCGATTAGATTAATAGGAATTCTCGGAAAATCGAAAACATGACATATTTATTAAAAGTATACTAACTAAATTGTTTTTTTACCAAATCGTACTCACCTTCCTGTAGATGTACAAACTTGCATGTAGGCCGGGTGCAAAGGCCACGATTAAAATCTTGGCACACCGGGAGGGTGTCCAGTAACTGCAAAAACATTGGTAAATTAGTGTTGCCTTGTTATACACAAACGTCGTTCAATCAACAGTAAAATACAAGAGAACGTTCTTAAAAATATCGGCTGCTTCTGCGGTGAGTTGCTCTGAATAGTACAATAAAAAACATCCGCAAAAGCAGCAATATAATCGAAATCATCGGACGCCGAGGGATCGAATTAACAGAAAAAGTACGCGTTGTCTATCATTCTTCATCATCAATGGGAGCTTAACTTCAACAGATAGTCAATCATTCTGCATTCAGCAGGACATCGAATTGGAAGCGTCACGATTCTAAGAAAACACTAACAACTACTTAAAAACGACAAGCGTATAATAAATGTTGCAGCGAAAGTCGAAACCAAAGCCAAAAAGTGTTATACAACGGGAGTATGACGATAAGTTGGAACTTAGTGTGTTACATGCAGAATGTTTGAGAATCTATTTCAATTTACGGGCTAGTATAGAAACGATTGAAAGCTGTGAAAATGTTTTGCTAGGTTGGACGGGTAATCGGTTTTTGATTGTGTAGCAGAAATAGCGTTTTAAGCACATTTATTACCAAATGTACAATATCAAAAAAGTTTGTTACTAAATTCTACGCCAATATAAGCTAAAAGCAAAAATTATATAGCTATCACTCTAAACTTGCCAATGTGCAGCCATTGTGCTGTGATTTACACAAATGCTGTAAATTTACTTATTATTTTAAAAAAATGTCAAAGATAAATTTTTATTGCTATTAGTCTGTTCGCAGAGGCAATCCCTAACTGGTTTCCAACTCAGAAACAGTAAATGTCAAGTTTCATTGGTTGAATGTTCACGTGGCGTTTTCTGATTTGTGGCCAATAGATGTCTTAATAATTCTCTCTGCGAACAGACCTATAAAGAATTTACTTATTTTCTTGGGTCGATTAAGGCAATTTTTTTATCAATTTCAAATGAATTAGCTTTATTGTTGCATTAGATCGTAAGACTTATTTAAAGAGGAATTAAGGTCAACTGAGTTGGATTAATAGTTTGGCCTTGCTGGAGAAACGCTCTAAGATGAAAAATGTTTGATAAAGTAATTGTTAAATTAACGCTTTAGCTGTAAATGACCGACGAGAATACTTTAGCAATAATTATTTGTTTATCTATGCCGTAAAATGCTATTTTTTGGGCCGAAAGAAAGTTCTTGAATGATCTTAAGGTTTTTTGGTCAATGTTTGTTTTCGCCTAGGTTGTCATGACGGAAACCATGACTTTATGCCCTATAGTTTTTTATTCATCATTTTTACGACTAATGTAAAGTAAAAAACCTTCGATTACGCATCCAACCAGTATAGCTAAAAAATTTAAAATGGGGCGGGGAGAAACAGTCGAACTACAAATTACTGGCACCGTTAAAGCGCAAACTCACTCGCAACTAGCCTTCAAAGGAAAGCCCGTCAAAGACGACGGCGTCACCCTACATGTCAAAAAAAAAACACAAAAATACAAACAAGTTACAATGTATGGGGTGGTGGCACACACAGAAAGCTAAAGGGTTAAGATTAGTTGAGTTAAGCAACATTGTAACTTGCTGTTAGTTGAACACTATGTTTTTGGGATTAATATCGTAAATTAAACCGTGCAAGCCGTCCTACAACTGACTAATATCGACACTTAGAACTTTGCTCAATATTAACAAATATGTTCTAAATGTCAACAAATGGCACTATGGTGCTGACAACACAGAAATCTAGATAGGCATAGAAAAATTAGATCAGATTGGTGCGCATTTAGATTTCTGCGTTTTAGTTAAAGTACATACGTGAACCAATTGTATTTTTTGTTGTTCTAGCGTAAATGTAGCACAGCTTACTGGGAGGGAGGAGACAAAGCGAAAACAACGTGAATACCTGTCCTTGCTCGTCAGTGTAGATCACAAAGGGGGCGTTGGAGGGCGTAGGCGCACCATTGTCTATGATGGCGTCATGCAGAGATATTTGAAGTGCATCAGCGAGAAGCGGGCATCGCAGTTACACAGCCATAGTATACGAGTAAGTAAACCCACCAGACACCACCGTATGTTTGTTTTCAATGTTTTTTTATTTATTTATTTTTTTAAATGAGAGGTTAAGTTTATGTTGTTGCGTTGGGAGAGCGGGGTAGTTCGCATATACGCACAACGGCAGTTGACGATTGTTAGATAGATAAACGTGTGCGTTGGCGGTAAGCATGAAACAGATAAAAAGCAAATCAAATTGTTGATTTATAGTATCATTCCCTACTCAAGTACAGTACAATCTACGTAAAAGTAGAACATTAATCAGTCGAAACTGCAAATCGAAGTACTAAAAGCGTCAAGCAAATTCTTCAAACATTTTTAAATAAGTAAAATTTGCTTTAATTGTACAGAAATCAGTATTCTGTCTGTTTAAGGGTAAATTTTTACTATAACAATCAACAGATTTCCAAATAATTTGAAACTCTAACAAAGACGTACCTGTTTAAAATATTGAAATTTTTCATATAATACAGTGTCAAGGTTTGGTTAGACATGAAATTTATCCATTTGATAACTTCAAAAAAACATTATTTGTCACACTCAAAAGTGTTATCATCATCCTGTTTTTGTTTCATTTTCCCTATGCATTGCATTATTTAAACATGTTTTACTTCAAATTAACCATCTTTTACAACACTGTAATCAGTTATTTTAGTTCTGCGATGGAAACTTCGACAACAAAACACAACAGCATAATTACCTTAGTTTTATCTTAATTAACAACTTTTCAAAAACAATTCTCTAGATCGAGTTTAATTTCGTATGTGGGTGCTAGGTAAAGCAACAGAAAATTTGTTTGGTAATGAGTGTATTCACAACAATGGTTCGGTTCAAAGACCCAATTTAATTTGTCTTCATCCGTTAGATAAAATCTTTCTATAGACACTTTATATGCAATGAATTCTTAAGACAGACTATTTTGATTCGATTTGCAGTTTAGACTGAACTAAAATGTAAACGGTTCAACCAAAATGAAACCGTCAAACAGAGCAAAACTAAGTGCCAAACATAATTACTGCGGCCCAGATACTCAACTACCCAGAAGTACTGAGCCAAAAAAAAGTTACTTACAATAGCTGGAAATCTACCTAAACAGCTGATAACAATTACTTATCCTAAAGCAAAATAGAGAAAAGACTTATGTTAAAAAAATAAATCACATTAAGTAAGTATTAAACAGTAGTATGAGAAGGAGGAACAAAGCCAATGTTACTGTGCCAATGCTGCCAATGGAGGTCTGCAAATAATTAAAATTGTAATCAAAACAAAACACCAAAAAACGTACGGGTACTTTTACTTACTTAGTACTACAAGCTACATGAGAGTAGTAGTCGTCCCGCAAGCAAAACAGCGGCTTTCAGGAAAAACATAACTAGGACATGCACAAATATGAATACGCCCACCAAAATCCTAATTATATTTTCCAAAGCGCGCAGGCGCACGCCAACGGTACCGTACCTACCGCGCTAAATACAATATTTAATAAAAGCGTCTAAATTCACTACGGTGGTTCCACACACAAAGTTCTTAACTTTTCAATGTCAGACATAAAACCAAAGCTGAAGGAGCAAATATTTATTCGCCCTCTTCGTAGGTTACTATAGAGTAGTACCTCTACTATTTATTAATATTATAGCGTTGTGCAATGTGCAGGCAAATGAATTTCTAGTAGACTTAGTTTCAAGTTAAAAGGTAATACCCCCAACATTAACTAACAAACAGCTGAAAGGTTGTTTTTTGGTTAGAAATGGTGCAAAATAAGAATAGTTTTCTTTTGTACAAAATGCACATTACACAAGCTGAAGCGTATAATGTTTTGGACGAAGTGGTGTTTTAGGAAATTCTTTCCCGTTGTACTGTTACAGCACTTTATTTTTAACAATCATTGTTAAAAAAATTAACACCCAACAAGTTGATACATTAACTTAAAAATAAAGTGCATTGGTAATTCTGAACTTTCTTTTAGTTCAGCAAAAAAATAAACAAAATGATATAAAGTTACTGAACTATACTGTAAAAAAGAGGATAGGGGGAAAAGACGAAATAATAAGCATAAAAAAATGATTAATAAAACAAATATCATGCATTTTCAAGCATTATTATTACAAATAGTAGCCGTGATAAATACATACACCTCAGGATTAGAACAATACAAATACACAAAGTAAATCATCGACTTTATGGCGAGAGAAATATAAGGACGCTATGAATGTGACCCACACCTTTTCAAATGTATATTATAGCGGAAGCGTGATCAGCAGCCTAAAAGGCACTACATTATTATATTGTAAGTTGGATTTAAGGTGGCTGGCAGCTGATTACGCGCACACTTTGGCAGTGATCGACATGTTTTTTCTTATTCTGCTTGTGCTTGAACAAGCTCAGAAATAAGCTCTTTGAGAAGCAAAAACACGTCGAAAACAACCCGTAGCTCTAGCCATTTACCCAAAAAAAATCTACTTCACAAAGCGGTCAAACGTCGAGCTGATTCACTTTTCTAACCTGTCTGATAACACTAATAATAATGTAGTAATCATCCTACTTAAAAATGCAATTTTTTCACGTATCTTCTAAACTGATTAATTATTATCATTAAATATAATAGTAAAATGATTTTTGTATGTTTATAATACATGCATCACAACTTTATCAAACGTACGTATAAGAAACTACTACGTACGTCACTAGTTACGTTACTTCATAATTCCTTTTTGTTTTTAAACTGATTAGTATACCGTAAATGCTAATTAGTAAGACACATCTTTCAATTTTCTGTAATTATTACCGTTATAATAATAGGATAATAATACATTAAAACCTTCTAATCTAGCCTAATATCTTACAATTACGTGGAACTACTTTTGGACACAGAACAAATATTTAGCGCTGATTTTTTTTTAACATGATTAAACTGTCGAAATGGTACAACTATAAAGTGTTCTGTTTTGGATACTTTTTTGTTTAATTTTTTATTCAAATTTAATTGAAATTAGACGTAGTGGTCAATTCTTCGTTTGACTTGTGTAGCAGAGAGTAAATTATCTAAAAACCGAACGTTTGGAAACTCTTAAAATTAAAATTTTCAATAGGGTACATTCCTGAATTTAAAAATTAATTGTTGCAAGTATGTAAATTTAAAAATTATTTGTGGGAAATTAATGGGTAGAAAAAAGAACTATTGGAAATCAATGCTTCTGACAAATGTGGCAAGACTTCGTAAGTGACTGAGTTTCAAAAGTGTAATTTATTTAAGGATTTCAATACTGGTTTACTTACTAATTTACCGATAAAATAGCTTTAAAATAGCGGTAAAAAATAAATCCGTAAGTAGAGAAGGTAGCAAAGATTCAACTGTCTATCCTTCAGCTTAAAAACCAACATTTAAAGTTAAATCTTTCGACGCTTTGCAGTAAAATTAAGGTTAAACTCAAGTGGTAACAGCATGGATAAACTGTTTTATAAGAGAATACATAACAAAACCAAAACAAAAAATAGGTAACGAATGGGATTACATGTTAAAAAAGCTGTTTTTCTCAAGAGAGGAATTCAGCATTTTTTGTCAGTTGATAAACAAGTAATATTCAGTAGTTCTCTTTTTAAAATATTTTTCTTTTACAATATGATTGACTATATGGTGTAAAGTTTTTGATTATTGGGAATTAGTCCCAAATCTACTGACTCATCATCGAACGAAGAATATTTTGCTTCCAGCATATCAACTGGATCACAAACGGAATAGTTGTTGTGCCACATCTGTAGTCAACTTTAAAACGTACAAATGTACGTTTTACTTAACTACAAATGTCACCAGATGTTGCCCCATCTCGTGTTGCAACATTTGCGCAAATCTAAACACAGTGGGTAGTTTATGATTGGTCCAAAAAAGCAGCTTTCAGCTTAGTGTTTTTTCTTGACCAGTCACGTTTTTTTGGCTTGATTTCCCATGAACAAAATCTCACACCATATAACATCAATCTAGTAACTTCTTCTAATGCAAGCCAGTATCTAAACACCAATGTTTCTACGTTGTTGTAAGTTGCAAACAAATCTTGCAAAAAGCTTTGAAATGCAATAAGTACAGGCGTTATGAATGAGGAGAGTATAGATTGATAAGCTGGTGATGTTGACAGGATGTTAGCGGTTGGTCTATAAACAATATTCCACCTGTTAATAGTCCACAATAAAAAAAATAAGCCCATTATAGTTGTACCTTCGAACAGAACTAGTAGATTTCCGATTAGTGGTTTAGGTTAAACAAATATTACTATCTAGAAATATAAAAGGAACTTTATCACGGCAACGGACAGAAACTGTAAAACTTTCTCAACCTAACCGAAAATCGGCGGAGATCTACTAAAATTGCACTTCTGGCCTATAAGCGTAAACATTTGCTCTACATACAAATTAAAAAATTAAAACACGAATAAACCATTACATGTGCTACATGTTTGTGCCACGGAGATCGAACACAGGAAGACGACAAACAAAACTCAATATTAATAGTCAAGATAATATAAAAACAACATTTAAAGCCTTGGAGGCTAAAACTTTCACAAAACTATTATCATTAAAAAAATAGGAACAAAAGGGCCAGTGTCTTGCCTACATACACGAATATTGTTACTGTAACAAAATTTAAAAAGGAAGAGCGATTGGTTGAATTAAAGCGAAAAATGTACAACAAAACAGGATTAGAATAGATGTCCTTAGAAGACTACGTGAAGTGCCAACCCAAAAAGATCACACACGTAACTCGACAGGATAAGCAGCTCCCAAACAAAAATGTTTGTGTATGTACTTAACGATATGCAGTCAAACACCCCCATGCAATAATAATGTTCAACACTCGGTATAAAATGCCATAAGTTAGTATAGGAAGCAGTCTAAAACATCGAGAGGGTGGCGCCGAATCAAAAAGCAACTTTTAATTAATTTGTTTTTGAGGTATTGATATTGGCTGGAAAATTGACGCAGCAATATAGATACTGTACATTATCGAGTTATTATTTACAGTAATTGGAATTGTTCAAAGTATCTAATTATATTATTTGGAATATTTGGTTATTAACTGTGATAATGAACTTAGACTGGTTAACATATTAATTTGCTGTGTTAATTTTATAAAACAAATTACTGCGTTAAAATTCTAGCTAAATACCATAAAGCACTAATTTTTTTCCACAAACAGCACCGTATTTATGATAAAGTAAAGACAAGTTTGTAGAAAAAAAAACAAAAATCTGTAAGATCAGTGTCGACGATCTTTTTGGGCCAGTTAACAGATAAATAAAAACATCAAAACTACAAAAATGGCACTTGTCTAACAGATAAATACGCTGCTTAAAATTCTACCATGCAATCCAAATTAGCTTTGATTGATGATTAAAACTGTACGTCTCCTAAGTACTAGAATATAATTCCAGAATTACGTCATGCAAATTTCATTAAAAATCGGGAACAATACGCCTGGTTGGCATAAAAATAGTTTTACATTTTTTCTTACAAATCTTCCTAGAAACCTATCCACCAATAGTAAAACAATCGCTAGTGTACGAATTGAAGGACAATGGGAGAAGGGAGATTAGTAGGCTAATGCAAATGAGTGTCATAAAGAGGGGGGAGAGAAAGGTAAGTTATTAGCGGTGCTTTTAAAGCGCTTTTCGGGTGTGAGGGTATCACAGTTTTGAGGCACTCACAGCTTACCGGCACCTTTATATTGTAATCATTTTGACTAGACTTGATTAATTTTTAATACGATTAATAGGGGCAAAACACGGCCTATATAACAAACACGTTACGTTTTAAAAACGATAAAAACATTAAAAACGCCAATGCGCGGTCTACGAAGTTTTCAGCTTTTTATATGGTTGAACCACCACATTATTGTTATTGTTGTTATTTTGAACTGCTGTCGCGGGCGCCACTGTAGTAGCAGAAGGTGCCACGGCCGCAGTAGGGTACTGCGCAGTTGCCAAAAGACCACCATTAAAAAGTGGACTAGCGGCCGTTGTCATGACTCCTCCATAAGCCGGAGTCGTAACCGGCCTCATAAAAGAGTACGGGTTAAGTGACAACGTCGCTGTCGGTCCCCTGGCCATATTGTTTAAGAAATTTTGTTGGGCGATTGCGGCCGAATAAGGATTTGTAGCGGCTAAACCACCGAGGTGAGCACCGAAACTCAACGGCAAAGCTCCGGACGGATATCGTAAAGCTGGCTGCGGCATACTAAGTGCTTGCTTATTAAGGGAAACGCCAGTATAATTAAGCGGATTCAGTTGCGCCATCGATGTAGCGGTCATTGCTGCTAATTTAACGGCTTTAGCGTAATTTTGCTGTGCCACTTCTTTTGCTATGGCAGCAGGATCGTGAAAAACTGTCAACGGTTGTTGTTGCTGTTGTGCCGGTAAACTGTTCGTCACCATTGAAGTCGACGTCACAGCAGAGGACATAGCCATCTGCTGTTCGGTCTCTTTTACTGCAACTAGCTGGGCCGTTTGTTGTGTCTGTGGCGGAGGCGGCTGCGTTTGTTGCAAATAATTTGCCGCTGACAGTGCGGCAACTGAGGCAGTTTGTGCAGACGCAGCAGCCTCCGGAACAGTGGGCGAAGCCGCTGAGGACGGGGGTGGGGCAGGTGAGACGGGGTACTCACATGAAACGGGCACGAACGGTTGCTGCAGCTGCATCAACTGTTGATACGTAGTGGCCGCGTTCGGTTGATAAACGGGTACACCCGACTTGTCGGCTGCTGGTCGTTTATAAGGAACCACGCCAGCAGGAAAGGCCTACAAAACAATTCAATTTTTAAAAAATCTAAATAATAAAACCAAAGATATGGAATCTATGGTTTTGTTTATTTCATAGTCATGCATATGTATTTCAAACTTTCTATGGGAAGTCAATATGAATCAAGTAATTTGCATAGTTTTATCACATTATTTTTCAGGTAAATCAAGCATCCAACGACGTTTCTTAATCTAGTAGATAAAGTACTTTGTAATAAATAATTTAAATACAATAAGCATTTCTTAAGTTACATATGGAATGGAAATACTTACAAAATTATCGTAGTAAAACGACCCGACCGACTTCATATCCATCTGAAATAAAATTACAGAGACCACAATTAGCCCAAAAAATGTTATAGCAATACGAAACAGCAAAACAGTAAAACATTTTCACTAAATGTTATTAAATAAACAGACAACAACTATAAAACCTTATTAGTATTAAGTCTAAAACGTGTTAAGAACGGCAACGGCGCAATATCCGCCAAGGAACGCCGTTGCCAAGTCACCAGACGGGTTGGAACATCGACAAAAAAATCTTTGTTGGCTTTGACAAAAGTCGATGTTGCTAGAATGTTGCGAGTAATATGAAAAAAATACCTTCAATGTGTGTGTATAGAAAAAGCGTTGATTAGACTTTACAATGCTAAAACCTAAATAACATTGACGTGCACGTTAGTATATGAAGAATAAAGCCGCTTAGCGGGGACCTAATTTATTTGTCAGGTTCAAGTAGCCTCTCACAACATGCTAACAACTGGCCAAGATAGCAGTTCGATCTGTCTATACGCTCTTCAATTCGTTGTTGAACTGTTGAACCTGAATTTATTGTACACATAACAGAAGATTTGGTGCGGTAGCAGCAAAGCGTAATTTACATTGTTAAATTTTCAATGATTATGAAAGCATTTTTTACAAAGCCGGCGTTTCTTGTCGGACATTAGACTGGAAGCTATAATGTTAGATTGTTTGACTAATAAAATAACTATATACTGTGTACAAAAAAGTTCTTGTAGGTATCAAAAATGTAGAAAAATATTATATTGGTCATTCCAAAGAAGTAAATTAGTGGTCTATGATCGGTACGAAGGATAAATTTCCTTCCGAAATTTATTGTAATAATACGGGATAAACCTACGAATCAAAGTTTGCATTTTTTATTTTGTTTAGTACATTGGTACATCATAATTTGGCTATTTTTATATTGAATGATAAGAAAATTGTTATTTTAAAATTTCGTTAATATAAATGAAAAAAGTTTTATTTTACAAATTATTGATAGAGTGATCTGGAACTTTTTGCACACAGTGTTTAAAGCATTCAGTTAAATCTTAAGCAGTCAGACTCTCTTTAGTTTCCAGTCTTCTTTCCCTCCGAATGTAGATAAAGACATCAACCACTATCGATAATGTCGTGAAGTGTGTTATTTAGTGTGCATTGTGTCGTGACTAATTATGATCATTGATTTAACAACATCGGCCCAAAAAATAGAAAGGCCACCGCTGACAAATCAACGAAACGAAAAACTAAAAGAAATGTGTCAATCATGCAAAGCAGGCGCAAAAGGTACCAGTAATAGATCAGTGTCGGCGGTGCTAGGCTCGCGTGGCCTCTTCTTGCCAATCTCGAGGGCGGCTGCGGCTGCGGCAGCGGCGGCGGCGGCGGCTGCCGGCTGCGCCAGCATTGGCGAGACGGCGGCGGGCTATTAGTAGTAGTAGCAGCAGCAGCAACGGCACAAGACCAAGCGCATCCGCACCAACGGCAGGGGGGAGAAATAAAACAAACCAGCTCTAATTAATTGATGTTTTACCCGCGGTCTTTTCACCCTCATCATTAACAAAAGATTACGCTCCATAAAAGTAAACTCAGATTTTTAATTCATTTAATAGAAAGCACTTTAATGTTATTAAATTTGGACATTTATTTCTTATAAAATTTTCGTTTTTTTGTAATCCAAAAACCTAAACAAAACTTGTGGTGGAACGTAGTCTTTCAGTTTTCTTTCTACAGTTTACATAGGAGAAGACCGCGGCTTACAAGTCCACACAAGGGTTAAAACAGACTTTGAACTACACCATCATCATCAATAAGAATAAAGTAAAATTGTAACAACCTCCAACTGGTGCAAAAGTGCGTGCTTTACGTGATTCAAACTCTATCACTGACTATGACATTCTAGTTCATGCATGATTGTATCTAACAAAGAGGTTTTCTTTAATAGGTGAATAATGATATATTTTCATTGAAGCCATATTATAAACATTAAAATTGCGTGCACTTTAAACGAAATATAACGCGAATCCTTAAACGCAATGACGAGCTGCTTCTCTCCGCCGAACGATGATAACGAAATCCTCACACGACTTTCCTATGAACAATATCCAATCCCACTAACTTGAATCTGTCGTAATTTTTTGTGGTTACAGAGCCAAAAGGACTGGAAAGGAAATAGATAGTGAGGAAAGATCAGCGGCCGCATTTGGGTTGTCTAAACTATAATGCGCATGTTTCTCTACACTTGGGACGTAGAAGGAAGTAGCAGAGAGAGTATAGCAGCGGGTCATTGCATTGGGAGTTTCGCTTTGGGGTAGCTCAATTACGTCTAGAGGTATTGACTGCGGTAGCGGGGTTGATAGCAGGGACATATCAAGTAAGTTAGTATCAAAAACTCAACTTCAGAGAAATTAATAAAAACATAATAAAGGCAAAGGTTAGGGTCTCGAAGCAGAACAACACAACATCGAATCAAGCCAACGTTGAGGAAGATCTGTACATTTATTTTGGTGTAATTGAGATGACTACTTATGTAATTTAGTTCATAAGAGTGAGTGGTTTGCTTTATACATAATTAGACAGTATGACTTACACAAGACACATTTGTCCTTATTCCTCAACGTTAAGGCATAAAAAAATTGACAAAAAAAACTAAAAAATAGGAAAAAACTCGATAGAGCAACGCCACACACAACATCAA
This sequence comes from Ips typographus, assembly GCF_016097725.1. Lineage (NCBI taxonomy): Eukaryota > Metazoa > Arthropoda > Insecta > Coleoptera > Curculionidae > Ips > Ips typographus. The sequence goes on from NC_138429.1 coordinate 6,885,765, forward strand.
TACTAAAAACGAAAACGAAAAGAAACAAAACAAGAAAGAAAAGGCTCAAGTCGTGCGGCGTGCGGCCCTAAAGACGACTTTTGACTAATAGCGTAGCATACCGCGCTAGCCCGCGACTGTGCGGCCTTGATTTGGGCTTGGAGGTGCAGAGGGGGGTGGAAATAGCGGCAGGGGTCGCGGTTGCACCGGCCCTTGACTGCGTCCATGCAGACAGTGACCGTGCCGTCCTCATTGGCAGTCACGGAGTCGGCGGGATGCGCGAAGCGGCATTCGCTCTCTGCGCGTTTGCACGCCCCGCGCTGGAACTCACGGCACACCTACAGCAGAACCCAGCGGTAAGAGCTTAAGCGACGCGCGCACCCTCTGTAGACGGCGGCATGATGGAGCGCCTCCCCGTCAGGAGCAGAGCGCTGCGCGGTTTTTTGTGCCCGTATGGTGCTAGATCGTTTTGAATCTTAACGCCACGTATTCACTGATATTATAGTAAATCAATTGAGACAACAAAAATGGCCAAAAATTCATTAGTGACAAAAGTAGCCTTATTTGACAGTTGAGCACATATCAACTTTATTTGAATTTGGTAAGTTCAATGAGAATTAAGCATTAATTTTTAAACAAGTTGATGACATACGAAATATTCTATAAAATTTTAGAACAAACATGAAGTTCTTCTATCTGCTTACACCTGCTAAACTACTATTGAGTAAGATATCTGGGTTGGCATCAATTGTCGCACTTTGGATGACAGGATCTTGGTAATTGAACATTTTTCACTGTTTGATTTTGTTTAATTTTTTATTTTGGATTAGATTTGTACGGTGATTCTGACAAGCCACGATTTTTTGGCAGTTGTTTGATCAATTTTAGCATTGCTAGAATCATCACCAATATCATCGTTTAACAGATCGAAAAAATTCTTTGCATCTAGAAATTACGGTTCAAGAAATCTTTCTTACTCCAGGATGCACAGTGTCCCATGTTTAGGCATTCCTTTGTAAAGCAAGATGTAAAAGGTCAGCTTAGACCTCAATTTTGATAGGTAACTAAAATCTGCTAAGCAATCTCGTTTTGTTGATTTCCGTTAACTTTGAGTGATTTGAACTTAATACCATTGAACAACTGTCTCTAAACCTAATTTGATAGCGATGAGAGCTGTGCATGTAACCCTTAGCAGTTGTTACTTTTCAAATCAAGTTTCAAATCAAAGTTCATCTTTTATTTAGTGTCAACGTGGCAGCAAGAAGCAAAACGATCATCTTTATGTTCTCTATCAGAAATTGAATATAACTTTCTATCGAAGGACGATGCATTACCGTCGCTTAACAAAACGCGGGGACTATGCAACTAAAAGAACTACCGAAGGAAACTTCACACACCGTGCACAATAATAAAGACGACGATAGAAAGTTACAAACAGGTGCTCAGAGAATTGACGGGTTTACTTTTTTTTGTATATACAATAAATACTGGTGAAGGGATTGTAAAATGTACGAGGTGGTGTTTTTTCTTTTAGTTTCAAGTTTTGAGTCTAAGAGTGAATAAACAAAAATACGACACCCCGCACATATAAAACAATACAAATGGAATTATTTGGAACAAATTTTATAATAATTACAACATGTATATGATATATACACAGGGTGACTACGTCTATGTGTGCAGGAAAAAAGGTTAGTTAGCTTATAGAAAACGAGGGGACAGAAATAATTCAGGTTATTATGGTGTTAGTGTGTAGTGTGGGTTAATTACCTCTAAGTCTATTATAGCCATTACGCCCCGACCTTAAACAACAACTAAATAAACCACCTGCGGAAATAAAAATAAAAAAAATAGAAATTAAAACGAACAAAAAATAAACATAAATTGCAACAAAAGACGGTTATACGTCAGCATTAGTAGTAGTAGTGGTAAGTTATCAACGCTGTAAAAAAATAAAATAAAATAAAATTGACTTGAAACTGAAATAAAAAAAAGAAGCATAAAACGTTTCGGAAAACAGCAGCAGCTGCATAGGATGCTGTTTCTCGTCGTAATTCCGTATTAAAAAACCTTCTTTAAAAAGAGAAAAAAAATGTAAAAGCCACCATACATACCTCCAGTCGGTCAGAGCGGGGCATCTTCTGTTGAGTGACCATAGTCTGGGGAATAACCCCCAAAGGTGACCCTACACCCGTCGGATCCTGCATTATCGTGGGCATTAGTGGACCGGGCGCAAAGTACGGACTGTATGTACTGCCAACCTGCGGCATTCCAGTCAGGTACGGATTGGCAGCCTGAAAATCATCTCTTCCGTTAAAATATTGATCAATTACACAGTAAACATGTTTGTTCTATCAAGCGTTGCATTCCAAAAAAAAAAACAAATAAAAATACGGTCATTTGATCATTGAATGAAGTATTGAAGGAACCAGGTTTAACCGCAAAATCTGTTAAACTCTAAACATGCGAATTAGTCACAGACAGTCAAAGATTCATTTTGCGAATAGAACTCAATACCATCCAATAATCAGAGACTAAATGAACGGATTTTTGCACAAAACAAACTAATAAATTCAAACTGGAATATAAATTTTCTAATGACGCCATTTAGAACGATGAAAATAACAGCATTAACCTTTCCGTAATTTAATTAGAAAATGTTATGCGGAAGTAACATTGAACTTTCTTTGTTAAACTCGGAGATAGAAGATTTACCTGTTTATGCAAAAAGCCGTCCGTTTTGCTTGTACTGCAAATGATGTTCTCGGGTTAGTAATTATCTACCTACTGTTAAAGTGTGCACTTTTCACTGGATTGGACGGAAGAAGAAGAAATGGGATGGGAATACAAGCAAAAAAAGATTTATCCTGGAAGTAGCGGCAAAACTAAGTCAAATATTTACCCAAAGAATCTGGGACAACATCCAAACACGCTTTCTTCCAGAACAATCAGTGAGTATCGAAAGCGAATGTAAATAAAAATGAAAGCGAAAATCAAATTAGATTACCATAAGTGCATACTGCTCGTCAAGTGTCATGGACAAATACGGGAGGAAGGTGAAGGGTGTGGTACTGTCAGTCTGTTGCGGTTCCACCTCAAAGAAAAACAACCGACACAAAAATTAGTACCGCGCAAACAGCCCAACAAAAATAAGCTCTGGATTATTAATTAACAGAAAAATAAAAACAAAACAAAAAATTAGAGCCGCCAAGTTACTAATACACAAAAACCGATACCAACCCCAGCTTCAAAGCGGTCACTTACCACTGCTTGTACTTGTCCAGGAACTAAAGGTTGTCCGGGGGAGAGCCCCATTTGTTGCATCAGGGCGTTTTTAAGAGCGAGGTGGTTCCTACCGTTGATCAATAACTGGTCCTTTAGGTGCTGAGGTGGGTGGAAGTATTTGCAGGGGGGTTTTTCTCTGTTACATCTACCCTATAATAGAAAAAAAAAACATTGTTAATTCAAACACAAGACACTTTATGATCGTTTGACTAAATTTCATATACAGAATGAACCACCATAAATATCTATTTTCTCTTCAAGTGATACATTATCGCAACGAGCATAAACGTTTAAACATTACAATTTTCACTAAATGAAAATATTTGTAACTTCGTTTGTACCGTACCAATTACTGACAATTTTTAATCCATATTGCCACATCTGCCATTGTTAGTCGGTTTTTTATACAGGGTGGTCCAGTTTTAAGTGTCAATAATTCATCATTCGATAGCCAATCAAAAAATAAGTTGACTTGCATTATGTCATTTTTCTAACAGTCCTCCAAATTTCCAAGCTGAAAGCAGTTTTGAAGCACTAATAATAGTCCAGAATCCTGAGAAAATCAAAAGCAAAGTAAAAAGCAAGAAAAGTTAGTTTTCAAGACAATTTTCATGATTAAATTCCAACAATTTTCGTATTTTAATGTCCTCTATCTAAGACTATTTTCAAGACTAAAATATTGCAAATTATGAAAACTTACTTCAAATGCAAATTTTAAGCTTCTGATTACTGTTACTTTTCATTAGTTCATAGTCACTTTTTGGTGTTAAAGTCAATTTTTAAGGTTTAAATGTATGCATTTGTAGTCAAAAATTCTAGAAAAAGTAGTTTTTTTATGTCTACAAATCAATTTTCAATATTAAAGTCTCTCGATTTGCATGAAAACTGGTTACAAACACAATTTTTAAGCTTCTGAAATCAATTTTATTTTTTCTAAGTCAATTTTCAAAACTAAAGTTTTTCAGTTTGTCTGGAAACTATGAAAACTGGCTACAATAATTTTTTTTAAGCTACTTAAGTGAATTTTCCGTTTTCGGTCTTTGAACGTACTAACTGAATTATCTCGTAAACGAAGTTTTAAATCAGAATTTTATAAGTGGTAATTTCTTTTTCATCGTGAAGAGTGAAATTTTAAAAAACTGTAATTTTTGAAAAATGAGAGACGTAGAAGAGAAGGCAAAAACATTAAAACCATCTTCCTGTATCTACGGTACTGGAGAATTTTGGCAAACGTCATTCATAATGAGTACTAATTTCATAAGTGCTTGTTCCAAATTTGATCAAAATTGCACCAACGGTTTGACAGTTATGACAAAAAAAACGATTTTTTAAACAGAAATTTGAAGGAATGTGTTTTACTTAGAAAGCATTTTTCAGGAAAATGCTATAATGCATGTCAACTTATTTTTTAATTGGCTATGGATTGGTGAATTATTGACATTTAAAACTGGACCACCCTGTATAGAATAACCTAATAATAACATAGAAGTTTTAAAAATCCGAATATCACACGAATTCGACGAACTTCCGACATAAACTTCTGCAAATACTTTCTAAACTTCTTCAATTTGAGCATTACATTTCCCCTGTTTTTATTCATATTTTCAGGAAATGCATTTGTCTTTACGATTGCTTTTTGCAAATTCATATAATTTGAACACCCACCTACATAAAGGAAACTGATAAAATTTTGATATGTAAATAAACCCACAAATTATAAAGAAATAAATTATAAAATTGGAAATTAAACTGTAGTCCCTAATTTAAAACTCGATTGTGGTAATGTGTGTGTAATTTAAATAATAATTTTGATTATACAAAAATGATAAACAAATTGGCTCGAAATAATTCTACAAATCGGTTTAATTGCAACAACATTTTTTATGTCTTAAACTTAGTTGACTTAACTTTATTAATAATTCCAATTCAACGTATTCATAAATACGATGAATCTAATAAAACGATGAAGACCAGAAGATTCAAAATTGTTGATAAAATTTTCACTTAAAACCAAGCTTCTCCACATTTTTTAAAATTGGAAAACCACTGTAATATTGTCTAATATCTTATACAATGAATTTCAGTACAAAGTACGGACATTTCGCATGTGTTTAAAAAATTTCAACTAAGCTTCTACATTTACTATTAACCTATACAAACGGGCCTAAACCCTTTGCAAGCTGCTTAAGTGGGGTTGTTGCCTTCGATCTAACGGGATTACTCAATGCTCAGTGTTACAACCTAAATATGATGAAATACAGTTCTAAGGGTTCAGTACTTTAAATACCGATTAACCCATTTTCGTTTCATTTGCTAAAACGGCGTTTAGTTGTATAACTAGCACGTCTAATAGAATAGAAGTAAGATTAACTAACAACATTTCAAACACTGTATACTACTTAGAACAACGTTTACAATAGAAGGTATTCATTCTGTATGCATGTGGGTATCATTTGAAATTTTGCCAAACATATGATTAGTAGGTATTTTAGTGATGATAAATTACAACTTATGGAGAATAATCACTAATAAAAACTGAACTTCTTGACATATTGATCTAAAGATTTGATAAAGTCATGCATAAGAATTGTGTGTCATGTGCCCACAGACTAAAAAGACGTCGTCATCTTTTACGAGGAACGAAACCGGACAGGCGGGCGGCTTTTGAAAGTTTTGTTCGCGGTTGAAAGCACATTAGGACGGCCGATTTTCCCAGTCGTTCTCCCTTTATTGGAAGGGCGGTATGATGGGGCCAAAGTGGATGGAAAACACACATTACACTACCGCCGCTCTGCGGGCTAAGGCCCAGTAATGCATTCTTTCAGGTGTCTGAATTTTGTTGCGGAAGAGATAAATCGTTCTATCCTTAATACAAACACTAACCTAAGTAATGGATAAGGCAGATTTAATGTTTTCCGAGTGTAAGTGACTCCTGAGAAGAGCAGTCTGACTGAAGTTCGCTCGAGCGTAAAAAAATTATAAAGCAAATCTGTAAGAGACGAGAATTCCGGCCCTTCATCGCTCTGAATAGCAAGAGTAAACAAAAGAAAAGGGGCTTAAGTTTGCGATTCTCTACGGCCTTTTAGCTGAATAATTCCATCTGCTATTTTGGCATAATTTTATTGATTTAACAAAATACAGTATAAATTTGCTTGGGTGCGATAAGAACAATATTCACGTAAAATAATCTGTGCAAACTGAATCATACACTGAAATCTCATTCAATTTGACGTTCAAACAATTCAACCAACGAATCCCGTTAATCCCCAACGAATAACTGTGTTTATTTTGTTATTGGAAAGTTTTTCGGTGTGAGCCCGATGTTGGGCGCCATTTGTCCATCGACGAATAAAATCCCAATTTCTCCCATTTCGCTTGCTGCACAAATCGTAATGCGTTATATATGTAAATATGTCGTTTTCGAGATAATAAATTCATTATAGTCCGACGGCAGTCGATTAATTTGAAACGAATTTAGACCCTCGGCGATATTTAATTGCGATATTAAAACCTAATAATTAAATATTGCTGTGGCGGCTAATAAATGGGAATACAAATTTGTTAATTATCTTTATTAACCCCACTGGTTTTACATACCCAGAACCCACACAAAAACTTGGATACACGTTCGTAATGCACTATAATAAAAGATTTCCTTTCGGGCCAAAGCCGCCCACTTATTTCGATGTAGTTTTCCCGTAGCGCCGATATCGGCGTACCCTAAAAGTTCCATTATATTACTCTCCGGAATGTGTCCGACTCCATTACCAGATTAAAAAAGCTGGATCGCAGGAATTCCCCCTTTCCGCACGCCTTTGTCGAAACTGGCTATTCGGTTAACTGTCCAGCGGGAATTTAAGCCCTTCTCGAAATGGGATTCGACAGCGAAACCTGAAAACGTCGTCTGTTTGTCTTGATTGTTCATCTGACGTAGAAAGGGAGTTCGAAAGATTTGCTTAGTCTGTTTGCCTCTCGGTTAATGATTCGACTTGAACATTATCAATATGACGTTCATTTTAACAAAGTTTAAAGAATCGAGAAGATTCTTTTAGCACTTAATCCTTATACTATTTTGCAAATAATACAAAATTTCAAATAATTAATAATATGATTCTATGGACAAATCGGAATCGTACTTGCAGGTTTTTTAGATGAACGAAGAAATCCAAAATACAATATTACAAACTTTCACTTTGCTACTTATTCACTATTTGCAACAAAAAGTCACTTTTCACTCAGTTTTTCATGAACTCTACTGTGTAATACTCCCTTGTATTTGCATTGATTACTTAAATCTGAAAAACACTAAAACTAGTAAAAAGTTTGAAATCTTTCGGCTTTTTACCAGACCAGCAATCTTCGCCAATCTTAATAACCTGACAAAGCAATTCTCCCTCCGTTCATTATCAAATCGTTATTTTCACATTGATTCAGCCGTATCGACAGTAGTTTAATTTAATTGGTAAGTGGTTTAAGTGGTCATTTATTTTTATAACGATGATGCAATTAAATATAAATATTTTCATATTTCATTTATCACTAGCATTAATTAAATTTTGATTTATTAATTTTATATTGTTTCACCTTATTGGTTTTTGTTTATTAATATAAATATTATACTTTTATATATACTATACTTTAAATAATGTTGGATAATATCACCAACTTAATCTATGTAATTAACAATTTTAGTCAGAATACTTGTCTTTATAATTTGAATACATCAGCACCGAAGTCGTAGAATTTAAAAACAATTTGCCGGTTCGATGAATCGAAAGTGACAAAACCAAAATTTGGCTCTAACTTTAGTGGGCTAATCAGCCTTTTTCTCCGGTTGCTTGTCATAGCCGGGAGTTAATTAACTAAAAGTTGTCGCTTTCGCAGTTCGCAGTCGCCGGTCTCACAGCTAAGCTGCGAGCACAAGCCGAATTGTCTTTGCGAAGAAAAGTTAATCCCCGAGAAAACTTTCGGTTACTTATGTAACTTTTTGTTGTCGGAAAGTCCGCGTCGACTCGTGTTAATTGTTAGACTGAAGATTTAGTAAGAGGAATATTAGAAATTTCTTTTCAGCTCGTGGTGCGGCTTTGTTAGATAAATCGGGTAAAATTGTGTTTCAAAACTAAGCGGAAAGTTGCAACATAATGGTCAAAAGATCAGACGCGTAGAGTGCCTCTTTACCAAGAATTCTCCTTGTCTCACTGTTATTGTAGCTTGCACTAACAATAGCGTCATAACTGATGAGTTGGGTTCCAAAGTGTCTAGTTAACAATTCCAGACAATGATTGCTTACACACGGGAATACTGGAGTATCCATTACTTAATCGTCCAAGGCAACTTGTGACAGTTTTCACTGTTGTACCTTTCGAATGAAATTCTCTCCAGTCTATAAAATGATTTTTACAGAAATGGAATTAGCAATAATAATATCAAACCAATTCATATCATTCCCAGTCTATTCAATAATTAATTTGCAATTATCCGACCAGATCCATTTCAATTCAGAATCGAATTAATTTATTAAGTGAAACTAATGTAAGCTCTACTCGGTGTTTGCCGGAAATTGATATTGATGTTTTAACGATACTCAAACACGTCAATGACAATAATAAGCCTTGTCTTGTCTATAACGATAATTCATTCTTCCTTCAGTTAATGTAACGGGTGAAGCAGTAATCTCGAAAATGAACAAACCTTCCAATTATAAAGTCTAATCCGAATTTAATTAAATTTTAAACGGTTCGACTAGGCCCAGAAGGGCAAAAAGAAAATGAGAAAGAAATTTCGAATGACAACGAGAAGGGTTTAGTTGACAAATTCTGAAACTGATCGCCATCATTGAATCAGACTAGGTAAATTGAATTTAGAGTTACCAATTTTTAGAAACAATTCCAATTTTAACTTTAGATAACCGAAAATAAAGCAATGTATGTCATTACTTTAAGAGAAAGAATGGAGACTTGCTTTCGCCAATTTCCTTAAATACCACAGCTATCTGTCTGATTGGAGGATTATCCCTTCGCCTCAATTCTTCCGGAAATTTTAGTTTAAAACTGAACCGAACCTGTCTTTACAGTTTATCGAAAGATCGAAGTGATGATAAATAAATCATTGCCTTTCGGTCGAAAGTTCTACGACTCAGCTTTGAAGTTGGTTTCGTCGATAATCGTGAAAAGGGTCCGCGGACCTTTCACAACGAAAATCTCCAGGTTTAAACGAGCGTGTAGTTTTTCAACGGTTATCTGTTATAGGAGGTTTTTTCTTCGGCAAATCAGTTAGAGTGGAGTTCGGAGATTAAATACAAAAAAAAAGTTTGGGAATCGAAAACGCATTCGCAATAACGAAAAGTTTCGACATTAGTTTCAATAAAATTCTTCGAGCTGAAGGCGGAATATAAATTGGTAAAAGGGCGCGCCATTATTTTTCTACCGAACAACGTTATATTTAAAGTTTTGCCCCAACTTTCCTAATATCATCACACTTTAGGCAGTAAATGTGTGCTCTGCAGGGGAAAGTTCTTAAGTTAACTTAGCCATCGTCGTTTGTCAGGCCGTACACATAAATCCGATACAACTCCCTCTTTTTTTGTTTTAGTCCAAGAGATAAAATAGAATAATATACAGATCGATAAGGGCCGAGAGTTTTCAACTGCACACACTGTAATAAAATAGCTATAAAAGACTCGAATAAGAGAGTAATTGACTAAAACTAGTAAATAAATTCCCCCAAAAACGATCAGGATTAACGATCGTAGACAGTTCCAAATGAAATATCTCTCGAGAGCCGCGATGCGTAAAAAGCCAGCCGACCTTCCAGAAAACTTAATAAAACCGGAACGAAATTGCCCCCGAAATGAAGCCGTTCCACGTTCTGGTGCGTGACGGAACAGACGGACAAGATGGTCGTTCCGGCGGTCCTATTGTCCGACAGGTGGACGCAATGGTCATCAACATTCCTGCTGCGAAATTGCGCCGCATTGTTCGTGATCTCCGGGAAGCTTAGTAATAATTAGAATTGTCCTTTATGCACCGAGAGGATGCACTATCTGAACAGTGACTACAAGATGAAGAAATTTGTTATGATGTATACAGGGTGTTACAAATTCGATTGCTATCTAGGAAATTATATGGATAGAGCTTTAGTTAAATAGAGGCAAAGTTGGTATTGACAAATAAATTGTTAAAATAAAATTACCATTACTTTTTTGCCACCATTTTGGAAAACCAAACACACCCTTTTTTCACAGATCTCCCGAAACTAATGATGTATTACACTTAAGAGAGAGAGATAATATAGGAGGATTCGTAGAAAACTCACTGTTTTTCGAAAGAGGAATGAACTCAATTATTAAAGCATATCAAATTAAATTGTTTACTCATTATGACAACATACAGGGTGGTGCATCGAAAATGAACCAGGGAAGCTTTTCAAATGGAATATATATTTTTTAGGATTGTTATTGAAATTTTAAGCATTTTCCATGTAACATGTCCTATTTCTATCCCTAACAGTTCTTGAGAAAATGGGCCTAAAAAATCGAATAATTTACTTTTTATAGGCGCACTCTATAGGCGCTAGTAAGTTCTCTAAACTTTAATTGATTAATTTCCGTGTGCCTAACCTAACGTTAAATAAGTGCATTTTAATACCGTTGTTTTGTCTCGTATAACTATTAAACAAAAGAGTCTTAAAATATTAGTTCAGAAAACAGAAGTTAACTGGCGAGTTTATTTAATAAAGACTTATGACATAACACCTTAACCCTGTTAACCTAAATTGGAAAAAGGTGTTAATGCTGAAATAAGTGATTGATGGAAAGTCGAGAGTTTGTGCTGGCATGTTAGGAATGCCAAATATGATTTAATTGCAATCATTAAGCCGTATCAGATTTTTTTAACTCTGCCGGAGTTTTCGTTAGGTTTAACCAGGTTTTGCGGAAAGGAAAAAAAATCACGAAAAGGGCGAACTGTTTAAAACATTCGCTGACGGGCTCTTTCCGGCAAAAAGCTCATAAAACGTTGATAAATTGCCTCTGAAATATGCAAGCGAACAACATCGACTTAATTACGTGCAGTTTGCCATCTTTTATTTATGCGGGTTAATTTCCGCTGGCTTAAATCGTTGCGCAAAATACGTTCTAAAATGTTCAATTTTTCAGGTTGGCTAAAAGAATTCCATCGTTACGGTGGGTAGAAAACCTTCATAATCGTTTTTTTTTTGGTCAGACCTACCCTGCATTCTCAAATTGCGACGTATAATTTATTTTAAATAGAAAACATTTTGCTAAATTTTAATGACTCCCCTAACGCGCTAGTTGAGGCGAAACGTTTCTCCTTAACCGAAGCTTTACGACCGCTTTTTAATCGTGAAATCGTAACTTTACAGTGCACGCTACAATAAACACTTGATAATCGTCTTTCGAAAACATCCCCAGGGTGATGTGCTTTGAAACCGCGCGAAGGGGTTTTAATTTTTGCGACCCTCTCGCTCTTGCTAAAGAAGTGTCATCGCGGGCCCGAATATCACTCATCTCCGACACTTAATTAGCGTCGTTGTTGCTCCACATAATGGATCCGGATACTGTTGCTGCTGCTTTGCGAAGCGGGAAGTAGAGAGGGCGGAGGGTGGTGGGGTCTATAAACTGGATGTTTTGTAAAGGGCTTTTATTTCAGCAGCGGCCTATTAAATGTCACGCACGTCTTTCCACAAAGGCAAGAAAGGTCGTCTAAACAAGTTACTTATCCTCCGAGAGAGGACAGATACAAAGCTGGAAATGGAAACAAGACATCTCCTGTCGGAGACTTTTCCCGTTCTCTATCCTCTAACTCGATTTAGGTGACTTCAAAAGAAAAGCACACGTGTGCTTGTATTTGTAGTGCGTCTTATTTCTGTCTCACATTTTATCCTTTTTGCTTTCTGCAATATTGACAACGCTAGCTCCGACTTTCCAGAGACGAAATTAAAGACCACGATAAAGTTTCTAGACTGCGTCAGGATTTTTAATATGTCCCTGCGGGAGCGATCCCTGTTTTTTTTTGGCCTTCATTTCCCAGGACTTGGGCCGATTATGTATGGCGCCACCGAGACCAATTAAACCTTAACTAATTTTATCCGTCCGCAAAATTGCAACGGCCCGGGGTAAAAATTACTAGTTAATTTCGACCACCGCATACTGGCGCAAATTTAATAAATTATCCGGCCCAGTTTTATTTATTTTGCAATTTACCTACTCCCGGAAGTTTTCGTTTTATACAACCAATTGTCGGACCCAACACCGCCTCGGTTGCTGCAGCAGCACCGCTATATGGAAATAATTTCGAAATTAAAAACAATACACTGTTTCTGTCTGACTTTTACGTAATTTATTCTGATAAGTCAAAGCTTAATATATGCAAGGGCTTTTTGTAATCGTATACTACGTTACGTGGAGATGTATACGGAGAATAACACTCAAAGCACAACAAAGGATTTTAAAGTTACTATTACTTTATGACTTCAGCAATAGTACAAAATTACATTATTTTCTATTACCCCTATTATATTGGTTTTATTAGGTTTTTGTTTTGGTCTGATAAAAAAAATATGTTTACCTAAATTGAATTCAAAAATCTGACACTGATAGGCTAAATTACTAGTAAATAATCTCAAATAACTAGAATCATAATGAACAACAATCAAAATATGTCTATTATTTAATAAATTATGTAACGTAGAAACTTTTTCATTTTTTCTATTGGAGTTTCAAGAGAATAGATACGACCTCTTGTGGTCTATTTGGTAAACGACCATTAGTACATTTGACAACTGTCAATCTGTTTGTTTACGTGTCATGTGGAATAAATAAACAAGAATGACAGACCAAAAATGTCATAAAGTGGTTATTCACCAATGGCGCTGCTATCTCTGATTTTGGAATACCAAATTCTTGCGTCATCGTATTTTACATTGAATTTTACTTTATCAACCCGAATCATAATTGAAGAGAATATGACACACACTTATTACTAACTCTTATGACCGAATGCACCGACGTATTTTTAAGCTGGCTTAGTTACGTTTGGACTGTGATATTTTGCAACTGTCGCATTCAAATCCTGACTTAAACTTAAGCAAAAAACAGATTGGTGCAATCGGCCATTAGTACATTAATAATTATTATTGCGAGATTCAGCATTTAATTGTAATACCCCGAAGGTAACGAAAATGCTTATTATTGTCAGTTACAAATACAAATCTGTATGTATAACTATCCAAGTCAGTCTTTTTTTGTTAGTTTTGTTTTCTAACTCATACAAATTACACGTTGGTAATTTCATTGTAACGTGTTAAGAATTACGAAAAAAAAGTGTTATTTTGAATACGGTATCGATCATCATTTAAAGCTCTAAAATGTATTTGCATTAGTCTCCTGTTGAGCAATCCCTCATATAAAAAGCAAGTCGTTCGAAGAGAGAAAGAGTATTTTAATGGAAACACTGATGGAGTCCAGCGTAAATGAAAAAGGCCCTCGCCGTAATATACCGGCGACGACCGTCAAGATGATAAATTCGACCGGCAACAGGTCGCAAAGGGACAAAAACCTCCATTGTCGTCTCCATGGCGATCATAACTCGGTCTTTTTGCCGGCCTGTGCGAACGTATTAAGCGAAGAAGTGGGGCAATTAAAAACTGTCGTCGCTGAGACCTTTTTTAAAACCACCCCGAACGTGTATGTGTACCTAACTTAACGACCTTTATATTAAGTGCTTTTAGAGGCAAAGCCTTCAACATTACGTCCTGCGTGTAGTATGTGCTTACCGACCCTTATAAATGTGAAGAGCTTTTGAGGTCCTTACCTGAAACAAACAAAAAAGATTAGTCAGTAAATTAATGCGCGCTTAAAAATATGGAGAAAAAAGCATTCCCCCATGAATGATAGATCGTTATTTTGCAGCAATATTTTGACTACGTCATCAATCAGCGATGTATTCAATCTACCCCAGGTTAATGCATAAAACTAGTCTACTGTCTCGGTTAGATATTATTAAAGTTCTGTATAGTATACTTAAGTTATTGAAAATAATTTAGCTTGTCACGTAGCAAAAGGGTCACTTTGACACATAATATAAATTTTTGGCACTGTACATACAATACTATCCTCGAAAATGGAACGCCACACGTCCCATGTGGTTGAGTTTGGCAATGTCGACCGAAACTTCAGCCAAACCGGCAACAAAGTCAAAACAACCCAATTCCAAATGTTTAGAGACACGACAATGGGGCACCAAATTGATCGATCGGCCTCAAAAAATCGACGCAGTTTTATCATGCCCGATGTAATACAAAATTGAGCAGTATATTTGTAAGCGAATGCGAACCCAAAGGGTCTACGTCTATTCTTTTATTCAGGTTTACGGACGATTGGTATAACACTTTTGGGGGCAATCCCTTTAATATTTGAGGGTCCATCATCAATAGAAACTCGGACGTTTTCGAACCTTTTGGCGATAAAAACAAAAAGAATCGCGCTTCTCAAGGGATTCGATTCGATCTACTTAATCTGGAGTGTCAATTAAACTTACCAATTTTAGCGCAACGTACAGGTGGAAAAAGTTCGAATGGAGGCACTTTATATCTGGTAAACTCGTAAGGACAATCATTTGCCAAAATGTATTTTTCGATAAAATCGGATTGAGTTGAAGAAATTTGATTGGCTATTATTTTTTAACAAAGAGTAATTTTTACTTTAATTACTACTGCAGTTTTACTGACTTGGTATATTACATCAACTGAGTCAACTTTTCTCTTAGATTTCAATGTGAACTGGTATGTGGAGAAAATATAATGGTTCGAGTATTCTAAAGCAATGCCAGAAAATAGTAAGTTTCTGGAGCATATATCGAAGTTACGAGCTTCATAACCATCGATAAACTAGTTACGTCTAAGAATAGTTGTACGGGCAAAGAAATTTATTTTCAAATACTCTTGCGTTCGAAAATGGATCTTAAAATTTATATGCCATGATGGAGAGTGAGTTTTCCAGAGGCACGTTCCTAAGATGAAGTACGCCGTTTCTGCAATGGAATTCACGACTTTGTCGTGATACAAAGTCAAGTCGACGTTTCTGAGGTTTGCATAACGCCCAAGGCAGCAATGGTTTTCTCGAAAAAGTATGTATTCTTTTCAACGGTTCGCTAAATCGAGCAATATTATTTACAAGATTAACGGGCAATTCTCGTTATCGTCCTCTCGGTCCGGGAAAATTTAATTGGATATCGAGCTAAAGCGCGCCCGGCTCCGAATTGCATCAAATCCGCTTAATCGGAAAAACTTGTCCCGTGTACCGTTCTCGATAATGCCTTGGATTAGCGGCATTGTTTTTACGCACCCTGCAAGTCGTTGCAATACGACGTTTTCGAACGGCCTAGTGGCAGAGAAAGCCGCAAATATTCGTCTGGTTCGGCTTTAGAAGTAATGCATGCAGAATTCCCACGAGACAGATATGGGCGCGATGTATGGTTATTGGGTTTCTATCGATCTTTGATGCGTCGATGTTTATTCAGGCGACTTAATGCCCATTTGCACTTTACACTGAGTTATTGCAGGACGGGTGAGAGTTCGTGTAAAGGTCGACAGACACGAAAATTGAACACAAAAATCAAAGTGAGAGCCTTGAGGAGAACGGACGTTTCCCAATCAGTCGCCGAACAGGTAAAAGGGCCTCGAGGGTCCAGAAACCGACACGTACCCAATGCACGATTCCCTAGAGAGCTCGAAATTCGATTGAACGGATGTTCTTCCTTCCCGTGCATTGAATTAACGACTTTTGTTTAAAATGATAGCTGAATAATGAGCAGTTCTTTATTTTATGAAACTGTGCCGCGATTCAACATTCCCCTCCGATCGTTGCCAGAGGGAATAATTCCCTCTTCAGCTATTGTTGCCGTCATAATAACGAAACGTTTAATTAGTCGGCACAATCAATTTAATTAACTGCCACAACACGGATGTAAACATTTCGAAATATTTAAGTCGTCTCTCGGAATGAATTTGACGCTGTCAACTGCCTTTTGTTGTGTTAATTAGATAAAGATCGATTTCACTTTTTGCGGTTTATGTGCTCGTTCGTTGATTCGTTTAAAATTAATATAGATAGTTTATTATTGGTCAATGCTTGTGACACACTCTTAGTGATAATGATAATATAATGCCAATCTAATAAAAATTTAAAGAAATAGCGGGAAGAAAATGGCAATGAACCGATCCGAATGGAAGCAGCATGGGGAGGCCTATGTTCAAGAGTGGATGCAAAAGGGCTGCTGAAAGAAGAAGAGAATAAAAATTTGATTACAAAAATAAAATTGAAGTCGACATTTCTGGCCTTTTTTCTCTCTTATAGAATAGAAATAATGAAATTAATGAACAATCAGTTGTTTCACAGTTCTTTCTACTTTGTCAGCATTTCATCAATAATCTCATTATCATTAACCATAGTCCGAAAATAGAATCAAATTAATGTTTGTAAAAATAACACAAATCTATAATTTAATTCGATACAATTTCAATTATGTCAGCATAAAGTAAATTTCATAACACCAGTGCTCAATTCTTCTTAAAAATTCCTTATTTGCCTGCCAATTGTTGATCGACCAAAAAAAAAACAAAATTCTTTGTCTTGTAGTAAAAATCAACCAAGAAAGGCTGTTTTAAAGCGATGAAGCCCGAAACGAATTAACTCCGACGTAATCCAGCCCAGCAACCTCATAAGTCCTAATTATCAAGCATTACGCGAAAAACCTTGAGCGCGAGTACAATAGCGGGTGTTTTATGAGTAATTAAGCCCTATGCTAATTTGTTTAGTGTTCCGGGGCGGCCTTTAAAAGTAATTTGTTTTAAAAACGCCGCGCACGCCGTAAGACAACGGAGACCCAAAGCTTTATGGCGGCGATAAGTCATCCCAGGAACTGCTTCTGGAATATGTTGGCAGTAAATCTAAAAACGAGCCGAGGCCAACCGGAGGGAAGCAATAATGATTTTCACGGTCCGGAGGACCAGAAGAGGACCCGATCGTCTAACGAGCACGTCCGTGCCGCCCGGTCAGAAGAGGCTTTCAATTAATTTTTGCTTGACGGATAATTAAACGGAAGTTCGTCCCGGAAAAAAGATACCGACCCAGACCGCACAAATTTAATTTACTACTTCTCTCTACTAAAAGAAACCTATCCTTTTTGTTTTTAGCACAGCACAGCACAAACAAAAACTTTTCAAGACTCACTAACTAACTAACAAATGACAAAGTGGCTCGCACAATGCCAGTTTCTAAATTGAGTTAGAAGATTCCTGAATCAAAAAACCGTCTAATCCGACGAAATGTAAATCGCTAATCAACGGCTTCGTCGCCGATATCACCGAGGTAGTTAGAGCAACAACATCCAATAAGGAGCCTGATAAGCCGCTTAGCTTTACGCTGATTACCGCCAAGGCTCTGCCGACCGTCTAAGTCCCTAATTTCCAAAGATAACACGAACGTTCGAGCCGACGTACGGTCTAAATCCATTTTAGGAAACGCTAAAGTTATTTAGCCACTTTCCTAGAACTGGTGTAAGACAGTTTGTGTACTGAGGACTATATCCGGTAAGTGATTTGACCCACTCAGACCGATTACCATAACACGGTGCTATTGTTCACACATGATGATTATTTGCTTGTACAAGTTATAACAGTACATCTTCCGGTTAGTTTCGAGATAAATTCAACTGTTTTTTCCTAGTTAAGTTTGAAGTTGATGGGCTACCTGTTGGCCTAGACAACTTTTTGTCCCTGGAAATAATACAATAAAATGCTGATAATACTGATCAACTTAGTCTAAAGTAAATTGTATTGTCCGAGCTTGCCGATACTCGACAAAACTGCTCAAAGTTTTCCCTTTATGCTCTCTATGAAATAAACGTCCGAACTAACAATGGGGCACGTCGTCAATTGCCCCGACTACGTTCGAAGTTTCAATCAAGTTTTCAAAACTCCATTACCGTAGTGTACTGTTGCTAGAGTTCCTTTAAAGTTCCACTGTTTCTACTTGCATTTACGATTTGCTTTACTACGGAAAAATCGGCGACTAAAACAAAGAAACGGAAGCAGGAACTACAAAACTCCTAACCTAGATCGATTTTGTTTAAAGCGAGCACATTAAACTACACTCTAAAAATCCAACTCTATTATATGGGCATTGGGTAATATTATCGTTCTAATCCCTTCATTAAGCCTATTACACACAAACCTCAATTTATTCCTCTAATCAACTGTTGTCACTGTCTCTCTCGCTCTTAGATGTCACGTGGATCTCGTGCCGGATCAATAGAGCATTGCTATGGTAACGACGCTATAGAGCCACGCGGTCGACGCCGGCCGGTCCGACGGCGCCAATTGGACGCTCGATTTTATAGAGCTCGACCTCGAAAAAATTATCGGTCTATTTGATTGTTAGGATCGGGGTGGATTACATGTTATCCCTTTTGTTTGTGGGGTGATAATTCTGTTTGGAGACTATTCACAATTTTGTAGTTAATGGTAAAATTTTATATTGTCTATCAGAATATTAAGGGTCTGTTGTATAAGTTCAGTTTAACTTTTATCTGGAGTTTTAGCTCTAAAATTAACAGATTGGCGTTTAACTATAATCTATACAACTCTAGTACTAAACAACTCATCAGAAATACTTGTTACATATGTAGCAGTTTACTGAAGAAATCTTGGGAGCTGCGCAAAAACTGCTCAGAACATCATAGTTCATTTACGTGGTTTCTGGATCCCACTTGAACGCTTTAGTCACTGGACTGTCATTGATGTCATAACTAAAATGGCTAATACAAGGACTTATCAAAAATCCAAGTTTAAAAGGAACCAAGTCCACCATTTTGATAAATCTACTTATTCAAATCATTTTAAAGCTTCAACAAAAAAATGATATTTATTTTCTGCTAGAATTTCAAGTTTAATTAAAATTGAAAATAATCCTACCACAACCAACACTTGACTAAAAAGAATTTCCCATAACCAACAGTCTTCCAAGAGAAAAAAACTGTCAATTTAAGCAAGTATGAACAGGTATGAAAATTTGACTGATTAGTTTGATATGTATATTTTTGAAACTCCTATTTCAATGTAAAATATAATTCAAAAAATCTCCAAAATTTCACATTAAGACCCACGGACGGCAAAAAGAAAATTAAAGCCTATAAGCTTTAGGACACGATTGATGCTTTTAATTAAATTCCTAAATCCGGGCAGAAACAAATCTGTAAACCGCTTTGGAATTCGAAGTGGCTTTGGTAAAAACGTCGCCTCTTTTAATAGGGAGAGAAACCTAATACCCACCTCTAAAAAAAAAAGAAAAACGTTAGGCAAACTGGAAAATCTTGTTAGCCCGCTTGTTGCCATAATAAACTGGCTGGATTTGACGGTTTCCTTCGCTCGGATCATTTTTTGCTGAGATATGACGAGAAGAATTCACGACAAGCCAAACAGCCGTTTTAAAAGAGATCAACTTTAAATTCCCTCTGTGCACAAGCACGGAAACGTAAATGCAAGTTACTGAAGCGTCTTTAGTAAATGTACAAACTAAGTAGGAATAAATCCTTTTTAAAAGGACATAAAGCTATTTTCTTTATGTCGCCTCGTGAGGAGAAGCATTAAAGTCAAAGCGAAATTCGAGCTGCGCCGCCGGAGCGATTTCAAAGTTTAATCAAAGAAGTTTCCCTTAAATGCGATTCTCGATACCACTTTTGCCGGCTATTATTCGAACGGGGGGTTTGTATTATTTCGAAACATCCTTGTTATCTGAATTATACATCGGCAGGGCTGACGCGATGGAATAGTTTGCTTAATAATTGGGATTCAGGAAAACAGAGACGGTTGCTCTGGGATTTCCTCCAGCTCTAATTGGATCATTTTACTTCCACATCTCAATTATTGTTTGGCAATCTTCTATATTTAAAGATATTGAACTAAAAGTTAAAGATTTATCTCTAATATACAAACTTTTACGTTTAGCATACATTGTGATTATCACCTCACTAATTTCAAGTCAAATTATGTCATATCTGATCGGTCTATGGACAAGTCAACACAACACAAAAGAAGATCAAAAATGCAATTATCCTTCCAAGTTTAATCACTTAATTATGTAGGGTCTTAAATAAGAAACTAAAACTCTCAATCATTTCTGAACAAAAACTATAGGTTGCACTAAAATTAGATTACTGCTTTTGAGCAATAAAACAAAGACAAATTAAGAGTCCCCTGTCGCCCCTTCTAAAGCAAACGTATACCATATACATTATTAACATCTCGAAATCCTCCTTTATTATACCGTTCGCACGTAGTTGTTTGAAGAGCAAACATATCGAGGCAAGGAAACGAAATTCGCAATATTCTTCCGCGCTCGGATAATAAGTTTTCCAGAAAAGCCGACTTTCTTGTTTGTCCTGAAGAAGGGGAGCAACACCCAACTCCCCCAAATACAATTGATCAAAATGTGCAATCTGTGGCAATAAAAATAACGAAACGTTGTAGTCCCCAGCTCAAAAAGTGCGCTTCTGCTCGACGGACTAATCGGTATTGTTCGTTTTGATGTTTCGTTGGAACTTTTAATTGAATGACTCTAAATTCGAGCCATTGTTTAGCCGAGCCGAAATGACCTCTAATATTCGGAGAGCGACCAAAATGCACTCTCGGAGACAATGCCGGCGAAATTTTATTGAATTCACTAAGGCGAACGCGACTGAATGAATGGAATTGTTCGGCATAGATAATCGATATTTTGCTAAAGAACCCACAGTTCCAGACGTATCTAGAATTTATCTTCTTCATATTAACTAGTAAACAAGAAATAAAAGTTAAGCATAAACAGAAAATAGAATAGTCAATCATCAAAGGGACACTGACATGAATTCAATATTAAAATTGTATAACCTCACTCTGTTTAGAACTCACAGACCTTTAAGTGCTCTTGAATTTTTTACTAAACATTACTACGTCACTACTGAGCTAGACGTATCTTTCATCATCAAAGAATCTACCTGCATTTCAATTGATATGTCTTATTACCTTCTTTTTGATGTGCAGCACAGTTTGGCTACATCTTTGTAGATAGATAAATTTAACATAAAATAATTATGTTTTAACATGTTGTGTGATACTGAATGAACAAACTTAATTTGTCAGCTTGTATTTACGGACGATAAACAATTATGTTTTAAAATACTCAAAATTATAATTTTTTCCATTTTTTCTTCTATAGAAATACATTTCCATCGAGCGAATTTGCCTGAAAAGAGCTTTATCGTAAGCGTTCTTATAATCGGGCTATTTATTCTTCATAAAAACCAGAAAACGTTTTTCTCAGTCCATTCACACCCCAGGAGGATCTTTGCACACCAATACCCTTAAAAGGTCTTTACTTTCCCGGACGGTCGTTAATTCCAGAAAAAAGTCGCCCTTTCAAATTAACACGGAAATCAAGCCCATAAACTCCTTAAAGCGTTAATTTAGATTCTCGAATGATACGATCAGAGCGCCAACATTATATTTCCCAATACATAATAAAAACGACTTTGATTGATGATCACCAGGGGGCGTTCCGGACGGAAAACTAACGCTCGAGCTTGTTTTCCGGGGGTTTCCGCCTAATAAGGTTCGCCGAAGACGTATTGTGACACCTTTATGCCGCGGTCCCGGATCGATTTTTTAATTAAATCAGGGACGGCGATGTTTTTCCCCTTCTGTTGCTTGAGATTATATCGGGCGCACGAATTTATCAGTTAGACTAACCGGGACAAGTTTAATTTAGGAGTTTCTCTTCGTTGAAATGTGTACCTTTCCAAAAAATATGTACCGCAAATTGCATGATTCTGAAGTCCGAGCGGCTGTCCAAGATAGGTAAATTAACTGCAGGCCTGTCGGTTACAAGTTCAGACAAATACGAGAAGCTTATGATGTTTACCGTTAAATAAATAATATTGATTCAAAGTGTAGAGATCAAAGTTTACGAAACTTATATCTACAAATGCAGCATAGTATTTGGTTTCACGTGAATAAATACTTTAGTAATTACCTCCAAACGATATTCAATGTATATAATACTCTGCGCTGAAATGCGTAGCCCAAGGAGTAAAATAAACTTGTAAATCCCCCTATCGAATGAATCGACTGTTAATGCGAAGATGAAAAGCAATAATCCTTCTCCCCCGCTTGCAATATAATAAGCAGTTTCCATTACATTCGGCAACGACAATACTTATAATCATAATCCCCGACGAGTAATTGCACCATAAAAATCAAAAGACGACGCTGTTTCCCGATTAAATTTAGGGCCACTTTATTATGTTTTCCACATCTCTTAATTGGCTGGCGCCCGCCCCCGTTAAATCCGCCGCCCCTGCCGAGTCTCGCCTAACGATCATAACGTTCGCGAGAGCCCCATTAACCGTATTATGTTCTCCCATTCTAATGACACCTTCGATCGTAATTTGGGCCGTTTTGTTGCTCTACATGTAATATGGGCGCAGTCTGTAGGACATCTGTCCGGCGACCGAATGGTGTATCTAAAATATTTAAAAACCTCGTCGCTGATAAAGGGACTAGGGCTTTCAAAGAGGAATACTAGTTTTGTATTCACGTGGCGTACAATTTGCTTCATTTACAACGCAAAATTCGAAACAATGCGCATTCGTTCCTGCCAACGGCACACCAGCGAATGCTAATTTCCCTTTTTGCTGTCGTTCAACGTTATTCGTCTAAACAGGGATTGCGGTTTTTGTGTAATTATCAATGTAATTATGCCCCCGCCGAACAGGAGGGTGGTTGGGAGATACCGAAGGGATTTTAATTTACTTTGTGACAACACTTTCTATTTAAAAGAAAAAATGTTATGAGGTTTATTCGCTATTTGTCTACGGAAAATAAAAACAAACCGTTTGCAGGAATGTGCCTTATTAAAAAAATAATCCCCATTACCAATGTAGTTGTTGATCCAAACATGGTACGACGAGCAAGCCTATTTCGAGCCCAGGAAATAAATCCCTTCGTGATGTCATTCGACGTACAAACAATCCAGCATCGAATAGCTGTCATTCTAGTTAACATGGATGAATATTAATTTCCCTTGTTGTTATCATCAATCAGAAACATCATTCAAATAATGATTAACTTTTCATGCGACTACTAGAGCTCAGTATATTAATTAGGTACTGTGTGGTGTTAATCAAATCGATTTCGAAGACTGATAGTATATTTTATCAAAAATTGTATGGTCTATTTTAACTCCTAAGTAGCTAACCAGCTGACACATTAATTAGTAAATTAGTTACTAAGAACTTGTTAAGCTAAACAAAAATCGAACAAAACTGAACTGAAATTCTGTAAACGTTTCTTAGGTTTTGCAATAATAGATATGAGCTGGATTACTATGGAAATAGTGTTTTTGTATCAAACATCATTTGATTTTATTTCTATTAAAACTACTGAAGATGTAAAGATTTGTGGTAAAATATAATATGAATGTTTCTTTTTTGCGTTACTCTATACAAGGCATAGTTGTTGTGCAACATCTGGTGATATCTGTACTAAACTCTATGAGTTAGAAAGTACAGATAGCGTTTCCAAATCTAGGAACAGCACCATTAATGCCGCATCATTCGGTAAACACCGATCTGATTGGTTGAAAATGGTGAGGTTTTGTTTTTTGTTTATCAATCCCAATCCTCTGACCGGTTTCGCCGGTCAACCAATTTTCAACCAATCAGATCGGTGTTTATCGAATGATGCGGCGTTAATGGTGCTGTTCCTAGATTTGGGAACGCCATCTGTACTTTCTAACTCATAGAGTTGAGTACAGATGTCACCAGATGTTGTGCACAACAACTATCATTTCTGGCATCCAGGTGACTATACTGGAATGAAGGTTTTGTTCTTTGGTTATCAAGCCCTATAGCCTTTCTGATGAGCCGTAATACGGCGAAACCGGTCAGAGGATTGGGATTTGTAAACAAAAAACAAAACCTCACCATTTTCTATACAAGGCAGTTTATAAAATTTAAAAAAGTAAAAGAAACAACAACGTGTTCAATGGTTCTCAAAGTTGAGTGCATGTATAATAGTATATTGCTATGCTATATGTAGAAAAATATTTCCAGTGTCAACAAAAACTCTAAATAAGAATATCCATAGTAATAAAACCACAAACAGAACAATGTGGTGGAATTACAATAAACTAAGGAAACACTTTGACTCTTGGGTAAATTGAAAATATTCATTCCTCGAACGAACCGAAAACTTTCTTACCGATTAATAGAGCGAGCGCTACAACAAAATCTCATTCGATTTGTTCGACGTTGAAAACATTTCATTACATTAAGGTTATGTAGAGTTTCTAATATCAACACGAGCATCAACATTCAAAAACTGAATGGAACAATTCCTGCACCTTATCGATTTCGCGTAAGCCCTCCAATACAGAGGCTAACCGATGAACCGGGCATAATCAATTGCTCTCGCTTCGTAACCCCGAAATGACGCAATATGGTGGCATTACCCCGGCTTAATGCCGGTATGAAAGCTCATTTTTAAGAGAAAAAGCAACTGAAACAATAATCGTGAAAGAACTACTCTAATCGCTGCCGTTGTTTCCCGTTGTATCTGCAGTGTAAACTGTCTGGTTACGACCAAGGCCAGACATCCAATAACTGTAATAACAATAACAAACAGAGCGTACGTTTGTTTTAAGCTAATTAGGAGACGTGATGTAACATTATACAGATCTCCCAACGCCACTGGATTCCT
Organism: Ips typographus; assembly: GCF_016097725.1. Classification (NCBI taxonomy): domain Eukaryota; kingdom Metazoa; phylum Arthropoda; class Insecta; order Coleoptera; family Curculionidae; genus Ips; species Ips typographus. The sequence goes on from NC_138429.1 coordinate 6,910,842, forward strand.
CGCTAATTGTAAAGAAATTAAAAATCCTTTCACGTCTTTACGTTAGAGCTTAAACGAGATAACACAAGAATTCTCTGACTGTCGCTGATACTACAACTACTGCAATGGCAGCGCCAAGTACAACACAGACCGACAACGAGTATTAATTGCAGTGATTAACGCATTGTCAAACCCTCAATACACCTAATCATCTCCTAATTGGATTGTCGCAGCTGCATCCGAGACAATCGGACTCCAACTAACTGGAAGATTTCCAATTGTGAATTTAGCGGGCCGCACACGTCCAGTTCTACTCGAGGTTCGTTCTTGGTGGCATTAACCTGGATGCGGCAAACTAACGGCAGAAGCGGTTGCTTTGTCATTGATTTTCTCCATTTGACCGGAAAACAAATAGACTATATAACCCTGGGTTATTTATAGGCGGATTTTACAACTGGCACTCGATATTCCAGGCACAAAATATGACGGGATTACGGACGAGAAACACGCGAACCAAAGATCGATTCCACCACCGACGAGGCTAAATCCTCGGCCATTTAATTCGACTGCCATTGATAACAATTTGATGAACCGATCACAAAATTTGTTGTTAGTATATTGAAACTCGATGAATTAAAGAAAAGTAAATAAAAGTCTTCAAGTGTAAATTACTGTTATAGTTCCTAAAGTTTTGGCTTTGTTGCTTCAGGATAATGTCCATTTACAAAATTATACACAACTTTAAACTAGACAACATTTTAAACCAAATGTAATAAACTTTACCATACGACAGTTTCCAGACTAAGTGATGCAATATACATAATTAGCATTTGGACTTTCAAAACTACGAGAAAACACTTATACAGTTAGAGAAAATTAATCAGCTGTATTTAATTACACCTTAATCGGAGCTGCAATCAATCAAAAGGAAGATACCAATATCTCACGTGTAACGCAACTTAATAAACTACTGCCACAGGAACTTAAGTTTCCCCATCTTGATTAAGTTGGTTCAACTTTACCCTTTGAGCAATATACGATGTCTCCGCGGCATTACTAATGCCCCAAAGGTGTGTTACACGAACCACAAACGAGTATAAGCAATACGATCTTTTAAAAGGCGCAATCTTCACATTTAACGAAAAAAAAACGTGCCTTTTTCATTCTTTTGACAAAAGAAAAAGAAAATCCACTTTATCCGGTGAAAAGACGGGCGCGATGATAACAAAAAACCGCCATTAATTTCATGCAACACCATCGCTGACTGACTGGCTTTTAGCTGCCGTTCGACAAGGCTCTTCATAAAATATTATCCCGAGTTTCCCTCTGGAACGTTTCTTATCAAGTGTGAAATTTTCGCATTTTTATCTTCGACATTATAGACCTTCTGTCAACGGGGGACTTTAATAAATATACAAGACGTATTACACGAACCGTTCGGTCGGCTGTGTATCGATTCGATTGACGAGATGACAGCTCCTAGATTGTTTGAACAGGGTACAGTCGTGACCCAAAAAAAGTTACTATTTTAGTTTATCAATCAAATTATATGCTTATTTTTGATTCAATCTGGTTGACTATTTAAAAGATGATTCCAAAAAGTGTTGAGCGAATAGTGAATTGAATTCAGCTTTTCTGTCTTTTTATAATTATAAAAATTTTTAAGGGTAATTATAGGATAAACACTATCTTAAATTTGTGAAACGACAAAAACGTGACTGATAACATTATTCGTGGTTTGGATGAAAATGTCGAGACTTCTATTGTTATAATTATTATTATAGCAGCAATGTCCTATCGTTTTCCGTAGGATGTAGATATAGGAAATATGTTATTTGTGTTTATTTTTACGGAAAATAATTCAATTCATATTGTTATTAAAACACGTAAAAGTTTTCATCAATAGTTATTTGTATACCTAGGCCGTGAAATGGTATTTTTTCGGCCGAAAGAAAGTTTGGCGTCCGAGGCCGTCTTACGGCCGAGGACAACAATCTTGAGGACGAAAAAATTATCTCACGGCCGAGGTGTACACAAAATTTTTTGTTCAAACGATATTTATTTAGAAATTCTTAATTCTTAATATGGATGGGTGTACTGCTGTAATTGGTGCACACAGTGGTCACATAGAGAAATCGTAACCAGCAAGCAATAATAAGCGTAGACGGTGACATAGTGATTGTTAATTTACTTTTTCCCTGTATTTTTTTTTCGGCCGTAGGTCCGTAAAAGTGCATTTTACGGCCGCTAAACTGTACGTGAAGTGAGTACTTCACGTCCGTTTGAACAAAAATTAGATTACTGCCCTGCATACTATGTGTTTGACCATCTATGGCTATGTAATCTTACGGTCAGTCCAACATATCAAGTTTCAAGGTCTTCAGAAAAAAAGATTAGTCAGCTAACCCAACTCATAAAACAGAAATAGCTATAAACCTGACAAACTGATAAAAAAAGAGAGATAATAAAACCACATATTACTTTGCAGGCTTTTTGGTTCTGATAACCAATTTAAGTGCAGGTTTACCAAAATTTATATGTAAATCTGACACCGATCAGACTACAGAGTGGTTGGGCTTGTTGATGATAAGGCACAACAAATTAACAATTGTGAAGTTTCGGAAAACCGTTAGCTCAAGAACAAAAGGAACCCACAACACGTAAAACAAAACTTGGTTAGCATTTCGAGAGTTGGGTAATAAAATTACACGGACCTCGTCGTAATCAATCTGGACTGGCCAAGAACAGATAACGTATACGTTAGATAAACCGCAGGAACGCGCAAAACAAACGATAGCGTCCAGATTCTTATGCGGGATAGAATTGGGCGCATCCGTCCGGTCCAGTTAACGAAATCTCGACACAACTGTCGCCGATCGAACCAGGGGGCCTTAAACGGATTTCGAGATTGATTTATCAAATACAAAAGTTCTTTATTGGTTTCGTGATTGCGTCCCTGTTTTTCGTCCGACTCTTGTTGATCTTTACCAACTTTCTCTCATATTGCATCTGACTGCACGCAGGGGAAACGTTTTTCAATCATCTCGAAGTGGAGATATGAAGAAAACTCTCGGTGTACGAGCAAAACTTTCTTCTGTCTAGTAGTGCACATGGCGTCGTATATACACGTTAGGCGTACCAACACAACATGTTCAAAACTTCCTTCCTTCGGGAGGGAGAAACGGCTTGTATCGAAACAGAAAAGTTTTGCGGAGTGGGCTTTGCTCTTACATTAACGACAGTTCGAGAAGATTGGCCCGGATCAAAGTGACGCGTACTTTTCGCAAAACTTTTCCGCATCATCTCGATCAGTCGATAAATATGGTAATGGCAAGATTTGCCGACCAATCCTCGAGTACTCTGGAAAGTTCCTTCATTCCGCGAATCGAAGTTGTTTATTTTAATGGGATTTCATCCATCCGAGACAGGTAGATCTCTGTTTAATGATCTGCATCTCTTTTTAAGGTAGCTTTGAGAAGATTTATGATACCGTATTTTATACGAAAAATTGTTGCTGGGGTAGATATTGTATGTAATGCTATTTCTGCAATTCGCAAGTACTTCCTTATAGATGTTCATTTCGGCGTTACACCCTGCTTTAGTAATCCACTTTATGTCACAATACAATCTACTTACTCTACATCTCATCCGTTTGGATAGTCCTTCAAAGATGCTTACCTGAAACAAAAGAAATAAACATGAAGATACACAACTTTCCAAAGCAAAGAACGCAAATTCGTTTTCATTTTCCATATTTACTCGTCGCGACGCTCGCTCCGACATATCTCGCCCTCGACAGACGATTCTCGCAATAACTTTCCGCCTTTATTTGCCCGAAGGCCCCTTTATCAAACGTACGTGCATCCTAACACACCGGCTTTTATTTAATACGCTTCGGTACGTATATATATCGTGGACGGTTTTATTTTATTTACGTACTTATCTAAGTAGCGATTTTTCCGAAAGCCAGTCAGGGTTCGAACGCTCTTTATCGGGATACAGTATATTTAGAGAAAAAATTTCATAGCGCTGCAACATGAACTAATACTACAATATTAAACTCCGATAGTTTTGTTAGTTGACTTTCCAGAAAATAAAAATATAAAGGAATGTTTATTAAGTTTTCCATCAGATTTAGATCAGGTGGTTTGGTTGGCTAGTTGTTAGCTAAACTGGCATACTACGACATTGATGGATTGTTCAAATATTTCTGAAATGTGTCTAGACACTGAGAAATCCAAATAAAACATCTCCAGAGATTATATAATCATATAATGTGTTATCGTTTAATAGTTTGATAAAACTAGTTAGAAACTGTTGCAGCCATGTTCAGTCGATTTTAATTGAGTTTTGGCAAGACAGCTCTAGTCGAAGATATAAAAGATTGCTTAAAAGACTTTCGGTTCCCCCACAACTAGTTTTCCACGAAATGTCCGGTCACTGATGTTTGAATTTCCAATTTCCGCCCTAATTCTAAGGCTTGATTTCCACAGATCGTTTTTTTTGTAACTGATCGATTTCCTATTAAAGCAGTGCTAGCAAATCCTATAAGAAGCCCTCAAAATATTTACTTAATTATCTTAATTGTAACATTTGCAGTAGATGTGAATTAACAAAAAAATAGATTTTAGAATAACTACAATCAAAAACTATGGAAAAATGGTATTAAAAAAAACTAAAAAAAAGAAAGATTATAATCGTAGGTTGTGAGGTATTCTTTATCATATCTAATGTTCCAGCATAAGAGACGACGTTTCGTCATTATCACGTAGTAGATAAACTGAAAGAAGATCTTTAACTTACACTCTAGTCACGCAACATGACAATTTTATTACCACTAGACATGTTATTCACTAAATTATTTCCAGAGTGTATTATTACATTTTCCTCTCTGTCAGATTTAATTTTGAATTCTCTATTCCGTTTAAAAATCAATCAATTACTGTAAGTTCGAAACATTCACACATCATAGTTTTTGGGACCCCTGCTAGAAACGACGACAAAAACAGCTTGCACGCATTTTCTCACCTCTTTTAAAATTGGTTTAACATAGAGAAGCTCGAGGTTTGTCGATATATAAAAAACATCTGGCACATTGTTACCTTGGATTTTACAGAAACTATTTTCTTGGATTTACTGCTGATAAAGTAATCATGTTTCTCAGAGTTTTTTTTTTTGGGGTTGTTTGTGAACGAATTGCAGTTTATTTGGATGGAAGTCAAGAGAGTACATTTCATTTTTGTTATTAGCTAACTTTTCAGTTAAGTTTATTTGGATAATAATTATGGTTGGACTTATAAAGACTGTACCAAAGGGTAACATTGTACCCAATAAAACTGGGTCAGAATATTATTTTATCGGTTGGCAGTGATTGCGTGAGAGCGGTCTTAGGGTAGACACGCAAAGCCCCAAAGCTAACGATACACTTCTAATGGGTAGGCGGCCTGTTTTTCCGATAGAACCTCATTACCATTAAAGGTCGATCGCATGGAGAGCTACTTTATCGCTTCGATAATGACTCGGAAAATCAGTTTAATGATACATGTACATTAGCGCCGTTACGACCGTCTCGCGATTAGTTTCTATCAAGAAATGGTGTCGATAGAGCCCTTGAAAATAATCCTTTTTTTTTTTTGGTTATACTGGTGCAGTTTTACTGAAATACCTTTGATGACTAAGTCTCAAAACTTTGTTCAAAGATTACTTTTTATGCGGTACCTTCACGAAAAAGCAAATTTGTATTCGTGAACCAGCCGAGGCATGAATAAAGCAATTAATCACTATTTGCCTTTAATATCACGGCGATCCTGACACGTTCTCCTTAACGTGCCTAATTATGATCACGGGTCGACTTCAAAAGGGATCAAGTCATTTAAGTTCGCTCTCCAATATGTCTTTCCGTTGGAGAAAGTAGCTTTCCTGTTGATAGCTTTTGTGCGCCTCTCTCTACTCTATTAAGTGCTCCGCGCTAATGGGCCACTTATTTAGTATTCCGGTGATAGCGAAAGGCTTAAGGAGCAGTTTTTACAGCAAAAATTGCTCCTATAACAAAGTGTTTGAGATTTAGTAAAGACTTTGCAAGTAATCAGTTTATAAGTCTCCTCCCAAACAGTGCGAAAGTGAATATTCTTGGACTGCTAATTGGAACTAACTTTGTAACCTTGAATAAACGATGTAGCTAAGCCCTTCAAGCAAAGTCGGTCGCATATCGAAAACAACCCAGCTTCGAAGACAATAAATCACCAGTCTGACGTCGAAAATCTGACCCTGAGCTGCAATAAAATTGTAATCCGGCCGAGTTTATTGTAATCCATTTGACATTTTATCTGGGTCCGTCCACGCCTGTGTATTTTTATTCGCTTCTGATTAGATCGAAATGCCATCAAAGTCAACGGGCGTCCACCCTATAAAAAAAAGAGTAAAAATACTGGACATTTGCTTTCGTCCTTTATTTTTCACGTTACAACCCTTCCTGTTTACAGAATGCAACGTTGCCGCTCACGCTGCAGGCTAATTGAGTTTAGAACTAAACATCTGTCATAGAGACCCGGGAAAAGTTGAGCCCTAGCTAGTACAAGGAGAAACAGAAATTGGATCTGCCCGTGTAAACAGCTCGGGTTCCGGGGTCAATTTGCATTTAGCGTGCCGCGGTCCCAATTTATGGGGCGAAACACGTGCCCTCCGGTTTTGGAAAGTGTTACAATGAGATTTAATTTTGGTTAGCCTTACTCTACGAAGAAAGTTTGTTAGTATTCCATAACATTTTCTTAAAAGTCTTTGAAGAAAATATTATCTGATCTCAATACACAGTCACTTCTACTTGACAAGTATCAAATGAGCGGAATCCCTAGACTTAACCTCGTTGGACTTGTTCCTTGAAATCGCATTACAGCTGACTACACAGAACTCCAGATATACTAATAAATGTTCTTTCTTAGGAAGTTGGAGCTAAACTTTTATTATTGTCTAAATCTAGGCATTTATCAAGTCAAGAAGCTTGACATTTTTAATACTTAAGTTGAAAACTTCATATTAACCTAATTTTACTAATCCATCAACATTTAATGATAAAGGTCTATTAATGGAAAAAAATTCTCTCTAGAAATGTTTAAGAATTTTTTAATTTACCAGAAGAAACAATACAGGTCAGTTAACATATCTTTTTGCCAGGCCCAGCTGTACAGGGTGCTGCATTTTCGATGGTTTTACGGGGTACAGAGAAAACGGTAATAGATAGAAAAAAAGTAGCATACGTGTTCTGATCTCTTTTTCTGAGCTGAGATGACTGGCGAAAAGTGGGCGGCGCAAACTTCTTTTGTTTCAAAGATACGGGGGGTTTTTGAAAATTCGTCATTTTGGAACCTCCTTTGTATTTCATTTGCTATTAAAGTTATCAAAAAAGGAAAAACGGTTTTCGGTAGAAGTTTTGACGTAGAATCCAATGGCGTAGTCAGTTTTTTTCTATTACGTTTAGTTTCTGACATATGACACCAAGTTATATTTTTTTAAATTGAACACCCTATTTATTTTTAGTTCATTTAATTCTGTTGACTTTTACCTTTTTAACGGTGTATTAAAATATATAAGTTTATAAACGTTAATCTTGGCAATTAGAAAAAAAGCGTTTCCTTAACAAAAAAGTGCTAAATAATATGTATAAAAATACCCACAGTCCAAACGAAATTTGGCTATGTTCATATTAACATGTTACATGTCGTTTATAAACAGTTTTTTTAACTTCCACCTTAAAAATAGTAGAAAATAGAAATAGCCACTCTTCTTATTAAAGTGACGGTAGAACTGTTTGTAACTTAGATTTTTAATAAGATTTATTAAAAATATTTAATTTTCTGATGTGTTAGTTTATATGATATCCGATTTTGTTTGGTATTTTAGATATTGGCATTTTTTTAGCTTAGCAAAGGTCTTTTTTAAAAATAACAGGATTAACCTCTACAAACTTATATGTTGTAATACACCGTTGAAAAGGTAAAAATCAACAGAATTAAATGAACTAAAAATATATAGGATGTTCCGTTTAAAAAAATGCAACTTACTGTCATATATCAGAAACTAAACGGAATAGAAAAAAACTGACTACGCCATTGGATTCTATATGAAAACTTCTACTGGGAACCGTTCTTCCTTTTTTGATAACTTTGAGAGCAACTGAGGTTCAAAAATTACCAATTTTCGAAAACCCCCCGTATCTTTGAAACAAAAGAAGTTTGCGCCGCCCACTTTTCGCCAGTCATCTCAGCTCAGAAAAAGAGACCAGAACACGTATGCTACTTTTTTCTATCTATTACCGTTTTCTCTGTACCCCGTAAAACCATCGAAAATGCAGCACCCTGTACAACTGATTAACAAAAAAAAAATTGCAGTTGACTTCAAAGAACTAAAAATGGTCAGAAATAGCAAACATTTTTCAATTGTGTAGTTGCTATACAAATCTGTTCTTTTTGGCAATTACCACTCAACTATCAATGTTTAAAGATTTTCCTTTATTTGCACATTAAATAAATTGGCTAAAATATCAGTTAATTCAAAACATCTTTCATTTATCACTAAGCTTAATTTAACTTGTATCAAAGAACGTGCCCAATTTCAATTGAGGGGCATATAAATAGTTTTGATACCGGACTTCGTTGGAAGTTAGCACTCACAAGTCTAAGAGAATACAAATAAAATGGAGCGCCAATTAAATTCAGCTTACTATGAATAGACCCTGAAAGTAAACGGTAATAGTTCAGTTCAATTTTCCAGAACTGAATTTCTTAATTAAGTTTGTTACACTTTATAAGAACAACTTTAGTATTATAGTAGACAATTCCGACGAATCATTTGTGTAGTCTGCAGTAAAAAGTAACAATGACTTTGGATCTATTCCGGAACAGTGACTATCCATATATCTATGACCTAATAAAAGTCGTGGCATTATTTATGTAAGAGAAAGACAAGGGGGCCGACCCCCCTTTTCGCGTTATCGGTTCCATCTTTCATTAGATCCATATCGGGCTTCTCGGCATACAAGTACTACAGTCTGGTTCAATGACGCGTGAACGATTTATCGTTCTAGCCAGAGCGGACAAATTGAGTCTGATGTTTTATTCCAATACAGCGATGAATAATGGGGATGATACTGCGATTTCAAGACGAGTGCAATGGCATTATGTATCTGATTTTGCCAAATAAAATAGGGGCAATACGGGATTGTTTGGCGCGTGTTTGGGAAGTACGAAGGAAACAAAAAAAGGGGACTGGCTCAATAGAGCGACAACGAACAAAGTGGCGAACAACGCACGAAGAAGAAACCTAATAAATTATTGGGGATATTATGAGTTCGATTCGTGTAATGCGCTCAAAGGGAAGAAAATGACGATCCTCGAATTGATTTACCGGTAGGGAAACGAGCGAATGTATAACTAAAACAAATCTGGAAACGCAATTACGGGCAGCAGCCCCCCAAAATACAAATCTTATTAAGTTCCCTTTACACTCCAATTTATGAGAAGGATAGACTCGAACGCGGCTGCTTTCTTGTATAGTTGGACTTCCTAATTAGCATACGATGCGGTAATATTTTCAAGACCATTTGAGCAATTACAAATTGCAATTTGTATTATACAAATATCAGTTAACAAGGGTTCTTGTAAAGGTATGTAGTCTGATTACACTAGCTTACGCCCATCGCGAGGATTTTCTCCTGACTTGTACCACGAGCGCTGGCACGAGTAAGAATATTCTGAATTCACCTTTAGACGATTCTTTAAAGTAAAAACAATAATGAATTGATGGATTTGCCTTCGTCGTCGTGAAATCTTTCTCTATATTAGAAAAGCGAAATTGTCTGATTTCAGCAATTATTATGAATTGTGATATGGATTCTGGCCCACTTTTCTTATTCTCTAATCAATACTGCTGGTACTGGTGCTTGTATTTAATAATTATTTCTATAAAAAATCCAATCAATAATCAATCGGTCTTCTCAACCCAATTTTTATCATTAATCAGCATATACGTTCCACAAAAAAATCGAGCTTTTCGTAAGTGGTTACATAACTATTCAATTCCGTACTGAAAAAGGTCTACTTCACTTTTATTTGTGAATGTGATAATGTGAATTGTATATGCGAGCAACTCAGTTATTTACAGTAAGGCAACCGCTTATCTTTACATGTAAATAATTCGATAAAACGTCGAATAACTTCTATAATAGAACAGCCGAATTGGAAGTGAATAACTTCGTATCAAGTTTTATTTTATTGCTTCGCGAAAACTTTGAAAACTCCCTGATCGAGGCCGGAGCCGGAAGTTTCCTATCCTTCGGTGCGTCATACTTTCTGCAGGGCGGATATTTATTAGTTTCGTCGTAATGCTCGTGGAGCCCTCCATACTGAACTTTCAGAATATGAAAAATATTTTATCTCCTCTGAGGGGTTTTCAGATATTTACGAAGTATCACTTCGGCGGAAAGAGTGTATTATTTGGATGTGAAACTAAATCTTGTTAAGCTAGTTTGGTGGAAACTTTATTTGCACATTCTGAAAGATAAAAACTTTACACGATTCGAGACTGTACAAAAAAGTTTATATGCAGAAAACAAACCTCTCAATTATTCTAGGGAGGAAAGTGTCGATGAATGTTAAGAGCCAATGAAATAAAAACCGAAATACCAAAGTCTTGTACCGTAATGCAGCTGAATTTTTACTTCCCCGTCTTAATGTAATGGAAGCTTTGCAGCTGCGAGTCGCTGTTTTGTCCTTTAGTCACGTACGGACCTGCGACTACGTCTCCATAAAATTCTGCAGGAGAATTGGAGGCGTGTTCAATCCAGAAACGTGCTGAATAATTCTTTATATTCTACTGAACATTATATAAATTACAAAGCATTTTTAAAGATTTATTTAAACTGCGGCAAATAAAATCCTAGTGGATTCTTCACAAATAAACAGTTACTGAATAGCTTATATCATCTACGACTAAGCAGGTCCCAAATGACCTGCAGTCACGCTCTTCAGTTAACGCAGCAATAGTGAAAGAATACCGAAACGCGAACAAAGAACAAAATCCAATTAAACGTCCGGATCGTCAGAAAAAAGACAACCGAAAGAGGGCCCTCCAAACCCTGATTCGAATACGAAATGCCTCTCCGATGTCGGACGAACACATATGTATGTTTTGTTTTAGACAAAGACAAAGATACAGAGAACGTCACGGAGGAAAAATTAACTTCTAAACCAGGCTTAAGCCCTTTAAATGGAGCGTCTTGCCGGGCAACTTCCGACGAGATACAAATTGCAAGTTGAAGTTGCAGGCAGAAGTTTAACAGCGTCTGTTGCGGCGTCGGTGGCGTTGCCGCCGTCTTGTAGCTTTACGTATCGGGGGCGTTTTCCGTATTATTAAGTATTATGGGAAGTAATTGAACAAGTTTCCAAGTTTTACGAGATGTTTCGTTGGGACGGAAATTTAATTAAGTGGTCTGGTGCTTACATTACAAAACATGGATAATACTTTTTTTTTTCCGGCCATATTTTCGCAACAAGAAATCGTTACGACTTTGACACGACTTGGCGTAAAATTTCCTTAGCGTTCCCCAGTTCGAATTCTTATCACGATACACGAAAATAAGTAAACTTTCCCGAATAGTTGGAAACGACGACGACGTTACCGGTCGAAAAGGTCTGCAATGCGCTGTTTTCCTTCGTCGACGACGTCGTCGTTGCAGGCTTATGGTAATGGACGACGGCGTAAGGTCTCGCAATTGTAATTTATACAACTTAAGACTGTTGGGCTGTCGCTGATCGCGAGTCTCGACTTCCTTTTCGGGACCAATTTGCTTTTCAGCGTATTTATCTGGTTTTCTCGACAACTAACCGGACGGTCCATGATTTTCCGCCCGAGATAGATATCTGAGAGTTTGTTGAGTGTGGCGGCGTCGAGGACAAGCGTCTAGACTTTTAGGCGCTCCTCAAGAAACGAATAACTCTTAATTAAAGTTGGAAGTTGGAACGGTCTGGGTTATGAATAATAATAACAGTTTTTCTTATAAAGTTTCAAGCATAATACACAATACAAAAAAGGCAAATGATATTCATGAGTTATGCTGATGATACCTTATTTCTGGTTTCCGATGCCCTAGACTAGAGATTTGTGACAACTAAACTGCTTTTAACTACAAATAGTATCGGATATAGAAACTATTTGGATAATGTGCTGCATGTGTTCAACTTCAATTCAAAATGTCGTCGTTTCTAGAGTTGAAATAAAGCTTATTTTAGAGAAAAACACTAACACTACATATTCATTTAGAGCTAAGAGAATACTTACAAACTATGAGAACCTATTTTAATGAAACTGGAAATGATATTTTAAGAATGACGGTATTTTGAATCTTTCAAAAATCATATTCGATAACTCACTGTCTCTATCTTTATAGAAAGACAGGTAGTGTGAGTTAGGCTCTTGAAGATGGATATTTGTATACCCGAAATTGGAAGGAAGACGAAAAGGTATTGTGATTGTGTGTTATTTCCTCCTTATGGTATTCATAAAGCTAAGAGATCATGAACTTCTACTTCACTTTTAAACTGTTCTTGCGTATGTCTAAAAAATGCTTAGTAATGCGGAATTACGACAATTATACACATCAATTCTATCAAAAAAAGTGTGCTAAATTTGGCGCCCAAAATATTTCTGTCAACTGAAAGATAAAAATATGATGGCCAGAGAAAAACAAAAAATAACTCTTCACGCAACGTTGTCGTTCCTCGTGGAAAGTTGTTTGCAGAAAGCAATTAAGCCGAGCTACCTAACTTTGTATGACGCGATAAATATGGAGCGAGAAACGAGACAAAGGAGTCCATTAATTTCCCGATTCGATTTGAATTCCGGCGAGTTCATCCTTCACGAGGAACGCGCGACAAATTACTGAATTCCACAGGCCAAACGTATTACCTAATATCAAGGAGGTTGTAGTCTTTTTTGGTAGATTTTAATCCATTATTTGTTAATTGTATCCAGCGCCCTAAATAGAGCCATAGAGACGACGTTCAAGGAAAAAGAAAGCAAAAAAGAAGAATGCTACCCCCCAAAATGGCTTCTCATCGTCGTAACCGACGGGGAGACTTCCTAGGGGCAGCGAGGCGTGCCATCCCATTCAAACTACTCTTCATGGTTTGCTCGTTCGATGATTAATCGTTCGGTTAACCGACAAAGAGGATTACGCAAAATTCTATCCGGCATTCCCGAAACATCCATTTAGGAAAATATGGGGAGCGGGTATTATAATAATGAGCCCCCGGATTTGGCCGGAACGCGATTGAACAAACATGGGGCGCATACGTATCAAGTTGAAAAATGAATAATTGAAAATGCTGCGTTGCAAAAAAACGAAATGAACTACAGAAAAGTTTCTCGGCGAAATAAAACACGTAAGGCCGTTCTCGCGCCGGCAATTGCACCTTAGGCGGTTGTGAATTAAATATTTAGTTTGGAAAAATGTATGCGAAGCGATACGCCAGACTTCCATAACATGAAATTGCATTTGTTCCGGTAAATTGTCAATTTTCGTCTGTAAGCGATACTTTCAGAAAGATATGTGGTGAGTCTAGTGCCTCCCAAGTGACTGTATTCGGTGCTGTAAATCGTTGAACAAAAACGTGCCTTTGCTAAAAGATGACTGACATTATTCTTTAAAATCAAATTTCCACCTTTGTAAAATAGGTATATTTGAATGTTTACTACAACCATTGCGAAGTGAAACAAAGCAGAAAATACAAAGGCATAACATTTTATGTCTTCGTAATCGAGCAGAAAAAGAATTTAATCAAGCAAAAGCACACATCTTTTTCCCTTTCCCAAGCCTTGTTTTGCGTGTTCGGGTTGGTTGGCGTACCGAATGATAGAGACTTATTATACAGCGCGACGTTAATTCACTAACACGTGGTGCTAATAGCGATTTTCCGCGCCATAAATACTAGCGGATCGACATTCGACAACACTTCTAATGGTAGTGGGCAAGGCGATTTTAGCAAATTGGATACTATGTCACTGTCAGCAGCGTCGGCATCGATTTTCCTCGATTTCGCGAATTGAACGAAAAGCCACCTTTACAGCACGATTCTCAGTTAAACCGCCAACAAAACGTTTATCCCCCTTTCCAAATCCCCTTTCATAATACCCGGCCAATGTTGCGACGTTCATTTTTTTGTTGCGTGTGCGGCCGTCATGTTTTCCAGTCCATCGAGCCGGCCTATCTCCGCTCGCTTTGGCGCAATCTGCCTCCGACGAAATTAGTTTTTGTTCCCAATTTGTGGCATTTATTCGTTTATATGACATGATACACTGTTTTTGTTCGGGCGCGATGGGAAATTGAGTTTCCCTTTTGTCATACAGACGAAGGCCATATATAGAGATGCCGGAATTAACTTCTGTCACGACTCTCTGTCGGTCCGAAATACTGTCAGCAAAAAAAAACTCATAGAAAAGTCGTAAACAAAGTAGAATCAAACTATTATAGTAGAGTCAAACTATTATATTATATATTCACAGTAGCAAAAGGTTACAGTGTTATTGAGCAACGAAGCATAGATAACGTTAGAAAAACAGAGTAATATATCTCATTTGCAGAACTGCGTCGTCACAGAACGTTTATGTTGCCTCTAAACCGAGAAGAACATTACAATTCCTCGTGTAGAAGTGTGTACTGTTTTCTAATGATCATTATGTTCAGTGTTTTCAATGCAAAAATAATTATCCCAATGGATATGCAGCAGCATTCTTCACAATTTCAGCGTACCAGAGAATGACATTTTATACATCTAAATGGCTTCCTGATTTTATTGAAAAATGTCCAATGCCATCGAATGCTGTTTCAAACAAAGGAGTTCGTCTACGTCTTCGAAATGGATTATTTTTATTCAGATAAAATCTTACTGAACATTTCTTGGCGACTGCAATGGTTTGGTTTTCTTGTTTGAGTGTGTGTTGCGAAAGCTTCGATACGTTTGGTATTGTCACGCCTATCATGTAAGTGAAAAGTACAAAATGGTTACCCACTATAATATTAACTAGAACAACTGAACTTAGAGCTTCTGTCTTTTATCATAATAGTAAAAGTGTTGGTAACTTTTGGACATACAAATATACTCCAAAACAAACTAGATAGCAGGAGTATTCACAGCACAGAAGATCTGACGAGGGATTTACAAAAATCGTGCTTTTTTCTTGGTTTTGTCTTGTTAAGAATGATAATCTTATAAATCAAAATTTAGATCTCTCTTAAATTCTTGACTTTGCAAAAAGGTTTTTAAAAATCTTTTAGCCTACAATAAAGAAAGTAACATAGGGCAAGTGGATTGATTGAATACGGGTACAAGCAGTCAACCAGACTGTTTTTGTGGATCATTTCTACATTGTTACCCTGGTTAACACTTCATATTGTGTCAGAAAAGTTTGCAGTTAATTAAGATGGGAATGTGCTGGCAATTCTTCATTTTCCAAGTGAAAAACAGTAATATGTGGTCATTCTCAGATTGAATCTGGTTAACCCCACGTTTAGCCAAAAAACCAGTTAGTTTCTTGGTCTGCATCTTGCTTATGACAGATTCTCAACAATTTTGGAACATTTTATGGGTTAAGGAATTCAAAACTGTCCTCTTCGTTCACCATCATTGCAAACTCTCACACAACCCAAACGTGCCTTTTTTTTCAACTTCTGGTATTTGGCGAGATCAGAAATTATTAATTCAAACCAGACCAAATAAATGTATAAATAAAAATCAATATTGAAATCATCTTTTCTACTTTCCCTTGAAAAGAAACGCGTCGTTCCTTTATCCACCCTACAAGATATTTTCCGAGCTTGTTAGGCTCTATTCGGGCGCAACCCGGATCGCATACATATAATTTGCTTATGTACGGTCTCATATTTGCATGTGATACGCATTCCATCGAGTTCCCGCGTTTTGCGTGCGGAAACTTTATAAAACGCCTCTCTGTACCGTCGAGTTTTCCAGGGGAACTGGGTCCCGCAAAACCTTTCTATAATTTATGGTAATGACGTTGTCCTTTAAACCTTGCCTAAATATGATATACGGACGGCGTCCCTGTTGAGACAAGAGAGATAACTTATTACGTTTAAAAGAGCGATATCTCAGAAGAGTGGATTTAAATGGATCAAAGCGAAGCCCGAAATAGCCTAAGCAAAACCGCAACAACGCATCAGTCCCTGCTGACTCAATTACCAATCAAATGTGTTTGAAAAGCTTCGTCAGGGCCGGATTGATAAGCCGGGCACGTAGTGCAAACGCGCGTAGCCCCTTTTCGAAGAGTTCGATAGTCGAGGGCTCACGTTCTACCTATATGCTGATGACGAGAACGACGATGATGTGGCTGGTGTTAATTAAGACCTGTTTATTTGCTCATCGCAGCCCCTGAGGAATATCAAGTAGATTTTTCTTGTCACTCCCGTTTGAATAAAACCAAAGAGGGTGGTTATTGTGTGTGAACTACAATGGCTTTGAACGTAAATCAAGACTACAACACTATGCTGTTTAACAAGCCTTAATTGCTTGCTAAACAATACTATACAACTGACGTCACCATTATAACAATGACGTATTAAAATGGACGGTATCTGTAATGGGAGAACAGTCTGCTTAAGACAGCCGCGGAACTCGATACGTCGTCGTTTTCTATTAAACAGTTCGATAATCTCCGTTTGACTAAACGTTGATCTAAATCAAATTAAAGTGTCTCTCGAGCAAGAGCCGACAGAGACGAAAACAGGGTTCGCTTTGCACAGAAAAGGATCGATAACTTTCAACTCTCGCCGGAATGAAGTGAATACGCTTATAATTGCGAGGTGCTTTGACGCTGAATTAGCCTTGTTTAACACTAGAAAGAAAAATATTTTTCAGCGAGACTTTCGTGTTTATTTTCCACTTTCTTGGACCTGTTTACACTGGAAATTTTGTGCTAATCAAACACGAAAGTTTCCTAACGAAAAATTTATTCGAGCTCAAATAGGACCTCTTAGCACTGCAAACCAAATTTGACGTTAAGATTACCAGACTAGCCAAATCCCTAAATCTCCATAGAAGGAAAACTATTTCGTTGACAAACCAAGGGATTTATTTACTGCCGCCCACTAAGCTAATAAGATCAATGCGGAACGATACCTTACAAAGTCACCTTTGACTAGGTCTCTGAAATTTCGTTTGATATACAGGTTGGGGCTGAATTTCCTCGGCTCAGAGCCTCCACCAGATGTTTTACGTTTAATTAAGAAGGTCCGTAAATCAAGAGGCACTTTCGGAGAGCATATTAAAAATTCCTTCATAATTCTTCCATTAGTACAAACCCTCAGTTTCAAGACGGCGCCGTTCTATAAGTCTTCATTTTCTTTCGGGGAAACTTTTTTCCAGAATGCAGCTAATTTTTCCGGCATTAGCCTTATTCTCCGTGGGCTTGACAGTCGCACGGCAACCTAGGCCTAATTGAACTAATTACCCGACCCTCAAGTCGCAACAATGTCGAAATTAGTAGCCGCCGCACAGAGAAGTTTTCCCTTAAGTTGCTAATAAATAGCTTCAAGTTCTGATTACCTTCTCCGGGGGCGTTTCAAAGTTTCAAGCCGACCGGCCTTCCACTGGACGAATGTTCTAATTAGTGGATAATATGGCCGAAAGTTAGTTTAGGAACGGCCTTTCTCACGTAAGTCGAACGTCAATTAAATTATGAATAGGTTGGAACTAGTTTCCCAATGAAGGCGAGAAACTAAACTGCTATTTTACTTATAAGTTTGTTTCATGTTCTTATGCCGGTTACTATAGTTTAAAAAAAATATAGATTCATTAAATTAAAACAGAATATCAGAAATCATTTAAGACATAAGAGAGTAAGTAATTGCATGGTCTGAGATTAGCAAAGTATTCACAGGACATTATCAGTCAGTCCATTACTTAGCAACGGTATGTAGCCTTGCCAAATTTCCACAGTCAAGTTTGTAAAATAATTTTGATTAATATCAATATTAAATTAACAGCAATACAAACTCTCCAGAAAATGTAGTTTTAACGTTTTAAGAGTTATTATGTTCAAATTTATTGCAAACCTTTGAGAAAGATTTTACTCTGATTATTTCCTTCCTATCAATTTTGACCAATCGCTATCAAGAATTAGTATAACAAATGTAAATTTTAAGTGGAAAAATCACTTAACAACTGTCAACTTAGCTGTCAGCAGTTTTTCCGGAAAAAAATTCGAAAAAATTTCACACTCCTCACAGCAACATAAAGAATAGTGTTACCCTTTCTAGCTTGAAAGTTATTGTTCTTATTAATTATTGTTCTTATTGTTTTAATTAAAATAAAATGTTTATTTAACTTAGGAAATAATCTTACCAAATATTCCTCGTGCATCTAATTTTTCCTGTGGAAAAATTGGAATACTCGTTTCTAAGTAATTTGTTTTAACAAATAGCTTGAGCGAGAGTGGTTTTAAAAACCATCCGAGTCGAAAACGAGAAGAGATTTGAGATTTTTAAAACCATTCTCGCTCATGCTATTTGTTAAAACAAATTACTTAGAAACTCGATTTTCCGAATTTTTCCGGAAAAATTAAATGCACTAGGGATATTACCCCCGATTAACTAAAAAGCTAAAACAGTTTCATTATTTTATTAATTATTTATTATTAGATGAGACTAAAACTCTTGACTTTCAGTATTTTAAAACATTGAAGTTCTTCACAAAAATGAATAAAACAAAATATTATGACTTGTGTTAGATTAAAAGCGTTGATTTCTACTTACTATTAGAAGCTTGTTCGACTCTAAGGAATCTCTCTCCAATTTTTGTACTTATTATTTTCCTAAATGGTTCCGAAACCTCTTATACAATAAAATTTGAGGGTCAATGATGTATATTTTACGGTTAAAATAGTGTGACTAGTCTTTCAGATAATTGATGGTTAGATTAGGTTGGATTTATTTGCTAATCTTGCAAATCCTCTAATATGGTATGAATAAACTGTAAAATATTAAAAAAGACTAAAAACAATCTTATGTTAATATGGATAAAATAAGCAAAACACCCTGTATAAAAAAATAATATTTTTGAAAGAAAACTTCCAAGTCAGCAACTATTCAAAAATCATCAACTATTCAACAATTATTGATCTAATAACATACTTAATCATAGTATATTACAAAATTTAGTATATAATTTAATCTAGAAAGTTTTTTACATGAGTCTCTCTAGACCCGGAAACTTTGCAAGACGAGTGGCGCTACTGGCGTCGATACATTATCAGGTGACGTACGTCCCGAACAACTTCCCCGGAGATTTTCGCAACTAGTTCTAATTACGAAACTCGAATTACATTTAATGCTTCTTTATGTCACTATAAATAGCGCCTCCGGGCGGAAAGGGTCGGAAGTAACTACCCTCCGGAGCGAAAAACTTCGGTTGCGCGTTCGCGGGTAAATTAATGTCTCGCGCCTCCGTTAGTTTAAATTCGAAAACATTTAAATCGAGCCCTTTAAAAAATTCACGACCTAACTCGATTATCCAATTAAAACCAAATGACCCTCTCCGATTACGCCGCCGATAGAGTTTGAAAGGGAACTGGCAAAGCTCTTTTTTATCAATAGAGCGGCTCATTAAATGCGCCGATGAATTACGAACAAATCGGCGCCCTTTCTGTTGATTAGAGCTTTTTTCTTAATCCGCCATTAATATTTTGTAAGTTCGTTTTTGGACTGAAAGGGAAGGGCTGTAAGTTTATTTTTAACCTTTGTTGGCGTGATAAGTGAAATTAAAAAAAGCACACGCCCAACTGTATTTTAATTTACGATGTGACTGCTTTTTAGGTCACACAGCTTATCTGCTATTAAAGGCAGGAAATGGTTTATAGTCCCCCCTGGTTAAGGGACACGAAAATGTCACTAATAAACGGAACAGTGGAGAGGAAAACCTAAGAATAAATCTGCTAACGTTTTATCGTCTTGATAGCAGAGACTTACCTAGCGTTTAAAGCAACGAGAGAGTGCTTTATTATAAAAGCAAATAACCCCACATTAAATACAGCTTATATTCAAATTATTTCCTAGAAGCAAGTGCGCCCTTACCGTCCAATTAGGGCGCCCTTCTAATTGAATCTTATCCTTTGGCGGGGCGCGAGAACGCCACTCGACTCGCGCCTCCGTTTTGATTGTTCTGGAACTGTTTCATATGCATGAATGTAAATCCACTATGGCGAGAAAGTAATGATTGTATAATGCTTTCATACGTTTTCCTAAACAGCCCTTTCGAGGACTTTCGCGTCAAAAAGTTCGATTACGGTGGGACGCCTCCGGTGATTTACGTCGAAAGGTGCTTCGCTTTAATATAACGTCACCTTTAACGCCATATTGCGAAAGTTGTTGGAACGACGACGGCGTTTACATTGTGTAAACTTTTATGACCGACATACCTCGGATGCATAAATTTTGTTGGTATTATTAAAAACGCCCAAGGGCCGAAATTCGAACAAATCTTCTCTCTCGGTGGGAAACCAAAATCACTAAAGGCTCCCGCATTACCGTTGTTGATTGTTTTCCCACACCGGATTCTCCTAAAGGGTGAAACATTATGCATTACGTTCGCTAAGTACATATTTACATGGCGTTACCAGTTCTAAGACCAGGTACACACGAAGCGCAACATGCTATTCACTGCGTTATGACAACGAGAACGCCGAATAATCCGGCGCCAAGTTAGTTGTTTACAATGTTCCGGTGAACGCCGGTAAAATAAACAGGGCCTAATTACAAAACGGCATTAAACTAAAAACCCTTCAGCTCAACTTATAACCGCTTCCTGGTTGCGGACAGGCCTTTTCCCCTATTGTTGCTGATGTTCCAAAATTATTCCGGTTTAATCTAGGGCTTTTGAATAAAACAACATTTCTACCATTTTTATATGAAATTAAATTGGTTTACTATTTACAATTTGAAACCAGTTTCCAGGTAAACATGAATGCAAACAAGATTAACTCGAAAAGAGTATCGCACCAAATCAAAATTAATGTAAATCAATCGATCAAAATTCATGTGACGTGTTATGAATGATATTGCATTTGATATTGAAAGGGTTGACAAAACTGTTAGAATCCTACTTTGCTGAAAATGTACATTTCTATGTGCAAACTAATATGATGAGTAAGATGAGTTTTTCTCGGTCCAACAGTTCATCTTTGTCTTTTCGACATAGGGAAAATGACTATGTCGAAAAGTACGCAGAACTGTACAAAATTGGGAGCTTCGGAGAATACCCTTAAAGAGCGTTCTGAAGAGATTCAAAAGAAAATAAGCAATAGAAGTTCTGTAGCTAGACGCAGTCAAAAAGCACCAATAAATTTTGGCATCAAGGACTTTTTTACATCATCAAGAATATAAATAAAATATCTTGTTGCATTTTGAAGTCATACGTTTCTCTTTGCCTTTTTATTTAGTTATTTCGATTTTATATAAACATTAGCAAATCAAAGCAAATCCTCCCAGTAAATACAGCACTAAACACAGCACAATAACCGTGAATACTCACATTAAAACCAAATGGTAGCAGTAGACAAGCTACAGTTTCAGTTTCTATAGAAGACTTTAGATCAGCTTAAAACTATATACGGTAGGTATACCATCCTATCCGAATAACATTGCAATATTAGCCATAAGAAGAAGTAGGGATGGTGTAAGTAAGGATACATCATTGGATACATCAATGGCTAAATATAAGAACACGAACAAACCACAGAAGAAGGAAGATTCATGATCAGTGACAGCCAAAATCTAATCAATAACTTATAATATTTGTTATAATTTACAGAAACTTGGCTAATAAAATTCCACTCTTAAAATAAAACTGGAAATTTCCTCGTTTAGTGTAAATGCGCTAATCGAGAATCCGAAAACTGTCTCGACAGTGACGTCACCAAAGAGCCCCCTAATTAAAACAAGCAAGAAAATCTTAAATATTTGAATAATATCCGGATTATCTGGCTTTCGAGGCGCAATTCTTGCCGGGTTCAATTACGCCAAGAGGCAAATGCCGGAATAATTATTTTGAGAATTTAATTAAAAACCGCCTCCTCCGCCAGAGGACGCCACCGAGCCACTAATCAGACCAAAACGTTTTCTTTCGAGGCAAGTATTCCTTGCGACGCTTAATTGCCTTTGGGTCGCGACTAATTGGTTTTTCTCATTGGAGAATTTTATGTCGCAACATCGATAAACCGTCAACTTTATGACTACGGTTCAATAACGTTTGGGAGGGACGTGAGTCACTTCCACAAACACTTTCTGACATCAATTTATAGACCTAGGCCTATAGTCGTAAAAGAGTGTGCGGTTAATATATTTTATGTGTTTGTGTAAACCTGGCGGCGATACTTCTCATAGTCATTATACAGACGGACGCATAATATCGAAAAACCCGAGGGCGGTCGATCAATTTTATCCCCCCCGCCGCCCACCCCCAAGAAAGCAAATAACGAACACCATTCAATTATTTATAAAAGTGAAGCGAGAAATCATATTTCCGTGTATCGAAGCTCGGTTTACTTGTTTTTGTGCTGTCGGGGCTTTAATGCCGCAATAAAAGAGTTTTTCTTTGACTTGTTGCGCGCTAGAGTAATAAATCCATGATTGATGTTTTATGATCGGGGATACGAAAAAAGCTTCGGCATTTTTACCCGTTTAATTTTTTTGCACTTTCAGTATAATAGCCTTGTGCATATCGCGTTAAGTGTTTCACCAACTTTACCACTTTTTTTCCAGTTCTTGATCGAGCAAGCAGAAGGCTTAATAAAACCTTTACATTGTCTAAAAGGGAGGATTACACACTGTTTACCCAATTTTGCTTTCAATTACGATCAGTTAGTTATGTGCAACTTTTGATTGTAACGAGTTTTAACAAAATTAAAACTGTTTAAAAACAGACACACACACACTTAAAAGAAACAATACTGGATAATTTCTATCTAAAAAAACCTACGTAGAAATGAATGATCATTAATGCAACTTGGTAATGGTGGATCTAGAAGAAAAATAAATAACTCCAGCAACAATTTAAAACCGTATGAAAGTAAGAACTAAGAAGTTTATGAGTTGCATGGTGCGTCGGAAAAGCTCCCCAAAGACGTCGGCAATATTTCCAAGGCGAAGATTTCGGTGAATTTAATCCTCTTACAACGCTTCTTGGATCGTTAATAATAAAGTATCATTCCAGCCCTAAAGCCCGAGGGTTCTTAACTTGACGTTTTTATATTCCCGCCCAATTTACTAGACTTACTTTAGTAGATCCTACAGGCGGTGGCGGTATTAAATACCAACCTACGTTTAGCAAATTCTGTAGTTTAAACCTGTACCAGCTGCTACAACAGGAAAGGGTCGAAAAAAGTGGATGCTTTAAAATAATTTGAGTTGCGGGGGCCTTGACTTTAATAACGAATAACTAAAAGTTAGTTTTAACGGAACGATCGGTAATTCGTTGCCGAGGTTCCCCATCGGGTGAGTTGACGGACGTAATGAAGAGTGACGTTGAATTAACGTAACTTTCAGTTCGGGGTTCATCTTTATTTAAATTGATTGTCAGGGCAAAGGACTAGGGGTCCCGAATTGAAAATGTTCACCTCTCCCGAATCACTCAAGTCAAAATTTGATAGACGTGCTCTAAAAGTAAAAATAGCAACACCCGCAAGTTGGATCATAAAAATGCAATGTTTTTAAAGTGAGTATGTTTCATTAAACAAAAATTGAATGAAAGAAGATTATATTGACACTGTTTACATGTTTGCACTATAGGAGAGCCTTGAGGTCACGTGTCATGCCGAGTTTCCAGTTAGGGATTTGTCACATGATGATAAACATCTATTTGTCAGCGAGGGGGAAATTTTGGTTATCTTATGTGGCACGTAACGCTTGTATTTTGTGGTGGGGTTGGTCTTATTGTGTTCCTAGAGCTTTTAATTACGTAGTCCAACAAACCATGGTAAGGTTAGGTTAAGTAAGTAATTCTTCATACTTAAATCGTTATTAATTGCAGCACTAGAGCTGAAAAAAAACACACAGTGCTATACTTGGGACTTACCTTAAGAATATAATTTAGCTAAAAGCGCAAAAATTAGTAAAAAAAATACTACACACTAATTTCTTTTGTATGTATTCATTTGCAAGCTACAAATAAAGACCAAATAGTTTACAATACCCATTACAGTAACCGGAGAAAAATAGAAAGATACTAATTTTCTAAGAAGTTTAAATATCTAATTACCTACTTCCCAGATCAAACGTTAAATTAGTAGATTATACCACATTTAGATCTTTTCCAACAATTTCAAGGTATCAGGGTATCTAATATTTACTTTCAGCAACTAATGCCGTTACCTCGTTTTGTTTGCAGCCACACACATCTCGAGTTTCTCCTTGAAAGCAATATCAATGAAAGAGCCCAAAACAAAACCAAAAAGCATCTCACAATGTATGCAAACAGTGATAGTGGGATTTTCCGGGGTCGGTTTGAGGTATTTTAACGAACGTAAAGAAAACGATATGTAAATTGATCGGTTTCGGTTAGGCAGCGAAGGAAGGTTGTATTAAGTAGAGATAGGTATGTATGCGTGTGGTTTTAGTCAGGCTTAGTTAATACAGACAGGAGTACTTAAGCACGATTGTTTTAATAGCGCAATCTGATGGATATTGAAATTGCAAAATAGCTTAACATGTCCACACAATTCCCGGTATGAGTCAATAATGAATACCACAAAATTAATAAATTATTGACAGTAAACGATTTTGGATTGAATATCATATATTATACTGTACTTATTCACAAAATATATTAGTTTCGAGTCAAGCATGTTTGTATATTTTGCCTGGTAATCGACAATATGAAACAATACTACACCAACAACCCAATTCAATGTGAAATTTTTGAGAGTTACAAACAATAAAGCAGAAGCTGCTGCAAAACAATTCATTGTCATTGTACTCAGCCCATCGGCTATTGTATTTGCATTATTTAATTATAAACCCCTTATTCAGCGGTCCATCGACGATCCCGCCATTTTATCGTCCCAAAAGCTAAACTGCCGTTTAATTTCCATTAAAATTTTATTAAATTCCAAAATGCACTACGGCCATATACACTCACTCATACTTGTTAATGGTTTTATAGTTTACGGTCGTTGTGTGCCTGTATACGTATGCACGTACGTTTAACATTCCCTATCAGCATATTAAAATGCAGGCCACTGCGTCGTTTAGCTTTTTCATAAACGCCAAGCAAAAACGCTTGTCATCTGTTTTTGAAGAGTCAAAATTAAACTAAACCTCCGTTTGAATGACGAGTCCTTTTACCGTTTACGGGATGTCGAAGAGCTCGTTGCGGCTAGCCACTCGACCGTTTTATTGCCTCCGCTCTGAAATACCGAGTTTTATTTTTCAATAAACCCCTCTCGGACCCGCGAACGACAAGTATGGTTAAATCGATTTACTTCTTCCTATAAACTGGAAACCGGAAACGAAAAATGATAATATGGGGAAAAGGCGAACCGAATGACGTTATTGTATCAAGCAGAAACGACTAAAGGGCATTTGTCATTATAAAGCCGTAACTCGCACATGCATCATATAAACTTCGTGTCGGGCAATATGCGAGGGCAGTTTGTTCGGTAAAATATCGCTTATAAAGCCACAAGAATGGAAATTCTCAAATAAAATTTTCAATTTTGGATGCCGACGGTTCTACGTTGTATCGCATGCGTGTTGATGCAGTGCAATAGATAATGCTCTAGAATGCATCCAAAGATTTATCCTATCAGAACAAAAAACCAAAGATTATAATAAAACTTGCAGGACACCTTCATGTTCCACATATGACACTGCAAGCTGACAAAACAAAATTAAGACAACATTAATTAAAGTAGTTTTCAAAATAGTAATTATTTTGGAAACTGAAATTACTCTAAATTGATATAAAAGAATGTTAAAAAAAAATAAACAAATAGAAAAGCCCAGCCCAAAGCCGAACCTAAAAAACTCTATAAATAGTCTAGCAGCTCGCTGATTACCAGTTTGTATCAGTTCCAGGCTTAAACAAAAGTTAGGGCCTCACCCTAAGACGATATATTCCGGTAGACGGTCGCAAAATTGCCTTTTGCAAGTGGCGACACCATTCTTTTTCATTAGAGTTTAGCTTCGTTTTAGGACAGTGGCGTTCATCCTAAAGAAACCAAAAGGTCCCCAAATTGCAAAAATACGCTTCGAAACAAATCTGGTGAAATTAATGTGTTTTTTTATCTTATTTGAGACCGGCAGGTGGTTGTATTTTTTAGTCACGTCATTGGAAGCAATATCAAAGTGTTATTCGCCGCCAATGATGAAAACTGAGTTCTCGCGAGTAGTCGGATTACCGTCGTCTTTCTGACCCCCTTTTTCACTCTTTCTCTCGGCTTAAAGCCCAAAACCCCGGGGGAAATTTGTTCTAAGTCGGAAAAAATATCGAATTAAACTCGCTGTTGGATAACCCCCCCCCCCCCCCCCGATGTGGCACCCAGGTACCCATGTGGAGGTGGGCGAATCAGCTTAACATGAGAGGTCGAAAAACTCTTCAGTTGCCGATACGACAAAAGTTTACTGTGGCTTAATTAGACCAGAAGTTTCAAGGAAAAATCAGCTGAATCGAAAACGGACGAGAAGGGAAAGATTCGCAATTAGCAACCAAAGAAGTTTAATTATATTTTTTTAATAAGAAGCTCGAGGGCCGAGGAAACAAGATTGCGGACGCCTAGACTTAAAGTTCATCTAATTACGAGTTAAAAATTCCTTTTGTGAGGGCGGAACGCCCAAGTCAAAAGAATTCCCTAAAGACGACTGGAATTATTAAAATTCAAATTAACGTGCCACGATGATGACCTAGTCGGCGGTGGTTGCGTCGCGGCGCAGTTCTTAACCTGAATAATTAAATGTATCGCTTCTAGGAACCGGAGAGTCATTTTCAAGCTTAAGCAAACACCCCCGAGAAAAAAAAACCGGACAAATTAAGCCGGAAACTAAGCTCATCAAATACCAAAAGGAAGAGAACATCACCCAATCAATTATTCCCATTATACGCGATTGAAAATTATCCGGGCCGTGGACTCTCCGATTCGCTCCAAATTGGTTTCCGTGCGCTCGAAACATTTTCTGCGCAATTAAACTAACCAGTTTATGTCGGCTGGCTGCCAATAAATATTCCCGTCGAAATAAAACACCAATAAACATAATTATTATAGGAAATGCCTTCGTAAATTACTCGGTTTTGTGTCATTCCAGAGTCTTTTCAAATAAATTTCATTCAAGCAATCCGACTCGAACGACCACTTGAGACCAACCAATGATGACAATAATCGAAAACACAGCAAAAATAAATATTACTGTTAAAAAAGGAAAATAGTTGTTTCAGTGACTCCTAACCCTCGTCGCTTTAACTCGACTATAAAGAGTTATGGATAAAAAGTGGGTGTCATACTGTGGTAAATTATGTTCTTAAGAGCTTATTGTAAATCTGTTACAACATAATTGTTCACTATAACAAATAGTGAACAATAATGTTGTGCTTAATTAGCTTAATCAGAATTTCTCGCAAGTCAATAGTGAGTAGGGCACCAAAAAAAATAAAAAATCCACGCAATCAATTAGATACATCATAAATCTTTGTTGATTATGTAACTATAAAACTTTTGACAAACTGAACTAACAGGCTGCAATTTAGGGCAAGACGTCAACAACGTTCCGTTCTGTAACTGCTTAACTTCATCAAAAATAGTGCTCGAGGGACCACTCGAACACACATAATCAAAGTGACATATAGCCCGAACTTAAGACGGGCGAATTCTAAATCTTGAAGGGGCGAACGTGTTAAAGCCGGCCTTAAAAAATCGGTCCCTAAGGGAATGTTTAGCAGGGCGGCACATCCCCGCGGAACGCTCTAAATCATTTTGATGAGCCCCGTATTAGGTGACGGAGGCGTTATTATCACCCCCCCAAGGTGGAAGAGACTGGTTCTCTATGTTTTCTGTTCCGTCAAGGGTGTTCGCGAGCTTACACGAGAAGGAAATCGCTATTTCCGAAAAATAAAGAAAATTTTACAATCCTCGATAAAAAGAAAAGACATAAACCGGAGATAGTGAAATGTACCGTCATCGAGCTCGAGATATGAACATCTATCTACAATAACAATCATATTGGAGGCCACATCTGCGACCCTCGAAGCATTCTGGATTTTAATTGAAGTTTTCACTCGATTGAGTCGCACCGGAGTCGTCGAAACGGGCCTGTCCAATCGGAAAACGTATACAGCATGGCCTACATATTCTGATGTTTTGTTGTTGTCGAAGACGCGGCTTTAACGGTTCACTGCCGGATGTAATCAGTGTCTTTGTGGTACGAAGATACGAAGTGACTTTGTTAGGAAACTCTCGTCCTTGGTGCGTCTGTTCGGTAAAAAGGCTGGAAACGAGCTCCATTTTGCACCAATAAATATGCAAATGGGGCTTTCGGGTTCAATCGCTCGCCCGATATTGAAAAATGAGTTTTCATTATCGGCAAAGTTTGTCGTACAAATTTGATGAAAACAGGACGTGCAGTTTTTACTTGAAACAGATAGAGCCTCTTTAAAAGCAATTTTGTTTGCGAGTTGTTATGTTTTTTTAGTATACCTAAACATCATGAGTTAATTAGAGATTGATTACTTATTACTAACAAGACAAAAGAATATCAAAAGTAGTAGACAGACAAGAAGTCTTAGTTTTCTTGCAACTGTTGTATTTTTTACGAGGTTGTTCTCAGTTGAATTCGAAACACACAAAGCTAATCACCCCCAAGATACTCGGCCTATGCTCCAATTTCTTAAAAATTCCACAACCATCTCCAGACTTTTTCCATTATTTAGACCAATTCCAGTCTACGACCGTCGATTCAACACTAACCAATTTGGCGTGCACGACATTCCAGGAGCCCAACAAGTGAATATTTGATGATGACCGTAAAACGCGCGCTCCCAGAAACGAAACGTATCTCCGAAATGATTCTCTTACGTGGGGACTGAACGCTACCATCTTATGCATTACGTCTGCAGAAAGGAATCCCTCAGGATTCGTTTCTGGATGGGTCTCTCCAGGTTGCCGCCTGCACGAAATCGGAGATAAATTTTCGCAGCCGCCGGGCGGCGGGGTGCCCTAATTGCCCCCGATGAATATTTCAGTGCGAGGTGCAGAAGATTGGTTTAAATTTTTCAGCTTTGCTTCGCCTCTACAGTTCTCACTGTGTACGTCTAGAAATCCAACGTAATATTACGCCTTTTTAGAGCCAATTTCTTTTCAAAGCCAAGTTCAGGAAAAGTACGAGTTCAGGATATGTTTATTATTAGGAGTTACATTCTTTTACAGTCCAATATTCCATTACATGTTTAAACAAAAGTGTTTTATCATTACATAATTACGAGTTTTTTTTTTTTGAGTTAAGATAATATTGATTGTCAATGCTGTTTTTACACAAATATGGAAAAGTTAAATTGGTGAAATGTGAAATTGCTTCAATTGCTCTTTTTACTTTCACATAAAGGCGAGAAATTAAATATTTTAAAGTAAATATCAACTCAAGGATCTAGAACTCGAATATTTGACATGTTGTTAAAAACAACTATCAAGTCAATCAAGCTATCAGATAAAAAAAAGTGGTGAGTGTTTTATGACACCTTGTATATGTGCATGTCTTTTACCTTGCCTCAGATACTATCGATTCATTTTTTCTTTCCAGCAGTTTCACAAGTAAGCGGCAACACGAAACAGTGAAAACAAAACGATTTTAATAAGCCTAAAGGTCGTTCTCCACAATTGCTTTCCGATAACCCTCGTCGAGCGTCGATAACATCGTAAAATTCGGGAAAAGCCTTAACAAAAACTTTTCGCCGCTGAAGTGTGAAAGATGACAGCACAACGGCTGCATTGTCCCGTACGTATGTAACGACGTGTCGTCTCCGTTACAAAGGGCCGGCAAACTTGTGCGCCCCATAAACTTTCATATCGAAGTAGTGAAAAGAACGATGCTTTTCTGAAATTTTTCGCTACTTTCTATGTCCCATTCCTTTCTCGAGATCTATTATTTGGGTCGGCCGTGTTGGCGTTAGGCGGGCCGTGACGATCGCACCAAGACTATCATTTGAGTTAAACGCATGTTAAATGGGTTAGCAGTTTGTTTTGCTTGGCTCTATTAGACGTCGACCGACATCTTGTTTGTTCAACCATTCACACGGGTCGAAGCTTGGCTTTGCTCACCCACTCTAATCGCGTCTATGCCCGATTGAGGTTAGTGTGGCTATTACATCAATTCGTTCTATACTGAAGCTCACAAAGCGCAAATATACCCATTGTCTGCTGCAAATTGGAATGCAATAACACGAATACATTTGCAATAAACCGATAACAGCTCTAGAAGACCGTTCGCCTCAAACCAATAACTTCATTATTGAACTTCGAGACAAACACCTTTTCCAATAATTTATTCAGTGAATGAACCTTAAATTGCAATCTCAAAAGCTTCACACATCTATATCTATATATCTAGTGAAGTAAGAAGTAAATTCTATTGACTTTATGCATATTGACTGCTTATGTGGTTCATCATACTATGAAACATCATTTGATCTGGTTAATTGTGGCTGTTTTGAATCACAAAATGTCGAAACCGTACTTAACGTCTTCAAAAATAGAAGAAATAAGCTACTGGTCACTATTCAAATTCAATCTGGTGTAATCGCTATTTACATAAATGATGATGGTTATAACCGCTATAATAATAAACCCACATTTTTCAATGTTAACTTATGCAGTCTTTCAGGTTTAACAATTAATGATTTCTTTGAACTGAAACTGAATTGATCGAGATGTATAGTGCCGAATTGATCCCACTTGATACTGTAACTAAGTAGACTGACAAGTGGTCTTGGTTCAATTATCTATGTGATAAAAGACATATTGAAATGATGGCTTTTAATGAATGCTTTAATAATTACTCTTTTTCTAAGCTGCGTGAACATCCATTTCCCAGCAGTTTATAATTAATTGTTTCGACTAGCCTCTCATTTAGATGTATACAACGGGCCTTGAACCATTTCTGGCTCGCAAATTAAGAAGTAGAAACCGTAAATTAGATTTGTTCACGGTCTAGGACCTAGAACGTTTAATAATAATAGCACGGGCTAAACCACATATGGTCATTAAAAAGCTCGCACCTACGGCAGCCATAGTTCATGTCGGTCCCGAAACGCAAACCTCTGGTTTCTTGAAGCCGCGATAATTGCGTTTTGAGCCCCCCAGGGCACCTGATCTCCTAAATTTTCCGCCCGGTCGGTTAACCGCGGCTCTTTTCGGTCGCATCGGAGATGATTTAAAGGCGCACAATGGGCGCAATTTTCGACCGCTAACCGCGGAATGTTTCATTACTCCCCAACCCCCCCGGCCCCTTTTCAAAAACGCCACTCGGGAGAATCCTATTTCATTTTCGATTCGTTGACCTTCTTAGGCGAGATTCTCCGAGCCGGGTTATTAAATTTCTACTATCTGGATCTGCAAGACTAAAAAAACAATTTTGTCTGTCTCTCCTCCAGGAATCGAATATGCAAAATTTCTTCTACGGTAGCTGGGCATAACACTGGAAATTTTTGTCCCATTTAGATTTTATTATAAAATTAAAAACAGTTTTAAATAACAGCAGTTTAGGAAGCTATCCGCACTTTAGAAAACCAATGTAAAAAAGAAAAAACTTAAC
Source organism: Ips typographus (assembly GCF_016097725.1). NCBI lineage: Eukaryota > Metazoa > Arthropoda > Insecta > Coleoptera > Curculionidae > Ips > Ips typographus. Next base: position 6,942,670 of record NC_138429.1, read on the forward strand.
CAAACTTAATGTAATTCTACAATTGTCCCACGGAACTCTTATGAACACTTCTAAGTTTTCCTTACCTCGAAACTCAAAACGTTCCTTTTTCTGGTATTTTACTTTCAAAGCATAATACTGAAGTAAAAAAGTTTTTATTCCCGTTAAAGCCGCTTGAAAATCGATTCGCACCTACCGTTGCCGAACGCTCACTTTGCCTTTAACGAGAACAAAACATTACCAGCCCTTACGGCATAAAAAAGCGTAACAAAAGCCCTTGAAACGGCCCCAAAAACGCACTTGCCTAAATTCGGAATTGAAGCAGGAACGCGAGCAGGAAACAACTTTCCCTTGACTTGAGTCAATTAGCCGAGACTCGGCGGGAGAAAAGTTCGTCGGAGGGCGGAAAAGGAGTTACGTAAACTACTTGTCGAAGGAGAGAAGACATTTTTACTGCCCCATTTATGCCGCCGCGAAATTGGGTGTCGAAATTAAAGGGCGGTTTCGAATGGCAGATTATTCGGGACGCCTCTGATTGTTTATCATGGCTGTCCTGAATTGTGATTTGGCTATTTTGTAGTCAAACCGCGACGCTCTAAAGTTATAAATATCCCAATTTAATCGGGTGACGCTAGCATAGTTTGTTTGGTGTTTAGAATCTGTTAATCAAACTGTCTGCATTTGAATTTAACACCAGAATGATATTATAAATCGAGAAATCCACGTATGATTTTCCGTTATCACCAAGCACCTACCTATACGGATATATAAAGCTTAGCCCTTAAATGGAGAATTATATTTTATATGAGCGGTAATTTTAGGAAACAAATTGGCTGCTGCCGCTTAATGGTCCGTTAAAGAAAATTTCCCGAATTCAGCCTTAATAAATTCCAGGTTTTACCTTATCTTAACACGCCCGGGGATGAAGAAGCTGACTCACCTGAAACAAAAGAAAACAATTTAATTTTATTATATCTGAAATGTTTAAGCTTAAACGAAGCCGATGATCTCTTATCATATGTATAATTACATTTTTAATATATCAGTAGGAGCAATTTAGGAGGCATAGTATGTATTCAATGTTGGTAAGTAATAAGATCGTAATAAACTAACTAATAAAACTATTTTGATTTAATTTAACACATTCAATGTTTACGCAGAAAATTCATTTAATTTTTACTGTCATTATTAAGCTCTATTTCAAGAAATTCAGAAAAACAAAGTTTATTTGGCCTGTTCGCAGTAGTTATAAATCTCTAGGCCAATTCAGCGTTTATTATTGTGTATAAAATGATTGCCAACCACAACATACTTAGTCTAATTTAATATTCAATAATAACCTTATTGACCATTAAAAATTCCGAACATATTGAAAATAGTATCCATTGTTAACGAACATATGTTTCAGATCAGAGGCGTGACATTTTGGAAAAAAAACATTAGACAGAGTTAATAGCAGAACAAGATACAAAACATATACACTACAAAGCATAACACACAAAACAAAATAAGAAACATTCGAAAAGCATAACAAAACCACGGATGAGAAGAAACAGTCATTACAATAAAAAAGGGTTAACCGCACAAAACCGTTTAGGGCACAAATAGGGGTAAGCCATTTCCATTTAGATAACTATTTCGGTATTTATTAGTTGGTATCAAATAAACTTATCTAAAAGATGCCATTTCCACTCCCGTGTAAAGGTGAGGCTTTATTTTAATGGAAACTTCCAATTAGAGACAGCTGGAAATGTACGGTGAATTCAAACATAAAATACGTGGAAACAGGTAATAGGTATACGATTTCCCTAGAACTCTGATTCATTATTAAGACTTTAGTGCGCATTATTGTGGAGTTAGAGAGTAAATCTTAAAGGGCTTTGATCAAATTGTAACACAGTCACCTACAACAATCAACTAGTGAATATTTGGAACAAACCTATTTAACCACCCTGGTTAATACTTATAAAGTGTGAGATAAACCAAGTTAAGCATCTGTTAAATTTCAAATTGGATAATCAATACGAATTTCAGCGATTACAGTCGAGTGTGCAAGAGCAGAAAATCGAATATCCTCCCTTAAACACCTCTGAAGTAATTCGGGCACCTTCGTAATGGCAATTTCAAAGGGCTCCGGGAATTTTTTAATGGTCCATGAAGAACGGGCGGCAAAGAAAAGCAGTCGGGTTGGCGTAATATATTTTTGTAAATAAAGCTTTATTAAAAGTTATAACCTCAAATGGCGCTCGAGCGGAGTGCTACGAGATAAATTCTTTTCCCTCATCGAGAAGGCGTATAGTGAAACGGCCCCAAAGAGGAGGAAAAGTTTCAATTTTGATCCGTTTACAAACGAAAAATCTCACGTCTCGCTACAGTAAATCCCAGAGTGCAACATATTTGCCTGTTTATTCTCTTCCAAGGATACGATTTAATCTTGCATTTGCAGATTTCATTAAGCTCCGGCTCCGCAATAAAACTCCTTCTTCCTACCTGGATTTGGTCTGATAGCGGCGTCTCGGTCTTGCCGACTTTTTTCTTTGTTCGTGTTTCTAAATTCGCGCTCCTGCTAGCTTCTCTGGACCGAGACACGTTCCCCCGACGTTTTTTTTTTTGCGAAACTCGAAAGCCGTTAAATTTATCCTACCTTAGCTTAGTTATTGTCGATTTAATGGCCGTATTTCGTACCGGTGGCTCGTTTTAAAATCAAATTTGTCTTCAATGAAATTTTGTAATTCAAGGCTTGTGTGTTGCAGAGCCATTAACCTAGTTGATGGTCCGATCTGTGACTGTAATACCAATGCATGTTTATTCAGAAGTGAGCTAACAAGTAATTTAATCGGCTTTCAATATGGGTAAAAAATTGGGTTACCAATCTGTTCTTTTTGACGCTAATTTGCGGTTGATTTTCATATTTACGGATCAACCTTAAATTATTCACTTCACATAAAAGCTTATATTCCTAGTCTGACAATCTGCACATCCCACGAGATTAACCCATTAAAACATCGTTGACGGAGTTAGTTAGAATAACACAGAAATTTGCTGAAACAATACCAAATTGTACCAAAGCGAGAGTGTGAATTTTCATATAAATTACTCATGAAAATAACAGAAACAACTAAATTTTTTATCACTTTCGACATCTTGTATCTTTAAAATGTCTTTACGGAATTTGGGGGTCAAGTAGCTTTAAAAAACCGTTTGTTCAAAAATTAGGAATAGAGTTTGAGTTTATGTCTGACTTGACACAGTCTGAATCACACACAGGTTTTACTTAATCTAGGAAATTTCTTTCGAGAGACAGGGTAAGGAGTCATAAAAACAACTCCAAAGTTGAAGCAAATTAAATCAGGTTTTGTTTGAAGCAAATCAATGTTTCCAGCAATTTCTTATAGGTTTTAAGACCAATAGATTCACTGTGGAAAAGGACTGTGTGTTTCTTCCATTCCTTAATCTTCTTCTACTCCACTGGGAGCATATGGATTTTTTACTTCAGTCTAGATGATCGCAGTTAACCAGGTTGTCACACGAGTCACTAATGATTGTGTTTAAATTCTTTTTATTATTATTGTTTTCCTTTTTTCTACGTGATGGCAAAAATGTTCATTTTTTGTACTCCGACGTGATAAACTTTGACTTTCTGAGCTGATGATTTAAAGATAAAAGGAAATTGAAAATGCAAGACATTGTTGATACACCGGTTAGATCATGGAAATCCCAGACGATAAATCAACGTCACTGTTTGTAAGCCGGGAAAAAACTTTCAATTCCCCGCGATTCAAGCCCAAACATTAAGAGGCGATCGGAAAAATGTGTAGCCGAATGTTTCGAGCAAACTTTCCTCCCGGATAAGTTAAAATAGGAAATAAATGTTTCAGAAACTTTTCCCGCGAACGGATGGGACGAAACGGATTATTTTAAGCCGTTTTAAAATTCAGCCCGGAGAACTCTAGAATGCGGGAAATGCCCCGGAAAATTTGCAAATATCCTAGTTTGATGAAGCTTTTCGGATTCCGCCGCGGCTAATTTTAAATAATACAATAAATTCTGGTTTTATTAAGTAATTTGGTGCCCCCAGGTGGCGCCTGGTTCGTTGTAACAAAGGCTTACTGATAATGAGCGTTCTGTAAAACGTTTTGCTTAATTTATTGACACCTTAAAGACTGTTTCTTTACGCTACGCTTCCCCTTCGGAGAAGGCAAGACGAAGGGAAAATTAAACACAGTCTGGAAGGATCGTTCAATGGGAATTTTGCCTTGAAAGCTTGCCGTAATTGCAGTTCTGGATACCGAATAAAAAGTTATTTTAAAGCTCTTTTGAAGTAATTCAGAACTATTAACTAGAAACTTGCTGCAAGATTAGAATAGATGTACCGTAGTTAATGAAAAACGAAATATTGATAAATAACTGTAATTTACTGTAACACTGTAACAGTAAACTAAATATCTAACAAAATTTTATTCAAGTTATTTCAAAATTGGTAAAATATACCTACTGCATGAAAATGTTTTAATCCAATTTGTGGAAGTGCAATTTAATTAAGCAAAGTGCAAATTTAACGTTCAGAATAATTATGTGACTATTTAATAATAAAAAAGCTTGAATTAGTGTAGTTAAAGTATACTTGTTGGAAGTTGACTTTGTAACTGACATCGTTCACTTGATTGATTTTTTCATCCGAAAAAAATGTTATAAACTACATTAAAGCCAAAATATTATCTATATAAACTCACATTGTAATTAATAATACAAGCATAAAACTTTAATTACAAGGATTTTTGTTCCGCTTCGAGACGACGTGGAGCTACGGAAAAACAACCGACAAACGCGACGAGATAGTTCCCAATATCCTGGGGGAAAACCGCTCTCTGGATACGTCCAGGAACTGAAATTGTTGTATTTTATTGTTTTCGCCTGGCGGAGTCTTTCCAACGTGGTTTCGAGCAATTTCAGCTCTCGAAATGTGCGAGTTCAAATCGTAGAGGAACTTTATTTTTCTCGAAGAAAGCAATAATATTTCACCAATGATGGGATTATCTGCCGTTTGAAAAAGGTCTGTAAGGTCAAGTTTAACTAAATCGCTAATTAAAAACCACTCACACAAAAACAAAATGCGTAAGCGACATTCTTAGTTAAGACGATAGCGGTGACCTGGCCCCCACATTTCAAATTGACCGATTCATCTCAAAGTAAAAAACACATGAATAATAAACTAAAGTCAATAAGTCCGACCAAATTCGTTGTAGTGAATATACGCGGCATGGCAAAAAGAAATAAATTACTTTGACATATCCATATTGTGTACTAGCTGTTGTGTGTTTGTGTGTCGTGCATATAAATATGAAAGTAATCCTCGAAATAGAGCCAATGCATTTTAATTTCCAACCTGTGCGTGTCATTTATTATCATCGGACACGTTGTCGCCGAATTCAAAATGGGAGATTAAAAATCCATTTTCGCCAGTTTCCAGGTTTTAGGTTATTTGTTTATTCATTTCGGTTTGGGATAACGCCCGGCAGTCCGTTTCATTCGGTTGACGTCTGGAAGCGGAATTATTAAATCCGGATCTCCACTGTACGACGTGGAGATCCACAGATTAAGTTATTAGTCGTAAGCAAGTGTAATTTATTTTTAGCTTAGACGCTCTTAATGCCCTTATCACTAACTTTGGGAGTAAAAGGAAATCCGACAATAAATCTTTGTGATACAGCTCTGTCCTCACCTTTTTAAGAGACTTTGACCGATGCCTACTATTGTTATCTTTCAAACCTTTGCCTTTTTGGAAACCTTTTACTTATGACTATTTTTGCAATACAAAGTTTGTTGCAATATAAGTTATATTACTAACATCAATCAAAAAGTACTCAGTGTATATCATTGCATAGGCGATTAAAGTTAAAAAAGAAAAAAACACAAAATATGGGATAATTTGACTTGAAACGACAATTTAAACAATCATTATTACAATCAATCGATTCATTCTGAAAAATTAAATATTTAATCGATTTTATTTCTGGAATTGACAGTATAGACACTGTCAGCTTGCCTAACCTAACATATACAGGTAGTTTATTAAAAGGATACCTGCTACCCTCTACAGACTTAAAGAAGAGTATTTTTGACTTATTTTTTGTTTCTGAGAAACCCATTTATAAATTCACAGACAAAAATATTGAATATTTTTTTTTATTTTAGTCTGTAAGTATTTTCAAATTGAGAGTGTCAAATTAGGAGATTTTCAGTTATCTAGAGGTCGTATAATTCAAGCAAGAAGTTAGTAAGTAGAAGTTGTAGATTGCTAATTCCTTTGGAACAGGAACCACCATCATTGAATGGCTAACAAGGAAACAGAAGCAGGAGTATCTGGGTCAAGAACCAAATCTATGTATATTTGAGGGAGAAATTCGCTCAATAGAAACAGGCACTCCGAAACTTTCTTTACAGAACTGAAAAATCCCTCTCTGGCACCTACATATCGAAACTCAAATTGAAAGAATAGAACAGAACTTCTGAGAAGATCTCATCGATCCATCCATCCAAGAAATTGTAGATGGCAAAATAATAAAGAATTTGAAGCATTGAGCAAAATTCTTCTGAGGATACAACCCTAAACAGACAGAGAGAGCAGGTTCTGTGGGGATGAGGAAGAAACACCTGCTGTGATGCAGTGTCTAACGTAATAACCAACCTGTTTGGTAGCAGTATCTTCAATAATGCAAAGAATCCTTCTCTAAAGCTAACTCAGTTGATTAATTCAATAAAGCTGTCATGAGATGAGGCTCGGTTGAAATCCCAGATGCTACTTCATAATTTTTTAGTATAAGACTCTCGTACAGTTATTTCAACAAATGAAAAATGAGAATAAACATTTTTAAGAAATTTACGCCTGAATCAATAATATCGAGTGCACATTAAGAAATCTTCTACTGACAGATCAAGTAAAACGCTATCATTTTTATATGCAATATTCAAGCAACTTTACTGACATCACTAACAGCATTTGATACAGTAAAAAGCGTATTTAATTTCTACTATTTTAAATCCGAGTTTCAAAGAGCTCATAACCGTCAGTGGCGGCTGTGTAGCCTAAATTGAATTTCGAAAAAGTGTTTGCACAACACATGAAAAAAGTGCACTGAATCGAGCACCGCGGCTTTCTATCAAGTGGAATTCAAATATTAATAGAAAAAAAGGCTCATTAGGTGCAACACGAGTCCATTAAAAGCGTCGATCGGCAAAATACAGGTGAAGCGTGGCAAACGAGGTTTTTGTTTTGTTTAAATCGGGCACATCAAAAAGGACGTAATTGTCGATGGGAACAAAGGGTTTTTGAAATCATTGGCTAATTTGATTTTTTTTCAGATTTCCCAATAAAAATTCATTTTGCAATTTTTTTTTATAAAATTATGATTCTTTAGCTGCAGCTATGTCCAAATCTTAAATGATAAACGAATTTTAAGCGGCAAAAAATGATCGGCGAGACGAGGATTTGCAGGAAGCCAGGCAGGCAAGAGTAAAGGAACGAATATCGGTGCATCAAACTAAAAAGAGAGTGTCTCATTTAGTATTCAGACGGCGTCCTATTGAAAGTCGTTCTTCTCGAGTTACGGCTGATGGAAGATTCTGCAGATAACGTAGGGCCGCGATCAGCATTTTTGAAAAGAATCCTCCTCCGCCGTTCGCTATTTGCTAACTTGGAATTGATGCGCGCCCCACTACGAATCGATAATGAATCCAACACGATCTCTCGATAATAAAAAGTAATTACTTTACTTCTCTTCTAGACTCGTTATTAGCTAAACTGCGGACAATGTATTTCCATTCCGTAAATATCAGTCCTGACAATAGTAGTTCCCTGGACAATACTCCCCAGCACTGTGACCACAAAATGAATCCTGCCACGAAACACACTTTAATCCCACTAAAATCTGTGCCAGTTGCCTCATGCCCCAAGGCCCAGATGCAGCTAGCAAAACTTTTTGTCGCAAAAAAGGGTCTTCTCTGTAGTAGAACAATTAGTTTTGATACTTACGGAATAAACAGGGGTCGTTTTCCACCGATCAAAAGCACAAAAACTATGGGTCAACTCCAAAACCTTCACAAATGTACTTATGTAAAGTTAACTAAACACAAAGACTGAAACACGACTGATCGACGTTCCTAAGGCTCTAATCGCTTTAACGCCATATACCAAGTTAATTAAATTAAAGGATAAAACCAATTATCGGTCACATTGCTCCGTTTTATGTACTGAAGAGTAAATAAATAAAATGTTCTCAAAAGTTTCGTAGCTTGAAAAATAAAAAAAAATGCGTTAGGTATCAGACATCTCAGAACGAAAGATGACGTAATGAACAAACTGAAAACTTTTCAATATCGTTCAGATCGAAAGACCCTTCGGGGAAGCGGTCTTCAAAGGAGATAAAGCGGAGGTTTCCCCGACAAACACTGATGGCAAACCGAATAAGCGGTTATTAAATTTTCAGGCAAACAGTTCATATCGGGCTAAGGGAAAGGCCCTGAATATTATTTACACACGCAAAAACGTATGTTATTTGAGCGGGTCGCAAGAGAGATTGGCAAAAAGTGTTACGCCTGAACTGTGCGTGGATGACGTGTACACTAATCGTAAAAATCCCAAAAGAAAACCGAGTTGAAATATAAAAAAGTAGGGAATGACGTGTCTAAATCCATCACTCCATCCACCAACTTTACAAATCAAATTATAACTGTTGACTAGCTCTGCCTTAAATGTCAGAAATAAAGAAAATTTGAAAGTCACCGTTTTATAAGGATGGCATTATCCAATGGACAAGAACTGCAATTCACTATCCTTGATCTAATTGTACTGCAGTATTTCATTGTCTGTTTAAGCCTTTTAATATTCAGTGCATTTATATAACAAGACCTTTTGTGATTCGTAATTAAGTTTAAAATAATCGATTGTTCCATGAATTGTTAAGGAAGGGCGTAGGTATAATTTGCAAAATTTATGAACTCTTTTATGATGAAAAATTAATGGAATGGTTTTAAAAAAGTGCATTCTACAACACTTTTACTTTTTATTTATTCTTTATATTTTAAAATATTGCAGTTCAGTGTGGTGTTCAAAAAAGTCATCAAATTATGTAATTGAGACATTTTGATACTTACATTGTGTAATATGTTAAAACACTCGGAACATCATCCCAAACCTCCAACAAGCTCTACTTTACCTAATTTCTTTTACATTCTTCTGTGTACTAAAAAATGTCAACCACATTTTACACAGAATATCAACAACGACATGAAAAAGACCTAAATACTCGCAAATAAAACAATAAAAAAACCACTCCGAAGCAGAGGTTTTTAATCGAAACAACCCTCCTCAAAAAGCCATTCCTTAACGGTAAACAGTAATTAGCCGAAACTAAGACGAAGCCCGGGGGCACCCGTGATAAACAAAAAGTCGCCGGCACTGGCGTCACAAATGGGGGTGGAAACGACGCCTCCGGGGTTTTCTAGAAAATAATATGGGCCCGAGAATGCTGCGACTGGATAAAACTGGAGATTAGAGACGTACATTCCTTTTAGTTGTTTGAGAACAAATATTAAGAAATCCGTTTCAGATGAAACAGAAGACTATTTGGGATTTCTTACTATTAAAGAAGTTTAGTTTCATTAAAGAAATGCGTCCCACACACGATGTTCAAATAATACGACTATTTATGTTGAATGGTAAAAGTTCAGTCTTCCTAACCGAGAATCGAGTGCAACCGTGAAAGTCTACATGAAAATAAATTATTAAACACTCGCCTTAAGGAACATGCAATAGCGGGATCTCTAGACGGGAGCTTTGTTCCGGAAAAGACGGCTTACAGACAGAATCCGGAGCTTCCAGAGCGTCGAATCGCATTAAGCCGCGAGAACCGCGCAAAGATTTGTGGTATTAACACACTTCAGATGCTCCGATGTGAATCAATCGGCCGTCGATGGATTGCTTTAGACATAACCCTTCACAAATATGATAGCAAAGGTGATCATGCGTGCATATTAACAGCGTTAAATCGAATTTGGTTCTATGGAGAAGCGAGAGAATAAATTATGTTCTGTGTAACGAGAGAATGGATTATGATTATGACAAGGGATGAAGTATGTTACACAAACCCTTCAATTAATTGATAAATATGATAATTGCATTAGCAATAAAGTCCGGAATTCTGCATATTAATTTTAATAAAGCATGTTTTGGAGCATATTTTCTCCAATTTCAGTTATTCAGTTTTATTGAACTGATTTACTCAGTTGCTGTTCAAAATGAGTCCATAATAAAATACATGTATATTACATATTTTCATTTAAAGGAGCAACATCGCAGTAGTAATAAATGAGTTTAGTTTAAATTTTAAACCTAAAGTAACCACGTGTTGGTAATCAGACCAGAATAGATGTACCGACGTGAAAGTAGTCCATTGTAAACTCGACCCTGGACGAGCAAATAATGCAAATTTAAAGAGGGCCATTCAAAGAAAACTAATCCGGCTGAGTGGCTGTGAGTGAAACCTGGTTGCTAGTTTTATGGAGATATTTTCCGAGCACGTCAGTTGTTTTTCCCGGGAAACAGTCTCGGTTAATTTCGCCATTGTAACTTAGAGAAAATTCGTAAAAGAGGATGGTGTTTCTGGATACCCACTAAATTTTATTCGCAGAATATAAAAATTAATTTTATCTAACGACGCGACAACACTTTGCTACAATAGCAATCTGGAAACGTGTTTATGAAAACGCACAAAGCGAAAATGGAAATCGGATTAACTGCTGCTAGCGTTTTGTTTTGGCGCATTCAGACTGCTGTTGCTGCTACTGCGCTACGTGTGAAATATAAATTAGACTTAAAACTGAATAATACAGGGGAGGTAAAGTCGCAAGTTAAATCTCGACAGGGCATGGGGAAACTTTAAAGATCAACGTCTAAAGCTGGCAGGAACACGGCAAACAAGCGAACAATCCGGACGAATTTCCGTTCCCATGCTGATTGCCGTACGTGCGGTTTTACAATTCCGCCGTTTTCGGTGAAGTTTTCGAGTTTTGGAGGTAAAATCTGTAATGCAGGTAACTAAGCGTGGCAGAATGTATGAGGGAATCTTACCACTCGTGACGTATAATGTCGAAGTCAGCTGGAACACACTTTGCTAACCTCACTACTTAACTTGGAGAGTAATGCAAAACTACACACCAAACTGAGCTGCTTAATGGACTTTTTACGACTCCTTTCAGTTAAGATAAATCTGTACGTTTAATTAAAACATTTTACGAACCGACTACTAAAAGCCAGATATTTTAAAAGTCACTTTTTGCAGATAGAACTCAACAGGCGATGTGTTTAGTATTTGTGTACACACTAATGCCGATATTGTTAAATAAATAAATCACCGTATGGCTTCAATCAATGCCACAGATAATCTCAAAGCAAAACATAACCCACAATTATTACACAAAAGTTTGTTCTTCTGTCGACGTTTTATGTAGTTTTTAGCAGTTTTTGAGTCGCAACAAAAAAGTGTACACAAATGCCAAGGAACTGATTGTAATGCCTATGTTGGCATTACATTGCCGGTATTATATGTTACTGTGAATAGTGTTAATTGATACTATTCCTATTGGTTGTAGTAAATGTTTTACTGGATCATTGAGTAAATCAAAAAGTTCAGACTTTTGTTTTATTTAAATTTTTAATAAAGTTTGTATGTTAAAAATAAAAGTAATGATTAAAATGACTGACAATTCTTTAAGATTTGTGCTGAGTTTTCCTAGCCAATGATTCACAGCTGTCAGTTTTGAATATGGTATTTTAAAAAAAGTTTATTAATAGGTGTGCACTTGTTTTAATTACAATCTTCCTAGACTTGACTGTTAGTTATTTCTTAAGAACATACTTTCAGTAGAGAGGACTTGACAAAGCAATAAACTGTGTATAGAACTAGTTCGAGCACTCATAGAATTTAAGAAAATTCTTCATGATATAAACGTAATCCATGTCATTATATCCTTGAAAATCAGTCAAGTTTCGGTGAAATACAATTACTTATGTAGTGATACTACAAGTGAGTAAAGTAAGCGGTATTTCCAATTAAGTCTAATAAAGCCAAAACTATTATTTTTTCTAAGTCTGAACTGAAATTAGTTTGAGATTAAGGTTAAGGTTAGTAATAACAGCCTAGCTTAATTATTGCACACCGTCGTTATCACCATTACACCTTAATTAACAATCCTACAGTACGGTTAATTAGAATGAATTTAGATTAACTATACAAATATACAAATCTCCGTTACCCAACTAACCTGTAACAGTGGAACATATGGTTAAAACAAAAGTTATTGACATTGTATTTTAAAATTATATGCCTATGCATTTTACTTCACGATTCCTATATTTGGAACTAAGCCAAGCCCAATCGGGTATGTAACATTCACTATCCATCGAGTGAAAATGTATCAGGCCACCCACGTACAGTTTTGTCAAGTGATTTTAAAATAATAAAGATAACACGCTTTTGTCATTACAAAAAGTAATGATTGCTTTTGCTACGTTATTTTTTAGTTCTTACACCTCTAGTTACAATTTTAACAAACTTTTTTCTAGTAATTATATCAAAATTACCAACTACCAGACCAGTAGTTATAAAAAAATCTCTTAACTTTTGCTACCAGACATTTGATACAAGGTTTAATAGCCCGGAAAGCCGTACTGCACCCACGTTCAAGATTTAAGACCCATTATAACACTACAATCACAATCGACATTCGATATTTCCGTACATTGATATTTTTGGTTCGATTTCCCAACTACACTGCATGGAATATGTCCATAAAATCACATTCAAAAGTCGCTTCTGAAAATGTTAGCAACTCCTAAATACAAGCATTCCAGAAAATGACCAAATTCAAAAACCAGAACTTTTGACAAAACAATTATTCTTAATCTGTCTTCGGTCAAGTATTCTGAAGACAAACTGCGTATCTCACAGAAAAGAAATTTAATTACACACCGTTCCCCGTATAATCAGCAACAAGAGGTTTATTGTGAGCCGAGATTTGGGTTAATAGAAACAGAAACGAATAAGGGCTTGCTGTTGTTTCATCTCTCTTCCAGAAACGCTCTATTGTATGTATGTTTTATTCATCAGAAGCTCAGACATTGTCTATAATAATTCTGAAGTGTCAGCTTGTTTGACAAAATTTTTTCTAAAATTTATTGCTTGCGAAATGTTTGCCGTAGTGTACGTACGAGTACCGAAAGATACATAATAAAATATGCATAAATAACTTAAAAGTAGTACAAACAGAAGGTGTTTTGTTACCAGGCTACTTAAAATTGCAACTTTTGAAGTGTAACTTAAATAACAAAAACTTGATATTTATGTTTCCGAGCTGAGCGGCGTATTGGAGCAGGTAATTTAAAAGAAGGGAAGTCAATGGCGTCGTTTCAAACCTTGTGTAATGCGCCGAAAAAAACTTAGTCACGACTGACTTGTCTTAACAGTTACGTAATACTGCGCTGACGCAACTACACTTCCAGCTGTCAATCTAACTGCATTGGACTATAATATACTAAAGAAATGTTACCTACTTAATGGTAAAGACGACCACGCCTAAGTTAGTAGACACAGTTTAAGAGTACAGTTTTAGGCAAAACCACCGACGATAAATTCATGGACTTAATTAGAATATGACATGGGCTAGGTCAGGAAAAGTAGGCAAGTTACGTAACCGTGCGTTAATGGAGCTTCTAAATTAACCTGAAAGATGAATGTACAGATAGCTTCATTCGAGCGACGAGAATCTTTGCAACTAACAATGGCAATCATATTTAAAATCCATTAGAAAGTCACGAAGAAGACTATTAAGGTAGATAAGTACCAGCAGACCGGCAGATGGATTATTATTGTTGTTGTCTGTTGTTAACCCAAATTTAACTGAAAGGCAAACTCGACTGGCTTTCAGTCTAAAGCCACCAAACTCTCCTTATTAGAGAGACAGGACGAACAGTTCGCGGTATTGTAACGCACCACGATGATTCCTTGTTCAGATTTAAATGTCAAAAGTGAATAATAATCAACTTTCGGTATATGGATGGAATAAGAACAAGACGAGCCTTAAAAAGTAAACAGCAAATGTGAACGACCCCATAGGCGAACATCTGCGATGCGCCAATGAATCGGTCAAGGTTCGTATCAGCTCAGTACGTCCCTTGTGAATTTGATTGGCACTAGATTGTGGATTGGGTAATTTACGATATTTGCGCAACAACAAATTACAATCAAAAATTAATTTCAATTTATTAAGCAACTAATTTCAGGGATTTGTGAATGTCCATTGCCAGTATAAAACAATAACTATTTCAAATACCAGTTTGAAATAGAATATGTTGGTATTAAAAACCACACCCTAAAATATTAAAAGTCAAAATTGTTCAGCAAAAAGTGTTTTACCTACAAAGGTATGATTAAATTTCCTCCATATCATTATCGTCTCTTCTTTACTTTATTTTACTTATCATCAGTCATCCCAGTTGGTCAGTTGAGCACTAAAATAACTCATCCTTCATCTTATTAGTTCAGAAAGTGACTTATTCCATAACTGTATGTTTGCGATTTAGAATAGATGACGGATATAATTCCTTCCCTAGACATTTGCGCTACTCGTATATCAGTTTAAACATGAAAACACAAATCTAGACATAAAACACTCAAGCAGGCAAATTCCCCTTGGATTCCATGTTGAAACAGTGAAAGATCATTTTGTGAAAACGCAGTTTTAATGAGGAAAGAGCCCATTACCCTAAAAAAAAAGGCCTTTCAGAGACCATTTGAGAGCACTGAAATAGGCGCACACATGATGATGACGTCGGCTGGAACGAATGATAAACTGGTGGAATAAAAGGGACGTTGAGGCGTAGAAATCAGCTGATAAAACTGAGGGGGCGCGATAAATACGGCCCCGAAAATAGGTTAAATCCAATTTGTGCGAAGCGAGAGGTCTCGAAAGCGAAACAATGGAGGACTTCCTCGATTTAATTAAGTGCCACAGACCTGGGATGCTTTTGAATGAGTTATATTCGACTATTTAAGTAGGCAAATTTAGCTTTTATTGCGTACCGCTGTTGCAATGCTAGCTACACTATTTTTAGTATTCCAACAGTTCAAGACCTGAAAATCCCTTCCACTATCAAAAGCTGTAAATTTTGTATACGTTCCTAATGATAGATGTTATGTGCTTGCAGCTAAAAATAGACGTTTTCAGGTCAATCAGCCTATCATAAAATAGCAAGTCAAAAGGAATAATACCTTATCAGTTTTTTAGTAATCCCAAATGCAGGCGTAATCGCTAAATATAAACAAACTACAAGTTATCTTTCGTTTTCTAAGAGTCAACTGTGTCATAAATGGCAAATATTCACGATTATGGCCGTATTTGCGGGATCGGTGATTAAAAGAGTTTGAATTGCAATTGGTTAGCAAGAAAACCGACCGCTTGGTTCGAAGAACAATACACCGAGAGCACTCTGGTCTGGCGGGCCGATCCAAGATCGAACCGTAATTTAAACGATGAAGCAATTTAAAGCCGAACCTGTTTTTTCGCCTTTTCTCTCTTGGCTTGGCAACAGACACGCTCGACTAAAGCGAGAATCGGCCGGACAACGTGAGTGTATATCGAATTCGTCTTGTCTTCTTTCTTCACCATCCAAAAAACTTTCTTGGTTTTACTGCAAATTTCAAACAAGATTTCAGTCTAGGAATTCGTGTTTTACAATAAATGCGACATTCTGGTATTTGTGAATCTGTAACTAATTGATTTAAGTACCACTCTCGAATCTTCATGCACTTTCAATCCAACGTAAGAAACAGAGTCAGTTGGCAGAACTGACACCAGTTGTTGGGGTATAATACCAGTCACTAAATGTACATTAATGAGAATTGATAAAATGCTGTTTCCCAATCTGGAACCAGATGTTAAGTCAGTACATGTCATCATTATTTACCAATACTGTAATTTCCTTGCTGAACCCATTAATAGTTTTGCATGGCTTTTTTTCATCTTATTTCGACTACTTGGAAAGTTTGTAACCAAAAAAAGTTATTTTCCCTTATTTTACAATAGCTGTTGCAGTTGCACGGCTATACAAATATTTCGAAGGTATTTGAAATGCTTCGCTTTATTAAATTATTGTCACGTTATTAAATTGAACAGTCACGAGAATTAAACCATGGAAATTAAGAACACTACCTAGCTAGACAATGATGAATTTGGATCAATATCATTGACAAATCTTCACATTTTTACCTTGAAATGTAGGCGCAATTTCCTAGTTGCATTAACATTGCACATTCGAACTATTAATTATTTATTAAATATTATAAGAAGCAACGACAAATAAAGAAACCCCACTCAGGGTCAGCAGACAATGTAGTCCAACGACCTGCTGCAAAAAAAGGTTATCAAAACTAGTCTCATACATTATCGACCAGAACCAGTACGAAGTCGATTTGGCAATAAGAAGGGTTGCACGTGAAAAAGGGGTAAGAAACAAAGCGTTTCCTCCTTGCGGAGATCGAACAAAACAGCCAGAAACAATAAAATTCCTTTGCAGAATGGATTATTATGTGGCAGTAACGAATTGGCGAGGTCACCAGGGAATAATGGAAAAATTCTCCTTTTTCCTGTTTAATAGTAGGGTACGGTAAAACCCAAACAGCACTTCGCTCCGTCTTTAATATTTTGGCGCATGCAACAGTTACTTAGGCAATTTGCAAAATTATAGGTTATATAAATAAGTACCTAACCTTTCAGAAGCTAAAAATACGACCAGATAAAAAGTCGCGGTTGCGTAACTTGTTCGCACCAAAACTGTTATTAAACAAATACAAGCGGCGTTTCGCCAACAAGCCGAACCAAGACCAGACTGAGATAAAATTAACATAAACATAAATTACTTATTATTCACCTGGGTTTGTTCACCTTTAGAACTGCACCCAAGGCCAGAGATTATGGTTTCAGCGTATTGTGTTGCCCATATAATCTATGTGGTGTCGCGCAGCCTGTTCTAACTATCTAATTAACGAGAACGTAAGTTTCTTGATAACTCGAAGCACACATACACACGTCTTATCTAAATGAATATGTAAGCCGGTTTGATATCACCTTTATACAAGCTCAATGAAAACTTACTAAAAATGTAACATCATTAATTACATCAATAAGATATGCAGTTAGAAACTATTAAAAAATTGCTTAACATAAGTGGGACTAATGAATCTCACTCGAAACTAACTACTTCTTAGAGGATGTGATGGAATTTATGATTGATCATTAATTAGTGCATTGATGCTGCCATTACTACATAATGTGGAAAAAAGCAACTTTGGATATGACTTGAACTTTAGTAAAATTTAATTATTCTAAAAAAGATTAAACACTTGGAGCATTAAGCAATATCAGTACCTTAAATATTAAATGTGAAAGTGTGTGTTGAATCATGAATCTTAAGTCTGCATTAAGCCCACTTTAGAACTTTGTCAGCAATCCCTTGAACGAGAAGACAGACTGCCGAATTTAAACAAGACTTAAACATTATCAAATTAGCAAAGTAAGAAGTGTACGGAGTGAAATCAGGAAAGATTCAGATAAAAATTAAGAGTAATGACTTTGTTCGACATGCGGAAGACTTTCAAAGACACAAAGACGCAATGAGAATTTATGACTTAATTATTGGATTGTGCTGAAAGAAGTAATCATTAACTGATCAGAATAAGTATCTAGGTTCGCTTTTACGATTGTAATGATTTCTTTTGTCGTTCAATAACTTTGTAGCATAAAAAATTATTTTTAATTGGAACAAATTCAATTTAACGTTTGAATTTATGATTCTATAATAGGCCAGTAAGATTAGTAATTACGAGTAATTCCCAGTAAGCTGATAATCGTTTCAGTACTGTCTTACCAAATACAAAAAAGTTTCTCAGTTATTGTTGTATAGACACAAAATGGAGATCTATGCAATATTGAAGTCGCAGAAAACACCAATCTATTAACCTTCAAAGCATCAAATTCCTCAAACATTTCCGTCATAAAACATGGAGAAAGATTTGAAGTTAGCGGCAAAGTGTGTGTTGTTGGACAAAATACGACAAGAATTAATATTTTCCTTCCTCGTAAAATCATCTTTTAACTTAGCATTTTTATCTTCAACAAACGCAGCAAACGTTCGGAAGTTAGAGAAGAAAGACAAATTTCAATGTTTGACGATTGTGTCCCAAATGCCCATCACCGTAGACGAAGAAATAGTTAAAAGTAGGAAAAAAGATAACATGTCACTGCAGATTGAAAGCTTATTAAATGAAGGAACATTAAGATTTTAAAATCGAAGAGAATCCCAGGGTGCGTATTCTTGAAACGAGGGAAGGGAATTATCAAGAGAAAGACATGTAGAATGTGACAGGAACCCGCTATTGTCAGCTTCTTCTGTCACATTCTATCAACCCCTTACTTGGCAATTCTACTCCCTGCGTTCAAGAATAGGCCCCCTGGAGTACGGGTTCTTCTTTCTTTTCTTGTCTCATTAATACCTTTGTGACGGATTGCACAGACGTGAGCAGGAGCTCCCTAAGTGCTACCTAGGCTATGTTGTGATTTGGCGGTAACATTTTGCACCTAACTTATCACAGTCAAATCATAACTTAGATTAGGTGGAGTCTCTTAAGGTCCGTTTTCACGCTCATGCAATTTGCGCCAATTGGCTTGTGCATGCAAATTTGCACAAGTAAATTGTTGCGTGTGAATGGAAGCATGATGCTTGCGCAGTCGAAAAAGTTTGGCTTGAATAAAATCTGTTCTGCCAGATAATTTGCATGCGGTTGGCACAAATGCATGAACGTGTAAACGACACTCCAACTCGACGCATGCTCAGTAGTAGCGTATTCTTTGTTTTGACTTGTTCTGACCTACACCTTGCACGTGACTTGTGTATTTCCGTTGCCTGTAACTAATGCTGTAATTTATTTTGTCTGTGTTGATTGTTGGTTACTAAACAATGTCAAAAAAAGAAAAAGAATTCATTACAGAATTTATTGAACTATATAAATCTTTTCCTTGCCTTTGGAAAATTAAATCCAAAGAATATAGCGATAGAAATGCAAAATCACAGGCTTATGATATTCTTGCTGAGAAAATGCAGACTGTGGACAGAAGTGCAAATAGAGAAATATCAATTTGCGCAAATTGCTTGAGCGTGAAAATGCACCCAACAATTCAGTTTTACTTGTGCCAATTGACTTGCACAAATCAACTTGCGCAAATTGCATGAGCGTGAAAACGGACCTTTAAATACGCCGGTGCAATCCGTTAATAGTCTTTATTTAGTTACTTCTCCGCACACTGACGATGTCAAACTATTCAACAATAACTGCATAGCCTATTGTTCCAGCATTTCAGATCAAATAATGTTAGCTATCCCGTTTTGCCCAATTCTTTCGTTATTAGATAACGAATCTATTTTTCAAGATAGAATATTCTCGATTCTTAAAACATCAAATAAATGGAAATCAAACCCATTTTAAAGGCGTTATCCTCAGAAGTAATCAAATACACTGTTTAACACAATAAATTTAAAACACAGTTTCAGAAAACATGAAAGCATTGGAATTGCTGAGAGCAACAAAAAAAATCATGCAAAGAAAAAAAAAGCTGTAAACCACATGTTTAAAGTATACTGTGCGGTAACCTCGAATTACTGTTGTTAGCATGGTAGCGCATTCACTTTTAACGAAAACACTATGGTTACATTGTACGTGGGTTTCCGACCCATTGCTTTCACACTGACTTTTCATTAGAAGACCAAAATTATAAGTAGAGAATGGCTTACCTTAATACTATCGTAACAAGCCGTGACCCGTCCATTTTGTACTTCGACATTGGCGGGAGGATGGGCGAATTTGCATTCCGTGTCTGGTCTGCTGCATTTCTGTCTCTGGAACTCCCTGCAAACTTCCAATTGCAGCCAGCGCGAATCTTTGCCGTTCAACAGGTTCACCATTGCCATCCTGGGTTTATTTGACTCTTCTTTGTAAATTTGTTCTTCGTACGTAGACGAATAATTATAACACGCGCGCTACTGTGTCGCCTCTAACACGAGATCCTTCCGAAATAAATCTTTATTCCCGTTGCTTATTATGACTAGTATTATTGTCCATTTTCAAATTTTCTGCACTATACTCTGATTGATCGAAATAGAACTACAACAACAAAAAAACGACAAAACGCGCGAAACAAAACCCGAAATACGGAGATTGAGTCAAATAGGATCGGAGAGAACAAACAATCGTAACAAATTGTTTAACAAACGTAACACAACAATAGCGACGTAGCTTGGTAGCGGACTGGCGAATAAGCGGAAGCGATTGTCCTTTAGCGCATGTTAGACTTCCTGGTGCTTCTTGCTTGTTGGTGTGATCTGGAATCAAACAAACAAAACGTCTATATAGGATTCAACTTTGACACTTTGACAGTCGCGACCAGACTGTGCCACGAAAGTTCGGAGAGAACTGCGAACTGCGGGACGGTATTACGACCAAATCGACATGCTATGCCGGGTTACACGCAATGTTGCCTGATTGATAAAAAAGTCTAAAATTCGTTGAATTTTTACGCTTTAAGTTTAATAAAACAATAAAACCTTCATACTATGGATAAGAAGGTGACTTCTTAAGTTTCTAGCAAGAATCTTAAAAAAAGCAGTACCAATATGTCTGCAAATATTACGTAAAAGATACACTAGAAAAAATTGTAGAGTAGAATTTCGCATTTCATTAAACTTTCAACAAGCCATGGTAAGAGTCTTTACACTCTAAACTCATAAATATAAAACTCCCAATTTTTCCTAGTAACCCAGTTAAAATCCACTTAATATTAAACAAATGAAATTTTTTATTGCGTTTCAAGGCTTAGATATACATAAAACTGATTACATTATTTAACAAAAATTATCAGGCCCACTAGGACGATTCGTCACAATTCACCCACGTTCATATTTAGGAGCTATAAAGCTCAAACGGAATTCAGACCAATTTAAATACGACCCGCAGGAAAATTTCAGGAATTTATTCGGTCGACCCGGGCTGACCTCATAGGTTAATGAAGCTTTGGCCCCTGTGATCGTCAAGATTTCACGCACGTCATTCCTATATAGCAAGCCTGGCATATTCCGTTCGATAGATATGCCAGAAATGTGGCAGAACGAATTTCGTGCCAGAAACACAGACATCTGTACACCAATATTAACGCATCCCTCAATCTATGTATAGTTGACGCCGGTCGCGATTGTCCCAATTAGATGCATACCTGTGTGATATAATTTGCATCAGATATGTATATTAATCGTTGCACTAAAGGTCTAGGTGCACGTGCCATTTAAAGTTTAAGGTTAAATTTTCCTTCGGGGCCGTGGTACGGCCCACCAGGTATACGTACACCTTCGCGATGTCTGGCTACCAGTGGCGTGGACAAACATCATCAAAATCACTATAATCTTGACATTGACTCGTTATTTATGGATCACCTAAATGCTCTGGATAAAATCGGTAGAATGCAGTTAGAAAAATCCGTCAAAAAACTTGAAACCGTGCTCAAAACCATCTAACGATACTAAAATTAAACCTTGTGCGTACGGTGTTGTGTAAATTTGAAAACTTGGAAGGTTTTTATAAATCTTACTTTCAATTTTCTACATCGTTTATTTTCATATTTACACGTTGGTCGACGTTTTTATATCTTAAAACTTGATTACTGAATAAACTTCATAATGTAGCTTGGAAGATATTTTTAGGATTCAACGTAAACGTGACTAAAAGTATTATATCACAAATGGGAAAATACGTTTCGAACCCAAAGTTGGCGTAAAATGTTTAGTGGTGTTGATGAATCTTATCAGCTTGAATTGTTTATCATTGAACGAATATTGGTATTAAAGGTCTTTTTTTACTAGTTTTTCAAGTTCAATATCTCGGTAACATGAAAAGCTAGAGAGATGTAGTATTTTTTATCCTCTTTCTAATGGCGATTTAGCAAAATTGATTGGAGTGGACATTTTTGCAAAAAGTGCAATTTTGGCAAGTTTTTATTTTGTTCCAGGAGAGTTCCAATGCACAGCAAAGGGCATATTTATGCCAAAGGACCCTAAATCAGGTGAAATAAGTACAAAAAAAGCACTATAAAATTTTTCAATTTTCAAAAAAATTTAATTAAGGGTCTTTTTAACTACTTTTTGAAATTCAGTATCTCGGTTACAAAAAATATCTAATAAAAAGACTCAATCCTCTCGACAAATTGCTTCACAGACTTGTACATTTAATTCGGAATCCTTAAAAAAGAAATAATTCCTAATTAAAAAGTTCCATCCCCGATTCGTTTTGGGCGAAAGAAAGAGGAATTTAATAGTGCAATATTTTATCCGTTTATGCGTTATGAAATTTTATGGACGATCCCCTCCCGAAATAAGAGAAAACGAAACGAAAAGCGTCTCTTTGTAGTAATTAATTCAGGAATTCTCCGGCCGGGAACATCGCGGCGCTTTGACAGCATTACTTTTTAATGACATTGTTGACGCGACCCAAAGACGCAAGGGAGTGAGTCCCTTTCTTAGCGATTCTTGCCGGGTTTTTGCATTAATTGTTCGGTCTGATGACAACCGAATTGCTTTCACAGTTCGAATGAATTTTCCGTTTGTTTTAAATTAAAAAAATAACGCGTCGAGTTTAACAACCTTACGGGGTTTGATTCTAAGGAAGAGCGGTTCGATAGACCAAGCAAAAAGTCGACTAGACACCTGAGAGAATAATTTATAATTGAAAGGGTCTTAGGATAATGGAAATTGACTTCTATTAAATCAGAGTCTTATTGTAGAAAGACCCTGAGGTTTGAATTTTTATTAGCATCTTTTGCCATTTAATTTTTAAAGGGAAAATTTGCTTTTATAAATTGAAGCATGCTTTCAACAGGTTTACGAACCGTTTATTCATCATGTGTATAACAATAACAATAATACTAAAAGCAGTAATATAAATTTATACAATCTATCAAATGGAAAATAGAGAGCCGACAGCCGTTCGCTTGTCGACATCATATCTAAAATCTCTTTTGTTAAAATAACAAAGCGACTGTTGAAACTTTAAAATTATGTGGACTTTACGGATTTATACAGGATTTCGTGTACCGTCCGGGACGTAATCCAGCAATTAAAAAGCCGACTAATGTAGCTTCCAGAAATATGAATGGGTTTTTATGAAACCCGGAGGACCGACCTCCGTATTGTTTTCTATAATTGCTTTGGTGGTAAAAGAGTATTTGCATTTTTCAGGATGTTTAATGAAGGCAAAAAATACTATTTGTATGTTCCTAAAAAAGTGAACAAAACGTCTATCAATAGCTACTGTAGTTGAAATGTATTGAGCGTCCATTAAATCCGACATTGCAAACGTCCGTCACTATTATTCCTGCCGGGAGTTATTAAATTTAGTATTCGCAAATATTTACGGCATTATAAAAGGTAAATCTAAATATTTGCTTCCATTAGGTCGACGATAAAGATCTATATTTACGCTATTGGATTTTTCCTCCTTTATAGTTGTCATTAGGAAACGTTTTTTACTGGTTAAACTAAACGAAACGATAATTTACATTTTCCCACAAGAAACCCTTTTACAGAATATTTAATAACAAATTTTATACGAAAAACATGTACGTAATTATGCGCCCCTCATATCGAAACAATCGAAACGCATATCGTCCTAATGCATTATTGAAGATTTTTACTGGAATAAAAGGGACGGAAGGGTTCGATCGTCTTCTCTCTATAATTTTTATCCGGAGGGCGAAACGTCACAAAAACAGAGTAGCATCAATGCCTTGACCAACCGACCGGTCCATCGCGAGGGCCAGATGTCAGCGTCCTTAACCCTTTTACGATGCCACGTTGCCGTCTCACCTTCCAGACTTTGTTCTCAGTGAAGTAACCCACGGGTCATGCGTTTGCCGTATGTGCATATATCACACGTCAAGGCGATATTAATCACATTAATGACACAACAATTTACACTTTACTCTTGCTTTGTAGTCAAGTAAGCGTGGGCTTAGATTTAGGAGTCGACAATGAACTTAAAACACTGGACTGTTTTCATTATTTTGAAAAAATAAAGATGAGTGGTTTCTTGGATGACAATGCTAGACAAATCTTTCAAAAATAAAAAAGTCAGTGTACACTTGTACACTAACACAATGTGACTATTATAACAGTTGTCATTTGTTCAATCTCCTTAAACGTACCTCGTTGACTCATTACTGGTAAAATTTGCGCAACCTCGGTCATTGTTTTTTCCGTCTCACACATTTGAAAATGGTGGAGGAGGTTTTGTTAATTTTTTGTACTGGTCGTACCACCAACCTGCCTAAGTTGCGTGATTAATTTACCGGCCACCTGTTTTATCGACGGTGCTTATTGCCTTGTACATGTAATAATGCCTTAATAAGCCGGTGGGTAGACTTTTAAAGCAGCGCGAAGCAAAGCTTCGTTTTCCAAAAAAAATCGACCCAAATACTTGAGTCTAAAAATACTAGCGAGATATTTTGTGTTTTCGTCAGTGCTCAGCTATGCAGGCACTGCGTCTTTTACGTGGATTCTCTCAACGACGACGCTAATTTTAGCCGGAGTTTCTAGGCTATATGTTGGTGGTTAACCTCAAGTTCTTCAACGCCAGCTTTCCAGGTTAAATGTCTCTACTACAATTAAAAAAAAAATAGACGAACACATGCAAATGTGGTAGCGTTGTTGTTGGTTTTGATGACGTGTCCATGCATATTCATCAACGACAGTTAACGGCAAGAATCACACGCTATAAATATGGACTTATTCATTTCATCTGGTGTGCTCAATCGTAACATTCGCGACCTTCTGTACGATTTCGTTTCAACTACGAATTTGATGAATAAAAAAAGTACGCTGTGAAATAATTTATAATGCAGTTTGCATGCAATTATGTTCAGCACGAAAACATAAAAGCCCTATAGTATCTCACTACGAAATCTTCCTATTTTAACGCGCCCACACGACCCATTCCGATGGTTTTAATGTAACCATTTTTCACGGTGCAAACCTCTAAGTCCTGCATGATTCAGGATTAACCGAGCTCAGGAGCTGTGTGGGCTCAGCTTGAAAAAGAGGTTCGAAAAAGATATCGTCGCAGGAGGAGAGACAAGTTCATATAACAAAACAAAAATAAATAATCGCCCACGAGGGACGGCTGCGAAGACTCACCCAGTCGATTCAGTGTATATCAACTGATTTGCATTATTCTACGGAACCATTAATAATGGCAACGTCATAACGAAGATGGCCGCAACCTACGGTGTGACATTTAAAAAATGATGCGCACCCGGTATTGTGACGCGCCACCTCTGTGCACCGAGCTTTTTAAACTAATTAGCGATGGCACAATGCACCGGATGCCATCCAAAATGGACGTCCGAACAGTAATCGACAGCCAGTGGGTAATCAATTTTTAGGGTCGTATTGGAAAACGTACTTTTTCCTACCTGAATACATTAATTTTTTAGTCAGTTCGATTTTACACCCCAGACATGTATTAAGTCACGTTTGTTTGAAATGACTTTTCATATATTAATTTCAACATTCGAATTCTCTTAAAATCTGGTGAACACACGGCGGTTTTTTAAAAGTCTACATTATAAATTGCAACCATCAAAACCCAGGTCTCGTGAACGTTTGCTATTTCGAAAAGCATAGCACGTTCCAGATTACTTTTGATGAAATCTGGGTTTTCAAACTAAATCAACGTATAATGGAGTTATATTGTTTAGAGTTTAGATGTCCATCAACGGGACAATACAGGGTGTCCCACGACGAAAGGCATCGATTGATATTGGAAAAAGTATAAATAGGAGAGTTTTGAAAATTTGGCATGATACTGATGTGGGCATGCCCAATCTAACTAAAATATTTTCAAGATGATTGCACTTCCGTTTATACCGGAAGTCGATCACAACTTTCTTATTTTAAATAGAACATCCTATATATTATTACATATTTGGATTCCTCACAAAATTCTGACCAACTTTTGTGTACAATAGGGCCTACCCTATGCCTATCTCTAGCCGTTTTCGAAATATTTGATGTTTTTCCAAAAAAGTGACAGTTGCAACGCTCAACATATTTTTGTACTCTGTCAAAACCGTATTTCATTTTGCAATGAAACTTTGGGTTATTGTAAATAAAGGAGCGTTTTATTAAACTGAGGGTGCGTAATGACCCATTTGTATACAGGGTCGTCAAAAAAAAATCATAAATTTGCCACTAAAAAAAATGAAAAATCTCAAGTTTTTTAAATAGAAACCCACATTTTTTATGACGGAATCATTTTGAGCATTAAAAATTACTATACATTTCAATTTACTTGCCTATACCTAAATCCAACCCATTTTTGAGAATAAACATTTTTTTTTATTATGGTGCACGGTTGGGATTATCTGGTGTTCTAGTTGGTCATGCTTATGACACACGGTGATATTGCAGACCCGCAGAGCATGTTAATAACACTAGTTTTGAGTGTTTTGACAACTGCAAATATACTTTTAGCGGTTACGTTATTCAAACCAAGATTACTTAAATCTGTTTATTATTTACGGAGAATGTGATAAAGTTGTGAGTAGAACGTGTGAGGTATTTGTCGCTCGTTATCCAGAAAAACCAAAGCCATCACCAAATTTTGTGAGGAATCCAAATATGTAATAATATATAGGGTGTTCTACTTAAAATAAGAAAGTTGCGATCGACTCCCGGTATAAACGGAAGTGCAACCATCTTAAAAATATTTTAGTTAGATTGAGCATGCCGACATCAGTATCCTGCCAAATTTTCAAAACTCTCCTATTTATACTTTTTCCAATATCAATCGATGTCTTTCGTCGTGGGACACCCTGTATATGTTCAGGAAGACAGTGTAGACAAAAAAACAACTTAACCAAATCAATTTTCATGTTTTGATTCTAATGGAAGGAAACCTGACCCCCAAGCAGAAAAACTGTGATAGAAACATCATATTGCAATCTCAATTTTGGTTTGTAAAAAGGTTTGTGCTAAAATCAAATTTTTTACTTAAAAAAGATTAAAAAAGCAGATTTGTTGAAGAAGCCATATAAAGTAATTATTCTAAAGTTAAAATAGACCAATGTAATGAAAAACTGTATGAAAATCAACGAATATTCGAGAAATATAGTTCTGACGTTGTTTTGTTTTTAGATTCCCTGAAAACGGTGGTTTTCAAGGAGCGCAAATTAAACTTGTTGTTTTAAAATAAAATAAAAATAACATTTATACAAGACATACAAAGAAAGTTAGGTCATATAAATCCAACTAAAAACACTTCAAACTTATGCAAGTGATATAAAGCAATACATTTTTATTGAAATGTCAAAAGACTAGACTGAATAATTAAGAATTCTGTTGATATGCGATTTTTAAGGCGAACGGAACTGGGTAAGCTACTTTTATTTATGTAAAAGTAATGATAATTCAAAAGATATTATGCCATACCTCCAACAGTCCTTGGCATAAACGCACCTTCTACTTTTTTTTAACGCATAACGCCAATTATTCCGGGCACGCCAATGAGAGTTTTACTAACATGCTACCCCGTAATTTATAACGGGTATACGTTTAGTGCTATGCCAGGATCAATCAACAAACAATTTTCGGTTGGTTTAAAAGCCTACTCGAAAGTTCAGCGTACATTGTTTAGTCGCTTTAGATGCCAAACATCCTCAGCACATCTGCTAATTGATTTAGTCAATTGTTTGGTCTGCTTAAGGTCAAACAAATTCAGCAGTTGTTATGTTTCATTCCCGTTTTAAACTTTGAGATAGTTTCAGAAACAATTTTGTTCATTGTTAACGGATTCTCGTATATTTTTCATATTCCAGTAAACCCCTCGGTGATAATAGCCCCTCCCAAATAAGTATCACATCAAGAGCGTCGAGGCCGTTAACATGCAAATAGTTTCCTGCCCCTAGAACGATAATAACCGACACTTTTATCAATAATCACATTTTCAGTGGCAGCGGTTTTGGTGTGGTTTGTTGATACGAGACGATCCCTGTTAAATGAGGACGCTTTTAATGACTTTTTGTTTACTTTGAGTGTGTTTACTCCGTCGGAGTAATATAGCCACGCCCGATATAAACACACTCAATCGATGGCATAAGAAAATTCCATTTCATCCGCAAGAAATATAATTTCTGCTGAAAAAAGTGTAAACACGCCGTCGATGATGTCATTTCGTGTTCCCGACTGATGAGGTTCACGATTCGCTATTGTGTCGTTTATGGTGTGTTGTTATGGTAATGTAAAATATGTGACTCGCTAGTCTAATGGGTTTTGTTGTATTAATACGGTGTTTGTTATACCTCGGTAATTTTGCTTCCTCATCTGGCTATTAACCATAAAAGTCACTAATTTTCCTAAATTTATTTATATAGCGGGGGAGTATCGGGCTTTATCTCTCTGCTTACCAAACATGCTGACGTCACTAGAATAGAATGATATCAAATCAGCAATTAACGATGAACGAAGAAGGTAGTCGATAATTGAATCGGAACCACCTGTTGGTTCATAGCAGAGATTTATGGCCCGTCCAGTCCTGGACTTTATCGAATAAACGCGTAATATGATAAATGTAATCCCGATCCAATCCAAAGGAGATTACCAGGCAGGACCTTTTCGGCATTACGGCTCGACCATTTCGTCATTTTCGCTCATCTTCGTCATCCGCCTAAACTTTTATCGATTAGGGGCAGTTGACAGGTCTTAAAACTGTTTTTTTGGCCTTTCTAGCTTCCTAACTAGTACCAGTTTTGTAATTCGTGTTGGTTTCTTTGAAATATGTTGCAAGGAAATGCCAGAGAATGATGAAGAACACGAAGGGGCAGATTCCGTTCGGTTTGCTTCTAATTGTTTAATCAAGTAAATGGCAACGGACTGCAATATAAACTTGCGAACTGGATCGCAAATTCGACCCTTTCGGCCCTTTGGGCGTTGATATTAAACTGCTTAGGCGGATAAATATGTTTGGGTTTTCGGTGCGGTCATCGCCGTTCGTTTTGCTTATCAAACGTCTTGAGAAACCATTTTTTTCTTGGCGTTGTGGGTATATGACTGCCCACTCACTCAATTACCCATACGTATTATTAATAGGGATATTCGATACTTACATCAACTTTCTCCTTGAAAAAAATAACCTTAACAATACATGAATAATGACAAAAAAACTACTAGTTTCTCCTAAATTACATTTTTGCCCAGTCACATGTTACTAATTAGGAATTAAGATTTCTGGAGAAGGTCGTGACCGGAAGTGAAACAACGTACACTTCACAATATTCTATCAAAATTATACAAGCACTATAGAATATTAAAAAATATCTGCTCAGACGTACCAAATTAACAAGTGAAAAATCAAGGCCTTCATACTATAATAATAATGATCTGACTGCATGAGCAATTTTTATAATCATATGACCGTGCTTTCAATAAGTCTTCAT
This sequence comes from Ips typographus, assembly GCF_016097725.1. Taxonomy (NCBI): domain Eukaryota; kingdom Metazoa; phylum Arthropoda; class Insecta; order Coleoptera; family Curculionidae; genus Ips; species Ips typographus. Next base: position 6,972,289 of record NC_138429.1, read on the forward strand.
GAATAGATTTTTAGCGTAATTAAGCGCGAAAACATCTATTAAAAGAACACCTAATGAACTGTTGATGGTTTATTACAGTTTGGTCGGGAAATTAATCAGAACTGAACTGACATCAAAGAGAGTTAGTCACAAAATCTAACCAGAGTTTGAAATATGTTCCAATCACCAAAACACTCTAGAACCTTTTAGAAACAGTTTTGCATGGTCTTTATAGAGTAGTCTTTTGCTGGGAAATTTCCATAAATCTGAGATCTGAAATTTTTGCATTCAAAGTACTTTGAATCTACCACAACGTTCTTTTTTGTCACAATTTTTTATTTTAAGCACTAAAAACTTTGTGTAAAAATTATATTACATGGATATTGATAATACTAGCAGCTGAGTAACAGATAAAGCGATTAAAAGATTAGATAAATTATTTTGGATAAATGACAATTTCGTTACCATGCGGTTTGGTATAAATTCCAAAAAAAGCTTGCAAGGTATTTGAACTCGGCAAACATTCGATCCGTTATCAAGAGAAAGGGAACCAGAAGCCAACACTGGCAATTTGCGTTAGAAATTGTGTCATCAGATTAAATGAGATTTTTTGTTGCAATTAAGTATTATTTTCTACATAAAAAAATTGATATTTGCATACTTTACTATCTTCAGTTATTGAGCAGTTGCATCTGTATTGAGACATTTTTTTATTGAAATTTATTTGCGATGGTTGCAATGCAATTTTGACATTAAACTTTGCAATTAGAAACGCATTAACTTTATTAAACAATAATAACTCATAAACTCAAATTGAATTTACATTACTGTCTACACAAATAAATACTTTCTATTCTGTTACGGTGCATTTCAGTTTGGGTTTGCTGGATACTTAGGATGGCAAATTACTTAAAGGGTTAAATTAGGATGCACAAGTGTACGTTTTCTTGCTGTAAAAGACCAAATTGACTAGTAACGACAAATTAACTCCCCTTAAACTCATGAATTCAAAACATACTATATTAAGGTAAATTTGGCAAACTTCCAGTGCCGTCCTATTTTCTGTTTTGAACGACATAAGAGACGAGTTACTCGGGGTGGTATGTTAAAATTCACTATTGCGTAAGTTAGAAGACGTGTGTCGAAAATCAGACATGAAGCGAACGCATACGTTTTTCGCCGGAATACATGAGTTATCGTCCTGTTTTCCACTATTAAAGTTTTATTTATAAATTTCAGGCTATTTTCGAAGTTGCGGCCTGCCCACGCTGGCTGCTTGTTTAAAGTTTCATAGCCCCCCATGAAATGTTTTAACCTTGTAGTTCTTTTTGATTAAATTTCTGACTCAACCAGACCGTTCTGCTTTTATATGCCGCAACCAACAGATCGCATGACGCTATGGCACTTACTAACGTGTTTGCAAAAGGATTACTAATTATAAGCTACTTTGTTGCTTAACGTTGTCGCAGCATGGGAATATTCAGCGAATCGCACCAATGGAGACGGTTTCAGGAGAAACGATATTCCTGATACAGTTTTGCAAAACCGACACGATTTCTTAACCTATCAGGTTACCGTTATTACCTTTAACTGAATTCTGCTAGTTATAGATTTTATTGTTTATTGTACTGTAATTCAAGTTTTTTTTTTATGTATAAACTTAACTAGCTAAATGTTAATAAAACTTCAACTCACATTAACAGCTGAAGTAATCCCAGATTAAAGCACACTGTCCAGGCAGGAAAAAAAATTGCCGGCCGGTCAAGCACACGAGCAGATGTCCGAAAACACGCCCACGCAGTGTCGAACAAATTTTAATTTATGAAATAAACTTTTGGTCGGGTTGTTATTTCGATCAAGATAATCAGAAAGAGAGAGTTAGGTGGTTATTTTGTATGGTATATGTGTGCGCGCCTCGAAACAGACACAACGATTCTGAGAAAGCTTCGGCGGGCAAGCTAAGCGGTCAGGCGATAGCGAGGGACTGAAACCGCCATCCAAAAAGTCGAATGGAGCGAACACGAGGCGGCGCGGGGGGCGGCGCGGAAAAGGGGAGCATTTGCAAAGTGGTGGGGATGTGCGCGCATCCCGACGCCATGCCGCCTAATTACGTAAGGCGACGGCGGGGAGGCGCCGCCGACACGAAGACGCCGCGACACGCACTCCGATCCCCCCTGAGAGCGACCGGGGGGCGGCAGCGGTCCCAAAACTACAAGAAATCCAGGTGGACAGGCCATGGTGACTCAGAGGGAAAGTCATATGTTGTCATGGAAAAAAATTTGGCAAGTCTGTTGGAGATATGAGTCATCGTGGACTTGAAGAGCCCACTTAAAACCTTAGGTTAAGTTTACACAGACAAGTGAAAGTTTTCCTGAGTTCAAGAACTAACCACTGTATCCGCATATTACATCGAGAAAGTACAATTTATAGTTACTTATTAAAGAATATATTAATGGAAGTAAAACTAGTTTCATGACTGCCCAATTCCTATAGACTTATGTTGATTGAAATTACATATGTTACATCTATCTAATATTGGTGTTATGTGTAATAGTCAATCATTATATTGATGCTTTGGCTGACATGCTGAGCTAGAACACAAACTTCAGCATTATGTCATTCAGATCAATTTTGTGCTACAGAGCCGCCTAGAGCTCAATACTCTATGCAGATGATACTACAATCTTCAGCAGATGTCGAAATGACAGACTTCTGACCAGGTATTTGCAGAAAGTGATCAAATGGAAGAATAAGAGTAATAACAGAAGCAGTCCATAGTACGTATTCATTTCACACCGAATTTATGGATTGTCTGGATAAAGTCAAGTGGAACTTACCATAAACTATGTTTTTGAATAGCAACATATAACATCTCTACAAGTAAAAAAGTTATAGTTAATTGAAATGGTTCCTACTTCGGGCAAAAACAAAGCTTCCAATATGTATTACTTTCCTAACTTATTGTAAAAATAAAACAATAAAAACTCTAAGCATATCACTTTGGCATTTACTTATATAAACGATTAATAAAGATAACTACTAATATGAATAATGATCACAGATCAACTGCACTTCATAATATAATTATCGGTTCATTCACGTATCAATAACCTGACACTTTATTGTTTTTGGTGTATGATGCAAATCTTGATTTTATATAATGAATATTTATGAAAGCCGGTTTTTTGCTAAAGACCAATAAATTTCGATACACTTCAGAATGTCTCTTAATCAAAAGTCAATTCATTACATTGACTTATTTATAACTTTTATCGCCTTAAGTCCTTGCCGCGTCAAACCACGTATGTTTTGCAGTGGCTATCAATGGTTTTTAATACTAATTGGTCGCTTGACAAAAATAAATAAAACTTCAACAAGAAACCTAACCGAACCACTAATAATTCTTGGACAATTTATTAAACTTTCATATTTTCTTTTATCCAACAACCAAAATTATAATAAAGCCTATTTTTCGGTCAATAATAAAAAAAGCAGTATAACGGCAATGTTATGTGTATAATATTTCTCTATAACCCCCTGAGTTAAACAAAGCTTATTGGAGTCAGTGAGAAAGAATGCCTCAATTTTGCACGAAGGGAGATAATAGGGAAACTGAAGTAAAATGTAATGTAGCTCTTTTGTTCGCGATATTCGTATAGTGCAATGTGCAAAATCCTCAATTGGACTTTCATGCTTTGCTTTACTAGTTTAGGGTTTTATACAACACACCTTTCTCTACTGGCTCACTTAAGAGTAAGTAACCATTGTTAACTTAACTTGCCAAACAAAATATTAACCAACATTTATAGTTTCTGTTGTGTGTGTTCATTGCCACCTAAAGTAAAAGTTTAAAGAGATACTCTCCAGTAACTCAATAAAAGACAGACATTATTAATATGAAGGCAAAATGTCTACTATTATCTCGCTCATTCTCACGTATGTATCCCCAGCGACCCCATTTGGCTCTTGAAACCTCGTTAGTTGGGTTTTGGGTTTAGCCTGAATGACTCCTTTGAAAACGCTGCAATTAGACGAATGGACGATTGCTTGGTGCGGTAAAATTTTTGTTTCAGCAAGGCCATCTGCGGTTTGCACTTGAAATGTTTGTCAGCTTGCATATGTTAATCGTGGAATAGTAACGTTATCAAAAGGGAATAAGTTAGCACAAAACTAGTTGCGGTAAATAAAACTCACAATTTTCAAACAAAACGTACTACACGCTAAACTAAATAATTTTAATTACAAATTTAATTAGGATAATAAATGACCAACAAGCAATAAAAAAAACATATTAATTAACTAGTAAATCGTCCAAACACCCCAATCGGTAATCCAAATGGTAAAATAAACATACACTACATTTTGTTGGAACTTTAAATCTCGTATATTCAAAGGTAATAATTGTCGATTTTAGAGAAAATTTAAACCGATAAACGCACAGAGATTAAATAAAACGTCAAATAAATACAAATAACAGAGGATTTCAAGCAATAATTAATATAATAATTCGCTTTATTTCCGGGCAAACAAAAAAGGGATTAGCTCCGGGTCACTCACGGCCTATAGGGGAGAAAAAATTACGATTCTGATGGAAATTATTGGAAATCGTGTTAAAAGGTTGGACGTTTCATTTTTTATGCATTTTAGTGCCAATTTAATGGGTATGGTGTACACGTGGAATTGATGTGTTGTTACATTTTAGAAACGAAATTGGAACGTATATCCATTGTAATATGATTTTGTATACACAATGGTGCAATCAAATAACAGTAGCAAAATCGACATTATATTAGTTAAGTGTGTTTACAAATGGACAAAGTTTCAATTATATATTTTCAAAACTAACAAATACTTTTCATTTATTATATTCAACTTCCTATTTTTCAGCAAGTGTAGTATTTTTTTTTCACTGCATGATTTCGTACAGATGACAAAAAAATGTTCTTTCAAAATGTTACGTTTATCTAGTGACAGGAGTTCTGACAAACGATTGTCAAGTCTGTTAATATAATGTTCAACGAAAATACGAGAAGTCTGATGATTTGAATTATCCTATTTTCCTTTTTGATATACTCGTAGTAACGTGTTGCAAGATGTTTCTATTTCAAACGAGTTTCCATTAGTTATCAAGTTTTGTGTCACCGTATATTGCTTTGCTGAACATTCTAAATTTCATTCCAAAAGCATTAACCCCATTAGTTCACGAACTGGATGCACTCTAATTGGATTACTTCAGAATTAAGATAATATTTAATTTATCAACCAAACTAAATAACATCCTTAAACAAACCTAACAGGATTCATCATCGTTCTGTGGTATGTGATTCGAGGACTGAAAGTTATGTCCTGAAAATTTTGCCAACTCTCAAAGAGTATTATCAAAGATCCAGAGATAATCGAATTTTGGCTGGTAGAACAGAACAGTTCAGGTACGAAAGGTTTATTGTCCCTAGTGTCCTGATGAAGCATTTCACCATTATTCTGGTGGCTTGCCAGACTGAACAAAGTGTCTACTCGATGACATTTTACTGTTAAAACTGAACAGTACTACATAACCAAGAAGTTAATTCTTAAATAGTAATTTCTTTGGATTGGATATGGCAGTAGCGGGGCAGACGGTGAGACGACCGATGATGATAACTCATTGCCGTCACGCATCGCGAAATTACACTCCAAATTCCCCCGTAACGAGAAACACCTCCGCACCTTTATCAGCATAAATTCCTGCGACTTTGCCCCGCTGCCAAGACAGGATACGCGACTCCGTATAAGGTAATTTAAATTAAGGCCCCCCCGTGTTGAGAACGACGGCAGCGGCGCCGTGTAACAAATAAACAACCGAAAACTGAGATGCACCTCCATAATGGACGCAATCAGTGGCGAACAGGGAATCCCCCAAAGGGAAAAAACGGAGAAAATATCAACCGATATGCTGATCCAGTTTAGTCAGGGTGCCAGTTGATGATTACGGCATGGATGCAAAACAAAAAATCCTATAAACTTGATGAGTAGAACAAAACCTCAACAGTGTTATCTACAATCTGATGGTAAGTTAATTTTAAAGGGAAAAAAAGAGGTTCTCTAGTGTCTACGCCCGGTCTAAGACCGCGGCGCGAAAATTAACCGGCTTAGAACGTAATTTATGAATCGTTTCTCCTTTCGGTTTATGCCCAATTTGGCGTTGCAAGTGTAACTAGACTCATTATGCTCTTTAAATAATATCCTCGTTCCAGCCGTTCTGGCGTTGAAATAAGAACGAGATAGCTCTAATTAGGTTTCTGTATCGTTCGGGGAGATTTCGTAAGTGAACTGGCGGCTGCTTCTTTTTATGACAGGTTTTAATGTGCACGGTGCCAGAACGAATCAAGTCAGTCAGAGTGAAATGTTGCCGCTGAAATTAGATTTTAAACTTTTGATAATCTTCTGTTTCGCGCCTTGTATTACCTTCACTTTTATCACGCTTTTCCGCAACAGTTGAAACGTGTTACAGACAAATGATGTATTCACGAAACATCTGAAAAAAATTTTTGTCCCACAACGAATCGATCTCCTACAACTTTACCTTTTAAAAATGTAAGTATGTACTGAATCTGTTCAGGTGCTTTTCAATAATTCAGGTTACCTCCACTTTCTACATTTGTTGTTGTAAATTAACATAACCTTTTCTGAAAGTTGAGTAATTGACCTACTATTTCTCGTTTCCTTTTGTCAAATATTTTTGATCAAAGTATTACGTGCAATTAGAACGTCCATCAAACACCTATGCTTTACCATAAAAGGAAGCCAAACCAAAATGCGCGTTGCGTAATATGAACTAAGTTAAATTTCTATAGATGAAAAATGATACACAAACAGCAGGAACACGCTAAATATTATTATATTAGCAACAAGAATGATTGATGGCCTGTGATACCTAATTCAGTAAAACAAATATAATAATAATATATATATTTTAAACTTTCACAACTTAGACTGCATACAGTCTGGATTCGCTCGGTTTACATTTCTGGAAATAATCCGTAAGTGTGATGGTATCTATTTTAGTCCAAGCGAGAATCCCCGAAAGGTTTCTGGTTAAAGCAATCAAAAGACGTACTGCATGATTTCCTGAATAAATATTGACTCAACTGATAAATAAACAAGTTTTGAAAGATAACGACAAAATATAGTAAGAATGTCATTTACTAGACTATATCGAAGAATATAAAAATAGGTACTAATAATTTCACTTTAACCACAAATTGTTGGAGAAAAAAAAACCACAGACAACGATAGTAGACGACTGTCCTATTTACAGTGTACCTAATCAAATTATCATAAAGTGTGATTTTTTTAACACACAATGATAATCTTGACTAATTAGACGGTTCCATGCTCTTTCACCAAAAGGTAGTTTACCGTCTCTGCCTCTCAAAAACACCAATTAAGCACAGTAAAAAAAGTTTACTGTATGATTTAAGCAGCTTTCAAAAATGCTATTCAATAATAATTCTGGCTAGTCATAATAAAAGTCAATGCTCTTTACTGCCACTTTTTTGCTAACCAACTAGAATATATCAGTATTTTGAGTATTGCAGACTGCAGAGAATTCGTTGTGGTCTTGACCAAAAGTCAATAAAAGTAATTAAGATAAAACCACAAACTCTGCTTTAGATACATAGCAATGAATCCAAATTTTTGTACCAGAAATGAGTTGAATAGGATAAAACAGAGATTTCATCTTGTTGGCAAAGAGTGGGACCCGAAAATAATACGTATTTCTAATATTCGGAAAGATTGTATCGCGTCCATTCATCATTGTAGCGCCTTATACGCGGTCAAAACGAGGATAGCGTCGCGTTATTATCCCGGACCGAACGGTTACATTGTGGACGCAACAATGACGCAGGAACCTCGCCCGCAAGTCCGCAAGATTTATGGTAAATAATTTTCCGTAATTACGCTTATGGCAGACCAACCAGTTGTCCGTTTCACGTTTAAACGAACGGCCGGAACTCGGGTTTTGATGTATCGTTTTAGGACCCAACACCCCGGTTCGTCTCTGCCTACTGAAAACTGTTCGTTTTGTTAATTAATTGAACTTAACACCAATTCTTCACAAAGTCATTTTATTAAAAAACCCTGCCATACCTACTTCTGTTTATTTCCTATTTCCATTTGGTTGCCAGTTTTAATGCGCTCAATCAAGTGAAATGTACCGGTCAACTCTAAGCTTATTAATTTCAAAACACATACGTGTGTGGATGGGTTTGCTTTTCGATCGTATAATTCGCAAAATCCATCGGCATAATGAATTTTCCGCCCTCATATAAAATGGGGTTACCTAAAAAATCCCTAAAGGTTACATTTAACCTTCTGTGTTTACCTGACCTCAATTTATACTGTATGTTATGGGTGTAACACCCGAGTGTTTCAAATTGATAGCAAATGTATTGGAGTCCAAAAGGCTTTTCACGTTGATTACCAAGGTCCAAGCCAACTTTTCACCATAAATAGTATCTGTTCTAATGTTTTATTTGGTAGGGTCGATAGTATAGACAAAATCAATTGACATTATCGAATAGGTTAATACTCTAAAAGCTGTACTAATTAATGAATAAACCGCTTTCGTGCCTCAACAGCAAATTTTAATTAAATTGTAATTGTTCTATGAGGTTACATGACTTTAAGTTTTATTACATACTACGTGCCTTCTAACGAGTAAACTGCTCTCGGAAATAACCGACACAGCAAAATGTTTAGTAATTTTCCACACCATGTTTCTCTTATAAAAATCATTTCTGCTCATTCATTCAAAAGTCATAGTATTTTTTTATATATCACTTTTATTTTCAACCAAGTATGTAATAACGTTATTTCTTATGTGTAAACCAGGTGGAAAGATGAAAATTACCTGCTTTTACTTTCCACCCTGGTGGAAAGTACTCACTTTCCATCCGGGTAAATGTCACTTTCCACCCGGGTGAATGTCAATATGCGTTTTGTCATATCTGGGCTTACTTTTTATGGTTAAGAGACTGTGCCACCACCTCTGCAACAGCTCGCAGCTCAGGGGATGATGAGTAACATCTGCTTCTTCAGAAATCGCCATGTTAAAAGCACTTTAAGAAACGTTTCAGCTCAAAATATTAAAGACGGAATAGCACAATAATGACGATGTCAAGATTGTAAACAATCACCAGTCGTTTATTATGGTTGAAGTCATAACTACTCGTACACCTATACTGCCTTATTGTTAGAGACTATTAGCAATCAATATTTCAACTGAATGATTTATTAAAAGTTCGATGAGATTTTGATAAATGGTTGAAAATAAAATAGTATACAAACCACGGTAGAAAGTTTAATTTCTGTCTCGAGATAAAATTCACGTCGACTTCGTCTCGGCGAACTACCTAGTCTCTCGACAGAAATCAAATACTTTCCACCTGAGTATGTAATATACTATAGTCAAATTTTTACCCTTTGATTATTTCCCTCATTGTACTAGCAGCCAATAAAATTCAATGAACCTTTCTAGTTCGACCAATGAGAGCCGTTATATACTGAATAAATCCCTAGTTGCTAAAATTTTACACTGAATAAACACCTCCTACCTTTTTCGAATACGTTTTTTTGAAGAACATTTGATATTAAACGAAACGGGATTTAGACACATATAAAATTTAAGCTATTTTCTTCAATATTAACAATTAATAAATCACTATAACGTAGTTTCCATTAAAAAATTACATAAATTAAAATATTATGACGTCTGATTGTCAATCTGAAATGTAAACAAAAATATACATGGCTGAACGAAAATCTGTCGTCTGCTGGGGTGAGTTCAATATTATCATTAATTTCATCACGTTTAGTTTAGTATTTGTGTTCTAACTAAGGTTTCTTGTTAATAAACTAAAATGTGAGTTTTCAGGAAATAATCTTGACATATACCCCTCGGCGTTCACGTTTTATCACGTAAAATGTGCATTGGTAGGTGTTTTGCAAAATTTTTCTTTTAGGCAAATGGTTTCGACTAAATACTTCTTTGGAAAAAATCCTTCGACCTGCGGTCTCAGGATTTTATCGTCGAATTATTTAGTCTCAATCATTTTCCAAGCAAAATTTTGCAAAAAATCACCTATGCACAGTTTACCCGATAAAACCTGAACGTCTCGGGATATAACCTATGATTATTTCCTTCATTGTACCAGCAGCCAATCAAATTCCGAGAACCGTTCTAGTTCCACCAATGGAAACCGTTTTATACTGATTAAATCCCTGGCTGCTAAAATTTAACAGTGATTAAACACCACCTACCTTTTTCGAATACGTTTTTCGAAGAAAATTTGATATTAAACGAAACGGGATTTAGCCACTTATAAAATTTAAGTTATCTTCTTCAATATTAACAATTAATAAATCACTGTAACGTAGTTTTCATTAAATAATTACATAAATTAAAATATTTTGACGTATGATTGTCAATTTGAAATGTAAACAAAAATATACATGGCTGAACGAAAATCTGTCATCTGCTGGGGTGAGTTCAATATTATCATTAATTTCATCAGGTTTAGTTTAGTATTTGTGTTCTAACTATGGTGTTTTCTTGTTAATAAACTAAAATGTGAGTTTTCAGGAAATAATCTTGACATATACCCCTCGGCGTTCACGTTTTATCACGTAAAATGTGCATTGGTAGGTTTTTTGCAAAATTTTTCTTTTAGGCAAATGGTTTCGACTAAATAATTCTTTGGAAAAAATCCTTCGACCTGCGGTCTCAGGATTTTATCGTCGAATTATTTAGTCTCAATCATTTTCCAAGCAAAATTTTGCAAAAAATCACCTATGCACAGTTTACCCGATAAAACTTGAACGTCTCGGGATATAACCTATGAGAATAACGTCATGCAAGTGAAAAAACACGCATGTCTGGAATTAGATCACAAGTTTTAACCTACAAATGCTTTGAAAAATTAGTGTGTTCAGAAGTGACTGATGATCAAGTGCCTTGAAAATCACATGATCATGAGAGTTTCAGTTTAATCAACATTCATTCAGTGAATAGGTGTGCTTGCACTCACTTAAAGATCTCTTCTACTCCTAATAACATAATATATTATTAATGTTCATTGATTTTGTGCTGTGTTATTGTGCTTTGCACAATAAAGCGAAAATAGTAATTTGGCATACCAACATTACCAACTTCTTTGTTTTTCATAAAAGCGGTTATTTTGGTTTTACTGACCGACATTTTCTTAGAAATGTTGGTAAAATAGGAGTCGTCAACTGGAATTCCAGCCTTTTTCTTTCGGCATAGGGTAGCAGTACTCACTTTTAAAGCCTGTAATGCTCTATCATACACATTGGAATCAATTGGGATGACATCTGGAAACTGTTTCTTTTCGTACTCCCAAAAAAAGCAGCACATTTAGAATTAGCATTTGGGCTTGCTCATTGTAGCGCAGCATATTTATACATTTGATATTTGTTTATATCAAAGTGACAGTAAATGTCAACGTTTTTAATTTGACAGGATGACAAAATTAATAACGTGCCTTTTTTGTTAAAATTGTTTATTTCACATGTTTGATATGCGAGAAACAAAGATGTAAAAAGATGACGTCATTCTCAAAAGGTAAAAATGCGACTATATTGTTGAGGTCAGAGTGTGGTCTACAACATACTGAAGATATTGGCCGTCATTTTCAATACACCGTGTATATGTGGAATGTTTTTGTTTCAATAAACAAAAAAGTTGTGAGTGAGTTTTCAAAATGGGCGAAATTTGAAAAACGCCATCTAGCGCCGCAAACTGACAAGATATCGAAATACGGTTTTTCCCATTCATCTTTTCTAAAAAATTGACCTCTAGACATGTATACTAGTTTTTCCTATCCATCCGGGAAATGGGGTTTTCCTGTAAATCCGGACTCCGTATGTAAAGAAGTGGACCGAACGTGAGTTCAGCATTCCTTATGAACCAAATACGACAAAATTTACCTTTAAAAACCGAGATTTTTAACAATGGCAATATAATCTGACAAGCCTGATGATGGAGCATCTTACTGAGCAAATCGCGGCCATTGCATTATGAACTGGCAGGCAGTAAATCTCTTCTTCAAAAGGTCACTCGTCGATAGTTTGATTCAATCGACTGGCTGTACTAGCTTAGTCTCCATTGGCGTAACCAAAAGAGATATGGGTTTCGTAATAAAAATGATTTCTTCAGAACGACACTGTTCAGGGTTGGGAAAAAAAAAACGGTTCATCGTAGGAAGAAAAATTCGACATGCCGATCTCTGACGGGAAAAACCGGTTACTCTCGAAAAGATGTTGAATTATCGGCGACACTTTTGCGGCTACATTATCCTCCGCTTTTGCAATAAAAGCCTTTTAAATAAATGACCGTTTCGCCGGTCCCGACAACAATTTATGGTCGACGATTCCCGACATGTGTTAAAAATTAAATCCCCCGTGTGCGTCGGATTAGGGTGATATGCTATGAAGGGATAAATTCGTTCCCGATTTGTTGTTTGCTGTTTGTTACCTGCGTAAGCTTTATTATTAAAACATATTTACTGGCGGTATTACGTCACGCTGGCGCCTATGATTTATGAATCAAGCCCGTCATATTGGTAAACGACACATTGAGTAAGCTGGTAACTGGTAACCAAAAGTTAAGAAACCTTTTAGAAGCACAAGAAGAGATTATTGGCCCCCCAAACTCGTATTCGGTTTCGCAAACTGGTCTTCGCCGAAAAAAAACCGGTCGGTCCCGCTCTCTTTCCTTTTAGTCGTCGATTTTTACATCCTCGTTTTATTTATACTTAAAGACAACCATTCCAGGAAAAGCCGTTTGCGGGCGACCATCTGTTAATGTCGTATTTAAAAAGTGTTAAGTCCGCTCCTGGCGAGAGACTCATTTTCCTTCGTCTGAAAGACAAAGTTTTCCCCCTTTTACTTGAAAGGTCCCGCCGACTGAAGAAAAACTTCCTCCCGCTAAGTATAAAATATGTAGACAGTGATACGTTCAGAAAAGCGTAATAATATAAAAGGCTGAAATTACGTTTTCGAAGTTATTATGAATTTAAAAACCGAGGCTTCGTTATCCGGTCGCGTGTACTTTTCGCATAAAGTCGGATTACTGGGGGAAGTTTCTGGTTTATGGGGGCAACTTTTGTGCCGCCCTCGTGCGATAAATCGCGTATCATTTTCGTTTCGGGTTCCGAAAATGTACAAAACGTAAAACTTTTTTTTTGCGTTGAAATGTATTGGAACAGATTATTATTATATTATATATTATATATTATTATACTAGTTTCACTCTAAGCAAACTAAAAGCTTATAAAAAAATATTATTTCTTTCAACGGTTGAATACTTTCAGATCGATCAGCAATCAGAGGAGCAAACTGGCTGTCCACGGAGTTTTGAAAATGTTCTTATCTTGACACAAGGATCAAAACAACACTACATACATAAATTTATAATCAATCATAAGCGATAAATCAAAAGAACCAACACGTATTAAAAAAGTTTTTTAGATATTAACGGCGGTACAAAAATGGTGAAACAACATCTCAGACTACTGAGATGCCAAGACAAAAAGACTACAAATATTTACATATTTGCTGAACCCATGATTTTGAATACACTTTTTGTCTTTTTACGGAAAGTTGAAATCACTTTTCCTACCAACCCAACCGTGTACGTTAATTAAGATTGCTACTATAAAGGTAAATAACGTTAACAATCTATTAATATTCGCGATTAGTCAGACGTGCCATTTAGGTGCCACGATTAGGCGTCCCTGGAAATGGCACTTCAGTAGAATTCTTAACTTATCTTTCTGTTCATATTTGATTAACAAAGTGGTTCACACCTAATCAATAGAACTTTCCCTCATATAAAAGTACCATTGATTTTCACACTTTAATTAACGTTTTGATAGCAAAAGAATCACACATATTCAAGTATAATCCTGACTAGTGGTACTCTATCAAAAACGAAATTACTTATTGCACTGCACAACTTTCACTTTATTTTTTATAAACAATACTTTTACGTTTTTATTTGACAAACGGTTTATATTTTTCAAATTAAGAAAGTTTACTACTAGAATGCAATAAATACAATTTTGATGAGAGGTCTTATAAAGGCTAAAAAGCTTCTTATTTAAATTTTTGACCTTTTTGTCTTAGGAACGTTAAAAAGTTGATGATTTACTTCTTATACACCAGTATTATTAATATTAATTAAGTATATCCTGAAAAGTTATTATTATTACTTTTCCACATTCAAGATACATAAGACTTTCTAGTCCATAATCAAAAGCTATAATGCAAACATGAAAATTCTTGAGAAAATTTATCAGTTTCAAAACTTGAATAAAAATACGTAAAAATCACAACACTTTGTCAAAAATGGTTTTTATAAGCATCAAAACAAAAAAGCTATGAAAAAAAACATAGTACACCTTGTATATAAATGTGCTTAATTACATTTTGAACACTCTGTGAACTTGGATTTATCTTCTTAGAAGTATTTTTTAATTTAGAGGTTTTTATGGTGACTGACTGTTTTTGGTCACGCTGTATACAATTTTTCAGATACAATTTTTTGCTCAACACCACTGGAAAGAGGAGCTCAAGACGATTAATTTGAGTGGTTCAACCTCCTTGAACTCCCAAAAATAACCGAGTTACAAGGTGCTCAAATTTTAAACCACAATTTTAACTGATTTTAAAATTTGTTGCATCAAACCAACTTTGCTAAATAACTCAGAAACGGTGAAAGTTACAAAAAATTTACAAGAGACCAAAAATATTCCTAATCAACTTCTTAACTCAACATCGTAAGTTTGTAAAACCGTTTTTGCTTCCAGTATACAGGGTGTGATGAAAAGTATGGTGATTAACTGTTTTTGGACACCCTGTACGCAATTATTCAGATAGAATTTTTTGCTCAACACCACTGGAAAAAGGAGCTCAAGACGGTTCTTTTAAGTGGTTGAACTACCCTGAACTCTCAAAAATAACCGAGTTACAGGGTGTTCAAATTTCAAAACCACAATTTCTGCTAAATTGACAATTTGTTGCATCAAACCAGATTTGCTAAATAACTCAGAAACGGTGAAAGTTACAAAAAATATACAAGAGACCAAAAATGTTTCTAATCATCTTCTTAAGCCAGCCTTGTAAGTTTGCAGGACCGTTTTTGCTTCCAGTATACAGGGTGTGTATAAAAATTATGGTGATTAACTTTTTGGTCACCCTGTACGCATTTTTTCAGAAAGAATTTTTTGCTCAACACCACTGGAAAGAGGAGTTCAAAACGGTTCTTTTAAGTTGTTGAACCACCCTGAACTCCCAATAATAACCGAGTTACAGGGTGTTCAAATTTCAAACCACAATTTCTAATAAATTGAAAATTTGTTGCATCAAACGAGTTTTTGATGAATATCTCAAAAACGGCGAGAGTTACAAAAAAATTACAAGAGACCAAGAATGTTGCTAATCATCTTCTTAAGCCAGCCTTGTAAGTTTGCAGGACCGTTTTTGCTTCCAGTATACAGGGATAAAATTATGGTGATTAACTGTTTTTGGTCACCCTGTACGCAATTTTTCTGATAGAATTTTTTTCTCAACACTACTGAAAAGAGGAGCTCAAGACGAATAACTTGAGTGATTCAACCTCTTTTAACTCACAAAATTAACCGAGTTACAGGGTGCTCAAATTTCAAACCACAACTTCAACTGATTTGAAAATTTGTTGCTAAATAACTCAAAAACGGTAAAAGTTAATTATTAATTAAAATTTACAAGAGACCAAAAATGTTCCTAATTAACTCCTTAACCCAAAACCGTAAGTTTGCAGGACCATTTTTGCTTCCAGAATACAGGGTGTGCATGAAAATTATGGTGATTGACTGTTTTTGGTCACCCTCTACGCAATTTTTCAGATAGAATTTTTTGCTCAACACCACTGGAAAAAGGAGCTGAAGACGGTTCTTTTAAGTGGCTGAACCACCCTGAACTCCAAAAATCAAAATCAACAAAATCACAAAATATTAAAATAATTGCGGTGGTCAATTGACCAGAAATATGTTTTTGTTTGATTTAAAAGCAAAATATATCTTAAAGAAGAAGAGATTAATTTTGTCAGCACAGAAAAGAAGATTAAAAAACAATGAATGATTGCAAAAACCAACCATGTTTTAAAGAAGAATTTAACTCTATCATATCGGATTGCACCGACGTAATTAAAGGCACTCTAAGGTTCACCGCAGCTAAGTTGTGATTTGACTGTGACATCTCCCATGTACAAAATGTCATAGTCAAATTAAAACCTAGTCTAGGGTGCCCTTAAATATGTCGGTGTAATCGGCCCTCAGCATCAGAAAAGAAGAGCGTATAGATCTGTTAAAATAATTATGCTCAAAACAGAGAGAAAAGAGCAAATAACTCAAAATTAATTATATGGTCGTTAGAATATTATAAAACCATACTGACAGGGAGCAGTCAAGAATGTTTCAAATAAATTACTGCACAGCCATAGCAAAATAAAATGATTGCAATTACTAAACATACCTACTGTGATAATTCATTGAACAACATGTTAACCCATTCTGGTTTACTGAAGTAGATTAGATAGTAATACATAAGTAGGTATTAAGGTTTAGATTAGGTACTCAAACAAATGGATTTCCATGCAAAAGGTCTTCACCAAAATGTCAGCATTTTTACTTAAATTAGCCATTACCACTATACTTACGGCGGATTGCACAACATATTTGTCAGTTGATTAAAGGTAAAAATTTGATAGATTAGATTTAAAATTGTCACACCCAAAAAAAAAATTTAAGCTAGCTTGGTTCAATCAATTTAGTTAGGAAACTACTAAATGGTGGTTTAAATAAATAATAACTGAATTAACTGGAAGCTATAAACTAAATATTGATTAATCTTAATTGATGATTTATAATTGGTTCTGGTAATTATTGTGTTTCTCATTTAAAAATTGCAACAATGTAACTCCATGACTTAATGGTTCTGGGTAGTCTGGTTTATTAGTCTTATTTATTTGTGAAGTGACTAACCACTAATGAAAGTGATTTTAGTGTCAAAACTCTCGTTTTCCCTAACAAAGCATTATAAAAACCATGAAAACGTACAGTGGTGCACACGTACACCAATTGACCAACAATGAAAATTACAAAATGTCTTTTGAATGTGTAATAGCGAAATCACCATGTTATATAAATGGGTGAGAGGCAAAACAATTATTATAGCATTTTTTTATGGCCAGCCAAGCGGTAAATTAATAAAACGACATCCAAAATCTAGGCAGAACTTGTTTAGGTCTATAATTATTATTGCTTTTTAGCTATTTACGTCTAGTGATTTTAAAAAAAAAATTTGTAATATGGCAACTATCAACAAATCAGCGTTGCCATAGCAACAGAGCTCTCGCGGACGATCGGCATTATTCGCCCACGCCCGTAATGAATTTGATTCCAATATTTACATAAAAATTAACAAACCCCTAAGTCAAGAAGGTAGTTTTACGTGAAAAACACCGAATCAGGTCGATATAACGCGTTAAAATGCCTCGCTGGACATACGAAAAGTCGATCGAACGGGGTGGATAACCTCGACCCCTTCACCTAACCTTATAAACCAGACATCGTGAAACGTCAAAATATAGGGCTTTGTTACTCACCGGAAATGGCTCGTTGGGCGGAAGGCGGGCTTGAAAATACGTCGAACCAGATCGGAATCACACGGTGCACTTTGCGGGATACGTAAACAAATCAAAATTGACCGAAAAAAACTAAAGTTTACTAAGCAAGCGACGTCGCACAAAAGCAAGCAGCTGACAATTGTTAGCCCGCTAACATGACGCCGAAAATGCGCTCGGTCGCGATCGAGTTTCTGATTCGTGCGCGGGCGTATGACGTTAATCAAGTGAATGTTGTTTGCACCGCGGCGGGCGATTTGAATGCTTCAAACTGACCGTGTAGTACTTTTAAACCCTCAAAAATGTTTATGATTTGTTATTGCTTGCTTTTTTTTTAACTAATCACAAACTACTCATCGTACTGAACTGGAAAGTGAATGAATTACAATTCAATGGGTGATAAATGTCACTTTTTAAATGGGTTTATATACTGACTACAAAAGCTCTTTCAACTTTCAGCACGTGCCACCCAGATAAGTAGGTAAATCCATAATAAGGGTGCATGCAGGTAGAAACAGGGTTTTTGCCTAGGAATACAATCAATGTTCGATCTGCTCAACTGATAATGATGTACTACACTTTACACTTCGGTTTCGGTATGAATTTGTTTAAAAATCAAGGAATATTTGACAATGACAGTGACAGTTAGTTTTGTCCGTAATGCTGGACGTCAACTAAATAATGTGAGTCTATTTCTCTCTGTTTAATACAAATAAAGAAGGATGGAAACATATTATGAGCGTATTTGGTTGCCTATGATAAAATTGTGCATTAAAGTAAAACAATTTGAAAAATCATGCGTTAATACTTTCTACATGGTGGACGGAAAATAACTATAAATGCACTTTTGACATGTTTTTACATTTTTTTAGCTTTTTAACTTCGAACTCGCGAAAACACAGAATTATAGGTAAATAACTACAATTGATTGAATTAAGACCTTACTTATTCAATTTCAGTCTAGTTATACAGGGTGTCCGTTTAAGAGCCTCGCCATTGGGATCTCGGTTATTTGAAGAGACACAAGGAAGTTTAAATTGGGGCAAATTAGAGCAATTAGGAGTCGATTAAAATACCGCTTTAAAAATTTGAAAATTCTTAGTCTTATGGCCCCCATATTAAATTTTTACATATTTGAATAGAGCCCATTTTTCTGATTACGATGATGTACCATATGTTATGGTTGTAAAAAATAACGAAAATTATGTTTTTGCAAAGAGTGCCTTGAAAATGACATCTCAAAAATCCATCCATCGGTCAAATGACACTACCCACGTGATATTACTGCCATTTGCTCGGCCATTTGCAAAATAATGATCATGTGGCAAACTGTCAGATGATGACACGAAACGCGCTCTAATCTTAATAAATTGTTGACTGATATCATGTGCATTATACAATGCACTCTTTGTGAAGATACAATTTGTGATATTTTAGCTAAACTGTAACAAAATACCTTTTAAATAAGTAAAATTCTATCTATGACGTTCCCAAAACAAAAACCTAAAAACTGATGATGGTTGTCAAAAACTGAGACTTTTATATCATTAATGATAATGCTACGTTAGAAAAAGACAAAAAGTGACAAGTAAAATTTTATTAATTTTTAGATTACCTTTAGCTCATTGGTTTGAAAATGTCAATGGTGTCACGTGAAGAAGTGTCAAGTGATTTAACAGAGAATTGTTGAGCTGTTATTTTCAAGAGACCCTTAATTAAAACATAATTTTTGTTATTTTCAGTAAACTGCCAATTTGACCATATCATATGATACATCACCGTAATCAGAAGCCCATTTCAAAAATGTAAAAATCCAATGTCAAAGTTGATGATGGTAACTAAAAATCGAAACGTCGAAACTGAAATTTGATATTGTCACATTGTAGAGGAGGAAAAGTGGCAATGGTAAAGTGTCTTTTGTTTTCAGTTATCTTATCAAATAAATTAGTAAAAAAATAAAAACTTATTTTCAAAATTTCGATTTTTCAGGATACCTCCGGAAGTATACACTAAGAATTTTTAAATTTTTAAAGCGGCATTTTCATGACTCCTAATTGCTCAAATTTGTCCCAATTTAAATTTCCTTGTATTTCTTCAAATAATCCACTTTTACATGGTGAGGAGGTAAAACGGGCACCCTGTATATTAGGCTAACAAGAAATGTCCTTTGTTCGTTGAAAATGTAAAATTGACTTTTATTTATTAGACAACAAAGCGAATTAAATGTCACTTTCAATAGAGTTTAGAAGTTTTCGTTGGGAATAATAGTTTTCTTTATATTATATTGAGTTCTAACTCAATTACTGTTTCCACTCTTCAATTGAGAGCTGGAGCAGGTCGCATTTTCCTAATTTTGTAGCCGGTTTATTTACTTCCCATGAATACTACCAACAGACGAAAATAAAAATAGAAATCACTTTTAGTTCGATCACCCCGTATCGTCGCAATCAAACCGCCAAACCGAAATTTGAGACATTAATCGCATCTCCCTGCATTTTATTAAGGAATTAAGGCGAAGCAACGTTTGGGGGCGTCGTAAAAAGGCGAGAAAACACTTTTTAATCGTGCAATATTCCCGCAGCATTCCCGTTTTACTATCAATAGAAAGCCCATTTTGCGGCTGTAACCGAAAGTTTAAGTGTGGTTAGGAAAATTTCACTCGTCTCGCGTTTCATTGCATGAAATTTCAAACCCACCCTTTCTTTACAAATTAAAACGCTCTTCCCGTTGTTATTGCGTTCTGATAGTACCCACACCATTTTGTCAGGTCTTGAATGAGGTTCAAAACTCATTAGAACCGTCTCAAGAAATAAATAAGAAACGAGACTTTTTCCTGAAATGTGCTGCGCTAAAACAAGCCGCAGCACAGTGGAAAATGAAGTGGAAAACTCGAAAGAGAGGGTACGTGCTCGATTTGAGGGTCGACAATTAGTGAACCGACGAGTGTGTCGATTAAATCCGGAACGGCCGTCGAACGTGCATAAACGATCATAAACAAGCGAATTGGAGTGGCGTCGCGACGCCCCTCTCGACCCCCTTTTTGGAAACTTACGTAATTATTATTACATCGTTGTACTCCAGAGCGGTCCCGAACGAACCTCGAGTGCTATCAGGTCGAACTTCCGAACTCTTGACCCTTTATTATATTTGTGTTGAATAAATTAAGTGTTGCTACCGAAAATTGGGTTTATTTGAGAAATGCTTGTCGTTCTTCAATTTTGACAGTTTTCAGATTTAGGGAAACTAATCAGTTATTGCGTAGTTTTGATGTATTTCAAAAGATGATGCTGGACAAGCAACAATGCATATAGTCACTAAGAAAATTATGGGTAAAAAACGAAACATTTTGTTCAAAACAAGAAATAACCAGACTTTGTAATATAATATTTGTTTGTGTATTACAAAGGTATTTATATAAAATTAAAAATAAACTTGGAACAATATAGAAAGGTAAACAATTTTGTCATCAAAGTGATATATTATAACTAGCTAACCATAATTGTTACGACCTAAATATCTTGAAAACAGAATAAATTTAGCAAGTAATAAAAATCATTATTTATCTGGTGGCATCCACCTCATCAGACAGACGTTCCCGTTCCAAGTCCATTATTATGAATATCACCGAAAACAAGAAACCAATAAATCACGTAGAGAAAACGGTAGTAAGTCTATTTTAATTCGAAATAAGTCCTTAGCAGGGTAAACAAGCAGTCGTTTCAGGACGAGACGGTCCATAAATCTCTTCAGTCCCAGTACAATGGATCCTGCATTCTGCCTACATATCCATAACCGGAATAGAAAACAATCTTGCCGAGACCCTCGGCCAATATCCGCCATTGTATCCCGTTCGACCTAAAAGAGCCGCATAAACAGCCCCCGAAATGATTTATCTTCCTTGCCAATCACCCTACCGCAAATCAGGTGGGTGTTTTGACTTTTTGCGGTTGCTTTGCTGACCGTATTACTCACCGAAGCATCCTAATGATTTTATTATTCTTTGAATAGGAGTAGAGTCGTGTGGTTGACAGCGGTACTACCTGCACCACCCTTATCAGGATTTTTAACTACTTATTGGGGTGTTTTTACCTAAGTGATGGTAGCACGTGCCAAAAGTTTTTGTGTAAAACCCCTCGTTAAAGAAAGGTTTAAGTAACTTTAAGTAAGTTTGACTCTTGTTTCTGAAAAAACTGGATGTGATGGAACTGATAGAGTAGGTACTGTAGAATACCTAAACAAGAAGATAGAAAAACAAAGAGACAGTAGTGGATTTTACTGGTTGTCAACAGACAGCCTAAACGTAAAAGTTTTATTGAAAATATTCTTGATGATGAAAAATAAATAGGCAGAAATGTTTAAAGAAGTAGTGAAAAAAGCATCAACTATTTATTGAGTATAGGTACAGGGTGATTGATTGAATTTTGACCACCCCCTTAACTTTCTTAATTTTGATTTTAGCAAAAAACGTTAAATACAAAACTAGTAGATATTTAGGTCTACTTTATTTTTAGATAAACAGTTATTATACAGGGTGTCCCAAACTTAAGTAACAAACCAAACTTACGTTTTTTTTAAATACGATGACCAACTTTTTATACGATATTTGAATTCTACGTCAAATTCTAGGCCTAATTGATGTAAAATGTCTGTATCGATATTCAACTGTTTCCGCACCAGCGTCCTTGATTGGTTGAATTTTGTCCACCCCCTTAACTTTCTTAATTTTGATTTTAGCAAAAAACGTTAAATACAAAACTAGTAGATATTTAGGTCTACTTTATTCTTAGATAAACAGTTATTATACAGGGTGTCCTAAATTTTAGTAACGAACCAAACTTATGTTTTTTTAAACACAATGACCAACTTTTTATCCGATATTTGCATTCTACGTCAAATTTTAGGAATTGATGTAAATTTCTGTATCGATATTCAACTGTTTCCGCAGCATCTGTTACTTCAACAATGTTTCCTCGACTATGTGATTAAGGGTTAATTTAGTTACTCAAATTTGGGGCAGCCTGTATAATAACGGTTTATCTAAGAGTAAAAGTAGACCCAAATATCTATAACTGTTGCTACAACTAGTTTTTTTACTAAAATCAAAAATACGAAAGTTAAGGGGGTGGTCAAAATTCAACCAATCAAGGACGCTGGTGCGGAAACAGTTGAATATCGATACAGACATTTTACATCAATTAGGCCTAGAATTTGACGTAGAATTAAAATATCGATTAAAAAGTTGGTCATTGTATTTAAAAAAAACATGTTTGGTTTGCTACTTAAATTTGGGACACCCTGTATAATAACTGTTTATCTAAGAATAAAGTAGACCTAAATATCTACTAGTTTTGTATTTAACGTTTTTTGCTAAAATCAAAATTAAGAAAGTTAAGGGGGTGGTCAAAATTCAACCAATCAAGGACGCTGGTGCGGAAACAGTTGAATATCGATACAGACATTTTACATCAATTAGGCCTAGAATTTGACGTAGAATTCAAATATCGGATAAAAAGTTGGTCATCGTATTTAAAAAAACATAAGTTTGGTTCGTTACTCAAATTTGAGACACCCTGTATAATAACTGTTTATCTAAAAATAAAGTAGACCTAAATATCAGTTAAGGGGGTGGTCAAAATTCAATCAATCACCCTGTACATATGTAATGCTGTTATACATACAGTGAAGCCATAAATGATAGTCAGTCAATGTTATTGGAAGAATATTTTATGATTTTATTTGAAAACACATTGAGTATTGAAACAAAAAGAAAGTATGACAAAAAGAATGTGAACTCCAATGATATTTAGCAAGACAATTCCACAAATACAATTTTGAAATTAGACAAAAGAAAAGCTCTATTAGCAAAATTCAGTTTCAATGCGTTTTTAAATGAAAATGAGAAACTTTCTCTGGACTAGTAGAAAGTTCTTGTAAGTTTTCTAAAAACTCCTTAATTTAAAGAACTTCGACACTATTTTTTGTGGATTTGATTTCGGATGGAACTTCTTTATGGTAAAAATAAAATAACCCTGTAAAATTGATGGCAAATAAAGAGTTTTAACATTGGCCACTTTGTCAAGAAAGCTTTAATGTTTTTAAATTTTGCAGTCGTTTAGATGGGAAGAACGTGTCGTAGCTAGGTTAGCAGTAGGCGATATATCAAGAAAGAAACTACGCCGTCGACATAAGTTAAGCCAATAGTTTGCTGACGCCGAAAAATGCAATATCTTGGAGCGCCGAGACATGGCAACTTCTAAAGAGAGAGAGCCCAAAAAGAAAATTTACATAAAACTAACATAATTTAGGGAGAAGAATGCTTTCAATATCCCTCAAGCCTTTCGTGCATTTCATAAAGTAAAAATAATGGCGTCGGCGGGCTGACGGGAATACGGGATCGCGACTGTTTTATATTCAGCGCGGCCCCGTCATTCCGAAGATGATCAAAGTTAAGCAGAAATTTCCGTGTCCTTAAGATGAGATTATCAACTCCGCACAGGTTGACTGTAATCCGCATTGTCAACACTGCCGAGCAAATTTGATGAGTTTTGGTTATATCCCAAAACGGGGCGTTGACGGAATACAATATGAGGGACATGTATACATCCTCATTCGTATAGGGTAGCAAAAATAACTTCTAATTAGTTTTCACCCAGTTCGATGCATAAATCACACTCTAGTAAGCATTTAGTATAGCTATATCATGACACCAAAAATTATTTTGACACTGTGTATGTATACGACGGTTTTGAGTGGGATCTTCTTATTAAGAGGACCGTCAAACCTCAAACTTGTAGAGTAACATTATTATGGGGCTATTAAAGCGCACTAACCGCAAATTTGAAGCTTTGCCGGTTGACGATGTAATGACTGTAATTCACGCTCGAATTTTCCTGTCCTGGCATAGCTTTGGATAATTTCCATAATAATACCAGCAAACGAATCTGCTAACTATTATCATATTACATTCAGTGCAAACTGATGCAATATATGGCGTTTAGGGACAGTTACGAATTTGTTGTTAATGAATTTAATATAAAATGTACAGTTTAAAACGGGAAATGTATCTACGAGACCGCGTTTAAATAATTTAGTAATTTATGAACAAATTAAAATGTATAGCAGATTATGAGTAAGGCAGTAAAGTGTGAACTAGGAATGGATGACTGCCAAAACGAGTCATTTTTTAGTTGAATGTTTCCTTATTAGTATGTGCTCCTTTATACGACTAAAGAAAAGAAAAGCCATCAAAATTTGGAAAAAAACTGTGTTGGAATTAGAATTTTACTGGCTTTGGTATGGTATGGTGATACTAAGAAATTGGGCACAGTTTAAGAATTACCAACATTCAAGCTTCAAATACTAAAAATTATTTCAAGTACATTTGAAATGACTTTTGGCTGTTATTATTATTGAAAGTTCATAGACATCTACATATTTCAGCTTTTTTGATATAAAATGTCAAATACATATTATATTTGTGATAATTTTTTCTTAGAAACATAGAAACTTGCTGTCGAATAATGAGACAGACAGAGCCAAAGAAGTAAGGTGAATTTTTGGCGGCGAAACGTAATGAATCTTTATCACCTCGGAAAACCGTATCCTTTTTCCCCTTCGCGGCCGAAATTGCTTTTCGGAAGATTTGTGCACGCACCCGGAAACGGGCCGGGAAAATTCCCTAATTTAAGACACTGGAGTTGTATCGCGGCGGAGCCGTTTTGTCCCTCATGTTTTCCATATTGGAGGGTTATTTTATTAATTTAACCCCCGACAGAGGCGTTCCGTATTCATTCCAAATTTACTGTCCGAGGAGTAGAAATGACCATCAACCAGTTCTGCTCGGACTAACAGGGTTTGCTTTTATTTTCCCTTTTAACTATCCCTTCAGGATCGTTTCGGCTAGAGGCAATAAAAATTAGACGAAAAGCCCTTGCGAGTTATCTTAAATGCCTTCTCTATACGATAATTCGTTTATTGCAAATGGACGGCCATTATCGTTCCGACCGGTTTGCAATTTCTTGATGAGTGCGCAAGGGGGGTCCCCGCGGTCCAATTACCGAACTTAAACCGACCAAATGTTAATCCAATTTACTCATTTCGGGGATTTTAAGGACAAGACGAAACCTAATTAGGACAGTTTAGGTTCTGAACAGGCTTCTTGATTGAATAAAAAGTCTTAAAGTTGTGGCTTTACTTTTTTAATTTTGCTCTATGTAAATGTTGAGGTAACGCCTCTGGCACTAAAAACAGAAACTCAATATATTTAAAAAGGGGTAAGCAATGAATTTATAATGTTTTTTGACTTGTTCGAGATTCATTAAATAATAACATTTTTCTAATTTTGGCATATAAAGTGACACTTTTCAAAACTGATTAGAGTGACAAAACGTTTTACTTTATGTAACTAGTTACATAAAGTATCACTTTATGTAACTAGTTATGAAAAGTTCATTTCATCACTCCCTGTTTTTATGCATTTCCGTAGAAACATATGGGCGACATCCATCATAACATGTCGTTGTCACTGTTGATACAAGGTGCTATGAAAGTGAATATTTGTGTTAAATCACTTTAAAAGATGGTTTTTACCGCTTTTTGGTCAAAATTAGAAAAAACTATGTATGCAACACGTTTCGAAAATGTCTTATTGTGTAACTCATTCAAATTGTAGGACCTCGCTGCGCTCGCCCTACAAACATTCATTCGTTACGCAAAATCGATCTTTTCGTAACTGGTTACATAAATAGCTATTTTTAAACTGTCGCCAATCAGTTGAAAATATAATCAAACAGGAGCTTCAGTGAAAGGATAGAAAAGTCAAAACAAGCTTTTGGAAATGGACGAAGACGTAGAAGACACTGGCTAATACAAGAATCTTATTCTAACTTAAATTATTATTCCTGTATTTCAGGTACTTCTGTGAAATATAAAACCATTTTGTAGTGCGAAGATTAAGAAAAGCTAATCGTGTAATAATGTTTTCTATCCATTTTCTTTTTGATTTACTACAATCGATACGTTCTACTCAAGTCAAGTTATTATTTATACATGTGAATTAACAATAGGTACGACAGGTTAGCATTCAATTAAAAATTTAAAAAACCAACAACCCTTACTAAGTTAATTTCTGGATAATTTAAAGGGGAACATTTTAAAAGATTTACAAAATACCAATGGCAAACTAGGGGCATAGACGGTCAGAGGTCGACCGCAAACCGCTGCAACTTCAGAGTGATAAATTAACCGGAGCCCCACACCGGATAAATGAGTGGCACGTAAGGCTACCCAAGAGAAACCCTAATTTTATAGGTTTTGTTGTTTTAAGTTAAGAATGGCATGGAAAACTGGCCTTTTCGCTCACTTTGGCCTACACTGTCAAATTACACACGTCCGGGAGGTAAAAGTGAGGAAAATAGCAGGTATTTCCATAGTAATTTAGTGCACCTTTGAGGGTAACATTTTTATTTTTGTAGATGTGCCGTTCGTTCCGGTAAACGACCGTCATATATTCCCACGGTCATGACGAAATTCGCAAATGTCCGAATGCGAAGGGCGACCATTGGGGAATTTGTAAGCGTCACAACGAATATAGAGCTTTTTTCGAGATGGAAATTTACGAGGCATTAAAGAAGTCAATGGAAACGAAATTGTATTGTTGTTGCTTGTTTATAACCCATTTTTGCACAATTGAAAACATTTTTACAATTCTGTTTATTTTGCGATTTTATTCTTTCAATAGTCCCCTTAACAACCCGGAAAATCTTATTACTCTAACGTTTTTCCTAGCTGAATAATATAACTGTCCAGCATAAAAAATACCAGGACCCGACTAACTTAGTTTTTGATCTTGTAGGTTGTCAGAGACAAGTTTACTGTCTTATCGTGCAAATTTTAGACATGTTTACTGATGTACAAGGTTTTCGAATAAAAGTGGCTTTTTTTACTAAACGGTTATAAAAAGGAGCCCAAATTTTGGTAAATGTCCACAAGAGGGCGTACTAAGAATTTTAAACAATCAATTTAATCTACCTCAATCAGCTTTCTAAACTAAAGTGGCATGCTCCCGCACAAAAACTTTAATACCATTTAAAATTTCTGGCTCAATCTATCAAAAAGCAACGTTCCAGATAGCTCTAAAATTAATGAAATCTGCGGTCGAAACCGATTTGAAAAGGCGGCATCAACGCGCACCACTAAAAAAAATATTTAATTTTTAACAATCCCATGCTTAGCCGCTGTTAAAGTCGTTTAGATATCGTACATCAAAAATTTAATTTCCTGTTCCTAGGAAAAATATTTTTAAAGTGGCGCTTTGGAAAGCCATAACACGGATAAGGTACACGTCGGCAGTTTCAAAAAGGGGCCCTATCTGCCGTACAATAATGCATCGTCGGAATGTCGGGGGCGGCAATTCCGAAAGGAGAATGCCGCCGCCGGTTATTTTTGACAATAAAACGACTATTTGAAAAAGTGAGCGCATTTGCCGCTGTTTGTTCACTGGCTTTTGCCTGCTCTATTTGAGAGCGTTAATTAGCTTTATGTCTGAACTTTTTCCACCCTCGATTTGGTCTCTGAAGGGTGACAAAAAACTCAGTTTGTCGGTCCGTTATTGGTCCACGGAGACTTATTAATCAACCGGAACTTTACGTACAAATTTGCCGTTTTTCGCATATATTGGTGCTACGCCCGATAAAGATATATGACGCGTATAGAGCGGATAAAAGTCACAATTTTCACCTTTCAGTTTTATTGAACTGGTCAAGTTAGTCTGGTACAGTCCTTTTTTGACATTAGTTAAGTGAATGCGAGTTAACGCATTCACTTCGAGTTATATGCAACAGTCAAGAAACGTCTCCACATAATATTGTAAGAGAATTCACGTTACATTCCCTTGACGTACCTTAAGAAATCTCAATATAATATGACAATCCTTTGCAATAATATTGCCAAAAAATTAACGATTCTTTCACCTTCGTACAAGTCACATTATTTTTGTTATACAGGGTTTTTCAATGAAAAGTAGCCACCCTGAATATTTTCCAAAATAATTTCTCTGTTAAAAAATGCTAAGACACGTCAACAAAGATTGCAAGGGAGACATCTTTTTACGTAGGATTTGAATTTCTGCCATCAGCCCCTTTGCCGCCATAGCCACCCCCACTAAGTTTTCAAATGGCACCATACCCTGTGTGGCACATCGTTGGAAAGGGTATTTCATAAGGAATTAATTGCACTATTTTATTTGTACATTTGCTTTGAATTGAGACCAAAAAAAATAAAAACATTTTTTTTGTTATTTTGGTCAAACTGCTGAAAAACTACCGAATACCTGTTTTCCATTCCATGTTTTTGCCTCAGTCGGTCAAGTTGTAAGTTCGTTTTGAAGGAACATTGTCAATATGGTTTACACGACTGCCGAAAGAATAGAAATTGTACGTCCAGATAAATTAATTGGTCATCAGTATGTCTTAAAGTTGATGCAAAAATTAATGAAAACTCGTTCAGTGACAAACAAAAAACATCAACCTGAAAGACAAATTATTAATGAACCAATTGAAGTTGCTGTTTTGGGACACGTTGCAATGGATAATAATCAGTCTTTAAATCAAATTTCCCATGCATCGGATGTTTCGACAAGCAGTGTATGGAGAATTTAAAAAAAACACAATTTTCATCCATACAAGGTAAAATTGGTTCAGGAATTAAACGAAGATGACTATCATAGAAGACTACAATTTTGGGAAATTATGTCTACTAATCTGACAAACAACGTGAACTTGTTGTACAATATTTGCTTCAGTGATGAGTGTATGTTTTTTTTAATGGAGAAGTGAAGAGGCATAACTGTAGGTATTGGTCAGACACGAATCCACATTGGTTTAGGGAAACCCATATCCAATATCCAGAAAAACTTAATGTTTGGGCAGGTATTTTAGGAGACCACATCGTTGGTTCGTTTTTTATTGACGGTAATTTGAATGGCGCTACTTATCTTGAGCTTCTTGACACCACTGTTGATCCGACCATAACAGAGCTACTAGAAAATGATGAAAATTTATTTGAAAATCAACTAATTTTCCAACAAGACGGTGCACCTCCACACTATTCACTTCCCGTTCGAGAATATCTGAACAATCGATTTCCTGGAAGATGGATTGGTAGACGTGGTCCCATGGAATGGCCTGCGAGATCACCCGACCTCACTCCGTTGGACTTTTTTCTATGGGGGCAAATCTAAAGTCTATGCAACACAGCCGGTCAATATTGCAGACCTTAGGCAGAGAATAATACATGAATGCCGACAACTGACACCGCAAGTCCTCACAAATGTTCAACTCTTCCAAAGTCGCTTGTATTATTGTATGGAAGTTAACGGAGGTTATTTTGAGCCATTAATTAAATGATAACCGCTATTTGCTATTATTTCTGCAGTTAACAAAAAATAAACACAAAACGTATTTTTTATTTTCTTTGGTCTCAATTCAAAGCAAATGTACAAATAAAATAGTGCAATTAATTCCTTATGAAATAGCCTTTCCAACGATGTGCCACACAGGGTATGGTGCCATTTGAAAACTTAGTGGGGGTGGCTATGGCGGCAAAGGGGCTGATGGCAGAAATTCAAATCCTACGTAAAAAGATGTCCCCCTTGCAATCTTTGTTGACGTGTCTTAGCATTTTTCAGAGAAATTATTTTGGAAGATATTCAGGGCGGCTACTTTTCATTGAAAAATCCTGTAGAATATCCTATTCTGGTTAATAGACAAGGGTGAGTAAATGCAAAAATTGTTGTTCACGTATTTTGCCATATCTTTTACTCTGTACAAATTTCCCAGAGATTTGTTTTTTACTGTAGTCGATATAGAAATAAAATCCAAAGCTTTAGGATTTACATTTACTTCAGAAATACAGAGAACATGATAAGAACGTTTCCAATAATACCAACATTTTTTTTGTGAAGTTGTTATTTGTGTTGCTTTGTACTTTATTAACAACCTAAGACAAACACTAGCCAGCATTTACTTAAAAAAATAATTACTTGAGAAAAAAGTAAATTTCTATAAACTTTGACATCCATCTTGGCAATGTATCCAACTTTAAACAACTTAATAATTATTAGCCTCTTACTTCCTCATAGAAACCCAATTATACAGCAAACGGAAGATAGTTTATACTTTGTGCACATATAAGGCGCTAGAGTGCGGGATCGGTATGAATAATTTACGGGAGCGTCCCAACTTCAAACAGTTCTGGAGATATGCAAATTAATAAATCTTAGATCTTACTTTGAGCCGTCTCGAATCTGTACCCGGGTTGCCGATGACGGTTTATCTGCATATAAATAGAGTTCGGACACTCGATGCCGCCCTTTCCCCATTGTGGAGGGCCGCCCCAAATAAAAGAAAGAATTCGAGGGCTATTTTTCCGTTTGTCCTTCGTGTCAATTCAATTTGTTTGGCCGCGTTTGAGGATAATTGAACTAGAAGCCAAGAGAAAGAACGTGCCACAGAGAGAGAAGAAGGAATAAAGGAAAGTGGATTTCCCTTAAAGCTTTTCCTCGCCCGAAAACGTGTATGTGTCGGTTTTTTTATATGTGATACACGCCTTGACTTGATACGAGCCCAACAACCAAAAAAAAAAACGAAACGTCTTGATCTTCCGTTGTCATTTTGCACACCTGGATTTCGGCCGGATACGGCCCCATATGCGGAAATTGGAATTTTTGCATGGCGGAGGGTTTTATTTGTTTTTTAATAAATCAGACACATGTGGTTTTTATATGGCCTCGTATTAGGCCTCTGACTTTATTGTTCTATTACAGCCTTTCCGTTCTAGGAAATGCTGAACGTTTGCTTTTTTTTTATAACAACAGCAAAGTCAAATAAATGAAACAAATCTTAAAACTTGAAACTGCTTTACACGGACAATTTTAAATTTTGTAGCCTGTTAATCATAGTATTTAAAAAAAAAGTTAAAATTGTCACTCAGTTAAGTGGATTCGAAAGAAGAACAAATGTGGAAAAAAAATGTGAAACTTCTAATCATAAAATTCATTTATTGCATGAAACACATGAACACAAAGTTAAATAAGTAAAATTTGTTTACGCACAGGGCGTCCAACAATCTTTACCTTAAACGTTTATGAAGATCTGGACTATCATTCTCAAAATTTGCCTGCAAGCAACCTTGTTATTTTAAAAGAAACTTC
The DNA here is from genome assembly GCF_016097725.1 of Ips typographus. Lineage (NCBI taxonomy): Eukaryota > Metazoa > Arthropoda > Insecta > Coleoptera > Curculionidae > Ips > Ips typographus. The sequence continues at coordinate 7,004,202 of NC_138429.1, forward strand.
CTGTATATCCTTTAAGTTCATCCACTGTTGTACATCTGTATATTTTTGCGACTTTTGCAAATTTGCGCGTCAAAAACGTCGAAACCATGCATACACTTTTCACTTCTTAACAAGTTAAAAATTGGGCTCCTACAAAGTTATGCCTTAGCAACTAAAATTACGAATTAAGGGATGAGACCTTGTGTAAACAGCACGGATTTTTTCTATCGCATTAAGAATTATGAAATAACAATTAACAATAAAGAAGTTTTGTAAACTATTTAATGTCGTAAAACTATTATAAAAACCAATTTATTAAGTGAAATTGTGCTTCAAACTGTAAACACATTTAGAGCCAACCGGCACATTATTGGGTTTATTGCCGTTTTGGTTTGTTTTTAAGAAAATTGGGTCACTCATTATTTAAGATAATACTGAAATATTTTAGAAATTTTATCGCCTTTGTTATATGTAATTACATCCATTAAAACAGTTCCCTTCATTATATTTCTCAAATAACTATGTTTACCAAAGTCTTTAACTGTGGTAAAACAAAGATTTTATTAGCAGACTATTTTTCTTAAAATAGGGTTCATTTAACAATAAACCGTCCAATTCAATTCGACGAAGTCGTAGAGCATAAATAAAACGACTAACGTCCACGTCATAACTTCTTCCATGCAAACCCATATCCAAAAGTCATTCGGAACAAAATAAAGACAGCAGTTAATGCGAGGCCAGTCATTCGAAGGCACTTATTGTTAAAAGGCCGCATCCCGATATTTCAGCGGGGAGATATTCAAATGAAAAGTGAACGATCCCCATAAAAGCCATTAGGGGCTCAAAGACACAGTTTGAATGTAATTGAGAGGCCGGCGTCATCATCATCTTCATCTGTTTGGCTTTCGGCCAGTTGGCAAATATGTTTCAGGATTTGTCTTATAGCTGGGGCTCCTCCCTCAAAGGGAAAGAGTTGTATTATGCAATTAGAAGCGAGATTTAATTGAAGGAATAGGAAATTTGGTACCGGCAAACCGCAAGTGGAGTGAAACAGACTGACGGTGGACGGGTGGAATATTAATTAAATCGAAAAAGCGAAACACTGTGTTGATTTATAATCGGCGCGGCAAAATTAATTGCCGCGAAACTTTCTTGCGACTTTCCGCGATTCCATTTTCAGAAAATTTTGTTTCGCTTTTCCGAAAGGGAATGATTTATAGCCCCAGAATCCTCGTTGCAAATGAGCCGTGCTTATTTTTTATAAAATTTCCCTTTTCAAAATTTCACCAAAAAAAAAACCACACATACGTATGTATGGATGGGCAACCATAAAAATGTAACAACTTGATTCGACATATAAAATATATCGGAACGGCTGAAAGTCGAACGTATGGGCGAAATTTATGGCTGCAGCCTTTCTAAGCATTTACATACGACATTATGGATTTTTATCAATTTTGTTGCCGGCGTGGCACTTTAAACTAAACGCCCTCTTCGCGGGTGCTGGAAAAGAATGCTTCCGGAATAAAGATGTAAAAGATAATTAAATAGCTGATGCTGTGCGGAAATTGTAATGGAATAAGGCTTGAGGCTTCCTCGTCCGTAGAAAAGATATTAGCAGTATAACAAATGGACGTCGAACGATTTGTATTCGGGACAGACGAATCGGTCGCAGTCGAGCGATTAAAACGGGACCCGAAAAGTTTCTGAAAACAAGAGAAGGCGCTTTGTAAATTGAGAGGATAATTGCCAAAGGAAATTCTCTAATGGTTATAATAGATTGTAAAATAGCACAAAAAAATTAATTGCCTTTGAAATGTCAAAGAAATCTTTTATTTAGAAATCCCACGATATTGGAAAAAAGTTCTTAATCAAACAGATCGCTGGTGGCAAGTCTCATTTTTATTGCTGTCTTTCACTTTCATTTTTAAAACAAAATTCAAGAACATTAAATAACAGTACCAATTTTTTTTGAGATTTGTGAGTTTTCTTCTAATGTAATTATAAAAATATTGTGTAGAAGACTGGTCATATTGTCCTTTCATAAGTTCCCCCAGTGGAACAAGGAAGAAACAGGATAAAGGCAATTTTTGCTGAAAAACAAAAGGTATTTTTTATTTCCGTGTAGAAGGTTTCTGCTTTTGTAATTAATATCTTTAGTTTCTTTAGGTGTCTGTTAAAGTTTGTTTCTGTGTTTTTAAGATTTTGTAATATTCAATGTGTGGTCTGAAACAAGAACAATATTGATACTACCAGGTTTTAATTGTAATAAGTTGGTAATCTAAAACTGCAATATTAGAAAATTGTGAAGAATCCTCGATTGGCTATTCAATTAAATGAAAATGTCAGTTTCTTCTGGTTTTTTTAAACGACTAAATAATTAATTGATCTGGCTGGTATGGTGGACGAAAACAATCTTACTGATATTGTTAAGCAAGTTTCTTGACTTTTTTTTGACAAGAAAAAGTAAATTTCTGGCCAGAGCTTAATTAAAACTTGGAAAAGGGACAACAAAGTAACTACTTGACACAGCGAAGACTATAAAGGGGGAGTAATAAACCCTTAAACGAAGTAAACAACCTGACTTAGCAAAGATAGCGGAAACGAATGGGGAAACTATTCGTACAAACGAGGATAATTTCGGTTTTAATAGAATTCACAGAAACAGTTAGCATAAGTCTCGGAACTTTAAGGGGGGGCGGCGAGAGCCATTCCAGGGAGTTGAGTTTCCGAATTGCGGAAATATTTTCCACCTTCTACCTCTACATTAGCGCCAGTTTACCGGTTTGCGAGAGAAAACTTTGCCAGTTATTCTTGGTAGGACAATAATAATTATTCGTTTGCGAAACCGACAATTTATTCGTTTTTGGGGTTGGTTATGGGGGTAAGGGGGTTATAGGGAAAACTATTGCCTGATGTCCTGACCTAAACGAAGGACCGGCACGCAAAAGTTTCGATCGTAAAAGGGGCGCCTGCCAGCCTGGCGTCCCGACGTTAGTCCTACCTGCGACAATTCAACTCGCTTTTTGCCTACCTTCGCCGTTTAAATATTCATGCATCAGATATTTGCCGCGTCTACATCAATTCTCCTTATTTAGGCATTTTGTGTATTCCAATTACTAGAATTTATATGTCTTATTTTGCACACATTCACCAAACTTTCAGATTATTTAGTAATCGAGGTATACAAGCCAGTTAATTGTTAATTGTTGCAATTCTGTATGCAACCTACAAATTGTCCACTATAGTAAAAATGCCTAATATCAATGTATGGTGGAAATCGACTATGTATTTTTACCCATTATATAGTCTTCTTCTTCTTCTTATTCATATTTAAGATCTCGCGATCTGTTAGTTTTGCAGGTTCCTCTGGATCAGTTCCTGGGAGGTGGACTGCCAGCTGTCCTTTCATCTCTTAGGTGGTCTTCCGGGTGCTCTTTTCCTTATTGGTTTCCCTTCAAGTTGCAATGCGTGGCAGTCTTCCCTCTTCCATTCTTCTCACGTGAGCGTACCAATATCTTTTTCTTTGCCTCCCCCATCTTACGATGTCTTGCATCCCCCATTGTAATTCAGTCTATTCTTGTTTTTCCCATTATAGTCCTGAGCGTTTTCATTTCGGCTACTCGAAACATTCTTTTCGATTTGTTGGTTTCTTCTCTGGTTTCTATTCCGTATGTCATGATTGGCCTGATACAAGTCTTATAGATCATTACCTTGCTATCCTTTTGCATGTATTCGTTCGCCCATATTATGTACCTTCTACGGTCCTTCACTGGGTTGTGATAACTTGACAGATCCATACCCAGATATTTGAATTGTGAGACTTGCTGATGATTTTGTCCTAAACTACCAGCTTACATCTTACGGGATCTTTAGCAAAGGTTATGCTTTTCGTTTTTTTTATAGATATGGTCAAGTTCATCGCTTGGCTGACCAGGCAGAATTTGTGTAGCTGTCTCTGTAGATCGTCCTCCGTTTCCGCGAAAATATCTGCATCATCGGCGAAGCACACCTTTTATTCTGTCTCATTAAGTATCCCATATTTAGTGATGATACTTCCTTTATAATTCTGTCCATTAAGAGATTGAACAGAAATGGACTAAGGCTGTTACCTTGTCTGATGCCTCCTGGTGTCGGTATCTCTTCCGCATAAGTGTCTCCTGCCTTTACTTTAGTCATGTTGTTCATATTGAGACTGCGTACTGCTCTTACGATGGTGTCTGGCGTTTCTTTCGCTATCAGTATATTTATGATGTCGGAGAGGCGAACCCTATCAAATGCCTTGGTCAAATCGATGAAGCAGACATATGCTGGTGTATTAAATTTGATTGATTTTTCTTTTAGTTGTTTGATAATGAATATGGCGTCGATCGTGGATCTGTTTCGTATGAAGCCTTGGTGTTCTGCCTTGTTTGTTATTTGTGTTTCAAGTCTTTTCTTCAAAATGCCGGTAAAGAGTTTCAGGCTTGTGTTCAGCAGCGTTATGCCCCTGTAGTTACCTGGGTGCGTCTTCTGTCCTTTCTTGAATATAGGGATGGTTATACTTTTGTGCCATTCCGTAGGTATTTCCGATGTTTCTAAAATTTTGTTGTAGAGGATTTTTAGATGTTTTCCTATTTCAGGTCCGGCATATTTCAAAAGTTCGTTTGGAATGAGGTCTGTCCCGGGAGCTTTTCTATTATTCAATTTTTTCATTTTTGCCATTGCCTCTTCTTCGCTCAGTGTTATTTGATGGTTTGTCTCGTAGTTTTCGATGCTTTTGGCTTCTTCGGTGTTATAGAGGTTCCTGAAGTATTATTCCCGTAAATCTTTGGTGACTCCTTTTGTTTGCACAAACTCATTTATTGGCTTTTTCCTGTTATTGAGCATCTTCCAGACTTTCTTCTGTGCTCCATATAGGTCATAATTCATATCCCAATAGATTTTTTCCAGTAATCTCGTTTTATGGCTTTGATTCTGGCATTGATTCTGTTTCTCACTTCTGTATATTCGGAGTGTTTTTCTGGCGTTGGTGAATGAGCTTCTGTATATGAGGTAGGATTTATTTTTCTGTTAACTGTTAACTTCGTGACAGAACCAGGGTTTTTTGCTATTATTGATCACATTTATGTTGACTTTTATTTTACCATTATATAGTAACTCAAGTATTCAGTTACCTGAAACGTAATCACTTTTACCAAAAAAATGTACTGATTTTAATTTTGTTTAGTGTTCCAGACAGTTTTTTTCGAACCCTCGCCGCTTTACTGTGGTTTTACAACATACAACGAGGGGATAATTACGAATGGCAAAGCACCATATCACTATAAGACCACTCCAATTTCAATAAAAAGGACATTTTATCGCCGGTCCCTGTTTACATATTCAGCGGGGGTTGTTGGCGAATATAGTGCGCGTATAAAAGGGTGAATTTCTAGGAAGGAAACGCCGCCGCCGCCCCGAGTTCGATATCATTTCGAAACCCATAACTTTTCGCTTTTTACGAGTTTGTAGTATAAGGCTTGTTCGGTATGTTATGTCTCTGAAATCGTTAAATAACACTTTAAAAACATTTCGGAATGGGACTTTACGTCCGAAACGGTCGAGCAGGCGGGGCCGGTTCTTTATTTAATTGAAAATTGTTTGTCTGGAACTCGGTGGGGCTTTGTTGATGACTATTTTGTAGTCGATAGAATTTTCTATCTAATATTTCGACGACTTCATTTAGTTAAGTCTGAAATGTTTAAAAAAAAAACCTGAAACCGTAAAAGTTTCTAAAACTCAAACCACTTTTTTTAGATAAAACTGTTGACTTTTTGTATTATAATGCATAAAGTTTTCCCTAGAGAATTAAATTTCACATTTCCTGATTACATATTATTATATTATACGAATAATGAACATGATTTCATTTAAACTAGTTATTTTGCTGACGGCTGCATTTTACTGTTTATATTTAAACTTTGTTTATAAAGGCTATTTAATTTTTCATACACGTTAACCACTACATTATAATCAGTCGGAAACATCCGTAATTAACGTTACATATTTGTTGTTTGTTTGTGTTGTTAAATGCTTATTTTACCAATAGAAATACGCTTTCGCATTATTGGAGTGAACAATGAAATGATAAGCTTTGTTAAACAAATTTTGTTTTCTTATAAATGTGATTTGTTTTAATGATAGAGCACTCGATGACATAGCCAATAAAGCTCGCCAATATGACGTAGTTAATTATTGACCAATGACCTTTATACGGCAAGACCAAGCAATAGTTTGTCCAGTTGTCACTTTGTGTATTACTACCTAACTATAGAATAATAATGTCTATATAAAGAAATACACGAGATTTGACACACATTACGTCCAATAGCAAAGCTACGTCATATTGCCTGCGAAATAATCAATTTAAATTTAGTCAGAAAAGGTCAGCAAATTTGATTTTATAATTTTTAGTTTCATTTTATTTATAAACGTAAGGTTTGACAACGTCGTTTTGTGCGGGTTTTCAATTATTTCTTGTAACACAGGAAAAAATATAAAAAAAATTTGAGAATAAATTGAATTTTTCCGGATATATCCGAAACATCGTAAACAGAGTTTTATTACGTCATTCAATTCAGCTTGTCATGACTACTTTACAAAAACCGTACAGTTTCAGAGATATACAGGATGAAAGCTTTACCAGATAATTACACCTAACTGGTTGTCTTTCAACATCAAAATGATTTTTATCTATCAACCTTTTGACATACACTCCTGACAAATTTAGTCACACCCTACACCTATACAAATACAGTCATGAACAGCAGCAATGGGCAAACCGAACGAAAGCGAAAAGTTTCCCCATCATCTTCTTCTTCATCTTCCATGGATTCATCAGATGGCGAGTCCACGCCATTAAGAAGGTGCGTCCAGAAAAATAGTGGCAAAGTTTCCAGAATATCTATCTTGAATTGTCCTGGTAAACATCAATGTACTATAAGTTTTTTTTTTAAATCAGATTGATTAAATGAGTTTTCATAGATTCACAAAAAAACTCATCGTCGTCAGAAACAGATAGCGAGGATGAGAAGTGTCCTATATGCCTCAAAGTGTTAAAAAATCAAATTTTAGCGATAACTGACACTTGCAGACATCACACTTTTTGTCTGCCCTGTTTAGAGGAATGGTCCAAAACTAAAAGAACCTGTCCTGTGGACCGAAAGAAGTATCAATCAGTTTTAGTACTCGACTCTAAAAGGAAAGTTTCTAAAGAGCTATTTTTGAAATCGCTTCCTGGTTGGTATAGTGTTTATTCCACATAAAGCAAATTTGACTGTTTTTTTTTTGCAGTAGCTTCCAATCAATCATGCGAAATTTGCGGTTATCTGGACGAACAAGATGCAATGTTGGTGTGTTTTGGATGTAACTTGGCTTTTCATTCATTTTGTGTGATGCCCCATATCAACGAACCAGCAGAATTATGGTTGTGTAATGAGTGCTGCTATTACTACAATAACTGAATGTTTTTTCAATACATTTAAGGTGGGTGGGTTATGATATATTATACAAATATAAAAAGGACGACGCTGTTAAGTATACTGATTTCAATGCTAGTCAAGTGCAAGTCGCAGATGTGACGCCCAATAACGACGACGTCGTTGACGTCGTGAATATTTTGTAGGAACAGTATTAGGAAACAGGCAGAGGACAAAGCTGGAAAGAATAATGATAGTTAATTTAGTTTTTTTTTCACGCTTCCTGACAAGTTGATGAAACCTTCAATTCTGCATTCACAAATTTTTCAATTTTAGGAAATCGTATTTATAGAACTACCGCAATAATTAACCTGAAAAAAAGATTTAGTGGCAGTAGAACTTAATGAAACGCGTAGAGCCCTAAACCAGGAATTTAATAACGTTGGCGGTTTGACCTTTAAAGGGTAAAATAATGGGGATTTAATAATACCCGCAATGGAATCGTACCTGCAGTAAGAATGGGCCTGCAATAAAGACTGCAAATGAGTGACATTAGGGCACGCAAAGCGACAACGCCTTGGCACGGCGCCGCGACGGCTGGCGTCCCCCAAGTCCCGTTGATTGTTGGGGAAAAATTATTGGAAAGATGCGCATTGTGCATACTTAGTTTTCGGTCGGGGCTATACACTTATCGAACCATGTTTGCTGATTATTTTTATTCTTTATGTTTTGCTTTCCATGCACTTTGAATTTGTACAAAAGCTAACTCAAAATCTCTAACGCTGCTTAATGTAAAATCAGTCGTTTTTGATCATAAAATAATGATGAACAGTTTTTTGAAAAAAAAAATCCAAAATAATTTATTCTCCAGGGCTTCAAACAAACCTTGTAAACCTCAAAATCTCCACCATTACAAAATTATTTCACTAGAAAAAATGTGTTTGTTAGGAGACTATTTCTGCAAAAGTTGCTATCAGATCGAGAGATAATTACAAAAAAACAATATCATCTTTTCAACTTTGACACCGATTCAAGGACACCCTGTATAATAACTTCACTTTTACATGCTAAAGTGACTGAAAATACATAAAGCATATTAGACATAAAACGGGTTCAGAATTTTTAATAGTCATTTTATCCCATACCTTTAATTTTAAATGTAATTTGAGCTTGTGGGACGATCCAGAGAGAAATGAAAAGACTCCCGTTCGCTAAAAGGACATTCCGGAAGAACTCCTTGGCAATTTAAGACCAGTAAAATTTAAGAACCCTCCTATATGGCAAACATAAACCTGTAAATGCATGCAGGATCTGACTGGGAAAAAAACCGTAACCGTTCCATCCAGAGGTAAATAAGTCCCAGCAATTTGCCACAGACAACACGGAAAGGCGTTTAGTCGAGGCCTGAAACACATCAGAAAGAATGCGGGCGCGTTTCCCTAAGGACGAGGCCTTAATGAATAAAAGAAGGCTTCCTTCTTGAAAAATTAAATGTCAATTCTCATACGGAACGCGTTCGAGGAGGAAGTTTCAGTTTTGCCGTCTGCATGTTGGGGAATTCCGGCATTGTGGTGCCGCCCCTCTCGGGGGTGGTTATTCGGTCCGTTGCTTTGGCCTTACGGGAATTACTCCGAGATAATTAATGCTAACAGGATTTTCCAATAACTTCGGGTCGTCAACGGTCGACGTGACAACCCTATTTGCTATCGTGCATATATTACGGTTCATATGTCGTTATGTCAATATTCCATACGGTTGTTAATGGATAATAGGCTTTAATTGCACCATTCACTTTGCACGATCTGGGAATAGTATTAATTTTAATATGTTGGATAAAATGCTGTGAAATGGTAATGACCGTTATGTCAAAAACAAACCCTTTAGATTGATAAACATTTTTGCTATCAAAAAAAGCTAAATGAATGGTATGCTATTTTGCCTGCTATTTTCTCAGCCTTAGTGTCCCTGTTTTCAGGATTTAGCTCTTGAGGCTGTGCTTTGTAGCTAACACCCCAGTGAGGGGACAGTAGAATTTCAAATAAAGTGGTCCACATCACTTACACAGCAAACTTAGACTTACACTGTACGTAAGAAATTGTAAAAAACTGTAAAATCTAACAAGAAAAGAGTTTGGAGACAATGAGTTCAATTGAGTTTTAAAAAATCGTTTGGCTCAACAAGCTCAAAAAGGGTAGTGGGCTGGTGGTTACTAAGCAGCCAGGAGCTGTAGCTTTCTAAAGTTAGAGAGCAGCCTGAAGGGTAGAGTATCACTCTATGACATTTCTGGTTCTAAATCTATCTATCTATCTATAGAGCCCTAAACATCCTTGGATGTACGCTCCCAATAAAAGATCAACTCAAATTGATCAATCACAGACCACTATTCAAAATGGCTTATGTGTGTTGCGTTTTGACCGTTGATCACGTGAACACATAAAATAGGAAATGTACACGACAAGAGCAAGAACCGAACTAATCCGTCGGGTAATCGAGAAGCTATAATGCTCAAAACCAATAATACATCCCCATCGTAGAGATTCTCCTTTATAGCCCAATAAGCTTAATATGCAATTTCGCAATTTGTACGTATATCCGCATAAATAACTGCAGACCAGATATTGCACGAGCCGAGTATTAGGAATTTGACACAGTAATAAACTAGCAGACCCCAAAATTGGAGCCAACTCGATATAGGTTGCTCTATGCAGATGAGAGTTTCCGCTCTATTTGCGCCCGTATTTTCTGGCCAAAAAAGGTTTCGGTATTTGATTAATTAGAAAACTCCAGTCTGGATGGAGGCGAAGCCTTTTTGCCCTTTTTAAATCTTGTCCTATATCCCAAATTCCAAAACTATGATTACCCTTACCTGGAACATGCCATACCTACCTAAATTAAAACTGTAAGGAAACGTTATAGCAAATAGTCTAGCCAACTTTTTGATATACGACGAATGCATAATGCACACCACGGTAAGTATATCCCTTATACTTATTTGAAATTCCGTTCCAAACGGAATAGATACACAAACGTTCCTATTTTAAAGTGGAAATTTACTGCCATGAAAATGTTTGTATGTCACAAAATACACGGTAATATTCTTGTTGATGGCGCAACAAAAAGACGCAATTTTATTAAAAGTTGGAATATTTAAAGTACTTTCTGTCTGTGAAAAAAAAATGTTAACTTTATGATCACAACACAGAATTATTTGTATATTTAATCATTTGATTTTTGTACTTCAGACACTTGATTTAATCCTATTTATACTATACGAGAGTTAATGATAAATTGAATGAAATATTGGCAAAGTTATGTGGCTCCAAAATGTATCCGAACTTTTGTGCGGTGGTTATTGATGGGTAGTTATAAAGGATGCCCTAAGTTTTAACAAGCTAAATTTACGGGTTTTTCTAACAAAACTTTCAGTTTACAATCTTTTAGAGAACTATTAACATTTCTATGAAAAAAACAGGAAAGTGTTTATACAATAAACACATTCGTTTTATTCTATGATAAGTTCCAAAGTAAATTTTAACCAAAACTTTATGGAAAGCACAATTTAATTTTATTTCATTGTCGACTACAGAAGATCGTCGTAAACAATCGTTTTAAAGCACACAATGATGTACTTGACTGGAGTATTTATTTATTTGTGCAATTTAAATTATCCACACATGATTTGCGAACGATTGGAATCCAGCGGGGCGTTCGTGCTGCCGTTGACGCGAGTCCTTTCCACTTTTCTCCATATCGCGCTTTTGCGATCCTCTCCATCATCTTGGAGAAAACTACCGCAATAGGCGATACACAGACGTTGCGAACTCGCTTTCCATTAAAAATTGATATTTTTCGCCTTAAGAATTTAAAATAGTATTACTTTATACATGTTGTTCAAGAAGATTTTTTTAGTTTAGTATACAGAAACGTAATTTAAAAGTACGCTTTATTAGTAACGTCTAAGGTCTATTTTTAAATTTCCTTCACCTACTTTTTGCAAATACTCTTATACAAGGTGTCCCTAAAATAAGTCATAAACATCGTTCTTCAGTAACAGAACAACCAGATTTACGCAAAAAGCTAGATCAAATTTTTGGTTGGCATATGAAAGCAATATCAGAATGAACTTGATGAAGGTAATGAGCAACTTAAAAATATAATTATTACGAACAAGGCAAAATGAATAAAATAATAAATTGTCTTCCTAGTTCTATAAATTCCTGCTGGGTTAGTTAATTTGAAACAAAGATTGTCTCTTGCTGTCGGATAACTTAATTGAATTTCTTTTTGAAATGAAAATTGTTGTTGTTGTTTTCGCGTTGTTTCACATTTTTTGACCAAAAAGCCAAAACAAAAAACTAAATTTAATTTAGAACGACGCCTTAACCAGTCCGACCACGCATCGCTTTTTCGGGTTTCGGGCCCCAATCTTTTTCCAATTTCGTCTGGAATCATCCCCATATATCATCTTATTTTGTCTCATTCTCGCTTAACGTTGTTAGGAAATAATTCCGGCCACGTAACTTAATACGTCGGCCATTACGTCGAAAACCGGGCGAAAAATCCAGAGACGATAGTCTGGAATCGGGAATGAGGAAACGATCCTATACACTTCGGTTACCTCCGATCTTGATTGATTTGATGGACTCTTCCGACATTTTTAAGGAATGGTTCACGTCTATCGTGTTCGGGAAAATGCTGATGTAATTTTATATGAAAGCAATAAGTGTGGAATGTCATTTGTGTGCATATTATTAAACGAGGAAGTGATCCTAACATTTAGCAGAAACAATTCAAAGGTTCAAGTTCAAGTTTGTTTTGATTAAAGCACGTCGCTATATTAAAAGCTTCCAACCAAGTTCAATGACTATTTTCGTATACCTATATAATCTAACTGTGCATCAAGCAGATTACACTTCCAGCAAATTAGCACAGTTACCATAATGCACCTCAAAGTTTTAGTTGCCGCAGCATTCGTAGTTTACTCCACAGTAAGTGTAATGAACAATTTTTACTAAAAACATTACTTAATTTTGATTGTTTTTTAGGAAGCTTCTCCATGTGTAATCAACAAGGAGTCCCCAATCTACATAGCTCAACCAACGACGTGCAACCCTTCTACCCAGACGGTTGCATCGTGCTTTAACGCCAAACAGGCCCTGTACGAAAAGTACCCACTTCTCTACAAGATATATTCCAAATCTTGCAAACGCTTCTGCGATAAAGTCAATGGTGTCAACGTCTGCCCTCCAGCTTCAACTGTCGTTAATGTGCCTTGCACCGCCACCACACCTGCGCCCGTTGTTTGCGCACCAGCACCATGTCCAGCATGTGGAGCTGCAGCTAACCAGGAACTTTCTCCAGAACTTTTAGCTCTCTTAGGCTACTCTACTCCAGTTTCCAGCTGTCCTTGCTGCTCTTCTTAAAACACTTTGATATTTACTAAATATTAAATACACACAACCTTTTTTTTAAACTGCGTTTTTACTGTAATAACGAGTTAAAATAATTCTCCCTAGTTGCGCCAAATAATGGGGTTGCAAACAATGACTCATTACGCCCTATTATTTCGTTGATGAATCATGTTTTATTTGCGAAACGTGCACCGAACAAGAATAATAATTAGCGAAAAGTGCAGTGTCGTACGTGCGCCAGGATAATTAAAAATTCCAAAGTTGCCCTCTTTTTTAGTCACGCAAATTGAAATAACTGTTACTAACCAAAAGTGTTTTATAGTTTTACGTATAGTTCCGAATTCTATTAGAATCGTTTAAAATTTCTGTTAAATCTCTCAACTGAATTAACAAAAGTGTTATTTATTCTCAGTATGTATGTTTTTAACTAAGTTGCAGTAAACGTAGCATTTCCAGACACTTTGTGACAGTTTTCATACTGATGGTGCAAAACAACACTTTTGAACTTTAAAACAGCTTTTGAAATGTTTAAGTACCATTGCAAGAGCCCTAAAAGTTGCTGAAAGTTCAAAAACTTACTTTAAACTGTTTTTAACTAAGTTGTAGTAAACGTAGCTTTTTTCAGACACTTTATGACAGTTTTCAAGTTGATTCAAGTGCAAAACAACAATTTTGAACATTAAAGCAGTCTTTGCAATGTGCAAAAGCCATTGTAAGAGGCTTAAAAATTGCTGAAAGTGCCAAAACCTACTTTAAACCCTTTTCAACTAAGTTGCAATAAACGTAGCCTTTTCAGACACTTTGTAACAGTTTTCAAATTAATGGTAGTGCAAACCAACACTTTTGAACTTTCAAACAGCTTTTGCAATGTTTAAGTACCATTACAAGAGCATTAAAAGTTGCTGAAAGTTCAAAAACTTACTTTAAACTGTTTTTAACTAAGTTGTAGTAAACGTAGCTTTTTTCAGACACTTTATGACAGTTTTCAAGTTGATTCAAGTGCAAAACAACACGTTTGAACATTAAAGCAGTCTTTGCAATGTGCAAGAGCCTTAAAAATTGCTGAAAGTGTCAAAACCTGCTTTAAACTCTTTTCAACTAAGTTGCAGTAAACGTAGCATTTCCAGACACTTTGTGACAGTTTTCAAGTTGATTCAAGTGCAAAACAACAATTTTGAACATTAAAGCAGTCTTTGCAATGTGCAAGAGCCATTGTAAGAGCCTTAAAAATTGCTGAAAGTGCCAAAACCTTCTTTAAACCCTTTTCAAGTAAGTTGCAATAAACGTAGCCTTTTCAGACATTTTGTAACAGTTTTCAAATTAATGGTAGTGCAAAACAACACTTTTGAACTTTCAAACAGCTTTTGCAATGTTTAAGTACCATTACAAGAGCATTAAAAGTTGCTGAAAGTTCAAAAACTTACTTTAAACTGTTTTCAACTAAGTTGTCGTAAACGTAGCTTTTTTCAGACACTTTATGACAGTTTTCAAGTTGATTCAAGTGCAAAACAACAATTTTGAACATTAAAGCAGTCTTTGCAATGTGCAAAAGCCACTGTAAGAGCCTTAAAAATTGCTGAAAGTGCTAAAACCTACTTTAAACCCTTTTCAACTAAGTTGCAATAAACGTAGCCTTTTCAGACACTTTGTAACAGTTTTCAAATTAATGGTAGTGCAAAACAACACTTTTGAACTTTAAAACAGCTTTTGCAATGTTTAGGTACCATTACAAGAGCATTAAAAGTTGCTGAAAGTTCAAAAATTTACTTTAAACTGTTTTTAACTAAGTTGTAGTAAACGTAGTTTTTTTCAGACACTTTATGACAGTTTTCAAGTTGATTCAAGTGCAAAACAACAATTTTGAACATTAAAGCAGTCTTTGCAATGTGCAAAAGCCACTGTAAGAGCCTTAAAAATTGCTGAAAGTGCCAAAACCTGCTTTAAACTCTTTTCAACTAAGTTGCAGTCAAAACAACACTTTCGAACTTTAAAACAGCTTTGGTAATGTTTAAGTACCATTACAAGAGCCCTAAAAGTTGCTGAAAGTTCAAAAATTTACTTTAAACTGTTTTTAACTAAGTTGTAGTAACCTTTTATAAAGTTTCAGACTTTATAAAGGTTTTAAAGGTTTTTTAGATTTAGAAATGACTTTTGCATCGTCCAGTAGCCATGCAAACTGAAAAAAAACTAGCTGCAAAGGCTTGAACGTTGTTTTAAGTGTCAAATTTCACTAAAACCAGCTGTTTTTACATATATTTACATAGATACTGATGCCCAAATGTACCGGGTGATCAAATAAGACAGAACGTCCTCTGTATATCTGAATGATTTTTCTCATCTCTCTTACGTTATTTTTAAATTTTGTTTCTGAATGTAATAATGTTGTTATACAGGGTATACACGTGTTGTGTAGTCAATTTCAGTTTTTCCCCGAAAAGACTAAATACCCCAAAACAAAAATATGACGAGTACCTACCTACTTATTTTATACCGTTTTGTCAAATTTTCAACACTAAAGCTAATAAAATTTAAATGATTAATTTAGATTAACTGGTGCGATATGTTAATGAAAACCTTATCAACAATTGAAAAAGGCGTTCACAAGTGTCCAAAAAGTTTGAAGAATTTCGGAAACCATTAGAATAATTTTGAAAATTGCAGAGGCCACTAAACCTCTCAAAAACTACCAAAGGTATCTACAAGTATTCTAAACTTGGCACAAAAAACTAGAAATATTTTATAAATGCCTGAAACTTGTAAATATCACTGAAATTCTCCAAAATATGATGGAGAAGGAAATTATAACATTGAGAGAGGCCAACTGATCAAAACGAAAATGATATAAATTAGCAGAATCTAAAAATAGTATCAGTTACTAAAGTTTTTAATCTAAAATTCGTTGTTGTCGAAAATTTTTAGTTTCTTAGTTAATCATTTGGTACATTTGGAAGATAGTGAAGAGAGTACAGAAATACAAGTGTCTGGGGTGCTGGGTGAATGAAAAATGGGACTTAACTCAAGAAATCAAAAGCAGCATGCAAAAAGTGCTTACCAACAGAGCTTTAAGAATTCCCTTAAGAATACGTCTATTACACTGCTATGTTTTTAGCATATTGTTCTATGGGATGGAAGCATGGACTCTTACTGAAGCAATGTGCAAGAAGATTGAGGCTTTCGAAATGTGGACTTACCGAAGAATGCTAAGGATATCGTGGATGGACAGCGTAGTAAACAAAGAGAGTTACTTAACACCATAAAGAGAAGAAAGCTGAAGTATTTTGCCCATGTAATGAGAAATCCGAAATATGAATTGCTCCACATTATTATTCAAGGAAAAATAGAAGGAAAGCGTGGTCCTGGTCGCCATCTTGGCACAAAAATCTTTGCCAATGGTATGAAGTAAACACCACAACACTCTTTAGGTCGGCTGTGAACAAAGTGAAGATCATGCAACTGATCGCTAATGTTCTAGGAGGACTTGAGGAAAAAGAAAATTTGGAGTCAAATCGTTTTAGTAAGAAAATGTCTTTTTACAAAGCATTCGTATGGCAAAAGAAATAATTTTTTTTTTATTTTTGTCTCTTCTAACCTTGGACATAAAAATAGGAAATGAATTTTAAATTGGAGCCATTCGGAATGAATATTTCCCGAACAAACGAAGCGAAAAGAACCCAATCCGCGGAATATACCCGGCATAAAAACTTAATTTTAAAACGATCTGGGAATATGAGCCGAGTTTTAGTGGAGGAATACGAAAATCGGTCTGGAGGCCTCGGCACGTCCGTCGAGGATTTACTTTTATAGAACAACTAACAGGCTCGGGTGCGAACTCGCACCCGAGCCGCATACTGAACGCTCCACGCTTAATGGAAATATACATGAGGATATAAAAAGCCCCGCTCTTGGAGAGATTGGCCCCCATTTACAAATCACCTTTGACCTAAATTAAACTTTAAGGGTGTTTTATTACTCCTCGGAATTTTCGGTGAAGTGGATTCTGAAAGAACGATCTTATTTATTTCATTGCCTACTTTACTTAATTAATTCCTTTGAACAGGGTGTGCAAACAACCCCCGAAAATTCAACTGTCCTATAATACATAATAATATACAATTATTGTAGATTGTATGGGAAATTCTAAGCACTTTTTCAGCAGCAGTTTCTAAAATATTGCCAATTGCACGGGGACCTTCTAATATAGACGAAAAATATACAGGGTGTCTCAGAAAAAAATAATAACATGCTTTATGTTTGTAACAAAGTCTATCGACCCAACAATGTATACAATCAAAGTTTGCTGACCCATCTAATTACACTTCTACTACTTTATCAACAATAGTAACATGACCAGTAAGGTTATACAAACAGGTCGTCGTGCAGCAAACTACTCAGACACAGACAAAAATACTTTTTAAATAACATAGTTTTAATTGGGAGCTTGATGTATGTGCAAAAGTTGGTCATTGTACTCGCGGGGCTATTTTTTGCCATCCTTTAGGCACACGCAAACATGAAAAATTAAATTTAAAATGTGCAACTTCATTACGAAAACATGTAGGGTCAACATCTAATCGCGTCCGACTTTAGCACGACATTTAGCAATAAAATAGCTTGGTTTACACGTGAAACGGATATGTGTCCTGCTTTATATTTTGAAAAGTACTTAAATGAAGGAAAAGTCTCTATAATTTATTCCATTCACTGTGATTTTACCATTGTGAGTCAAAAACCAATGACAAGCAGAAAGTCTTAATTTACAGATGATGTAATGATCCATACTAACTTCCGTTATATTACAAAGCATTTATATTAAAAAAACTACTTGGGGTTCGATGACACAAAAAGCTTCAACCCTCAGTATTTCAAAAACAATTACAAGAGCATTAAGCTGAGCAATTAAAACTACATCGTGGAGGATTACGATGCCTCAATTTTCATCTCCATTATTCTCGAGTTTCCGACATATTGATTAATTGAAAATGATGCATTTTTCATCTGCGTGGCGTAATAGATGATTTTGTTAATTTGACTTGATATAAAGAAGCAGTCATATGAAAAAAGATCAGATAAGATTATTAACTCCTTTTCCTACTTCACCAAGAATATTTCTCCTTCTCTCAAGCCAGAATCCTAACCAACCCTAGTGCAAAACATGATTTACTATCCTTCATATATGCGTTAATCAATAAAGGAATGATATTCGGTTCGGATGCACTAAAATCCCGACTAAAATAATCCTCGATAATCTCATTTCTTGAGTAACCGGATTATCGTACAAGGAGAGACAAACACCAGCGCCGTCCCAACGCAATTATTTCGGTTCCCAAGCCAATCTTCTCTCATATTCCGTTTCGCAAAAGAACGAACACGAATCGGTTTTTAATTTAAATTTTCTCATCACACTTTTTTTCTTCCGACTTATCTATCTTTCATTTCATATTTTATATATAAAATACCGTCTATAGAATACCGATATACAAAACCATCATCAGGCCGATACTATGCTATGGATACGAGACATGGGTCATGACAAAGAATTCACAATAAACTGGAGGTGTTTGAAATAAGAATACTAAGACGGATGACCACTAAACGAAAATGAGATATGGAGAAGAAGATATAATCTACCAACTTTTCAAGGAGGCACCTATCTCAGAATTCGTCAGACTACAGAGGCTACGATGGGCAGGCCACATAGTAAGAATGTCGGATAACAGACTACCAAAAAGGGCCCTCAATAGTAGGATGCAGGGCAGAAGACCAAAAGGGAGACCACGCAAAAGATGGGAGGATGGAGTGACAGAAGACTTGATAGGTGTCAGAACCTGGAGGAGAACGGCGTTAGATCGACAGTTTTGGAGGCGGAAGATAAAGGAGGCCAAGGCTCAATTTGGGCTGTAGCGCCATTGGAGAGAGAGAGAATACCGTCTACGAATAGAATGGTTCTAGAAAGGATATTCCTAGCTGATGTGTTCTCAATTTATTTTTTTTTTCAATATTCTACAAACCCTTCAAACAGATTAAATACATGTAATACACAGTTACTCAATCAAAAATTAAAAAAAGCATAAAAAAACATTAACATGTTTGAAAACAATTAACCATTGTGTTGTGTCAATCCGTAAATCCATAATCACCATAAGGTTCTAAACTTTCCACATTTTTTAAAACTCTCACATTTTTCTAGAACTCTCTGAGGCTTATAGAATCATTTTAAAAATGCCCGTAACTCCTGAATGCTTTGGAAAATCTTTCGGTAATTGCCAGAAGCCTTTACAAGGAACCAAATTCTTCCATGAAATTTTTTAAATTGCCAGGAGCTTTCAGAATTAGTTTGTAGATCGAAAAAGCCTTTAAACCACTGAAAACTTCAAAAAAATTGCCAGAAGCGTTTAGAAAATCTTTCACGAATATTTTAAAACTACCTGAGGCTTCCACAATCATTTAGGCTTCAAAATTCCATTGAAAACATTTTTGAAAATTGTCAGAAGACGTGTCGTATAATGTTTTCGTTAATAATCACTGTCGTAAAATAATTAAATTGGGGTTAGGTTATGACTAGATTTTTTCTGGTTTCTTGATTTTCTTGCCATTTTTTTGATATCTCAAAAACTACTTACTTATACTATTAGCGTTGCAAAAAAAAAACAGCTGCGAAACGTCAATTTGTACCAGAGGTATCAATTTGTGTCGAGTGAGCTATTAACTAACATTGTAAAGAAAATTTCTGAGCAAATAAAGATTGGATTGACATCATCAAAGTGAGGAAAACAAGTAAAGAAAATGGCTGGCAATACCTGAAATCGGCTTATCTCAAATTGCTGGTCACTTTATACTTGAAAAACTGGACGTGACTGTTTACCGTTGACCTGGATAAGCGGGTCTTTTTATGCCACAATAATTTTCCGGGTTTCCTTATGGAGAGCTTTAAAAAGCCCCCACGATCGTGCCAAGTGATAGTACATTTGTATTAGACTTTGGTGCGAGTTTTAAGCTTGCGTAAGATTGGCCATAAGCTTTTTTATGGTCAAATTTCCGTTCTTTTTTGTAATAGTCCTACGCACTTGAGTTCGTCATGGGAAAAAGTTTTCTCGAGCCAGCAAAAAAAAATTTGAATACTAATCGAAATTACCCGTCCCCTTTCTCGCTTTCCACTTTTTAAAAGAAAATTAATAACATCAGCACGTCTCGTAATCCCGTCACCCTCAAAAAATTTAAATGCGACCGCGAAAATGTAAAAATTAAAAGCATTTTTAATCGGAATCCACGTCCGGAATGTTTAATGAACGATCAAAGATATCCGAGGAAAAAGAAAGATTCTATCCTTTCATATTTATAAAGTGAACCATTTCAGTTTTCACTTTCAAGTTTCGATATTAATCTTTCAGTTATTCCACTCGAAGGTACTTTTAGAAGAAACGTATTTCTTGCAATCAGTAAACGTTAATTAAGATTGATCTAAAGAAATAATATCACTTAATATTGTCATTTGCGAGACACTCTGTAGCGTACCTAAGCCTTAATATTCCTTTTCTCCCTAAAGTCATAAATCTAAAAGGTGTCACGACCTACCGGTGTAAAGTTGAAGATTTGATATTGTTCTCGCAATGGTAATACGAGTGGATGCACCATCTTGCAGAAACCAAACAGTCTAAGAATGTTTTTATTAGATTTATGATTAGTCAAAAGCTTTGATTTTGTTTAAATGCTAAGTTTATTAGTACTACAGAAATTATTTCATTCAGTACTCTTGTCTTTTATTGAAAAAGTGGATCTCCAAAAGGAAATACATTTTAACCTCAGAACTAAGAAAATCTGTTAAAGTCAGTACAGTTACGTTCACAGTACGATTTTCTAGTTTTGCTACGAGAATTGGCAAAATTGTCATAAACTGTAATGTATCTCAAAAACCACTAAGCGAGTCATTTGAACTATTAATTTTCAGTTTTGTCAACATAAATTGAAACGTTAATTTAACTTTTTATGATAATATCTTTTTCTTTGCAAACTAGATGTACACTCAAAGCCACAACACTTAATTATTTTAAATGAGACACCCTTTATACTTTAAGGTTCTCGATTCTGCTTGTTAAGACCTACATATTGATTACTACGTGTTATATTAAAAGTCTGGGGTTTCTGAGAAATTTAGAATCAGATAGACCTTGCATAAGGTTGTACTGCATATACTGTAATTTTCAGTTTATTTAATATTATTTTAGCAGATTAGGATTAGCAAATCCTATCCTAACCTAACTATCAATAACCAGAACATTTTTTAAAGAAAAGAAACATTGACTAATTTGTATGGTTTAAATTAACGGGTTTTCGTAGAACAGAAGATTTAGTTAACTAAGTTTAGGTACTTGGATTTAGAAATCAAGTTTGGTGTTGGTATTTTAAATGGGACATCTTGTATATTTTAGAGTTTGTTAGTTGCAAACCTACGGTGTAGTAAAATATGTCCGTTATTTAAGTCTATCCATTAATTGTAGGCCTTATTGGTGCAAAAAAACGCATTTTATCAAATGCTTAAAACTTTCACAATAAATTTGATTTTAATTTGGGTTTTCGTCAATTTCCTAAGAAACCACTAACCGTATTTACTTAATTTTGGAGTTTTCAACGTGAACAATTCTCACGTAAAAAAAAACTCGTTATAAAGGTTTACAGGCCTACGAAACGTGCCCTTTACATATAGGACCAACCTGTAATAAAGTTTTCCGTTCCTTTTCTATATTTTTTTGTTAAGGCTCCCACAGGACCACATTCCATCGGGAATAACCGTCCATTTACGTGATCTGTTCCGCATCTAACACGTCGTAATAAATGTTTTCTGATTATTTACTTAGGGCAGGCAGGGTAAAATGCAGTCAAATGGAGGGCGAAATGTCTGATTGAAACTAATGATGGTCGTCTTCATTGTCAGTCGAAACGCGGTCTTATCGCATTTTGAAAACGTGACGGGAAAAACGTCGTCGTTGCCATCGGGGGGAGGCGGGCGGCGCCCCCTTCTTTTCGAATTCAATTTCGCATTAGCTGGTCCTGCAGGAACTTTTAAGTTATTTACGTAGTTGTACACGGAGGCCCATTTGTCTATGTCAGACGCGTCGTGCCACTGAAAAACTCACCCTTTGCCGCCCTACCCCCAGAGATGTAGGGTCAAAAAGTTTGTAATTCGATTTAAATTAATTTCCTTCTTGCTTTTGCTTGACTCTTACAAGTTGTACTCTCTGTAGGTGTTGTTAGTGGGACGTGCCAGATTGACGTTTTTGGAGTGGAAAGAAACCAGCTCGTCAATTTTTTACGATTCAAACCAGACGAAAAGTGAAAGTACAATTGTAATAAAAAAGAGAATAAAACCTTAAAAAAGGAGAAATAAGTCGTGCTACAGGTGATGACCGAATGAAGTTTTTACAGTCGGTTTATGACGAAAAGACGACAAGAGACTCCAAATAATCTAACAAAGACTGTATTTTTTAGCATTCCATCTCCATAATGACACAAGTAAAGTAAGTAAACTTTCTACTCTACAATAACGGAGTATAGGAAAAAATACCCTTTTTTTACCATAAAGCTACACATTCAAATTTCAAGACCTATCAAAGTATCATATAAAACTTTCTAACTCTTCATAGTCTTTCCTATTATCCTCTTTTATCAACTCACTATAAGTCTTAAATAAATGCCTTCTGCGCCATGTAATCACTAAACCTGCGCAGTAGCAAAACGAGGACAGAAACAATATGAACCCTAAATACACCAAGTATCTGACCAGTTCTCTGGTCAACAACTTGGATTTACTGTAAACGAAAACGATAATTTGTAACATTCGGATATCGTCAACGTAGCAAGTATAGTTGCCAGCTGCGGAACTTGTCACTTCCACCAAATACAAAGTGTTAAAAGTATCAACGATGATTTGAGGAATGCTGTCATCACCACGCTTTAAGGTTCTGCCGTTTCTTTTCCACACAACTTTGTTGTCTAGAGTTGATTCCGGACATACGAACGTCAAATGAGCGCCTTCTTCCAAAACTGAGTGTTTACGGTAATTAAAGCCTTTACCTTTGCCTACTTTCCAGCCTGAGTTACACAAAACCAACAATTAATGGTCCAAACAAAATTCAAGAGAGTACCTCGGTTAACTCCTTCAGAATCCGGGTTACAACTCCCCACACAACGATCTTCAAGCACAAAATCTGGCACAACAGACGTATAATTGCTGATATGGGGGAACGTAATCGATAATCTCAAAGATTTGCATGAAATCGCTGGTGCTTCATACAAATACACCTCGTTCGATGTCAGGTTTTCAGGTCTTCGGCCAGAACTTGATAATTTGATTCTAGTTACAAAAGACTGTTACTTTGAACGTTGTAATGGATATTTATGCAACCAGTTTATAAAATAGTGCAAAAGGTGTTTACCGGCACAAACCAGTCCTTTTCATTAAACCATCACCTTGTGGTCGTCCGCATGCTTGGCATGGTCCCCAGGGGCCCCATTGGGTTACTAGCTCAGCTTGGATTTTTAACACATCTCTTAAGTAAATAAACTCTAAGCCTTCTGAAGTTTTAAATAGATTGTTGACTGAGACGAAAAAATCGTCATGATATTTGGACCAATCAACAATGCTACCTAAAAGTTGAAATAAGTGTATTAAACAGGGTGAATACAGCAATCGAGTATTCTACATTAAAAGAACAAGAACAAAATCACTACACTATACAAAATGAATAAAACAAATGTATAATCTATTAATAGTGATAACTTTTTAGTTTGCGATAATGGACTATCCCGTACTTGATTGATAATCAAATATTTAGTTAATTTAATTCTAAAGTCAAATAAAATGCCTGTAATACAAAATATGTCTAAGTAGAGCTTATCTGGAAATCATCAATCTCAAAATATACCTTTAATAACTGAACCAAGACTAATAAGTAGAATACCACTACTTTGAGTATATGACAAAGTATTTTGTCAATACCAGAAAATCTCTTGTTGAGTCTTGCTTATATCTTGAGCAATAATATTCATCATTTAAATTTCATCAATATCACATAAAAAATTAATGGAGGGAATGAATAGAAGTACTGTAGCAAGAGTGTTACGACCTTTTACCTTATTCTACAGTATCAGGGCTATCCACGCTCACCTTTTTCTATAACATTTGATTCTTTAGGTAGAACAAAGTCAAGCAAGTAATTAAATTTTTCTTCATTAGTTTGATCTTCAAAATGGACGCAATAGTAAAACCCCACATCAGATTTATTAAACTGCTTGATTACTAAACTGTGTTTGAAATTGACGGACACTCTGTTCATTTCTACATCATTGTTCATATCCAGCTGGAAATTGGTTTAAACATTTTCATCTGGATGGAACAAGTATAGAGATTGGATTACCTGAACTTCATGAGGGCGTGTAAGTCCTAAATTCTCCACTTTGAACCAGTTTCTGGGTTGTGAAGTTGGTTCCTCGTTACAGTACCTACACCTAAGAATTAGTGTTTGACCTTCCAGAACATCCACCAAAGAATACAAATCTTCTTTTTGTGCGCTGACTAAACGATCTTTTTCACGACACTCTTTGGTTTCTAAAACGCTATTTGATTCATCATCCTGAGCATAAGTCAGTTGAGTTATAAAAATGATAATTAGTAGCAACTTAAACATTGTCATTGTGGTTTTAGCTTGGATGATAACTGTTCAGGTAATCATACTCCAACTGGTTTGCATTACCTATCAATGTGTCACTCACAACAATAGGTCAAGGCGTCACTCAGAAAAATACCTTCTGGACTTTTTTGTCACATTTTTGAAATAATAATGATATTGTTTGTTCCAAAATAGTCAACCGTACCAGTTCGGATGGATAGAACCAAATCGTCGACGTTGATCAAACCGACCAATCCGAAGCCGGTCAGTGTATTCTATGTGTGGTACACGGAATTGTGTCGTCGTTTGAACATCACCCCAGCTCCAGCTGTGAAACCGGCCAAACCGAAATGCCAAACAGTTCTGGACTTTGTCGCGGACAGGCTGAAGATCGAGGAATGGACGCCGGTACTTAGCGCTCTACGGCACGACACTAGTTTACATGTGGTGGCAGTTCGTAGCAGGATAGGGAATTGTCAGTTTTTACATGAAGTGGATACGGAAGACAAAGCCAAAAGTGTGAAAAGGAAGTACGGCAGTATATTCACCGCTTATATTCTGAATCAGCTGTTGAAGTCGATCTCATATTCATTGAAAGGCACCCAGGTATAAAGCATATTTACGTTATTTTTCTATTAAGTATGTGAGAAAAGTTACGAAATTCCATATCTACCATAATTTTAGACCAGAAAAAACAATCAGTGTATCATACTCTCATAAGTTGTGAAACACCCTTCCATTTTCTTTTTGTTATAGGTATTAACATACTTAGAGCTCGATGGACTGCCATTATTCTTGCAATACTTGGAGCCTCTACTACAAGCCTTAAAACGAAACAAAACCCTCAAAAACCTGTCCTTCTCCAACTGCTCCATAGAGGATTCTGGATGTCAACTTGTCTGCTCTTACCTCCGTTTCACGCCCAATATTGAAGTGCTTAACCTGTCTGGCTGTCACCTTTCCCCAGTAAGCGGCGAACACTTGGCCAAACTAATCAAGTACCAGCAAATTAACAGATACTGCGAAAGCTGGCATAGCTCGTTAAGATACGAAAATCCAGATGCTGGTAAAATGCGGGGTATCAAACGCATTACCATCAACTCTAATCCATATTTCGGAGATTCCGGTCTGAGTTTCATACTCGATGAACTGGAAGATGACTTATGGGTTAAAGCTTTGGATATGCAGCGGTGCGGTTTTACCGAAAACATTGCTGATAGAGTGCTGGACATTGTGGAATACAACAAAACTTTAGAAATTTTTGACCTGCGCCAAAACGAATCCCTGAACATCACCACCGTGGAAAA
Organism: Ips typographus; assembly: GCF_016097725.1. Taxonomy (NCBI): domain Eukaryota; kingdom Metazoa; phylum Arthropoda; class Insecta; order Coleoptera; family Curculionidae; genus Ips; species Ips typographus. The sequence goes on from NC_138429.1 coordinate 7,030,001, forward strand.
AATCTTAGACATTCTAAAACAACGTCAGCAATTTGGAGCACAAGGAGAATTCCAATGGTGCGCCACTGCCGTGACTTTAACCTGGTCCTCGGTGTACTCATCTACATCAAAAGCTTCATTTGCCACGTCCCACAATAATGTGGTGCACAAAACCAGGTCAGCCCCTATGAAACCAGCCTCATCTAAAGCCAGCACGGTAACATGGGATCCCACAGTACGTAAAACTAGAACAGTGGAAATGATCCAGCATAAAAACCATCTAACCCTGAACGAAACTAAAAAACAAGTCTTGGAGCTAAACGAAAAATTACAAAAAGAAATAGAAAAGCGAAAACAAATTGAGAAAAGGAACATGGAACTGCAAACACAGTTAAACAAAATCAAAAGGTGTAGTTTGAGCGCTGACCGAAACCAAACAAAACAGCAAAAAAATGACAAGAAAGCCGAAAATACAGTCATTAAAGCCAAACCAGACATTAGAACTAAACCGTTAGTAATCCGAAGAAAAGAAACTCGAAATGGTGAAAAACCAGTCCCAATCATAAACGGTTTCCACAAGAACGGTTTCAAAAAACCACAAGGTAACAAAAACGTCTACGAAATTCTGGAAGAGCTACTGAACACTGGACAACCTTTAGACCAAAACGTCGAGGAGGAAGTGCTCAGTTATTTCACACCTCTTAAACGAGACAAAACAGATGTGAATCCTGTATGCGAATCTATTTCGAATAGTCAGGAGTCGCTGTACAAGTATATGGATGAGCTCAAGTCAAAGGCGTAAATACTTCTTTTTATCTCTTATGTACTTTAAGATGAAATGTAAACCGGTTGATATTGCTGTGAACAGGGTATCAAAAGTAGAGGAATGAGCATTAAATATAAAATAATCGTATACTGGTTTTTTGTTGTGAAATTGCTATAGTATAGAGTGGAGTAAAAGCATTTAAAAAAAATACATTTAATTATAAAATAAAGTGTTACAGCAAAATGTATGATGTAAAAGAGACAAATGCATACTCGTTATGAAGAATTCACACTAGAATAACGGCTACATCAAAACAAAAATGGTCTGCACAGATATTTTCACTGTAAAGCAACATTACTATTTCGTTACACTGAGAGGTGTAAAACCCAAACTACCTGTCAGCGTAAATAAGTCATAGGCGTAGGGCAAGACAGGCAACTACCGGCATAAACAAAAATACGACGTCCCATGCAGCAACAATGACAAAATAAAGCCCACTCTCCACAACATAAATTTTTAATGGAATTCGCGGGGAAACAGACGGAGGAATGGCGAACTACACGCCGAGGATACTTTATGGGCGTCCGAAATAAGTAAGAAACGAATAAGGCAAGGCAAACAGGACGACCACGCTCGTAAAGAGGATAATAAGGCATGTTTACGACACCGGGAAACCGTAAACCTGGACGACCCCAGCCAGGTACCGGTCCCCTTTATTGAGTTAGGGTCTCCACTAATTGATAGATGGATCTGTGGGGTCGCAAATTGGAGCCCTATTTAATTTATTGAGTTTCTTCCTACTCCAAAATTAGCTGGTTTTGTGGCAAATGCTAGAACAATTGCGCAGTTCCTAGGTTCTATTTTTGTAAATACATGATTAAAAAAAAATCACGTTATACCTTTTTACTTTAATATCTAAAAGGCTCAACAATTAAGGTTTATCAAAGGAGGGAATAACACACAATTAACAATAAAATTATTTGCTTCTTGATCGCTTCTAGAACAAGATTATGTTTCGGCAGCAATTATTCCCCTTTTTAAGACCTATCCCCAGCCCCACTCACAATTAAAGTTTAATTTAGCATAATTATTTTCTTGTCAGTGTTGATTTGAGGTTTGGGAAACAAAAACTGGTTCATATTTTCATTCAGTTCTTCTAGCGCCAATTGTGCTTGGAGCCTAAAAAAACACGTTCTCAGTCACTTTTCTCCATTTTTTTCAAATCTCACCTCATAATATCGTCCTTGTCATTTTCGTAGATCTGTTTCAGTGTTCGGTAAACTGGAAGAATGTCGTCTTTAAGGAATGCAATCATTTCCTTTTCCAAACCGGTCAGCAACTGTCTGATAACGGTCACGGCAGCTCTGCGGCATTCTGGCGCTTTATCCGTTATAATAATAGCGTCAACGCACGTCAAAACCTAGGGAAAACTCTAATTATTAGTAAACTATAAAACAAATACAAAGAGACTTACTTCGGTAACGACAGTTCCTAATTTGTAGCCTAGAACCCGACAAATTTCCCCCAGATTAACCAAACTGGAAGCGCGCACTAAATGGTCGTCATCTTTGGTGCCTACCAGAAAAGTGTTTAACAGTACTGCTTTGTATTTTGGAGCCATTTCACCTAGAAGCCAAAGTTGTTAGTTTGTATTTGCCACTTATCCGAGTAAATACCTAAAGTTTTAGACACCCTAACCAACACTTCCCCCAGTTTGATGCGAATTTCGTGACTGTCGTCACTTTTTCTGGTAAAATCCGCATATTCATCGCACAATGTGTGTATTACAGTGTCGGTGAATATGGTGCACATGGTTGCTAACCCATCCACTGCAGTTAAATAAATAAAGGAGTCGTCGTCTGCTAGATTTTGCTAAAATTACAAATAAATTCTTACAAGATTAGTATTCAATTTACTACTCGCCGCATCTGCGTAAATCACAGTAGTTTTTACACATTTATTACATTAGAATTGAATCCAATTACCTGAAAATACACAGGATATTCTTATCTCTAACACTAATAAAATTTTTACCTGAAATATGGTCAAAACATACTGTTTCTTCTCCATCACATCCTTATCCTTTTTCTCCACCAATTTTTTTAAAGCCATAAGTCCATGCCCACGAACTGGCAACAACGGATCACCTATGTCTTCCAAAATCAAGTCCAACTTGGACTTGTTCTTATCCGTTTCACTTCTTTTATTAGTGTAACTGAAAATGTTTTTCTCAACTTTTTCAATCAAGTCGACCAACTCCTTGTGATGAGTTTCCAATTTAATTTTGTGCAGTACTTCCTTGAATACCCTAAACATGCTCAGAGATTTCTTTGTGTAGTTTGCTGATAAAGTATTCAAAACCATCATTACAGTGAACAGGGTTTTAAAGTCGTCGTCTTCAAACTGGGTTGTTCTGTGTACATTTGCAGCTACCATATCATCCAGAGTGTCTTTTAGGAATGTTATGATCTCCAAAGGGTTGTCTAGAATGTGTTTTTGCACTTGTCTTTTCTGTATCAAAGTTATAAGGTCACTCAACACAACCAAACTGGTTAAGTTCAGTTGTTGTTCATTTGTGGTTTGAAAGAGCTTTTTTCTGGACACTATACAAGTAATTAGGTATTTGAAGTACTTCACAGATAACTCAGTGTTGTTGTTTAGTAAACTTTCAAGACTGGCACAATAGTTTTGTTGCTCAATAATTGTTTTAAGTAAAATTTCTGAACCTTCTACTGTTAATACAAGATTTTTCCTGAATGGTAGTATGTCATTTTGAGCATCACAGTTTCCAAACATTAAACTATCAAACACTAAAATATCTTCATCAGTGTTTTTTAAATACTCTACAAGCACAGCTTTGGCTTCAGCGCAAGTGGTCTTAAAAATAGTCTCTAAACAACATTGATAGACTCTGAAAACTACCTCTAAAACTGGTTTTAGCAATGCAAGAGGCAAACAAGGGCTATCTGCATTTTTCTCCACAAATATTGCATGCACCAATCTGATACTCTGCATAATCTGGTCAGTATAACTACCATCTTTAAAACCTGCACCCTGTATAGTCAAATAAACCAGGCCTTGTAAAGCTCTTTTAACAAAAATCCCCCTGCTCAACTCAGCATCAATATGGTAAAGTCTTTTAGTACACAACACAAACAAATGTTCATTTCTGTTCTCACTATCTAAATATCTCACAATCTGTTGACATAAATTATCTTTAAAATCTTCTCTATCCTTACAACTCAACACTAACTTAAACACCACATCCAGAACTTTCCATTCTTCAGTATTTCCCTCCATCATCATGGCTACAGTGATGCGTTCAACTCCTCTAGGAGTCACTAAAATACCAGTCAAAGTTTGTGACACTTGTTTTCTAAACCAAGGAGGTGCAGTATTAAGAGGTATTGACATAGTTTCTTTTACATAACATGCTGAATGTGAGAGACTGTTCAATAAGTTAACAGCAAGTTTTTTATCATTTAACAGCGTTTCATATATCTCTTTAGAGGTAGTTTCTAATAGGGTTTTGTTTAAAGGGCAATAAGCTATTTGATACAGTCCACTCAAAATTGATCTCAAACAGTCTGGTAACAGTAAAGCTTTTAAATGGATGTTCTTCAAAAAGTGACAAAAAGCAACCAGGGAACATTTAAGTATGTTGTAATCCACAAACTCATCTTCCTTTTTGGTTTTACCAAAGATTGGTGTAGCATAACAAGGAATTTTTGGTAGCATTTTAGTGTTTACTCCTAGTTTCATCAAAGTGTTTACAGCAGTCTTTGTTGATTTCACTTCTTTTATGCTGAGTAGCTCTGAAAAGTTTGAGCTTGTCAAAATAGTGCCAATGTGGTTGAAAATGTAGTATTTAGCCAATAAATACTTCCATTTCCAGGTGATTTCCTTTGAAAAGTAGTGTTTAGTAATTGTGTGCAACTCAGCATTGATGGTATGATAATCCGCCACTTTGGAGTAGAGTTGCCGGCATGGTTTTTCAAATGGATTGTCTTCTGGTTTAAATAAGAAACATTATTAATGGATTGCACAAAACATTCATAAAAATGTTCTTTTATTGAAATATTAGGAGTCTTTTTTTACTACTTTTTGAAATGGAATATCTCAGTAACATGAAGAGCTAGAGAGGCCAGTTTTGGATCATTTTGTAGTATTTTTTATCCTATTTCTAAGTGAAATCTATAAGAGTTCAAATAAAAAAGTTACAATCATTCAAAAATTTAAAAAATGCCATTTTTGCAAAAAGTGCAATTTTGGCAATTTTTTATTTTGCTCCAGGAGGGTTCCAATGCACAGCAAATGGCATATTTATACCAAAGGACCTTAAATTAGATGAAATAAGTACAAAAAAAGCCATTTAAAATTTTTTTACGTCCTCTAGCGGCCAAACGGTGTGATCAATTAACTCATGGGGGGATATTTTTGGAAAGATTGAAATCTGCTCTCTTTTGTTTTCTATGACATTTTGACTGTAACTTGTCAAATAAGGGAGTAATTTAGGGTCAAAGCAATGTGTGTCAAAAAATACAAGGTTTGTTATTTTAAATTGTACAGAATTTGGTGTATTATTAAAACGAATATGTTTAAAAAATGTGTTAACAAATACATCAGCAAAAAAATCTAGAATAAGTATGAAATAATTAAAAATCCACATCTATTTCTTTATTTTCTTCTATTACCTAATAACTGAAGCAGTGGGCAGCACAATTTGCAAAAAGGTGTATAATCCCTAAGTACAGGCTAACTAGAAAAGTTCTATCAAATGATCAGCACTGCCCTCGAAGTGCATCATATACCAGCATATAATATAATAAAGACAGCATTTAATTGAAACTATGATAATCAAAATGTTTTATAGGTAACAGTATAATTTAAATAAATGTGGTAATTAAAAGCTGCAGAGTTTTATAAAAAATGGTTTTTACAAGACTAATGACTTACCAGCTGCAAACTCCTTATCCTCAAGAAAAGAAAAGTCACAAAATAAGGTCAATAATTCAGTTTTATTCATCTTTAAACAAACTCTTTCGATATAGTTTTAAATTTAACAATTTTACTATTTATTTTGTATTTTCAAATTTTAGTATTTACTTTTTAAGTTTATAGGTTAGAAACAAAATTCTTCTCTTTATCATCAGTCAGCTGATCGATCCAACCTAGGAAATCAGTATGGCCCAATCGAAAACGATGCGTTGTCTGACGTCAGAGCGGATGCTAAGGCAAGCAATATAGATTATTTACAGTAACATAACAACTGCTTGATTGATTAAGCTTGGGACAATTATGTTCTAATAAGATTGAACCGCCTTTTTTAAGAAAACTATTTTTTAGTGTAATTAATAAGTACTGTTAGAATACAATCAAGCAAAAATCTCTTTTGCAATTATTTTACATAAAATATTGTAACATTATAAAATCTATTTTGTCTACTTTCAAGTTGTTTTAACAGAGCAACCTGTTTAAAAAGTTTCCTACACATCAAACGGTAGCGAAAATTTGAAAAGACTTTCAGGCAAAACGAGTCTACATTCTAAAAGAGCAACCAACACTGCTCCAGCTCGTAGGCACGTGCCTGGCATGCATAACGATCGCACCTATTATATTATAGCAAATCTCATTTGTGACAATAATTTAAATGTAAATATATCCGGAATGTAGGTGATGACGAGGTTCAGTGTTGGAGTATTATTGAACAATCTTAACCAAATAGAAAAATGTTATTGGTTTAGTTGTGCAACTTGTTTCTCTTTGATTAATTTTTCTTGCTGTTTCTTCAACAGGTCTTCTATAGTTTCTAACCAAAGTTGCGCAATTTCTTTGGAGATTTTCTTAAACTTGTAGCTAATTTTCCCAGACTTTGTGTAATGGACAAATGAAAATGCAGGCTTCTTCTTAGTAGGTGATTCTATACATGGTTGACCTATTTCGTACATACTGATGTGTTTTTGATAGTAATAACTGTCCTCATTTTCCTATAAAAAGATTACGTTTAGATGACGAAAACTGATGTGAATTCCTCAAAGCAAACCTTGGTGAAGAGCATCACCTTAGAGTACAAATGAACACTAAATGTAGCATTGTCGTCCTGTTCGGACGAAACTACAAAAGTGTTTTTAAGCAAGTAATTCCCAAAACTGTCATCCATATGGCAATCTATAAACACCAAGGAAGGCACTATAACATATAAATTATGTTAGTATTTACAAAAATATGTAAATAATTACCTTTTTTATTAAATTTTAACTCATCAAATTTATTAATAGGCTTTAATAAATCGTCAACTGATTTTTGTATGTTACTAAAAACACTAACAACTTGAGTTACACGGTTAATAGGTTCTTCCAAATCCACATTATCCGATAATGTAGCTATTTCCTTTAACGCAATATTGTAGTCGCTTAATCTACTGGTAAGCATATCTTTTAAGTTAACTTCCTTCTTAAAGTCAGTCTGAAAATTAACTTTATTAAACAGCTTTTTGATATACCCTCAGGACTTACTCCCACTTCTGCTATTACTGTAGTTATATGGCCCAATTTATCAGCCAGGAACTCTTCATAAAGGGAAATGAGTTGGGTCTGCATAAAAAAATCTGTAAAGTACAGGAGATTTTACTAATAATCATTACTTACGTGTTTAGTAAAGCAGGAACTTAAATCTTCTATGGAATGAACTGATAGTAAATCACATCCAAATTTTTTTTGACATTCAAACAGTGCTTCAACCCGTTGAGTCAACACATCGGATCTTGCTTTAATAAGTTCAGAAGAGTGTCGTTTGATTGTGAATAGATATACCTGAAAATTGTTATTAAAAAAATATAGAATAGTTTGTAATTTCAAACTTACTGAAACTACACCCTTTAAGTCGTCAAAGTACTTTAATTCAGAGTATTTGAGGCTTTCAATCAAACTACAAATTTCCTGGCTGGAAAAAAACGTTTTGTCAGTCAAATAGTGGTGGAATAGTTAAAGATATACCTGTTTTTCACTGTTTCTTTGTTATCAGTTAACCGTTGGGTAGTTCTGGTATGCCAATCATCTCCTAGTAATGAGGAGTAAACGGTATTCCTAATTTCGACCAATTCTTCAAATGAGCTTGCTTGGTTTGTAGCGTGGTTGTCATTAGATTTGCGTGACGAGTTCGTAATATTTTCTGTATTAAAACATGTAAAATGGAACAAGCAACTATTATTTCTAAGATATAATATACAGGGTGTCCGGAAAATACGTGTACAACGTTTGACGACAGACTCCTGACGTCAAAATATGTCGATCTAAGCCGACTTAGTTATATCCAAAATTGTCTCGTTTAGCCGGTAGAGGGCGTCAAAAATTTGTAAAAATATTGGGTACAATTTCATTTCTTAAAGAGTATTGATAAGTGTATTCAGCAAGATGGCGGTCATTTTACACATTTGCTTAAGTAATGTTTTTGGTTTACTTAGTTTCTTACAATAAATAATTTCAACTTTATTATACCTACTTTGATGTATGCAGGTAATTGTAAATTTTTTTTTTCTGGCGAAACAGCTCATCCACCGGGAAATATTAAAGAGGTAAAATAGCTTCAAAATACTTCCGGTCACTCGACAAAAATATCTGGGTTGTCATAACGCCGTTCATATAAAAAATGAGGAGAAATGTTGACGTATTATATCACTTTTATAACACTTCCACTTATTTACAGCCGGTGACTATACTACTAGAAAACGTCATTTTATAGTATTAGTCTACATACTAAAATTCATTAAAATCCATTAGCAGGTTTTCACGTAATTTAGTAAAAAACCAATATTTTTACAAATTTTTGACGCCCTCTACCGGCTAAACGAGACAATTTTGGATATAACTAAGTCGGCTTAGATCGACATATTTTGACGTCAGGAGTCTGTCGTCAAACGTTGTACACGTATTTTCCGGACACCCTGTATATATCTTAGATATGATAAACGCGCTTTGGCAAATTATTATTACAAAACAATCGTCAATTATTAGCGTCCCGACCGATTTTATGACAATATAACAGGATTATCAATACTAAACAATAACCTTGAAGTAAATCCGTCAGAATCACAAATTTCTGAAAATACAGATATCATATGTATGCAGAAAAATAGACCCAAAATTAGTTAACTGCATATTTGTTAAGCAACAGTGCTTTCCTTACAAGAATGAGTTAAGGACACGCCTTCATTGATTCTGTTTTTTTTCTATGATAGCATCAATATGACAAGACGCATCGATGAACTACGATTAATAATAACTAATAAATACAACCAAACCCTAAAAAAAAACCAAAAGTTTATCAATACCCAGTAATATGACACTCCTTCTACAGCCCCACCTTTCTTTACAATTTTACCCAATAAACTGCAATTTTACGAAACCTCTTTAAGGTTTGTTACTTTCAGAAAAAAAGAATAATTTGACTTTTATTTACGTATAGAGGGCGAAAAAAGAAACATTAAACCCGCAAAGTTTTGAGAGGAATTTTTTTTATGCACAAATAATTTTTCTTTACAAATTACTTTTTATTGTTCAAGTATGACATTTGAATGACGACGTACAGTCCTATAAAACGGGCCGTAAAAATTACCCAATGCCCTAGCTTGTAAAATCATTGTTTCCGCCTTGTGTTTCCGCTCACATTAAACAAGAAAATACTATTGAATAACTTAATGAATAAACTTACCAACTAACTTTGTTACTTCTAATTCATCCTCTTTATTTGCTATAATATTAACAGCCTCGTTAATTTGTTCTGTAGATGATTTGTATGTTCCTGGTATAGGTTGAGGCATGCTTTTTTCTTCTTTCTTAAATTCTTCTAGTTCTTCAACCACTTCTTTTTGGTCTTCATTTTCTACAATAGTTTCGTAGTGATGATCTTCACCTATGTGATGATTGCTTAACTTTTTTATTTCTAAATCAATAATATCATCAAGTTGGTGTAGAACGGTGTAGAATTCATTCTGTGTTGATGTAGTGGTAGGAGTGTCTTCATCGCTGGATTGAACTGATATCTTCGGTGATTCATTAGTCACTTCTTCTTGGTCTGCCCTGTTGTAATTTTTTGGACCTTTAACCGAGCAAGGAAGCTTCTCCTTAAATGCCCCTTCTTCAAAAAACCGCTTCAACTCAGAAACTTTACTGATTTCACACATTATTATAATCACAAAATTGTAAAGATTGGGGTTGGTAATAACTGTTATTTGTGCGTGGATTTTCGCTTTTATATAGCCTCATAAGGTGGTTAATTTATTGAATTGAGATTAAATTATTTAAAAGCAGTTTATTAATGCTGATAACGTCTGTTTTTATGTCGTATTGTTCGATAGACTTAAAACCACCAATCACGACAATTAAACATATGTCATTTGGTGACGAATAATTAAAATAATCTTAGATTATTTTATAAGATACTAAGTTATCATTTAGATTGTGTTTTCACAGTGTAAGGTGAACCATTGAAATGTCATATGAAATAGATGAACAATTCCTAGGCTACTCTAAATTTATACAGGAATTCATGAAGCAAATGGAGGAACAAAGATTAAAGCCTGTTTTGCCAAAAAAGCCTGTCTTGCCAAGAAAGTTTGCGCCTGCCTATACCCCGGTCGACTCTTTTCAGGGGATCGGTCGTGTATGAGGGCCTCAAGATCTATAACCATCTGGGCAGAGAATATAGGCTAATGCCATACCCACAATTTCGAAGGGGGGTTAAGAGTTTTCTGATAACAAAGTCTTATTACAGCCTGGAAGAGTATTATAGTGATAGTCTTTAATGTCTTTGTATTTATTTAGTTCTTTAGTGTCTTTGTGTTTTTTTTTTAGTTAACTTGTATTTATTTAGCTTTGTACACAAGAACTCTGTTCTTTTTACAATAAAGCGTATTTTGATTTGATTTGATTTGATTTGATTTGAAAGCCGATATTAAAGAAAGAAAAGCCGATTCCTGCACCAAGAAAGAACCGAGAAAGCTATGCCGGTACCATCAGGAACGCATCCGATGATATTAAGGCAATTGAAATTGCTTCAGAAGGTATTAGTAGTAAATAGTTCACTTTTTTATTCCATTGTTCTGGCGTATCAAGAATCAACAGCGGAATATATCTATAAATAAAATCTATATTCTAGAACGTCCACTCATGAAACTAAAAAGATCAAAAACGTTTGCTACAATTGACAAACCATGCAGTCATAATCAGGAAGAAGATATGGCTCCTACATCTGATGAAACACAATTATTAGAAACGTAATACGTGAAAATGTAATATTTCAATTCATCACAACTTATATTTTCTTTAGGAACATCAAAAGCTTTACAGGGTCCGAAATACATCACTTGGAGACACTAAAAATTATCATTCCTGTAAGTTACGAATATTTTGAGTTACTGGAAAAATTTCAATTGATTTTATAGGTATTTATGATGGCACTTAAAAAACGTTTCGCAATTGAAACGAACATCAATATGGCAGCAATCGAATGTCTTGTGAACAGGTTAATTGAAGGACAAACGAAGTTTGTGTTGCATGATTTAAACCGGGCAGAAACTTACAAAGAAGTCTTGCATTGCTTCCGTACGAATGTAAGGTCTTATATTCCTTTGCCTACAATAAATGTTGTTTAGTTGATAATTTGGAAAACGCCATGTCAGCTTTTTATAAATGATTCTAAGAATAAGGTATCAACTAAATCGACAATAGATCAATTTGCTTTATATCTCTAAACTTGCCAATATCATGCTCATCGATCATTGGTTTAATCAGATCTTTCAGCATATTCATCTACACTTACCTGGTGCAATTTTGGTGTTGCCCTAAATTTGACGTTATGGTGAGAATTTCAAGTAAGCTTTTAGTCAGAAAACTAGATATTTTGCTTAGAAACTAGAAAACAGAATTTCTTCTCCAAGTAGCGGTTTTTGCTTTAAATCAACCACTGTCTTATTCTATATGGTAACTGATAGGTTTCCATTTTTGCACCAGTTGTCCACTATGTCTGGTTTCTCTCCAAAAAAACTACAGAGAAATCTACTCTGTACTAAATTCATCGACTTGTTTGTATACATTTAGAAATCACCAGGAGAGATACTCTATACTGTTCTTACTAAAAGCTCATTAATTTTGTAGGAATATCATTGTTGTTCTAAAACTATATATTTTTTTAGGAAGATCTCTTCTATACCTATCGTGGATTTTTTCTGCAAAAATGCTCATTATTCACATTCCCCATTACTCGTCCTAAGGTGAAACTGTATAAGTGCTTTTAATATGTGACGCTTACAACCATTGAATTTCAGACAAATTTTAGAACTGAAGTCAATTTAAGGCAATTCCTCAACGACCGAATAACACTTTATAAAAAGTTTATCTTACCAGTTAATTTAGTACCATTTAACTGCTATGAAGACACAGAACAAGTTCGTAGCCTACTGAATTGGATCACCATGGATGTAAATGAAAATCTGGAAATTTCAAAACCATTAACAATCGTTCAGGATACTGATCGATTTTTTGTGAGACAAGAAAGTTTGTTGATTATAGCTGTTAATTAACAATGAACTAATTAGTGCAGTTTACAGTACCAGAAGCATTTTTTACACAACCCTCAACAGTAACCAAGTACGGAAAATACTACCTGAACAACAAATTTATAGTGAATATGGATTTTGAGAGTAGCATATTGTGGGTCCATTTATTTACTAAAATAATGTTGTTCACCAAAGTATAACAGTTAACATAAAAACCTTTATTAAACATATTAATTATATTTTTCAGGAACTGAAAAAGAGCTACTTGTATAAATTTCACCTCAACATGGACGAGATTGGTTTTTCTCCGGCAAGAAACACTAAAAACATGATAGAAATTACACAGTACGGTAAAAAAGGCCCTTTGTTAACTTATCGTCTTGAAGGGCAATCTAAGGACATGGATAATTGGAAACGTTGTATAGAAAATATCTTACAAGAACAACAACAAGAGCTAAAGAGATGATACAACCTCAATAATCTTTATGAATCCAGAGTTTTGTTTTTTTTTGGAAATTTACTTTCGAACAAAAATAATTGAATTGTATATAATGTTTATAATACGTAAAGTACTAATATAATATTTTGTTTATTCCTACCACAAATTACATTAATAATATAATAATAATAATACCCTACTCCCAGTAGGGTAGGGTTCCATTTTCCACAGCTTCTTTAATTCTTAGTTTATGATGAGATTATCGCAAATGCTGCAATTGTAGACCCTCTGCAACTTCTGTAGGTTTACAGTTAACTTTCAGTAAGTCATCATTTCTCACTTTTTTTTCCATTTTTCACTGTTACTAAACTAAATTTGGTTCCAGTACACGCGCCAACCTTTTTGGATGCATTTAGCACAATTCTAAAAGTAACAATAGCAGCGGTGTAGGTTTTTCCTATTTATATACGCCTTGAAAGAGAATCGAACCTTGACTAATTTTGCGCGTTTTTAATCGCTTTTCTACTTGAAGTTAAATTAGTTTATTATTATCAGGTATTTTACGTTCGAGTAACTTTAAAGCGGTCGCGAAATTAAGGTTTTAGTGTTGTACCATCGTTTTGACTACGTAAAAATGTGCTCTGATCATTAGCGTTTCCAATGACTTAGCGATTTTTATAAGGTAGGTTAACAACATGTATACATACAGTACAAACAATAATATTTTTCATGCTCACTAAATTACACAGTTATTTCGTCATTGGTTTGTGTGATGCAGTAAAATTTGGTTTGTTGGAACTAAGCCAAATAGACCTACTACAAGGCAATGTTTTCAGTTTATTTGGTTTAAACCTTCAATCATGTTGGATGATTAAATGTTTGAAAAACGTTCTTAATGATTGTAACCTAATCATTTCTTATCACCTTATGAAAACTGATAACGTCCATAAACACACTTAGCCTGATATCTATGATAATAACGTAAAGTTCTCACTTTTTGTTTTGCTGTTAATGAATTAAATGTGGGTGTGAGTGTACGATACTACAAATGTCACGTCAACAGGGTATGGATCACCATATAACGTTCCAGGAAGTCGATCTCAGGCCAGATCCTACCCATGACAATGATGGTGTCCCCACCAGACCACAATCAACGTCAAAATTCCACAACTTTTTTAGTTCCGCAGTTAGAAAAACGTTTTCTAAAAAAAAGCGGAGACATACTACCGCAGCTGGTGACATTGACCTACTTAAGAACAGCATTTCCTTACCAACAAACTGCAGCCAACTCAAAGTATCGGAAGTTGATATTGAGTTATCCAACAACAACTCAATCCACCATTGTCCTTTTGATATAACTGGATACGGCCAGTTTCTTTTAATGGACCAGTTCCGGACCAACAAACCCAAAAAGATGACAATTATGGTGTTCCTTTATGAGAAAATCATCATATTCACTAAGGTAGCCTTTTTTTTAATTTATATGCAACTTGTATCTGAAATAATACTTTATTAAAGAAGCAACTAAACGAAGACTCTTTCTACTACATGGGCAGTTTGAAATTGGATCAGGTAGCTCTAATGCCTCAGGAAAAAAATAAAAAGAAATTAGAGCTAAAAGACCATTGGGCTAGCACCAAGTTTCACAAAGACGTGGTGATCTCTTTGGAGGCTCCCTCGGAGTATATACAAACCGAGTGGAGAAAGGCGATAGAGAAGTGTTTGTGGGGACAATTGCTTAAAGCTAAGAGAGAAGCTGACGATGGAGTGAGAAATACCTTCTGATCGTTAATTTTTGTTTTATACTTGTGTTTTGTCTGTTATTAGGCTGTGATTTTTAAGTAATATAATGTTTTTAAGTAAGTTTAACAGTTATTTTTTGTTATTTATGGAAAAAAAGTGTTTCAAAAATGTGTTCAGTTCATTATTTTACAGCAACTAGTCTGCAAAGGCTAAAATGGATATTTCCTTTACTTTCACTGTTTTTTTAAACTGTTCAAGATGTTGGTAATTTCCTGCTATTTCGAACTAAACTAAAAACTGTGTTCAAATTTGCTTACCATACAGGGTTCACCCTTATAGAGGTTAATGTAAATCTAAACGTACATCAATCATTCTGAAAATTTGCATCTTTAGGTAATGATAGAACGCTCTCTTGATCTAAAATAGTTCATAATTGCCAAGTTGCCGTTTGTATTAAAGAGTAGCAGCAACCTTGTTATTTTAAATGTATATAATTAGTGAAAATGAAAAAGCATTAAAAATATAAATGATCGAGGTTTCACATAAAAAAATGACTGGCGGCAAAAACATTAATTTTTAGCCACCCTGTATAATTTATATTCAAATTTCTTCCTAAGTTATAGTAGATCAGTTATCATTAACCTGTAACCAAAATGTCTTCTTTCTACGATTCAACATAACCGACTATGAACAATTTTAAACTTCTTTTCAACTTCTGAATAAGAATATACAAAGTGTTCCATTTAAAATACACAGCACATACAAGCGGCAACGTGGCAATGCAGTGACAAAACTATTTTAGATTGATAGAGAGATTCATTACCTAAACATGCAAATTTAGATCTTCATAATGGTCTAAGATCCACTGTTGAGCATCCTGTAGAACAGGGTATCTCAAACAATTGAAATACAATTTAGGAAACACTCACTAAATTAAAAACAACAAAAGAAAAAGAAAAAAATATGTAATTAATCACTTAGACATAAAGTACCTTACTAATAGTGTATATTGGAACTTAAGAACAACTTTCATCCTGAGCCTAGAAATTAAAAGTTACTTAATACAAACTACTAATTTTTAATTTAAAAAACTAACCTTTTCGACAGCAGAATGTAAGTTTTCAACAATGGCTCGTCCAGCTTGCTCCACCATCCCGGTAAACACACCTTCTTTATTCTGTAAAAGTTGAAAAGGTGTCCCAAATTCCAAAACGCAGCCCGCGTCCATCACCAACACTTTATCCGAGTCCATAATGGTTTGCAATCGATGAGCTATTGTCAGTACGGTGCAATCAGAAAATTTTCTTCTAATTGTGAGTTGAATCAAAGCATCGGTTTGCGGGTCAACATTGGCGGTAGCCTCGTCCAAAACGAGAATTTTGTTATTTTTGATTATTGCTCTGGCAAGACACAGAAGTTGACGTTGTCCCACACTAAAATTACTGCCGCCCTCAGAAACGATACTGTGAAGACCATTAGGCATTTCGGAAATAGTGTTTTTGAGTTCAACTTGATCTAAAGCGCTCCACAAAGTTTCGTCGCTGTACTCATCAAAACGATCCAAGTTTTTACGCAGAGAACCAGAAAATAAAACTGGTTCCTGCGGTATAATTGCTATACTTGCTCTAAGACGTTCTAGTGAAACTGTTTCGATATCCACGTCATCAATACATATTACACCTTCGTTTATCGCAAGACGGAATAAGGCAATAATAATAGAAGATTTTCCAGCACCAGTTCTACCCACTATACCAACTCTTTCTTTGCCCTGTATAGTAAAGGTTAGATCTTTGAGTACGTTAGGTTCTTCAGGGCTGTAACGCATAGACAAGCCCTTAAAGGTGATTTTTCCATCTAACGGCCAATCTTTTGATGGTTGCTTCGACCCACGATTCGGTTCAGGGACAACGTCCACGTACTCCTTAATTCGTTCCACGGAAGTCATTTGATTTTCCAGTTCGCTCCATTGCCGAATACACATTTGGAACATTCCGGTTAAAGCCATTGACTGAGTTATCGATAAACCAACAAACCCACCAGGAGTATCTAAAACACAGGCAATCGAGAAACGTTTAAAACCCCAAATAAACTTACCTTTTGTAAACAAAAAGCTCATGGTAACAAAAAATATATAAATAGTGCAACCAAAGTCCAACCAGAACCCAAAAGTCCGACCCACAGCAATAAAAATAACAGCAGGAGAACTGTTACGGTTTTGTAACTTTTCAAACTCTTTACAAAGTACAGCTTGAGCCCTAAAAGCCCTTATGGTAGTTAAACCTTGTAGAGAAGCAGTTAAATGGGAATAAACAGGGCTTCTCGCTAAAAAAAGTATTTTCAATCATTTCTGGTTAGGTGTGTAAGCATACAACTTACTGATACTTTCCACTCGCTTCACGTCTCTACTAGTCGCAATGTAAACCACCCTCATAAAGTAAAATATGAATAAGATTACTACAGTGGGTATTAGCATCCAAGGATTGACGGTGGCGACTACCACAGTGGTGGAAATTACTGTAAGTGCACCCTGTAAAATAAGAAAAGTGGCAAATGAGCTAAATTTTCTTTTCTACCAAGTAGAAAGGAAATTTAAAAACTCACCAACACTATTTTTAAGTAAATTCAGTGTAAAACTGCTTAATAAAATTAACAATTATCGGGGGCAATACCAGAAGAGCTCAGATTTAGCCGGATAATTTTTGTGCTTGTCTTAGAACACTTTCTTTTCGGTGTAACAGCACGAGACCTGTTGTAACTAAATCACGAGAGCGTAGCTCGAGTGATTTTGCCAAACAGGTCGAGTTTTGTACCATAAAGAAAGTATGAGAAGACAAGCGGAAAAATTATCCTGTTCAAAATCTGAGCTCGAATGGTATTTGATAAGACAATTCCATGAATATAATTAATAATATAATAAGACTGCGACTGCCTTGTACTGGCAGAAATACATTTTTCTGGTTCTTTTGATTTTCTGCTGTAGAACTCTATCCGAAGCGAGCCATAACCAAAACAATACAACAATACGAACAAACATCAAAAATTGACAGTGCCAGCAAAAACCTCAAGGTGAGACATTGCAACAATAGAAGTTTAGTGAAAATCCGTGGAAACGATGAAATCAACAGCAAAATTTATCCGATTTTTTTATCCGCTAGCAAACTCTCTTCCTTCCTTATTAGCCGATAGCAAACCGTGTTTTGATGACGTATATATGGCATTTTTTGTACATGAGTGGAATTGTCGGGGGCAATACCACAAGAGCTCAGATTTAGCCGGATAATTTTTGTGCTTGTCTTAGAATACTTTCTTTTTGGTGTAACTGCACGAGACCTGTTGTAACTAAATCACGAGAGCGCAGCTCGAGTGATTTTGCCAAACAGGTCGAGTTTTGTACCATAAAGAAAGTATGAGAAGACAAGCGGAAAAATTATCCTGTTCAAAATCTGAGCTCGAATGGTATTTGATAAGACAATTCCATGAATATAATCAATAATATAATAAGACTGCGACTGCCTTGTACTGGCAGAAATACATTTTTCTGGTTCTTTTGATTTTCTGCAGTAGAACTCTATCCGAAGCGAGCCATAACCAAAACAATACGAACAAAAATCAAAATTGACAGTGCCAGCAAAAATCTCAAGGTGAGACATTGCAACAATAGAAGTGTAGTGAAAATCCGTGGAAACGATGAAATCAACAGAAAAATTTATCCGATTTTTTTATCCGCTAGCAAACTCTCTTCCTTCCTTATTAGCCGATAGCAAACCGTGTTTTGATGACGTATATATGGCATTTTTTGTACATGAGTGGAATTGTCGAGAATAAATATTTTACAAAATACAAGAAATTATTTTTTGGTCATAAGAAAACCTTCTTTTGTTGATGAAGACTTATTATTGCTCCTGCTTTAAGTTCTTCCACTTTTAATTAATTAAATATGTAGTTTAAATCATCAGAAGCAAATTAATATAAGTAGTAATCAGTTAGGTATTTTTAATGTCAACAGTTTAGAAACTTAAAATTGATTTTCTTCTTGTCTTCTCAGACTTAAGCTCTGTTGACACTCACCTGAAAAGCATCTAACATAGTAGCAGGTAAACTCTCATCCACTTGGTTCATATCATTTGAAAATCTATTCAGAATCCGTCCAGATGGGTTGGTGTTAAAGAACCGCATAGTGCCATAAACAATCTTATCAAACATTTTATTATGCAATGTGGTGGAAGCCGTCATGGCGAAGCGGAAAAAACAAATGGATCTGCTTACAGTCAATGCTGCTAACGCGATAACAAGAACGGTGTAAATTATTACGGCTAAATCCTCTGTCATGTATTTTAGCCACAATTCTTGAATGGGTGTAGTTGACTGGACAGTGTTATTAGATGTTTGACTAATCTCTTCGGCGTTCACCCTTTAAATTGGAATTTTAATTAAGGTTCAATGCAAAGAAAAAATAGTCAGGTGACTTACCACCAGGACACAAAGTAGTCAGAAAGACCTGCTATACTCTGAGCCGCGATGAACATAAGCAAAATCCACAAAGCTTTACACCAGTGGCCACCATTTTGAAAATATATTCCGTATACCCCAAAAGCGACATTACCAACAGCTTTGCTTTCCTTGTTAACTGTAGGCGCTTTGGGGTTCGTTTGCTCTTTCTTGTCAATCCCTGTTTTGCTACTATTGATTTCCATCGCAACAGTCTCTTCCTCAGAAGATTCCTCTTCAAGTTTTTCATTCAATTCCACCAAAAGTTTGGCATACTCATGTCCTGAATCGTGGATTTCCTCAAAAGTCCCTGAGAACTTCACCGTCCCGTTATCCAGCAAGTAAATTTTTCGAGCATATCTCAAATATTGCAGTTGATGCGTAACTAAAATCACGCATTTATCGCTTAAGTACCGCTGGATGCACTTTTCGAAAATGTGTTTTCCTACATGCGTGTCTACGGCAGACAGAGGATCGTCCAGAAGGTAAATGTCAGCCTGTCTGTACACAGCTCTAGCCAAATTAATTCGAGCTTTTTGACCGCCGCTTAGTGTCACTCCACGGTCACCAACTAACGTCTCATCCCCAAAAGGAAAAAGGGCAAAATCTCGCTTTAAAGCGCATACCTCGACGACTTCCTCATAGCGTTTATGATCAAACGGTTGTCCGAAAAGTATGTTTTGTCTGATGTTACTCATAAAAAGCCAAGGCTCTTGCGAACTGTAAGATATCTTCCCTAGAATTAAAAATATACTTCATAGAAAATGGAAAAGTTTAGTTAGACCAGAAATACATTTGACGAAGTTGAACTTATGGTTTTTAGGTTATTCTGGCCTTATTACAGAAAATTAAATTTGGAATTCAAGTAAAAACGCCTCTAAACCGATTATAACTAGTTTAGCCTGTATAGAAGCGACATTTGGTTTGAATAGAGCTTAATTAGACTGATTTATATGCCTTAACTTTTTCTATTGTTGTCAAAACGTCTCCAAACCTAGAAGAGCAACAGTGCTCCGTCGGGTCGTTCCCTGCTGATAAAATTCTGGTGTTTTTGAGAGAATATGGCGGTCCATCATCAGTGTTATTTGACACTGATCAGAAGCTCTTTAAAGTGACACAACACATATTTAATATTTTTTTTCTAAATGGACTTCTTTCAAAATATATTAATATATCATTGTAAACCCCCTGATGCATTTTTATAAACCATTGTTCTACTGACAAATTTTAAATACCAACTCTCCAAACGTTTTACTTACCATTAACATGTAGGTCGCCCTTTAAAGGTGGAAGTTCCCGCAAAATCGCATATAGCAAAGTGGTTTTTCCACTACCAACTGGGCCCACAACAACTGCCATTTCTTCAGCTGACACGTGCATTGAAACATCTTGAAGTGAATAATCCTCAAACTTTTGATTCCACTTGACGTAAACATTACTTAGCTCCACTAAGTTATTAGAAAATTGGGAGAGTTCTTTTTCGTCTAAGCCATTTTGTAAAGACAACGCCTTCGAAGCAGTTTGCTGATCAATTTCTTCTTTCATCAGAAAATCTGTGATTCGTTTAACGGATATCTGAGCTTCGGCTAAATGAGTTGCACCCTCTGGTAAGCGTTTGGTTAGGACAGGTCTAAGAATAGTATAGAAGGAGGTGACCACATAAACAAATTGGGCAGTGATAACGTTCCCAGTTAGTACGAAGATAATTATAGACACCCAAATGGCCATTTTTGTTACAAATAGTTGGAAAGAATAGACTAAAGCTTTTATGTAAGAGTTCTTCCTGATTTGTTGCATTTCTTTCCTAGTTTAGTGATAAAAAAAAATCAAGATATAGTGTCTTTAAAGGAGATTTAAGACTTACCATCTGCTAATCTCCACCAATTTTGTAAAAGGTTTTTCCCATGTGTACATTTTGATGACTTGAATGGCAGTAATAATTTCGTTCATCAGGCGGATTCTTTCATCAGTTTTAAGTGCAGTGCTCATTCTAAAAATTGATGTCATCTTGCCCAGACCCACTAAAATTCGATTTTTTTTAAATTCTCTCCCTACTTAATTAACAAACTTATACTTACTCTGAATGGGAAAAAATAACATCAAAAAGAAAACCCCCGCCATACCGCTAACTCCAACATAAACGTACAAGAGCACAATAACCACCACCATTTCAACAGGTCCCAACCACAGACTGTGTATGTGTTTGACTGCATTTTCAAATCTCGTCACATCATTAGAAATTAAATTCACCATTTGACCGATATTGGTTTCCACTAGAGAGGAGCGGCTCAGTTTTAACGCTTTCCTGTATATCAATGCCGTGGCCGCTACTTTAATTTTCACCCCCATAATCAACTGGTACATCATAAAATTATGCTGACAAAACATCACCAAACCTGGTGAAAGCACCATAAGAGCTGAATACAAGTATGCCTCATTTCTGGTAATGGTGTTGTTTGGTTGGTAGTATTGCAGCAATTGCGATAAAATTAAAGGCTGAGCCAGTCTAAAAACAAACAATATTAGGTGTTATGCTGTGTTATTTTGATAAAAATGTGTCGATTTTCAGATAGATGATTTTTACCTAGCTTGGGTGCTTTAATTTAAAGTTTTAAGGGTGTGGAAGCCCTGATTTTATTACTCGAATCATAGTAAAGAGTGGGTACTACCTGAAAATAAAGACAACAGTTTGTAATAAACATTATTTTAACAAAATAATATAGTTATTTACGTTTAGAAGGCCAAAAGTAAAGAGTTATAGGGATTAGCTTTAAGTGCGTAGTGCTTTATTTTATGCTTTGAATTTAGTTTGTTTACTTTTTAGGCATTCTATCCTGAACCATTGAGGTTTCAGCTGTCTGTTGGTCTTCATCAGTTACACACCCAGTATAGCGTTATGCGTAAAATCATTTTTCATTTGTTATCAAAAACAGTTTTATTTTTAAAACTTATACTTTGTGAAGCCTTACCTGGCACAAAGCTCGGTGAATGACTGCAATAAAGCCAACCATGCAATTTCCTTTCCAAACATTCTAAAAATGGCTCTCCACAAAGAAGGGTTTTTCCTATTTAACTGCTTTTCCCATTGCTTTTCCAATTGGTCTCCTAAATATGTGGCCTCATGCTGTTTCAAGCTTGGATACAAATCTTCTTCCACCAAATCTTTGTGATATCCTTGGTAAAAAAGGGGAAATAGCCATCTAAACAAAATTCACTGTTAATTTATGTTACTAACATTATTGAATTATGGGGTACTTACGTGAAAAACAGTTTTGAAAATAGATTTGCTCTCATGAAAGGATGAATTTTTTCAGTTTTATCTAACACAGTGTTGTCCTCCATGGTTGCCTGACTTGAATAACCATAGCAAATTAGCAAATCAAATCCTTTCAAATTTATTTCTACACAAAATGTAGTATTTACTCAAACCAAACTTTAAATAATCTTCCAAGATTTTTTATCACATATTTTGCCACTTCTGAATACAATAATTACTATCTGATGTGTTCATAGATTAAAAGGTATTATGACACTGTAAGGTCAGTCAAGTGCGTTTTAAATGCATATTATTACACAATATTACCTAATATATTTTTAACAAAAAACTACAATTTGAAATTAGTGGGAGTGCCATACTAAAAATGAATAAAATGTATGACTAATACAGTGTAACTTGCCTCACATAAATACATAAAAATAAGTATTTGAAACATGTAAATGATTGTGGGTAATAAAATAAAAAAATTGCAATACAAAACTGACCTTTCTATTTCCTATAACCCGACAGCAACCATACTTTCTTAATTTAACATCACTTTTCCCATATTATTGATCTCATGTTTTCATTTATAGCAACCTTGAATTTAATTTGCACTGATAAAGCTTTGAAAATCAAGCTTTTTTCAAGCTAAGTATCTAATTTGTGTATAGCAGTATATTAACAAAATAAGACTACAGAATGGGTATTATAAAAATTGTTATAATTATTCAATAACAAAACTGAACAGTCTTGCCAGTGTAACAGAGTCAAGATGCACCACTCTTTCATACATTCACATAATCTACCATAAATTAAGCTTAGTACAATAAATTAAAGCTTATACAGGTAAATATTATATACAATTAAAAATGTTAGAATACTCTAGGATACTGCAAAGTACTATCAGTTTTGTAGAACAAAAGAACTTTTGAAAGAATTTAAAGAACCTCCTGCAACTCTAAAAGCATACAGTCCAGTCACCAAAACAACAGCATACAAAGGCACTAAAGTTGCTGAATAAATTTCATAACGATTAAATAAAGTCAAACAAGATGCAAGTAAATGTGACAGTACCACATATCCTACTTGTGCCTTATTCTTATTATCACATCCATTGAAAAATATCACACTCCAGAATGTGTGCAACAAAATAAAGGCTAAAGTTGTAGCAGAACTGGAAAGAAAAAACATTTCACTTCCCCTTTTTAGTCCCATAGTACCAGGTCCAATAGCATCAGCCAATATGTTGACTAGAGAAAAGGCTCCACTGATTATACCAAATCCAAGTCCGCTCACATAAGCTAAAATGTGCTTGTTGTCAATTAAAGTGGCATGATCATCGGTGATTTTCATTAGGCCGTTTTCAGCTTTGCGTAAAATGCGATAGATTAAATAGCGGAAGGCTTCTTGGAAACATATTGAACAAATCAGACCGAAAACTAAATACTGTCTTAAAGGTATCACTATAAACCACACCACAGAAGATAGCAAAAGGGACAGTAGCCAGAAAAACGCCGCTGCTATGAGGATGATAATCCGAACTGGGTCATGGACTATGGTGAACAGGAACATTGCAAAAGGGGCCCCAAACGCCAAGAAGGCACAGCCGAAAAACTCCATGACAGTCATCTTTTTATCTTACTATTTTTAATAATGGTTTAAATATACAAGTTTGTTACTTTTTTACTAAACTGGAACTACTTAAATTTGAGAAAATATCAAAGAATTATAAATATTTTAATTTACCAAATAATTGATTAGTAAATACTCTGTCAAATGTCACAAATAAATAAGTAAACATCAACGTCCTGCGTCAGATCCATATTCTCATTAGTCACGTGATTAAGAAGTACCTTGTTTTACACTTTACCACATGATTAACTATCACAGTCAAGATCTGATTTCGAACGTGGTGGTAAACGTCAACTGCGGCTGACATTTTTTAAATTTTTGTTTACTTTTCAAAAAAGTAAACAACCAGTTTTTTGTTTGAATTTTTAAAAACTTTTTCTGGATAGATTCAAGCCAAAATGAAACTTGAAAGATCATGATATTTTTTTTTAAACTGATACCAAAAACCACGTGGACTGTTGATAAAAATTATTGAGAAAGTTTTGTGGTTTGCGTCTCATTTCGATTTGGTTATTGTGGTATAAATCTCGCTCTCTCTATTACAAAACTCCAAGGGCAACTCAAAGGGCATTGCACTCTGTTTTTGCCTTTGATTTGGAAGGGGAATTAATTCTGTGTTGTGGGAGGCGGAACACAGATAAATGATATTTAGGCGATAAAAGTGATGACATCACCTAATAATTTATTTACCAATAATCAATGTATGAGTAACATCCGAGATATCGTAAATTAAAAATGTTTGCATTATAATATCACAACACTCCCAATATGGTAAGTAATCTGCAACTCACACTATACTTAACAGTAAACATTTATTTTTTAGTCAGGAACTGTTAACATCTGTGAAATAAAAGATGAAGTCAAGCAGGCCCTTAGGAATTTTCGTTTTAAAAAAAATAAAGATACAGCAGCTTTAATCTGTAAGTACTACAATATTTGTTTCAGTTAAGGTTAGTGGGTGGATATATTTGTCTTTATACAGTGAAAGTGGACAGAGAAAAGCAACAAATCTTCATTGATGAACAGTTGGATGATACAACAATTGAAGCCATACAAGAAAATCTTCCAAGCCACCAGCCCCGTTTTGTAATTCTATCATACAAACAAGAACACAAAGATGGAAGAGTGTCCTATCCCTTGTGCTTCATTTTTTTTACCCCTCGCGATAGTCATGCAGAACTTCAAATGATGTATGCAGGCTCAAAATTGGCTTTGCAAAAAGAGGCAGATGTTTCAAGGGCCTATGAAATCCGTGAATTGGAAGATTTAACAGAAGAGTGGTTGTTAAGCAAATTAGGAAACTAAAAAATTGTACTGTAATATTAGGACAGTGTATGTGCTTAATAGATGTAAAAATAAAATCCAATAAGTCATTGTAATTTGCTATTTATTGTCTACTATTACAACATTATTTACAGCACTGATAGACAAAAACTGTGTAAAACCTAACAATAAATTAGCATATTCTTACAAACTACAGGAAGTTTCAGTTCTAAAATTTCCATCAATTTGGAATTTTAGAACCGAAATCCTTAAACAGAACTGTTCCTGCTTGCTGAAAAGATCTGGCTGTGGCGCTATGAATCTTGACTACTCTCTATGCAATCAACACGTAAATCATTCTGCAATAAACAGATTAATGTTAGAGATTTCGGTTCTATAATTGCCTTAAAGCTATATTATGAAAATATCACTTGTTATATGAATATGTATAAAAACATTTAAAGTAGAAAGTCAGGCAGTTTCTACTGGTAATCTTTCCAATGCCATTACATACCCATACAAATAGTAGAAGAAGGAAATTAAATAGAAGGCAAGCTTGATCCAACCTTCTCTCTGGCACAATGTTAACTGGTCAGCATTCATTATACTGGTCGGGTCATAAATGCCCACAGTAGACATCACTGGCCTAGTCCGATATCTGTTTATATGGTACAGAATTAAAGGTAAGTTTATAAAGAATGTTAACCATTCTCCAGAAATTGCTAGCAATACATTAAAGAACATGTGCAAGATGTACTCAGGCAACACCAGCTGAAAAATAGTAATTAAAACCTGGACTTTTCATTGTAGTCAACAAAACCTCACCGGGTTTAGGCTGTTACATTGATCTATAGGATTTTTGTAGTCGGTTTTCAGTTCATCAATGGCAATCACATGGAATAGGGAGAAAAATATGAGAAACGCGTCTCCGATTAGTGCTATAATATAAGCGAAAGCGGCAAAATTAAACACCATGTTTGTACTGTTTAGTAGACCCTAAATACAAACGCAGTTTATGTTGATATACTAAAGTAATTGGGATTTTTCTAATAATATCGGCAAAAATTTTTACGGTGCATTTGACAGTGACAATCAAGTTATCACAAGATTTTAGGTTAAGGATTATGTTTACGTTTCTCTTCTTCTCACTCAACTTAAATACTTTTGACTTTTGACAACGTTGGTTTTAATAACCATCGACATATAAATCTAGTCCCAATTAGATTTAATTTTTAATTTAACTGAAATTTGTTTTTACTGTTGTGTGTAGGATAAAATGATAAATTCGTATTGAACATAACAAACTTAGAAACGATAAATAACATTTAATCGTTAAAATCAATCCTTAGAATTGTGGACGTTAACGATGAAAATTAATAGCTCAGACTTAAAATATTCTGCCTCTATTTTCAATGAATACGGTTCGGGGATTAAGCCAACTTTAAATGATGTGTTGGGTTTACATTCAAAACAAACACGTCGTCGAAATGTTTAGGACGTATTTTGAAAAGTGTCATACTAAAGCTTTCTGTTTAGTAAACCAGGCTGAATGTTGTTTTACAAACACTAGGTAATAATAATAACAACAGAACGGGCTCGTTTAACGAGTCATTTTTTTAAAAAAGTACAAACTCGACCTGCACTCTGATGCACGTAGGAAAAATTAACACTTTTGGAAAATACCAAAACAAACTGTGTGGTACCTAACTCTCTTTATAGTGTATTTAGAAATTGGGAACAAATATAATGAGAAGAGGGTGTAATAAAAATCGAAATATCAAAATAACGGCCACACGTACGTGGAGCAGCAGCCGCACATTCCAGACTATTAAAAGCGAGATTTATAGCCACGAAAAAAGTCAGCCTCTAAACGTCTACAAATTGTTCAGCCGGTAAATGAGCCCCATTTGTCACCCGGCCTAATACACCAAGTCATTTCCAAGTTAATTTCGTACACCCGGTAAATCTGTATTGTTGACACGTTTATTAGTATCAGCTGAGTGTTTATTTCCACTTGTCAGGGAATTTACGCTAATGAAATTGAAACGAGGAAAATCCTTTGCATATGTTTCCTCATTAATAATAATTTATTTTTATTTTTCTTCTGAATAATTGTGCGATAATGATAAAAGTGTGATAGACAAACTATAGTGTGTACTGCTTGAAAATACCTATACTGAACAAATTATAAGTGTAATAAAGAAAGAAAAACTTTGACAATCATTGAACCAGTCGCTATTTATTGGCAGTTGTCAAAACAACAAACCCTTTTTACTCATTCCAATACTATAACAGATATTAAAATGCTTTTTAGCACCATACTAAGGTAAGTCTAGATTAAATAGGATATTTTACGCTAGAATTGAAAATACCTACGATTTTTTTTTGTTTAGAATGCCAAATAGGACCGAACATAACATAGTGTCAGCACCACCTCTAGTAAAAATCTCCCCAAAGCAAAAGTTAGCTTACGGCTTGGTAATGGCGATATGCTGGATAGCCCCGCCCTTAGCTACAATCAGCGCCATCCCTTACATGCGCAACAAAAAGGAGGGCGGTGGTAAGGACAATGAACAACCCCCTGAAGAATAATTGTGCCTACTAACGTATTCAACTCAATGTTCAGGGAGTTATTCAAATAATTTAATTTAGTAATAAAAAGGTTTGCAGTGTGCTTTTTATGTTTTTTATCTATGGATTATTTAAGTTTCACAAGTCTTGAAATTTTTTTTTATGCATGTGAATGCACAATTTGAAAACTTTAAAATGCGGAAAATTAATTAAACCTACTTCATCTTTTTGGTACCCTCTGTATATATTTTTAATCATCATCATCAAGTGAATCTTATAGCTTTGGCTTCACAACCTACAATGGGATGAGGTAACAATAGACAAGGTAGTAAATGACAAACAGATCGACATCACATTGATCGACTTATTTGAGGTATGTTTTCTCGTTTTTTAACATTTAACTTCTGGTACACCAAGTAAAGTAGGTTATTCTTGTAGCTCCTGAAGATGGTCATTTATGTGACCGAAACTTGTTGAGCAGACCTTACCATCTAAGGTCATAATAAAGTATTGTGGAGAAGACTGTTTGTCATTTCCTTCCTTTCGTACTCTTGCGACTCCACTGAAAGAATATGGACTACTACTTCTTTCTGAAGGTAGTAAATGTTTTGACTGTAAATTCTACTTTATTATTTCTCACAGTTTTTTATTACAATTTATTATAATTCTTGTCATATCTTAGATAAGATTGCTGGGGAGGATTTTTTTACCAAAATTTAGCCAAACACATATTTGTGGTGACAGCACCAAGCTGGAAAATATGTAGAAGTAACTTAAGGTCTGTTCGCAGAGAGAATCTCCAACTAGTAGTCAGAGAAATAGATACATCCATTGGTCACAAGTCAGAATACGTCCTAGTCACGTGAGCATTCAACCAATAAAACTTGACATATACTGTTTCTGAGTTGTAAACCAGTCAAGGATTGCTTCTGCGAACAAACCTTTAGTGACCTAATAGCACTCCCCAGTTTGACAGGTCATAATTCTGGTTCTAGGTCAGTTACAGAGTGCATTTTTTTACTAAAATATAGTCAAAGAAATAAGGATTCTTGACCACCCTGTAGAACGTCTGTAAAAAATTGGTAGTGACAACACTACAATGCACTACTAGAATCCACCACTTTGACAGGTCAAAACTCTGGTTCAATGAGTTACAAAATGGATTTGTTTTTGTTTACAAGAACCCAAGAGCTTAGTGTCCTAATAGCACCCACCACTTTGACAGGTTATAACTATGATACTAGGACAGCTACAGGATGGATTTTTTTAACCAAATGATAGCTCAGAAATGGGGGTTTTGACCACCCTACGTACAGTTTTAACACACATTTGTAGTGACGGTTATAAGCTGAAAAATAAGGAGTAGAACCAAACTTATAGTAGTTGTAGGTTGTAGTATCCTAATAGTACTCTCCAATTTCACAGGTTCTGGTTACAGGGTGGATTTCTTATTCAATTTAATTTTTTTTTCTGTCAACAATCAGTATATTTCAGATCACCCCGTAAAGTACTTTAGTTGTTAATAACCACTTGAAAAAAGTCAATTTGAGTGATTAGAATATCCGGTAAACGTGTAGAGACAACTTTGGGGTCATTTCCCACTATTTTTAAAAGCGTTTGCGGTCGTCCGGGGGGCAACAAATCACCCGATTGACGCTTACTTAAGATTTACATTAGCGTAAATTTTTGTATCAAACACAAGTTTCTTTTAAGCCTCGACAGGAAGTTGTCTTAAAAGTGTCTCGGCGCGGGTGTGAACAGAAGATATAAGGCGAACAGCTGAACCTGGTGCTAACCGTATACCGTGTGATGTTTGCGTTGCGTTCCAGCTCTCGTACCACTCATCCCCATGACGACATATTTTATTTCCACGCTATAATGTGAACGAGACTTGTCACCACGTACAAAAATATTTTTAGAACTATGCCGCCCGGGCGATAGAATGAAAAACCAAGAAATCAGACGGAGACGCTCGCACGATTGTTTCACAGAAGGTAGAAAGGTAATTCATCAAAACAAGGACCGGATACACAAATATCTAAGGGAACAGTTGTCTTGTCCGCCCCCATTTAGCACTAGAGGCGGTTTCTTTAAGAGCTTATATCGACTTAAGCTTTCCTATTTATCTGAATCAACCTTTCATTCATTTAATAACAGAAGCGTGTCTGCATTCAATAATATTGACGACAAAATACCACCCTTTGTTAAGAAAATCAAAATTTTCCAGGTGCGGAAAAATTTTGCCATAAATTCTTCGGTTCAGATAATTTTATGACGATACAGGGTGTCAAAAGTTTAATTTGATTTTCTTATGCAGTTAATATTATTATTAGAGGCAAAATGCTTCAAAAAGCACACTTAATTTTTTAAAGCATTTTGAACATTTGTTAACAAGTTGTTTAACGTAATATAATTATTGTTGGAGTATAAAACTGTAAAGTAACTCAAAAAAGCCATACGTCTGGTTTTGGTAACTTTCTTTAAATTTTCTTTTCGAGTTGATCCATCCTGTATATCGATGGCCCAGTTAAAATCAAAATAAAATAACGAACGATTATAATAATCGCGCCATGAGGATAATTCGTTTCGATACGACATTATTTTATAAATGCTGATATGTCGATTTTTACATGTTTGAGCTTGTGATAACTAATGTGACCCCGAATTATGTAACGAGTCGCCTATATTTAACTTTAGGTTATACGCGAGGTGACCTACAATTTAAATTTTTCTAATTTACCTTCTAATGCATTGATTAGTTATTATTTCAAGGCCATATCGTGTTTTATGTGTTTGTTTTATTATAAAGTAATAAGAAATTCGTAACACAACTGTCTGATGCTACAACAAGCCAAATTGATGCTTTAAAAACGTTTTCTAAAGCCTTATTAGAGTATTCTTCATTTAGTAGTTTTTTAGAAAACTGACCAGAAGCTGCAGACAAAACTGACCAGAAGACTGCAGAAAATGGCATTTTATAACTAAAAAACATTAACTAAAGGGGATTTATAGTGTGTTGAAAACATTTTTTTTAGTTTTTCAAATTTTATAAATAAATTTAAAACTTAACTAGTTATGTTCAATATGTTTCTGTGGAAAAGTGTCATTATAGTTTTGGTCTAAGTCACGTAAACTCAAATACTTTTCCTTTTCCAAAATATCTCATAAACCAAAAGAAAATCCAACGTTTTCTAAATTTCATTTTATTAAGCCCATGATTACTCAACTTTTCTCCTATTTAACCAAATCAGTATCTCTAACCGATTTCAAGCTACTCACTGTATAAGTGAACACACTGTATAAGGTTGAAAAATCAATATGAATCAAAAGTATGTCAATAAAAATCGCATTAAACTTCGATTTATTTACTAACTTATAATTATTGTTTTGTCTTGAAAATTTCCAAAATACATCATGCAATAAAAAAAAATTTACTTGCCTTAAAAGTTACTGTTTTCACTTTTTACTGACTTTTTTTTAAAATTATTATTTTGTCTTTAATGTAAGCTTGTAGCATCATTAAATATGTTGAGTGTATTTAAAAATAAACCCCCTGACACCGTGCTGGGAGGAATGGATTTTATACGGAATTTAACGGCAATGTTATTTATTACTTTATTTTTATCTAGATTTTTGTTGCCTAACATCTTAATACCGGCTGTTTTCAAAAATTCTGACAAACATTTTGTCCCGTTTTATCACGTGTCAGTAAATTAAAAGCCACAACTAAATCAAATCACTTTTATTCTTGGTAAATTTACATTAATATAAATAATAGACAATAATAATAATATAAACAAAAACAAACATTGAATTTTCTACTTCGGCACAGAGCTGGGGTAAAAGTAATAGAAACATGTTTTAAAACCTTACAAAATAATAAAAAATAAAATAAGGACGGAATATAAACAATAACGAATAATGTTAAGCTCAAAGTGCAACTTGTAACATGATAATCTCTAATGCCAGAGCCCACCTGACACATACGTTTATAAGTTTTATGATGAAATCCTCATTCCTCGAATTCCACTGCATATACAGCAGAATCTATTTTTATTTTTTTTTAACACTAAGCAGAGGTCGTTGATTTGAACTTTACAATCGCGGAAAAATGCATAATCGGTGGGTTAGCAGTAAAGTTCGTAAAAAAGAGTAAAAATGTAAAACGCGGACGGTGACGGAAATACAAAAAAAACGAAATTATTTCGAAAATGCATTAGTACGACAGTCACAATAAAATTAAACGACGTAACAAATATGTAATATAAATGTTTTGTTTTCCTTACTTGTCAAATTGAAAACCATTCTATTACAGTATTACGTCATTTCGTTTTGACTGATTTTGGCCATTTATGTATCCTAACTTGTACTTGGTACCACATTACATTATTAACTTAAAAAATGTACATGAGAGAGCAAAACATATGAGAAATTAGTTCACATTAAGAAGGTTTTTAAAATAAAAATATTATATACAAAATGATTATTGCAATTTTAACTTTTAGTAGTTAAGCAGAACTCCATTTATAGAACAGTAAGATCTCCATAGTAATGCCTTTCTTATCCTGGACACACTGTATACTGATTTTTTTTAAGAAATTGGTGTTTGTTTAAATATATTTTTGAAACTTTATCAGTTTGATAACTTTGACCATTTATACTGTGCAGTATGAAATAATTAGTAATTTGGTTTGTATGGTAACACTTTGGAAACACTGAAACAGCTCAATTACTAGCTGTGTTCTTTTTTTTTATATAAAATTATAATTTCTTTCTGATTAAAACCTTATTAACAAAAGCTAATTTCTCATCATTAAAAATTGATTACTTTACCACAGTCACCACTGTAGCAAAAGTTGTGGATCTGTTGACGGTGAATTGTGAGGTCCAGGTGAGTATTCACTTTCAGTAGGCGGCCAATATGGCGGATATCTAGGTGTACCTTCTTGTCGAACACTGCACGGACTAAATGCCGTTGGAGGTGGATACCTAAAACCACAAAAAAATATCAGTCAGTCTCAAACAGATTAAGAGTAATGTTTACTTACCCTTGCTGTGGATATGCTGCCGTATTACAGGTGGTGTACGAACCAAGCTGAGGAGGACCCATCCAAGTCGGTTCGTATCTCGTATACGGAGGAGGATACGCTGAAGGTGACGTGAAAATATTCCTAGTCAAAGAACCTAATCCGTGTTGTCCCAAAGGATCACCAAAGAACGCTTTTGGATAGGCCTGAGCTGGCCTATACGGCCTCTTCATTCTTCGTCTTCTTCTGTAATTTCCATCTTGAAACATATCGGCATATTGAGGGTCTAACGTCCAGTAGTTTCCTTTCCTTTCTCCTCCACCCTCCCGTGCCACTTTTATAAAACATTCGTTCAAACTTAAGTTATGTCTGATTGAGTTTTGCCAGCCTTTCTTGTTTCTTTCGTAGAAAGGAAACTTGGAGGTTATGTAAGTGTAGATTTCTGACAGGGTGGCTCGTTTCATCGGTGAGGACTGGATTGCCATGGCGATCAACGCTACATAGGAGTATGGAGGTTTGGGGTTGGAGGTGTTTGTGGGCGTGGTCGATGAGGACGGTTGAGGTTGAGGTGAGTGGCTAGAACTGTTGCTGGGTGCTCGAGAGACTTTTTCAGGCGTAGCCGGTGAGGAATGTGAGGCATTGCTGTGGTTACTAAGCTGGCTGCTGAGATTGTAGGACGGAGAGGACGGCAAACCTATAAAAATATTTCAGCTATAGTCATTTTGTAAAGTCTTTCAGGCTAATAATATTCTGCCTCATAACTGAGCAAACTATAATTGGAAACCATAAAGCCCACATTGTTTTAAGCGGAACAACAACGTATTCGTTGAACGTGGCAATTTAGCGCATAAAAGGGGGCTACCCGAATACTGGATGTAAACTGACCCTTAACGGCCCGAGGCAGACACGTTTTCCGCCAGCTGATACACGTGGGAGGTTTAACAAATATAAAAAACAGTTAAATCAGTTGAAAAAAGGAGAAAAAACACTCTACGCCACAAAAAACTAAATTTTTGAATTATAGATCCTAATTTATCATCCAATAATTTAGTTTCTTCACCGTGTCTGAAAGACCATAAAACCAAAAACATTATGAAGAAGGTTTTGCAGCAATATGGAAATGTTGATGAAGACTCAAAAATCATAGTGCATAGGGAAAAGGTATAATAAAAAGTAAAGTATATAATAAAAATTCTTAATACATTGCTTTAGCCTGGTTTTAGCATTTCAAAGAAATTTGAGTATAGTGAAAGAATCTGTTTTAAAGCAAAATAGAAGGAATAACATAACAGATTCATATAGAAGAACAAAAATTTGTTTAAGTAAATTGGAGAGACATTTTTGATTAAGACGTGTTTTAGTATGCTAATTTATTGAAAAACACAAAATAGGTATACTAGCTAGTTATGTAATTAAAAAAAAATACTGAAATAAGTCAAAAACACCAAGTTGGACTCTCGTATTGTTTTAGTGAGGACAAAAAGTTAAAAGTTACGTTTAATTTAAAACTCCCCATATATTAAATAAAATTTAAATTTAAGAAATAAAATCTGATTCTACTTTTTTATTTTTTTTATCAAAAATACTCTTTAGACTAATTAACAAAATTTTTTTTTATTTTCGACGTGATAGCTTCATCAGGAGAGAGGCTGTATAGACAATTATTGTTTTGAGTTTTCAATTTTTTTAAGCAAATTTTGGCACATTTGAAAGGGCAGTTTATCGTTCTTGTTAAAAAAAATACAACTTCATTAATTATTTGGTTTTATAATTTTATATCTACTCATTTCCAGTTTTAACACCTATACAAGATTTCCTGGTTTTCCAAAGCGTTTTAATAGAAAGTTAAAAATTAACAGCTATTTGTACCTAATAAAACGTTCAGAGAGCAAATATCATTACAGTAGGAATAATATGTAGGGGTTTATTAGGTGTTTTGAAAGATATTTGCAAAATATCGGTGACATTTATCGTTTGATGTGGCGATGTATTTATAAATGGTCGGTTTAAGAGCGGAAAAGTGAATTAAAGCGGATGACAGGCATGTTCTCTTGCGGAGATGTACGGTTTTATTTTGGGTGCCTTTTACCCTTAATTACACTCAGAATAAAGTCACACTCTTAGTGATAAAGTGTGAACATTTAGAAGATTTACAACTCTTTTTTTTTAAGTGGACTATTTTTGGTTCATCTTCTCTGATTTGGTTTAAACAGCTTTTAGAATTAAATACTACTACCAATAAAAATTAACGGTTAACTCAATTAATTTAATATTGATAACGGACAATTGGCGATGTATTTATGTTTACGTTAACACGTATTATTTACGTCAACATCTTAAATGTAACGTAAACAATCATTAATTAACCGAATGCATTCGGGTGTTCTTGCGTCTTAAGGCATTGTACACAGATAATCTTTAATTAAAACAGAAAAAAACCAGTCTGTTTACGTCACGCACACTTTAGATTGTTTGTCCCGGTGACCTACGCCCTCTAACTGATAAAGACTTGTAACTGATTCGACCTCTGTTTCGAAGGCAAACCTGATAACAGTGCAAATTAACATTACCAAAACGACAATTCATCTACAGATCACATACAAATAAAAAAAATAAGCCAAAAATCAGTGCTGATTTGAACTTCAACCCTACAAACAGACGCCAATCCAGCTCGAATTTTGACAACAAGGGCAGAATAGGGTTACTCTTAGGCCTTAGGGCCCCACGAATAAGCGTTAATGACTCGTGCCTCCCCCTATCAGCGAAACGAAATATGACACGCTTGCAAGGGCTGCCAGGTTAATTAGTTGAGAAGAATAATTGCCTGGAGCTAATCAACAACAGAGTAATTGAGTAATCCACATTGCAGAGGTACTACACAAGGGTAAACTGGATTTTTTTTGTATATTAAAAAGCATTGGGATTTTGAGACAGAAAGGTGCTTTTTACTTGGTTTAAGTCAAAAAAACATTGTTTCATGAATTGATTGAGTATCTAATGAATTATCAAACCATCAGATATTGATTTCAGTGGTCTACAAAATTTAAATCATTTACTTATTTAGATAAATGTTTCCTGAGTCATGTTTTACTACTTAAACCAATGCGTTAATTTGATTTACTTTTTTATGTGAATTACTAGTTTTGTATGTCTAATTAATTAGTTTTTATAATATTTTCATCAAATAGATTTAACCTATTTTTATTATTGCCCAGTTTCCTTCAGGTGTGCTAATCATCTAGAAAAAAAGAAGGAAACCATCTCTGGAAGAAAAATGTGAATAATCTTATGGATATCTTCTTTAGGACATTTTTAACATTTCTTCAAAGGTTTTCGACTGCCACGAACTTATAAATATCTTCCATGAAGTATTTTAAACATTTTTTTCATTCCAAGTCGTGGAAAATTTTCTTCAGAAGGTTTTCTAGTGTTTAAGTTTTTATCATTTCATATTTATCATGATTTTGGAGGATACATCAATACTGTTGATTAGTAGGTAACATTTTCAATACTTTACACAGAAAATAAAGTTAATTAATAACATTCTTTTTAATAAATCAGTGTTTTTTTGCATCACTCAAAGCTTTTAATTTACCGCAGTTTATAGGTCAATTTTATGTTTTTCGTGTATTCAAAGCATCTTGTTTTTCTCATATTAAATTAATAAAAACCACGTTAATCAATAGCTAAGTATTTTTACAATAATTTCTTAGCAATTACCAGCCATTACTTTACGCTACTTCTCTAAATTTAAAATGGGCCTACTATACTTTATTTATAAAATCCAAACTGCTTGTATGTAAGATTCATTAAAAAAGTGGGTGTACACACTTAAACTGCAATTTCTCAAAAATCGCAAACTTGCCAGCTGCATGTTATAAAACATTATTTAATCGAGCATCGCAAAAATGTTATATTTACTTAGTTTATATTGTTAAACATGGGAAACTTACCATGTGGGTGTATCGACAAAGTGGACGAGAGAGACGGTAATGAATAAGGTATCACATCTGGCTCGGATTTTATTTTGTGTAACTCCGTGTTCAACGAGGTGTTCAACAAGTCCTGAAATGATACAAGAAATTATTCTACAAAATAACGTAAGCAGTTTCTAAGATCAGTATAATCATCAAGCAAGGGTCAGTATTCTATTGGATTTCTGAAAGACCAATAATTGGAATAAACATTCTGAGCAGTAGCTTCAGAATGGAAACACTTTTTTGTTGTTTTTGAAATATCGTCTTTAATACATTTTAAAAAAACCTCACCCTGTAGTACTTGCATTTTGTATTTTATGGCTATACCTATCATTCACATATTACATAAGTGGACAAAAAGGTATTACAATAACTACAAAAATACATAGTCAAAGCACAAAGAGGTGATTACAGTATCATTGTCACTTTGCAAACCAAAAAACTGCTAAATGACTACTGACTAATATGTAACTGTCAAAATAATTGAGTTACAATCTGTCAAAGTAAACTGCTGTTTTGCTGTAATAAACTACCAAACATCTCTTATACTCTTAACTCTCTTTTACTAATGTACCTAGTTTCGACATAATCGATTCATCAGGAGAGGAGCTTATAGTTGGTTTTTCGAATTGAGAGATTCGTTTTTTAAGCATATTTCGTAACACATATAAAAGGTCAGTTTACCGTGGTTTTGAGTATACGGAGTGTAACTGGGATCAAAAAACACCCAATTTGTGACTTTTACAAAAAAGTCATTTTTTTGGCTGTTCAAAATTATAAACAAAGAATAATATGCATTTTTTGCTTCAGATTGATACAAGTTTTTCAAAACATAGTTCAACAATCTATTTTGAAGTAAAAAAATTATAATCTTTGTCTTACAGAGTGACTCAAAAAATTATTTAGTCATCCTAGTAAAATAATACTTCAAAGCGTTAAAAATAACTGAGCTTATCGTTTTGTGAGGTGGCGTCCCAATTTCTTTCTTAAACTCTTAAACAATGGCAATTAGTGTAAATTTATGGTTTCTTGGTTGTGTGGAGTTGTTTCGATAAACGGTTCAATTTATGAGGCAAAGTATCGAATATCCAGACCCGAGCCCCTCAGAACATCACGTTTAATGTGCTGACCGAAGTAGAAAAACTGAATTTATCGATGTCATATCAAGTTTTATTGATTGCATTTTATTACATGGAAACACAGCCGTTATTATAGTTTGCAAAGCAAATAATGGTTGACTTATAGCAATTTTAGCTTGGAAAAAAGATCTGGCTTGTGGTTTGGGCATTTTTACTTACTTAACAACAATTTGATTTGAAAATGCTCCATCATCATGTGTGTGGTCGCCAACCTTAGTAAAAGGACATTCATCTGCACTCAAGAAGTGTCGTTTACCTCGTAAATTTGTAGCGTTGATAATTTTAACTTCAACTTAACCAAATGTCAGCAAAATACATACCAAGAAACACCAGGTGGCTTTTCGTTTTCATTAATAACACCGCAAAACTAAAACTTTATATGGATATTGTCGGTGTTTACTAAACAGGCCGTTTGTTTACCAATCCAGACTGAGAACAACAAACATTACACTATTTTATAAACTTGATAATTAAATTCCAATAAAGAATCAACCTATAACGATCTGTTTGTTTTCCATGTTCTAAATATTTACAGTATTAAATTATTATTTTATATATACATACACAATTATTGCAATAATTCCGATAACAGTCGGTTTTTTTAAAATATATTAATAACGATATTGAAGCGTGGAGTCTTGTACGACCTTGTTGACAATTTTGATGCTTTTCATCTTGTGTTGTAATATGTTTCAAAGCCTTGATAATGAACACTTTGTATAGTTGTGGCTATGTTCAATTACGTCGCTGAAAATATTCGCTTATTAATGATTATACAAAATTAGTTGTCATTTACGTGATAATTGTGTTACGTCTACAGTTTCACGAAAAATTAGTTATCAATAACTTTTGTTTTTTGGGAGTATAAAAAGTCTTGTACAAAATCACGAACAACATACTAAAATTCCTATTAACATATTAAGTGATATCATTGAGATCTCAAAATAAATGTATGCATTCCCAAAATGAAGAAATTAGTTTTAAAATGCTAAATTCACATATCACCCCAAATATTATTTGAATAAAAACCACAAAGACAAAAAAACACGAAAATACGGTGCTGCACCTTACTTTCACTACAGAATTTTATTCCAAAGATAATTTCCATAGAAACTGTGAATTCAGACCCTATTGGTCAATTCTGTCATTTCTATAAAAATTATCCTAAGATTTAATTAAGAGAAACAAAAAGAAAGTTTGGATTATAAAGTTTTTGTATGTTGGATTCGTGGTTTACTAAATTTAAAAATTTTAAGAGATTTTTCTGTAGACATGTTATAATAAATAAGTTTTATCTACGTCTTACATAGATTCATTACATGGCTCATTTTTAGTTTAAGCACCGTAATAGAATAATAAAAGAGTCATTATGACACTAGTGGTAAAATCTCTCATTTAAGGCAAAAATTAAGAGAAAGTCTTTCTTACAAATTTAGAACTAATTTCTCCAAATGTTTCTAGTCCAAAAGTCAGATAGAGCTATTCAGGTTGATAAACCTAAGGGTTTCTCTAAAAAAAGATGTTATGGCCAAGATATGTAGGTATACCTATTTTAGGTACTATTTTCATTCACATTATATTGATCTAAATGCCTACTCAAATGTATTTATTGTTTTAAAAAGATCTGTTAGAAATCCAAAAGTAGACCGTTTCGATGTGTTACAACGAAAATGCTTACTACCACTGTACGTGACGTGTTGCAAAAAAATAAGAAATTGGGACAGTGTTTTGCAAGTTGGTCGCGGAAATAATGCAACCTTGACGTTTCGGGTTGGCCAGAACCAGAATTGTCACGACACTACCCAACATGGTCGTGACATCGTATTATAAACGAGAATGGTGTCATCGACAAACGTCATTATTGATGTTGTTCTCTTGAAATTTTTGTATTTTGAAGAACTACAAGACCATCAAAATGATGCTACTGAAATAATTGATTGACCATCAAAATTGTCGTTGGTATTCTTATTCCTAATCATTACATGTTTTGCCAACAACCATTTATCTCATAAAAATTAGTTTTGAGTGTTACCGAGACTAGATTATCAAAAATGCGTCTTTCTGAGGTATTTTGGAAATAGTGCCCTGAAAAGAACCAACAATTTTACTGTCTCAAGCTTTTATTTTGTTAGCAAGTATTAGAATAATGAAAAAATTTGTAGAAACAGTTTTTAGTACATTTGTTAAGTGATATCAGAGAATATGATATCCAGAAACATCTGTATTCTTTTTGCAATAATAGCATTTGAGAAACTGAAAAAACATGTGACATCTGTGGTTTTGTCCAGTTTTCAGTTATGACTAACTTGTAAATTTTTAGTAAACATGTAGACAATTCTAAGGTTGTCAAAAAATCCGTAAATAGACAAATTTAAATATCCTGTTTATATTAATCCTGGATCAGAATACCATAAACTTGATTGTACAACACGACAAACAAGAGTAATCCTAGTTTAAGCTTAAACCTAGATAAGAATATCTGGGTGCAACAACGCATCAGTGGATTGGAAGATAGATTTGAATGTTTTTGAACAAAATAGGAAACTATAATGTTTAATGCCCTAGAATAGATAGAAAAAATGTGTCTTTGGTTTAATAGTATAGAATTTATAGCATTCAAAATTAAGGGTTTTTGACAACTTAGTTGGCAAACACGAAAAAATTAAATAAATTCTTAGAAAATCTCGGAGACGACCATTTATAAAGTTTTTATTTAGGAACAATTTGTATCTACTCTAACCACTCAGTGTAATCTGTCAAATTTTAACTTTCTATCTCTCTTTTGTCAATGGTTAATTTTGTTCTTAGTTATCAAATAGCCTGTAATATTAGTTATAGTAAATTTTACTGAAAAAACACATTAAACAAACCTACATATTGTGTTAATGTAATGTTGATCAATATGTTTGAGAAAAATCCAAATTTGACTAACTTCTACAGTTTAGCAACTCATATTTGTCATAACTCTTTTGTGTATGACTCACCGTTTTTAATAAAAATGGATTGTTCTTCACCCATGAAGAGTTAAATTTAAAAAAATACATTTCTGAGCTACACTAGTCGAAAGCTTTTACTTAAATGCGTTGTTACTTGAAGAAACAAAGAAGAAGAAAAACAAATAATATTTTGAACTATTGTAATAACTTATTAGCTTTGGCGCCCTCTCAATAATTTAATAACACAGATAGTGGTTTTAGAAGGTCGGGTTGCTTAATTGACGCTGTTTGGATATATGGAGCTGGCAAACAATATTAGAAAAAGTGAATAATCGATTACTTACCACCCCTAAAATATGGGAATGCATTTTATCGTTGTCACTAGATCGCTCCGAAAAATTGAGCGCTTCATTGAGCGGAACCTCGTTCATGGCTGTAAGTTGTAATCCAGTTTTCAAAAAAAAACAAACACTAAAAAAATCACATTCACTAATAATTAGGAACAGTTATGTTTACGGAACGGTCGCACGAGCAACGACAAACATCGATCCGTCTCTCGGTTATTATTTATAAAATAAGGCGGTAATCTATCAAAGGTGTTTACATACTATAGGTCTTGCAAAGTCTAAACACCACGTCCGACCGATTTTTTTCTCGTTTAATCGTGTATATATTAATAATCGAAATTATTTCGTTTCGTCACGGTCTCAACTGAAGCTGCGTAGGTAGCACATACTGGCAACAGGCTACGCTACTGAGCTAATAGCGAATAATGAATATCAGCCCACGTGACTGGGCTTGGACGACTCACAGTTGGCAAGGAAACAACGAAGAACCGCCCAGTTACCCAACCAAGCTCCACCCACTTACTACCGCACTTGGCAACGACTCACTTAGAAAAGACGACACTAATGAGGTGTCCAGGTGGCCAATTAGAATCGTCATTGATTACAGATCAAGTAAAAAAACTGTTTTTTTTTTTGCATACAGTGGGTTTCTGAGCATCGGAACCCAACAACCAATAAGAAGGTCCATAGGGCTTCTTATAATAGAGAGTTATAAAGTAAGATGGCGCAATGTTGTTTTTGAACGTTTAACCAGTTATGCGTGGTTTGTGGCAAGTTTCAGCTTAAGAAATTATATTATAATCAATTATAAACATTTCCACTACTGTTTTTCAAAACAAATTGTTTTGACTGGAATTTCTGTACAGACAAACTGTATACCAATTTTTAACATTATTGATGAAACATACAGATGGGATAAATACAAAACCGACCATGGGAAATCGTGTAACGGACAGAGACACATAGATGATTGAATGCCCGTGACAAAGACAAAACACCTCCAAAAATTTTAAGTAGACATGTTGTCCACTGTTGTCAAACTGACTGGAATAGTGAATTTACCGACTGGATTATAATTATTTAGATAACTTTGTTATTAGAACATTCCTAAATATTTTCATTTGCTTTTATAACATATTTAGTTCAGTTTCTGTGTAATTTGTTGTAAAAATTGAATAATAATAATTGGTTTTTGTTTACTGTTCGAACTGTTATTCGTTGCAACACCTCTTTATTGTGACAAACTTCAACTGTCAAATACAATTATTACAATCTAACCTCAAAATGAATCTGCTTGTTTAGTCCTACCAATTTTTTTACGCCATAAAAGTGCCAAACCTATCATGTAGAGAGTTATTCACATCATCACATCCACATTTAAAGGCAAACAACACCATAACTTATTGTGTCCAGGAAGCAAAGTGA
Source organism: Ips typographus (assembly GCF_016097725.1). Lineage (NCBI taxonomy): Eukaryota > Metazoa > Arthropoda > Insecta > Coleoptera > Curculionidae > Ips > Ips typographus. Next base: position 7,072,546 of record NC_138429.1, read on the forward strand.
GATTTAACAAACCATTAAAGGACTGCATTGATAGTAATAAGGTTGGTACCAGTGAAATTTTTGAATAACGATATAATCGAAACCTTGTGTGTTTGCTTGCCTATGTTTTGCCAAAATCTTGTTTTTGTTTACTTTAAATTTGAGATTTGAGGTTAGATTTTGACAGAAGAAATTTTACTACAATATTTCATTCAAATCGTTAAACAAACAGACAGAAATCGGACTAAATACAGATTATCCAAATGAATGGAAATAAATTATGAATAATCCAACAACAAAATTAATTTTGTCAACGGTATTGGATACTTGGGGGTTTGGCAACAGCGCGCCGAAAATATGGCCTACTTGATATTTTTCTCGTTTTCTGTCTTTGTCCAGCGCATGCAATTATCTACGTTTCTCTGTCCGTTACATGGTTTTCCTATGGTCGGTTTTGGATTTACCACACTTTTATACGAAAAATCAAATAAACTATAACGACGTCACTGACAAAAAAATTAACATTGCTGCTACAGGGTAGTTGGAAGGAAACGTAATTACCAAAAAATTGAATGTAATATTACGAACATCACCACAAGGACCATTGCAAAAATCAATGCTTGTCACTAATAAGAAAAGAAAGAACAGTACACAAGTAAAATATAAGTACTGTTATATCAAGATACGTCACATCCGTTTTGGCATATGCATATGACACATGCCATTAATAGAGTTTTTTCTGTCATTTTCCAAAGTATTGATTTGCAACGACTTTCTCTTCTGACCGTTGATTTCCTATGCATTGAAACATACAAATTTGTGTTACTGATTTTTAAATTGTATTTTACTCCACTTAACACCAAATTCAACTTTCATATACAGAATCTTGTTAAGTTTCCTGTTTTTCCAATAACTCCAATAACTGTAAAAACACTAAATAAAAACCTAACTTCCATCAATTTTAGAAGTCTGGTAAATCCGTAAATCCTCAATATCTCTACAATAGAATATTTACCTTATTAAACACAAGATCATCACTTACTTATTTGCAACTATTTATTTCCTTCAAGAAATTTCATAATGCAATAATACATACTTATCAACTATAAAAACTCTACATTATTATAACAAATTAATAATAATACACACACACTAATTTACACTATTTTGTTACAAACAAATTATTATACTATCAAAAAAAGTTTATCAATTATTTCAAAATACAGTAAAATTTTACTAAATTACATTTATATGTTAATGGTTGAATCGTTTGCACTGGATAACGTCAGCTGTCGGCTGTCAAATCTCAATCGTTGACAGTGTATCTGACGTTTCAATTCAAGGTTAATACGCGTGCCAAAAAAAAATGTTTGCTGTTGTTGGGTATTCACTGTTTATCAACGCTAAAATCGTAAGATTTACGTTGGATTTTATTAACAATTAAACAAACAAGTATCGAAAGAACATACGGAAAGTTAGAGTTGTGTTGTCAGTGTCCGCAAGTAAGTAATTTCGCACTTTATAGCGTTCTTACATCATTTTCTAGCGAAGATTAGGTTAGGTCATGGAGGTGTTTGTCGCCTTAAAAAATTGTACAATCTTGCTTTATTTCAAATTGTTTAGTCACTGTGGTGTTTGTGAGACGATTTACTTTGATTGCCCGTGGGATGTGATTTTGATTCGGAAGCCAGGAATTAATAATAATTCTATGTTTAGTGGTATAATTTCATTATCAGTGGGTATTCTTAAACTTTTTAAACAAATTTACATTTTGCTACTAAAAAAACTAGTTTGCCTAGTAATCTAATTGTCGTAAAATAGTAGTTGTTGTTTATTCTTTCTGGATTTTATTATAATCATTTAACCTTGACCAGATAGAGCTATTTTAAGATTTAAATAATTGGGAAACAAGCATGTTGCAATTATGGTTGGCCTCTCAAATTCACACATCACCTTAATTAAACAACTTTTGTCTTCAAAAATGTGTGACAAGAATTCAAATTTACAATATGACTAGTTACTTAAACAACACATTTATGTATGGCTAAATTTAAACCAAAAAACATTTTCAAATTTAAATGTAGGTATTAACTTTTAACAACATCATAAAACTGTTCATTATTGATTTTTTGATTAGTTTATAGCTTTTACAAGTACCTAAAGAACATTTATTTCTAGATGTTGCTGTACCAAATAAACAGAAATGGCTAATGTAACATGAGCTCACGTGTGGAGAGCCCCTCAAATAGGGGCTCATCAAACAAATCAACTCTTCAGGAAAAGCTTGGAACGGTATTTTACAGTATTGGCCTCTTATGCAGCAGCTATCCCACCTCAATTCTGACTTTTGCCATTGTGGTTATCATTGGTTGCTGGTAAGTAATTTTTTTTCTATTAAAATTAAGATAAAACAAGAAAAGTTCTATATATATCATAATGTAAATTATGACTTATATAAGCTGCATTTCTAAAATGCAGTCTCAAGGTTGCAATTTGAAAGTTAATGAATGAATTACTTGTTTTTTATGTTTGTAATCACTTTAAATTGATAGCAGTTGTAAACTACATAAATCAGGATTATAATTGCAATAATAAATATTATTGCTTCTAGTCTGCCTTTAGTGAACATACCTTTACCACTTACATCTCCAAAGCAAGAATGGGTTGCAACAAACAATATAACTCAGGATTATGCTCCTTTTTGTTATATACAACAGGTTGTGCTCAAAGTAACTGTGTTACCATGGGAAGCTGACCTGACTTTGGGGGATGGCTTTAGAGCTCCCCTTTATGAGTCTTTTAAGCTTCTAGATATTGTCAGGAACTATGAAGATAAGTCAAGGTGGGTCTTTTTTAATATAATGCAAACTGTTATTTGGTATTTTATTAAATAATGGTAAGAAGAACAAGTCCATAAGCACAAACTTAGGAAAACACACACACAATAAGTTTATTTGTTATTCAAACCCTTAAATGTACAAGTTTAGCTTTTCTCCACTATCCATTTTGTTTCAGATGTTTTGCCCATAAGAAGCACAACTTTAGGCTTGTGCTACAATGAGTAAACACCCTTTTTGTTAAGTACTGAAAACATGTTGAACCACCTTTTTTAAGTGTTTGAAAAACAATTCAATTTATAGTGAACTGTGTGTTTTTTTCTAACTTTTATGTTCCATAACAATCAATCAGAGCATTTAAATCACCTTATACAACTTTTATTTCAGTTCAAAAACATTAGGTCATGTATGTCTTCACATTGAAGCTGTGGCTAAAAGTAAAACTTCTGATGTGCCCACTTTAATGCCTCAATATAGCTGTCTTGTTCTTTCTCCTGCAAATTTCTGGCATCAAGATGTCAATGAATTCAGCCAGGACAGTACTATTTTAACAACGATTTTCAATCAACATGTAAGAAGCCTTATGCTTAAGGACTTAAGTGGTTTCATATGCACCTTTTTTAGAGATACCATAAAGGTAAAGTTTCTATGGCAGAAATTTTATTTGGCATTCCTTTGAGGGATACTGGTATTAAACGTTATCCCCTGAGGCATCGGCAGCGAATTATTCAGTTTGCGATTACTTTGTTTTATAAGGATTTTGATAAAGGGTGTGTGGGTAATAAAATTTTATCTGGGAAATATATTTATTTACTATTTTTTCAGGTTTGTTGAAGGACTTCAAGAAAAACTAGCTACACTATATCCCTTACATCAAACTAAAACGCCTTCAGCTTTAATAAATGACACTCTAATTATCAATTACCCCTCAGAAATTGACTACTTCGAATTGGCTCCTATTATAATAGCTTTCTTTCTGTTATTTTTATACTATTATTTTTACGTCAGAAAAGTGGATGAAATTAAGTCTAAATTTGGAATGTCTTGCACTGCAACCGTCACAGTTTTATGTAGTTTGCTTATGACTATGGGAATTTGCGTTATTTTCGGTCTGGGAATGAATAACCAAAGAGCAAAGTGGATATTTCCTTATTTAGCTGTTCTGTTTGGCCTGGAAAATGTGCTAGTTATAACCAAAAGTGTGCTAACCACCCCACAACATTTAGATGCTAAAATCCGCGTAGCTCAAGGTCTCAGCAAAGAGGGTTGGAGCACCACAAAAAACATTTTAATCGAAATAACAGTTTTTACTTTTGGACTTTTCACTTTTGTTCCGGTTATTCAAGAGTTTTGCGTTTTTGCTTTGGTCAGTTTGATAGCCGGACTCTTTCTGCAGATTTTCTTTTTCTCAACTGTGTTAGGGGTTGATTTGAACAGGGCTAGCACTAGTCTGGAGAAAAGTGGACAAGGATTGCGGAATGCTTTGTACAAACCGTTAATAGAGAGCGGTAGAGGCATGAGTAGGTCCCGATCACATCCCAGGTAAGATTTTACTTTATTTTTGAGTTTCATTAATATACTTCATAAAAATTAATATTATTGACTTTTTGGCTATCAACCATGTAACCAATATACAGTGTGGAACAGCCAAATGGAATAAATTCGATAACGAATAAATGAGAGCGTGTTGGGAAAAACGCTTGGACACGTCGATTTGTATTTTCAGATGCGCATTTATTAAAAAAAATAAAAATTATATAGGGTGTGTCATGTGACAGTGGCCGATACCAACTTTCTTATTTTAAATACATCCCCCTGTATATTATAATTTTTTTGGATTCTTCAGAAAATTCTAGACATAATTCATGTACAATGTCCCATACCTATCTTCAACTGTTTCGGAAATATTAAGTGTTTTCAGATGTATTACTAAAATTAATATTAAACAAAGAAAATTATTTTATTTCACAAATAATGTAAAAAAAAACAAAAAAACATTAATTTCAATGTAAGAGAGAGAAAATGTTCGTGAAAATAAGTATTGAGTGTAATGTTGCGAATTTGTGAAATAAAATAATTTTCTTTTTTTAATGTTAATTGTTGTAATACATCTGAAAACACTTAATATTTCCGAAACAGTTGAAGATAGGTATGGGACATTGTACATGAATTATGTCTAAAATTTTCTGAAGAATCCAAAAAACTAATAATATACAGGGGGTTGTATTTAAAATAAGAAAGTTGGTATCGGCCACTGTCACATGACACACCCTATATAATTTTTATTTTTTTTAATAAATGCGCATCTAAAAATACAAATCGACGTGTCCAAGCGTTTTTCCCAACACGCTCTCATTTATTTGTTATCGAATTTATTCCATTTGGCTGTTCCACACTGTATGTAGTTAATTTCATAAATTATTTTCTTGTTTAAAGTTCAAAGTTTTGTGACCACTAAAGTTTTTGTGACAGTCTTTGGTAGATTTCTTTAGTCTTCTTGCTTTTTATTTTCAAATCACGAATACACAAATAATCTGAGTATACTGACGTTTCATTTACAGTAGTTACGCGTATTTATTGAATATTACTTTCCTTTTTTTTGGGTAATAAATACTATTTATTTTTAAGTTAGAAAGCTTTGAAACTTAACTTGGGATGAAAATGTAGTTTAGGCCTCTCTTTTCAGATTGAGTTTTCCTTCAAATATTGTGGTGGCCAGCCCTAATAATACCCAAGAAAAGAAAATACCCAAACGCCTAAAAATAGTAAATCTATGGACAAGAACACGCCTTTTTCAACGTTCTTTTATGGTCTTAATGATGGTTTGGATATTCATGATAATTTGCAATAGTGACATAATCAACCACTATTTTCTCACGTCACTGAACGAGAGCCGCCAGAACAGAACGTCAGGAAGCCCATCATCGACCAGCAAACCTCAAAACTATCTCAACCTTAATTTTTTTCCGTTATTTGAAAGATCCAACTTAACGAATAAGCAGTCATCTGTCAATTACGTCACGTACACCCCACTAGAAACGGGAGAGTCAAGTGTTAATCATAGTATTGAGGTGGATAAGTTAAAACCGGGCGAGTACGCGCCTGCGTTGAAATTACCAGCCAGTCATTGGTCAGGAATCCTGAGGAAGTACAATGTGTCTTTAAGTGGACGCAGCGTTGCCATTTTGCCAAGTATAAAGCTAGCGCACGTTATTAGCCCGGAACAGGCAGTGTTGTTACGTAATCCAGATGAAAAGTTTAGCACAAACAAATTGCAATGGCAAGCCTTGGCTTTGGCACTGGATCCCATAGACTTTAATGGAGGTTTGTCACTCTTTTCAGTTGAATCATACTGTTGAATCAAGTAACTGTCATTCTGCAGATGATTTTCCGTTGATCGACCAAATGGAACAGCCGCTTTATCCTCGTTCTCCGATGGAAATAATGCTTCTATCCATACTAATTCTGATCAGTATTGTCGTTATGACGTACGGGTTTGTGGTTTTGTATCGGTGCATTTGTTCCCGGAACTATGCTGAATGGAGAGCGTCTTGGTATCCAGACAAAAGCGAAGAGCCAGTTGAACCTAGTGAACAGGTTATGTTGGAGGCGGTTCCTGTGGTTTTAGAGGGACACAATCAAGAGGTGTGTTTGAGTTAAATTTTGTCGTAAAGGTATGTATTAATAATTTTTCGTTTTAATTTTAAAGGTAGAATGTCTTGCAACTGATGGCAATCACCTAGCCAGCATATGTCTGAGCGGTCAACTGAAAATTTGGGACAACAACAATGGTGAACTAATTTCAGTCGTCGATCGTAAATCTTACTTTTCACAACAATCAACGGAGTCAGACAATTTAGAAAACGACGACTTATCAGACTACGAGTCTGGCTCCTCTCCTTCCCAAGACGACGTGTATCCAAGGCTGGTTAACCGCATTAACACTGATTTTTCCAATCTTAAATTCCGCGCTTCGAGTGGTGCCGATAATCCTTTCAATGCCAAATACGAATTCTATAAAGCCTACAAATTTCACTATATTCAGGATAATAAACCAAATATTAGAAGATCACGCTCAGATGAAAAGGGGAGGAAAGTTAGTGATGAAAGCAGCGGAAAGTTATCAGCTGTTTGGTGTATGGATTTCGTGGATAATTTGGTGATAATTGGCTGTGCAAATGGAAGATTAGAGTTTTGGGAAGCCACCACTTCAAGATTAAAAGTATGATTAGCTTATTTTAAATGTAATTCTTGAAAATTACTTTTTTAAACATGTTTCTTGAAAGCAGGGAACGGAATTTTCAAGAGAAATGTCAATAGAATGTGACAGAAGAAGCTGACAATGTTCCTGTCACATTCTACAGGGTTTTTCTTGATAATTCCCTTCCTTTGTTTCAACAATACGCACCCAGGCTGTAGCATTTTGCTAATTATTTTCAGTGTTTGTTCGAAGACGGCAACGACTCTGGAGTGACGCACGTTAAACTAATCGGCTCCAGAGTGATAGCTGCGCGTTTATGTGGTTCTATTGATTTTTTACAATTGCAAACGTATACTCAAGGTAGACCAGTGGATTGGAATTTCAGTTGTGCCTACCGCAGAACTCACATTCGTACTGGGTCCATGGGTTCCATATCTGAACGCGAAATTCATCATTCTAATCAGGTACTTGTCAATTCCACATTAAAAAAATTTATTGAACTCTTTACATTAAAAGACCAATTCTCTGAGCTACATTATAACATCAAACTTGAAAAGTAATTTCTGTATAAAAATATAATAAACTGCGCGCCACCTCAACTCTCATTTTCAAAATCTCACCATTTCGAAACGAAACAAAGAAATTTAATGCGGTTTGGACTGTCATGGAGCTTGATTTATTGGCTTTTTGCGGACGTGAACGTCTTTGACTTTAATACACTCTAACTGCACTACATGGGGTGAGAAAGAAAGAAAAGATTTATTCGAAAAAGACGACATTGTTGAATTAAGATATGACAACAGCTTTTTCTTTGTCATTTTAAGTCGGGTGTAGGTCGAATATTTAGTACGTTTCCATGCAATCGAAGGCGTTTTTAAAACAATCTCAAAATTGAAATTTGTTAAGAGTTTCCATGCTAATTTTTAAATCGTTTTCAATTTCGTTTTGAAACTAGATTGAGCTTTTGACAAAACGCAGAAACGATTGAGATGTGTCATTTGAGTTCCCATGCACTTCTTTTTTCATATTCGTCAAGAGTGTCCATCCCACAAACTGGATGATGGTCTGGCACTCAATATTTCATCAAGCATGGCAAAATAGTTACACTCTGAACGGACTTCTCCACTTGTCCCATTTTTACGCTTCACTTTATAATACATGCACTTCAAAGCTTTCCATTTATTTTTAATTTGCAAAACGTTCTTAGTTACTCCTTTCTTTACTAATTCCTCATAAACGAATTGGTAAATTTCTCCATTTTTATACTTCTTGGTATCAAAATACCGATTGATGTTTTGTGTTTGGAAAATTTCCAGTAGAAGTTTTACTTCTTTGTCCAGCCAAACATTTCTGGTAGCCATGATAAGGTAAAATGTAATTATTGCTTACTTTATTAGTAACAACAATTAATGAAATTAGGAACAATTCAAATGATAAAATGAAAAATGTTTAGTTATGTTCTCTAACTTAAAGAAGTGAAAAATGACATTTACACGTTGACAATACACAATTGTGACGTATTTTCCCGATTTAAAAATCCATGTTATACAGTTTCCATGCTATTTCAATCCCGATACGATCCCAAAAATCGGCGAATCCACCTTGAAGTGACATAAGATTGAAAACGGGTTTACAAGGCAAAATTCAAAACTCAAAACGTTTTGAGAACGTTTTTAATTTGCATGGAAACGTAGTAATTATCTGTTACCTCCTTTGAAAACAACCCCATGACTGATAGGAACGAGTTAAAATAACAGATGAAATCTACTGCCTGAATTCGAGATTGAGCACCGCTATGTCTCTTTTTTTGGATAAATTCTTATTTCTTGAAACTCAGAATCCGGTTGAGTTAACTTTTTTCCTAACGTAGGAGGACTTGAGATGTCTTAAACTGATGACAGTACGCGCCCATCAGCAACCAATCAACTGCGTAGATTGCGAAGGTGGTCGTATTGTCACCGGCAGTCAGGATCACACATTAAAAGTGTACAGAGTGGAAAATGGTGATCTTCTCTACACGTTGCACGGCCATTGCGGTCCTATTACTTGTCTATTTATTGACCGAGTCTGTCCAGCGACCTCTGGCAGTGGTTCTCAAGACGGAATGTTGTGTGTGTGGGATCTTCTGTCAGGTAATTGTACTTGTCTTACAACCTTGTGATTCCTAAGTCTCCTTAACCTCTTCTGAAATGACGAATGGACTTTCCAGGTACTTGTATGTATAGTATCCAGGCGCATGACGGTTGTATCACGTCGTTGACTTACTCGGCCAGCTACGTAATCTCGCTAGGTATTGACGAGCGTCTGTGCGTGTGGGAACGGTTCCAAGGTCATTTGCTCAATACGATTCTAGTTGGTCAAGTACTGACCAATCACGTGCTGATGTTGGCGCCCCATCTAGTGGTTACGGGCAGGCATGGCGGTCTGGTAATTTGGGACGTACGACACGGCGAATGTGTTCGAACTATTAGTTTAGGTCGCGATCCTTTCGTGTTTGTAAAACAATTGATTCTGCTGAGAGATGCGGTGTTGTGCGATTACGGAAAACAGCTGCGAATCGTTCGGTTTCCGGTAATTACGCACAAGTTTGAGTGAATTTAATTGGTGAATGTTTGGCTGTCAAAATAAGAGACTAGCTAGTTTAGTTTATAGGAGTTAATTTATTTGTTTCGCTAGTTTGTAACAACTTTGATTTTTTGAGTGTTTGTGGCCTTTACCGTCGCATTTGTAAATTGTATTTTAGCAAGTTTTATTTATTTTGGATTGTAAATTTGCATTAATAGAGGTAATTTTTATATGTAGTAATCTTATTAACATTCAACCTGATATTCAAATTGGCAATGTAGGTAGTGAAAATAACGACAAATAACCGAGATTCCCATAGTGGAGCTCAAAAACAGACATCCTGTATATCATTCTACTTTTTAAGAAAGAATTATCTTCATACTTTGTTTTAAAAAAATATAACGACTATTACAGTGTCAGTTCCACTGTTTTAAAAGCAACTACCTAAAACTATACTAAATTGTGAAGACCGCGTCAAATGAAAGAAGACTAAAGGAAGAGTTTCTGGTATAACTTCAGCTTGACATAACCTAACTTAAACTACACTAAATTTTCAGTTGTTTTGTAAATTTAATATACTCGATTTAATAATAATTATACATTTATAAAGGCATGACACCTTTCTTGAACAATACTCCCCGTTTGTTTACTAACTATAGACCATTTCGGAAAGTGGTCAAGCGTCAATATGCTGTAATATTGGGTATAGAAACTTCTTGTGATGATACAGGTTGTGGAATTGTGGACACCGAAGGCAACATTTTAGGAGAATCTTTACGTTCTCAACACTTGGTGCACCTTAAGTAAGTTTTTGTCGTATTTATGTAAGTTTACTGGCTACGAGTTGTTCCAGTAATGGAGGCATTATCCCACCATTAGCTAGTGAGTTGCATAGACAAAACATTGAGTCTGTAGTTCAAAATGCCCTGAATAGTGCGCATTTGAGCTTAGAGGGAGTTGATGCCATAGCTACCACAGTAAAGCCAGGTGATTTTACAGCACACATTTATGATTGTTATTAAATAATTTTTGTTAGGGTTACCCTTATCTTTGTTAATTGGAACAAAATATGGAAAGTACTTGTGTAAAAAATATCACAAACCCTTCATACCAATTCATCATATGGAAGCCCATGCACTAACTGCAAGACTGACAAATAAATCGCTGGAATTTCCTTTTCTTGTTCTACTAATTAGTGGTGGTCATTGTATTTTAGCTGTAGCCAAAAGTGTAGACAAATTTTTTTTATTGGGGGATAGTGTTGATGATGCCCCAGGGGAAGCTTTTGACAAGGTATAGTAAACTGACATGATTTCACCATTTCCAATATTAGCTTTGCTAGATGGCCAGAAGGATGAAAATTAAAAACCTGCCAGAATATTCTACATTATCAGGAGGTCAGGCCTTGGAACTAGCAGCTTCTAAAGCCACTGATCCTTTACAATTCCAATTTACTACTCCTATGCTGAGTTATAAAGATTGTTCATTCAGTTTTTCTGGCCTTAAAAATGCTTGTCTAAGGCACATTATTAAAGAGGAACAACTTAAAAAGTTGGGCCCTGATGAGGTGATTCCTGACATCAGTAATTTGTGTGCAGGATTTTTATTGGTTGTCACAAGGCATTTGTGCCATAGAGTACAAAGGGGCATGGAATATGCCACAAAGAAAGGACTTATTCCACTTGATAAACAAACTTTGGTGTGTAATTTAGTTTTTAAATAAGTGAAGCTTTTCAATAAAATATATTTTAGGTAGTTTCAGGAGGGGTGGCTTGTAACAATTTTATAGCTGAAGGTCTGGGTATTGTTTGTGATGCTCTTGATTATAAACTGGTCAGGCCACCAAAGAAACTTTGCACTGATAATGGAGTTATGATTGCTTGGAATGGAGTTGAAAGGTTGTTTGTAATGTCACAAAATTTGATTGGTTTCATTGATTTATTTTTTAGGTGGAATGCCAACATTGGGGTGTATACACAATTTGATGATATAGGAATTGAAAAGTCTAGTCCTTTAGGTGTAAGTTTAGCAGAGGATGTTCGTAAAGAAAGTATTAGTTGTAAATGGGTTAGTTTGTCAAAGCTTACAAAACCTCAAACTAAATGGAATGAAAAAGAAGTAGGAGAAATAAAAAATTCTTAGTTAATTTTAAACTGTTTCAACTTCCTTAATTAACAATAAAACAAGGGCTACTATATAATTAGTAAAATATATTACATAGTTAAATATACAAGTTGAAACAACTAAACCAGCATAGGCCCCTTTTCTTTCAATGCCTCCTTAGTTGTTTCATACAAATCAGAGTCTTCAAGTTCTGCCAAGACATCTAATAAAGCTCTTAATCTTAGTTTAACTTTTTTGATATCAGACTGGTCTTCTTTTGCAGATATTGCTAATATATCTGCAAAATTTAATAATTTTGTTGGCCTAATGTCGTCATTGTATTCTGAAACAAACTCTACAACAAATTTAATGAACTGTCAGACAGTTGGCTAAATTTATTCACCTTTAAAGTTTTTAAGTGCTTCCTTCACACTTTTGTACAGCTCTGGAGCGCCTTCAGTGTCCATTTTGTTAATTAACAGCATGGAAGGTTTTTTAAGCAAATCCTCATTGTATAATTCCAGCTCCTGTAATGAACAGTAAAATTTACTAAAGGCAGTGGTGAAAGAGGATTACAAACAACCTTGGTAAGAAGCATAATAGTTTCTAAACAAGTCCGATGAGGATGCTGGGGGCTCAGTTGAAACCCATTAATGTCCACAATCATCAGCAATAACTTTGTGCGTTCAATGTGCTTTAAAAATTGATGTCCCATTCCTTTATTGGCATATGCACCTTCAATCAATCCAGGCAAATCAGCCATTGAAATTTGCCTAAGATCCTCATAAGAAATTATTCCTAAGTGTGGTCTGACCGTTGTGACTGTAATAATTTTTGGGTATTACATTTTTGGTGTGAATTATTAGGTTTTAAGCTTACAAGGGTAACTAGCAACTTTAGGCCGTGCGTCAGATATGGCTCCCAATAAAGTACTTTTTCCAGCATTTGGAAATCCAACTAATCCTATGTCGGCTATCAGTTTAAGGTCAAGTCTAACAGGGTAGGCTTGGCCTCTAGTACCCAGGAACCCATTTTTTGGATTACCCCCCATACCTCCTTTTGCCACTATTAGACGTTCTCCTTCTTTATTTAGTTCTCCTATTACATACAATTTTTTTTATTTACAAAAATGTTTTCGTAAAAATATAGAAAACATTTAAAAATAGTTATTTTCCATCTACCATGTAATTAACAGCTTTTTTTAATGAATGATAAGGAATGCAAAATTGTTTAACTTTAATGTAGGATTTTATCATAGGCAATCAAATACGCTCACCTCGACGCTCACAGTGTAGTTCTATCCTTCTTTATTTGTATTAAACAGAAAGAAATAGAAGAACATTATTTAGTTGACATCCACCAACAGAACTAACATGTCATTGTCAAGGGTACCTATGATTTCGGTTTGCCGTGTCGCCTAACTGACAATTAGGTTTTTTTCAAACTTTCTAAGATAACAAATGTTTATTACAGTCAGCGAACACAATGAAGTGCTTTTATTAATACACTCCTTGCTTAAATAACTATTATTATTATCTTAAAAACTTTGAAAAAAATTAATTGTCAGTTGCATATGCAACAGGGCAAACATAAAATCATAGGCACCCTTGACATGAATGTTCCTCTATTTCTCTCTGTTTAATACAAATAAAGAAAGATAGAACTATATTGTGACCATATTTGGTTGCCTATGATAAAATCCAAACAATAATTGAAAAATCATGCATTAATGGGATGGGACTCATTAATAATAATCATAAATAAAGGATTTTGCATTCATTATCCTCCATTAAAAAAGGCTGCTAATACATGGTGACACAAAACAACTTTAAATACACTAAAGACTGACCTAAGTGTTTTCCTAGATCAGTAATTAAACTGACACCAACGGGCACCTCAAAAACCAGATCTTCTCCAGGTATCCCCAGGATAAAATTATGAGTTGCACTTCGACCAGCTTGTGCTTTATAACTTTTTGACCTGTTTGCTTTGAACACAGTCTCCAAACTGATAGCATCTTTAGCTTCCACAATTACATCACCCCCTTTACCTCCAACACCACCAAATCTGCAAAGATTGTTAACTTAGCCATTGTTCTTGGGGTGAAGTAGTTATGTTACTTTGGAAGCCCATTTCCTCCAGGTCCTCCTGACACGTGGATTCTAAGCGAATCTCTAAAACCTTCCTTGAGATATTTTCTTAGGGGTTTTTTGATTTTGTTTAGTAGTTGTTTGGTTAAAAATACCATTTTGGAGAGTGATATACTATTATGTTAAATACATTAGTGTAAGTATTAAGTAAACACAACACAAATGTTTTGAATAAAATTTGGGGTTAGGTTCTAACCTACAGACCGTTCTCTTCTTTTCTTCCTTTATGACATTTGGTCTTTCTTGTCATCTGCTTTGGTCAGCAGTTAAAAGATTTGGACAGAAGTTTTATCCCTGGTTTGGGATATTATAATATTTAATAGAAATTAGGTAGAAAGAAGTAGTAGTCCATATTCTTTCAGTGGAGTCGCAGGAGTACGAAAGGAAGGAAATGACAAATAACTATAGCACATTAAATCAAAAAATTAATTAAAATTAAACATAAAACTTAAACTAGACCCATTTTGGGCTGGGTGAGACCCTAGGGGGGAAAAAAGAGCTTAACACTTGTGCACCATCCACAGAAGAGGCGATGAAACAGGAAACCGTTTCCTCCGAAAATGGGTCTAGTTTAAGTTTTATGTTTAATTTTAATTAATTTTTTGATTTAATGTGCTATAGTTATTTTTTCTCCATAATGAGCTTTGTTCACCTATTTAACTTTGTTAATTTCACTATTTCGTCATAACATGGGTCTCTCTGTCTCTCCCCTTGTAAAAAGACAGTAGTCACATTGGTCGACTGATTTGAGCTCCTGAAGATGGTCATTTATGGGACCGAAACTTGTTGAGCAGACCTTACCATCTAAGGTCATAATAAAGTATTGTGGAGAAGACTGTTTGTCATTTCCTTCCTTTCGTAGAAATTAGGTAGGTAAGTATTAAAACATATTTTCAATTTTTATGGGTAACTTTATTTTTTTAACAAATATTTATTGTTTTCAGTGTGAAGTATTCTTCTATAATCTTGATGGCATCATATTTAATAAACTAAATTCACACCGTCTGGAAATTTCAGTAGCAATACAGACTATCAAGGCCTATATATACAAAAGTCTTCTTACAAGCAAGATCACTAATCATTAAATAAATAATTATCTATCATTTACTTTCTAACGGAGAAACCGTCCCCAGTTGGATCCAGGATCCAAGGATAATTGTTAGGACATTCCATGCAAGTGAACAGACGTAGAGTTTCACCAGGTAACTCTCTCGTGTTCAGAGCGCAGGAATTTGGTAACGAACAGTATGGCTGACCTTTAATGTCACATTTCTCTTTCCATTCTTGGAAGTCCCTGAGTCCGTTCAGTTCGGTGGGGTTTTGCATCCATTGGATGACCTGCAGATTGGTGACGAAGTAAACGTCGTTCCTGGCCAACATTTCTTCAATAAACTTGATTAGTTCTTCTTTGAATTCCTTCTTGCTCTTCAACCAGGAAGCGTGGAAGTGGAGACCCAATGGAGCACGGTTGCTGTTGAAGTGACGGTTGAAGTTATGCCTTAAAAGTCGGGCAAACTGATCGCCAGTTTGGATGTTTGAGCAAGAGTCGACCATATGACAACCGGGAAGAGATTCGTCGAAAGTGGGGTCATCACGTCTGTCCAATTCGTTCATGACGATTTCCCAAACTGGATGAGATCTTGAAGGACAGTTGTGGGCATTACCGTTACATTTATGTGGCATTCTGAAGTATAAAGTGTAAGGCCAAATTGGCACTCTTCCCAAAGAAGCGGTGATTGATGCGTCGTAGACGAAGAACTGGTCAGCCATCATTTCAAACTGTTTGTTGCCACCAACTCTCAAGTAAGGAGCCCTCATTCCAATGATAGATCCATCAGTAATGTTAGCAAAACGTTCAACAATTAATCTGGCGCCAGCCATCTCAGCCAACCAATCATCATAAGATCCTTGCGACCAGTAGTTAGGGTCTTCTTTGTGGGTCAGCGAGAAAACAGCAATTTCGTGCCCTTTTCTGTGCAACTCTTGTACGGCCGAGTAGTTGGTGTATTTGTGGGAAACGAAGTAGGTGCCTCTGATTTGGCAACCGTTGGGGTTAGCCCTTTGCCCGTTGAACACTTCGTCGTACAAATCGATATTGTCTACGTTGACTGCTCCGTTGAAGGTGATGGTGATCATTTGGGGTACGTTGGCGGGTTCAAGACCTCCGGGGATTCTGGTACCGTCGGCAGAACAGTAACAGTCTGGAAGAGCGCACTGGGTGGTGTCACAGTCGGGTGCTCTGTTAGGATCATCATCCACAGCTGGAATAAATAATTGTATTTTGTTAAGTTGCGTTAAATTTGATTTATGTATTCTAGCAAGTGATAGTTGAATGAATTTTTTAAAAATTTTCTTAAAAAGTAATTTTATGTTGAGTGAGAATAACGGTTAAAAAACGATGTTTGCTTCAGTTTTTGTAATTCACTCGCAATTTACTTTTAACCTACAAGAAGGAAAAATATTTAAATCTAAAATGTTTTTGCTGACCTGAATAACACAATTAGTTACTTATTTTTATTACTAAATATGCTTATTATTACTTTACTTCTAGCACCTTTTGGTACTTCAAGTATTCCAGCTTAGTGTATGGTTTGGTTTGATACATTTTTTAACGTATAGAAAAAATAAGGAACTTACAGCAAGCATTTTCATCGGATTCATCCTTGCAGTCGGGTTTTCCATTACAAAACAGTTGTTTGTCGATACAGTCTCCATTTCCGCAAGCCAATTTTCCTTCGTCGCACAAAGGCTCGTCGGTTCTCAACAAAGGTTTAATTTTTCGGGGTTCTAAAACACACGTGACACATTAAAATTTTGTTTCAAGGGAATTTAATTAAAAACGGATCTGTACAGGTGACTGGTTCGGGTCATGCAGCAGCGTTCTCGATTTAGGGTGCTCTCGATTTTGGTTGCGACTGGCGGTTTTTTGGTTTTTAAGTTATTTCTGTACAGGTTATACACACTTTATACAATGTCACATTATATTACGTTTGAATAGAAAGTAGACGTGTGTTTGGAACACGAGTGAAAGTTATTCACGTGCTGTTTTTGTTACACTCGTATATTTGGTTTGCTTATTATTATTGAAGTAGAAATAGACAGAAGAAGAAGCATGCATAGAGTGGTTTGATGTGATATTACATAATTAATTTCTAAAAAAAAGTAAACATACTGAATAGGGGGATTAGTCACAATTACAAGAAGTGGGACGCAGGCACAAATGAGTTTGAATAATAATTGATAGTTTTTTGCGGATGCAACTAGAATTTACATACAAAAAAAGTACATACAATGTGTGGTACAGACGGCATGCTGCATGAGCAGAATATAAGTGTAATTAGTGTGTATAGTTATAAAAGAAAATGTAAATAATTAAATAGATAATACTGTACAGAGTGAGTCTATGACCTGATTAAGAAATTTCATGCGTTTTTTTAACAAAATGTAGGACAGCATTAAGTAATGCATTGCAATAACCAACCACATATTTTAATCAGATAATTGTCTCACTCTGTCCCATCCACATCTAATTAGTACTGCATGCATATATTGTTAGTTTAAGGTAGATGTGTTAGAACTACTGAAAATTGGGTTAGTTTTGAGAAAGCCTAATCTACTTTCTAAGCTTTTTGGTGGAGCTTGATTTTTTCATTGTGTACAATTTACATTTTGACCAACTAGAGTGTTCTTTCTGACACATATTTTGCACCATAACCGTTTTTGGATTAATTTGTATTGGCGTGTACAAGTGTTCCCTTTCAACCCATTTCTTGACTAAGTTTACTTCACATAACATTTTCCTCTTTTAAAAAGAAATTGTAATGCGAATTAAGCATTAGGATTCTGTAAAAAAATAAGCTTTGTTGGAAATAGGTTTTTCTCCCTCTAAACCTCCGTCACCGCACGTTGCTTAAACGCAACAGTGCGACTTACTTTCTAGTTGGTCACAACTAGTGACTTTGCCTTTCCAGTCGCATGTTTGTTTATCGATGTCAAACGCCAATCCGCTGGGACAGGTGATTTGTTTTAAACCGGATTTTGTACACCTGTACGTTGAAATACTACTTAATATTACATGTTGTGACCAAGGAATAGTGACCAGGAATGCCTAAAGTACTCAACCGAAAAAATTTCATTCGATTGCTCAGTATACTGGCGTAATACAAAAACTATACAAAAATGAACAGGCTATTATCGTAGTCACGTTTCCTTCTGCATCGGGACTTACTCTCTAAACTATCGCAATTTTTAACGTGCGTTTTCCAGTCGCATGTCTGTCTATCGATGTCGAAAGCCAAACCTGCTGGACATCGAACCGATGCCAGTCTAGTCACGCCGTTATTATCACTATTAAAATCACACCTAAATGGACAGGTAAAGTGTTTCCTTTAAATTTCCTTTATTAGGAAGTTATTGAGTTTACCTGACAACATCCCTGCAGTCACCATCAGTAGTTAACCTGAAGTATTCGTCTGCGGGTCGGTTTTCGCACAGCTTTTCTGGGCTCGAATCATCGCCTTCGTCTTCTTGAGCCAACACTGAAAATATCATTTTGGTTAGTATTTTATTAATTTACGGAAAATGAAGTAATTTCGTTAATACTATCAACTAAAAGATGTAGACTAAAAAAGAAGTTTCTCACCTAATTGACTGTTGATGTTCTTTAAAAGTATTATAACGCTTGGCAGTGGCTTATCTAATTTGTTACAGTTTTTCGGTTCAGAGTTTGCTTATTTTATGAACGATTTCATAATTCAAAATCTGTAAAATTTATACTGGTTCGTCCTTCAAATATAGTAAAAAATACAATATTTATTGGGAATAAAGAACAGACTTAACTTGAGACCTGAAGATGACTTGATTATTAGTCGAAACGTAAATAAATAATATAACCAACATTGCTGTCCTCTATTTCCAATCATATAATGGTTACTATATCTATGAAAATTTAGAAACCAGTTGCTATAGTAGTAGTGTTTGTTGAAATGCTGTTCCACGTCACAAAACTTGCAAAAAACAGTTTATGTCCTAAAAAATTAACAAATTTTTGTCACAATTTTTAAGCCAAGGTTTTTTCAGAACACTTTTCAAGTGTAGCAACTTAATAGAGGTTTTTCAAAAAGTTTATCTATCTATTTTAGTAGAATGCCATTTTTATTTCTTTTTTCTCTTACTACTACTACATGTAATAGTAAAAAATGTAGCATGGCTTCGTTTACTGGAGTTGCTCAGTCATACTACTCAAGTGTAAATTCAATGCACCATTCTTGGTTATAGATTCAAATTTTGATTTTTCAAGCTGTCAAACCAATCTGAATAAGTACGATAGATTTTGTTACTCAGATTTTTATTACCAATATTAGAAAGTTTGTTAAAATCAAAAGAATAGAAATATTAATCTTTCTCTCTTCATTAAAACAGCCAAATGATCAATAATCTTCAATATATTGCAGATAATTTTAAAAAACAAATTGTAAAAACATCTTTACAAATTTTGACCTTTAACAAAATGGTAGAAAAAATAATAGAATACTTTTTATAAATTACTGATGTAATTCAAATAAATTTAAACTTTATATAGCACAATTAGCATTCGTTCACACAAAATCAAAGAAGAACTCTAATAGAATAGCCTAAAGACATTTCTTTTTAAACTCTTATTCATTTTACAAACCTGGTCGGAATAATTTTTATTGGGGACTGGTTTCTGCCTGCCATCACCATCTGATGATGGTTTAGGGCGAAAACCCTAAACCATCATCATCAAAAAAAGGCAATTTTTACATACAGAGGTCAAAACATAATAAAGCCTAATTATTATTAGACTGATGAGGGAAGGGAAATTTCAAATTGTCAAGTTCTCCCAAGCATTTTGAAAGACATACATCAAAAAAATTAATGGTTGCAACATGGTACATTAGCAATAAAGGTACCTTGAACTGAAAAGTCACGCTAATTAAAATACGATCCAATACAAAGCATAAGGATGTCAAATACGACACTTGTACATAAAAAGTAGTAGGCAATCAAGGCTTCCAAAAAAATGTCACATAACAAGCGGTTTTCCGGTGTATTATTCATTTAAGCAGTGGCAAGGCACAAAGAACTTTTACTTTCGCGCCCATATTCATGAAACCAGTATCTTCAAGGTTGGTTTGCTTATGCTGTATGTATAAACGTAAATATCTCAGGCTTGACTGCAGCTGCTAATGGGTTGCAAAAGAGCTTTTTAGATTTATTGCAGCTTAACTGTGTAATTTTAATAATAACGCAGTTATATGATGTGATAAAGTGAAAGTTTAGTGGAAATTTAATTAAATTAGAGTTGCAAACGCGTAAGCCTTATTAAGCGAATTAACAGTTTTTTTATACGAAGAAACCTACTGCATAATAATAGCCTGATCATTATTCCATGAGTTGGTTTGCTATTGTAGTGACTATTTCAAGCTAACTGTACCGATACACTTATCTAGAACAATAATGATTTTAAGCTATCTGGGTGGCGTATCTAAAGATTTATTTACATAATCATAACTTTATGTAATAATACTTTCTCTTTTATTTCTGCCGTAGGGTGGCCAAAAAAACCACACAAACCTGTTTTGAAATAAAATAAAGTACGGACCTTGAACCAAAACTCATCAACAAGAACCGGTACCCGAAATATCGCCGAAAAATATAAGTCGAAAAAAACAAATAACGTAGAGGGTACTCACCTGCGCTCAATAGCAGCACAAACGTAAACCACGTCCAGATGAACGTATTGGTACCCATGCTGATGGTACGGTCACTAGCCAAGCAGTGAATGCGGGTTCGCTATTTATTTATAGGAGGGCCGTTTTTGGATTGCGCATGTGTTTTAAGTGCGCACTTTCACCTACCCAAACGCGATTCTTGCGGCCAACTGCTGATGACTTACTATTGGTGCCTGTACTTATATTTTAGATAACAATTTCGATCACTTTGGGGCTGGTACCGACCATTATATACTGGTCCAGAGGCGTAGTTTTGGGTTAATCTTCTTTTATTAATTGTAATGTAAAAACTATCCAGCTGCTCGTTTTGCTTGTTTTGCTCTTTTGGTATTTTGCATAAAACTACTTGGTGACAAACACTTATCTGACTTTTAGAAATTTGAACAAAGTTGGAATATTTTGTCTTATTGAACACTATAAACTACTTAAAGCAATCATAAAATCTTCGGATGCAGTGTTGTTATAAACTGGATTGCTTCAACACATCTCTAATATTCACGTTTTCAGAACACCTCCAATACAGCTCTACTGTATTACAAGCATTTTCAAATTTACTTTCTTCCAATTTTCGAAAATGTGTTATTTTTGGTATATACCGGGGGTTTTAAATTCGACTGGAAAAATGTGAACCTTGATATTTTATTAAACGAGCCTGAACCTCTTTATTGCTGAGTTTTCTGCTTTATTTTAGTTGTTTTTCGAGGTGTTTCGTTAATTGTCGTGTGTTTTCAAAAATACCTAAATTTAATAAATGTTTAATTTTTAATTACCTTACCTTCTTAGTAAGAAAAATGTACCCTTACCAATTTTGCGTGTCAGTGAAATAGATCATTTAACAAATCCTCAATTAATTATTCTTTTTGTGAAAGCAGTTAGCTGAGCTCAAAATTTGTTTTATAAGAAAAATGCATAATTTTTTTTGCAGAAAAACTCTGAAGTGGCAACAATGCAACGTTTGTCATTAGATCGGCCGTAATTTTAAAAATTTGGAGAAACGGTTTTTAAGATATTGTAAGGGGATCACACGTTACCTAGTTGTTTAATATTAGGTTAAGTTAGTATAACTTTCTCCACTTTCTAAGTGCTTTACTTAAATATAATTTTAAAATTTTGAGCGATACAGCAGACAAATTAGAGCCTTGGTAATATAGTTGTTTTATTGTTCTTATTTATAGCAACTTGAGCATTTTTTTTTATCACATAGCAGCATTTTTGAATAGCAACAGTGTCGTAAGCCTTTGTAAGGTCAACGAAAACGAGGTGAACATATCAATTTGGCTAAAAGGCTAAATATATGGTTAACAGAGGAGTGTCCTGCTTCCTCTTTTATTTTTTTAAAACCATAATCCACCATGTCATTTGTATATATTTCTATAATATGTATAGATACATATTTTTCTAGTGTAATTTACACAAATATGATAAATATTAAAAAATATTTTAATTAACACAAACAAAGACAATGGGCCTGTCCCACAATTTTTTTTTATTTCATAACTACAAAGACGGATTGAAAATATTATACCCGTATTTTTTTGTTTTCAAAAATATTAAGTTTAAATAGAAAAAAAAATGATGATAAAAACTACATTAATCTCATGTTTAAAACGCCCGCCGCCGGTGACGTACTACACTATCAACCAATCAGCGACAAGAAGTGAAACAGATGGCGCGCAACAGCCAATAAAATCACCCAGAATTACGTACGTCACACGCGCGCCAAAACAGATCTTTTAAATTTAATGGACAAATTCAAACTAATGTAGGAACATTTACGACCATAATTTTTTCTTCAAGAATATGAAAAATTAGTTTTTTGATCCTATTCTTTCGATTCCAGTCAAAATTATGATATGTGGAATAGGCCCATTCGGATTTCTTTTTCTCTTAAGTTCTAGGCTAAGTTATGGTTTGATTGTGACAGGTCATTTGCAAAATATCACAGTCAATGAAAATTTAGTTTAGATTCTAGCTCTTAATTTTACCAAAATACTAAAATAGCAACATTAATATTGAAGTGAAAATTACTGAATATTTAACAAGCTTTTTACATAATCAAATTATTGTCATCTTAAAGTCTATTCATTTGAATGCCACAAATGGACGAACTTTTATTATGCGTCTCAGGAATTCAAATATATTCTAGGCATGTACCAGATTTAATTAATACTTTGGCACTTAAAGTACCGCTAAGTCGAAACAACACAATAATTGTCAAGATTTTTTTTTGGTATTTTCATAAATGCACGCCACTGTACAACGTCCCACCCATGGCATTCCTAATAAAATCCGCATATATAAAGAGTTATTTTCCAAGCGGTACATTTGAATACGTATTACATTGGTGGAAATGCTATAGCAATAGTGGCATTCTTGGAAGCGATTAACAAGGGATTTGCTGATAATTAAGGAAAAGAAAGCTCGTCTTACGAAGGAATTTTTAAAGTTGCTTCTAATTATTGAAAGGTCATTTCTAAAATGTAATGAGCGGTTTGCCTTGAGCGTAAAGCCCATTTGCTTGGCGCTTCCTTGACATTTTGAAGAGCTTTCTAGATCAAGACGAATTGTATACGTTATTCCGTAGTTTTTTTCTTACATAAACGAATTTGGTTGGTTTTTTGAACTTTAGTTACATACGTGATTTTCTAATATACTTCCTTGAAAATGCATTTTGAAACAACTGAATTATTTAAATTGCAAATCGTTGGTGCGGTTACAAAAGAACTGTCGGCCATGATTAGGCAACGATTAATAATTAAATAGACAAAAATGGCTTATGAATTCCTGGCGCTATTTATTGCACTTATAGTAGGAAGTTGTGGGATGATATAACTTGTTGCTATGTACTATAGCGTCTTCGTCACGTTATGTGCCAATTTCTGGTAAATAGGAAACATGCTTGAAACCTGACCATATTCGTACAAAATTTACCCAGGCAAGGGTAACCGGCCCCCTCAACCTTGATTAAACCTTCAATTCAATCAAAAACTTGATTATTATTGTTCTGAGAATAAGCCCGAATTGTTGTTACCATCTAAAGGTGTGGAGAATTCGCTTTTGTCTTAGTTTCAATAATGTCAATTCTATGGAAATACGCCAAAGATTATGTTAAAATAGTCAATTATTTTCTGTTGGTTGGTTGATGACGCCTTAAATGCCTTAATACTTAATTACTTTATTAATCTAAGTGCTTAACTTAACAGAAATTGTTTAATTTGTATTTTTAAGATGTTTGTGAACCTGTGGGCTTCAGGTCAAAATTGGACTAATTATACAGGATATGGCTGCATATAATTTTTTTGCTTCAACTCCTTAAACTGTGAATTATTTGTTATTTTACTACCCTCAGATCAATT
Organism: Ips typographus; assembly: GCF_016097725.1. Taxonomy (NCBI): domain Eukaryota; kingdom Metazoa; phylum Arthropoda; class Insecta; order Coleoptera; family Curculionidae; genus Ips; species Ips typographus. The sequence continues at coordinate 7,096,492 of NC_138429.1, forward strand.
TAGAGCTGGGATAGAACCTTGAAACTCAGCATAATTGTGTTCAGTTTTTTTCCGAATTTGTCCAAAAAAGAAATTACTATAAATCAAAGGATTGGAAAGGAAGAAAATACTGCACCGTGAATTACTTCAGTTTTCCCAGTTCCAACTTCAAATGATCAATGAAATAAAACTTCATTTTATAGTTTTTGGGGTTATTAACTGAAAACTTGACCCAGTTGACTAGAAACTTCTGAAAACAATGCTTTATTGGAATTTTTTCTTTTAGATTAGAGGGTTACACATAGAAACTTGCAAAACTGTTACTCAAACACTTTTGCAGAATGTTTTAGGTTAAAGGGAAATACTGCACATTGGAATTTCAAATTGTTTTAGTGCGCAGTTGATTAGGGTGTTTTTTCATGGTAAATAGGGGATGGAGTTTTTTTGGTATTTTTTAATCAACATTTTAACCAAATAAGCGATATCTATGAGGTCATTGTTGGATTTAGGATTTTGTATCAGACTTATAAACTATTTAGCTAAGATTAATAAATAAATCAAACATAATTAAGTATTCACCTTAAAGTGTAATTTTTAGCTTTCCTAGAACATGACATTTAACTGATTTTTCTTCTGAATGCGTATCTAATTGCTAAACATATCGTATAAATAATTTAATATTCTTAGAATTATTTCAAGGTGCTTTAAGTATAATACAATATAGTTATTGAATCTCAAATCTCTCTTGAAATATTTAATTATTGGTTTCGTAATTTGCTACACATTTTAGTTCACAATGCTTTAGAAATCTATGTTACTACTACTGGTGTTCAAGATAACGAATTAAGACTGAAAATTATTTTGATAATATGCTAGAAAAGTTGATTGTGATGACATTAAGACTATTTTTTTCCATAAAAAGTAAATATTTATCAGCATTGGTATGCAAGAGATTTTCACTTACATGGTCGTCTCAGATTTCACACCTTATTTAGTCTAGAACAATAATTTATCGATAGCAAAAAAAATTGTTCATATAATTCAATGTCACATCTTTGATTAGAAGCTGGAAGGCGTACCCGATCGAGGTTGTTAAGTGAAAAGGATTGTTTTCAAAATTAGGTGCAGCAGCTGGCCTATAATCCTAGTAACCTTTTCCTAAACAGAAGAAGCGTCGTTTCTTGATTTTTATTGATCGAAAATAAAATACATAACCTGGGGAGACGTTCTTTGGTAACCGTGATTCGTTTAGCATATTACTGTCGCCGATTACGACTAGAGTACCGAAATATCAAAAAGTAAAAGTTGTCGCTTCAGCCGGTCTCCAAAAGGTGAAACGCCACACAACTGTTGAGGTCCGGAAGATCCACCTTGACGCTTTCATTCTTATCACCAAATCAAAGAAAAATTCTTTCAGATTACGAATTAGATGTAGGTTAAGCCTAAAAGGTGTGAAAATCATTGTTGAAACTTTCTTTGTTGTTGTCGCAAGGCTAATGTTTGATATCGCTTTTTTTCCTAGAGAATTTGCTTGGTTTCAGCTTATTGCATATAGTAGGAAATAGGTGGGATTGTAAAGCAATGATAATGCAAATTCATAGGAGTGTTAATTATTAAATTCTTGGGTTATTAATGTTGTCTGTGAGCTAACAAAAAAGGAGTTAGAGAAGAAGATTGCTGAATTGCAAGTTGGAGAAAGCAGATGATAATGGTTTTATTTAAAATTGAAGCAGCATATGGAACAAAACTGCTTTAACACAGTCCTGTAAAAATCCAGTAATTTTGATTCCAATTAGACTTAATTCAAAACTTTCACAATTCTGTGAGTAAAATTTTATCACTCATCCACCCAAAAAGTCTCGTTTACTCAATAACTGCACAGAATGGTAACAATAAAAATATATTTTGAAATTCTGTCAGCAAATTAACTTAATAATAGTATTAAGCATTAACAATGACTTATTACAGTTCAAGTGGAATAATTTAAATAAATCATAACTAATTAATTCTCAAAAAATAAAATCGTGATTTTTAAAGTTTATAGCTTTAACAAAACGTTTAACAAACGAAAATAAAATAACGGTAAAATGATCTATGGTGTTACACCAAGGTTATAGTATACAATAGTTTTGCAGTTCCGGGCTTCAAGTCCACGGAATATATGCTAACTTTGGGTTTGAAAATTATTATATAACTTGTCAGAAAGTTGTTTTTTATTCCATTTAATTAGAAACTTCTCAGTTGCAGCTCTTAAATGCTTAAAGGGTAGTCCAAACGTTATAGTCCAGAGTTGTTGAAATCCTTTGACCGCTAACTTCAGAACTTTCATAGCACAAAACGTGCCATATATGCAAGTTTGTGATGACTTAACTGAAATATATGAGAATTTGTATAATTAATTGATACTAGTAGCTGTAAAATTCGTAATCAAGGATGATTAAACCGTTGTTATTCAATAATGAGAAAGTGTGTATGTCCTTGTGTTATAATTCCACATTTCTTGGAATGTATGTTTAAACTTTTTTATATGCCGGATTTGTTTGTTGACACATTAAAAACTCTACTTTATAATACAAAATGTGTGGTAAAAATAAGAAAAAAAAAACGTTGAAAGTTGGTCTTAAATGATGCACAATTTTTTATAATGTATGAAAAACCACTGGTTAACCATTTGGGTTTTTCGCCAATCATTTATGCCTGATCAAATAGTAACTACTGTTTTATTGAAAATTCTTGTAATTTCATCTTAAAACCGCATCTGTGTAAATTGTTATCGGAAGGAAATTTAGTAATTTGTTTAATGCATTCCGAGCATCGTTAGAATTGGATTTTGGTTTGTTTTCTCTGATTGTAAACCACAGCAATTCACTTAGAAATTTCTTTTCTAAGAAATTTTTCGTGGTGTTTTACGTGGAATAAAAAAAGATGATTTCCTGCAGGAGATTTTATACGAAAAGATGAACTAGTTTCCAAACTTAGTTTAACTTAAATATTGTTTGAGGTGGCGTACCAAAAACAACTTTTGCATTAGATACATATTATTTGATCACTAGGTTGACATAAACGTTGTGCAAACATACACAAGAAGACGGAAAATTGGCATAGCAACGTCGGCATTTAATACAAATGGCGAAACAAAGTGTTAATAACAAGAAATGGCAAACAAACCAAACTAGCTGACATTTAAAGGTTGAGATATATGATTCTTCATACCGTAAAGTGTCAAGGACTTTGTTTATACGACCTCCATTTTGAGTTGGAAAGTTGAAATCATTTGAAGTATTTACAGGATTTTCGTTGTTTTCACGTTGCTTTTTGTGTACAATGCTGTCAAGAAATATGGATGGACTGTGAAAATTGAAAAGTGTTAAGTTGGTTTTCTGTAACTTTGGCTATTTGGTATTATTTAGTTAGAAAACGCACACTTTTTCATAAAATAAAGTTTAAATTTACAGAAATCCTAAAGTTGCTGCTATCATGATGAAAGTGTCATCCGCATACAAACCACGCCACGTTCAAGCATAAATTCCAGAATTGCATTATTAAAAATTATATCAGAAAGACCAAAAATGTTTAGAATGACATACATTTACTAAGAATGGGGTAAACGCGGCCAACAACTGACAGACCTTAGTTTGAAATGTAACCTTTTCTTTATGTTTTTTAAGCACCTTGTATATGTTCAATCGTGTTGCGGTTAGCACGAAGTAAAAAAGCAGTTACAGACAAACATTTCGAGCCTTTTTGGTCACTGAAACCCCAAAAATGGCGGAGAAAAGGAATTTCCAAAATTTTGATGCAAATTTAAAAAAAAAGAACAAAAAGTGGTTTTATGTTGAAGGATATTAATCGACAAGGTTTGGTTTACACCCACTTCGGACTTAGAGCGTTAGTTTCCAATTAAACTCTTGTTTTTTAATCACCATGTCCCTGTATATGTTTGTGTTCAGTACGATTCAGAACTTATTTTAGGTATATTAATAGAAAATAGGGAGTTTTAAACATTTTGATGCAATTTACAAAAAAAAACAAATATCTCGGAAACGATGATTTGCAAGAGACCTTAAATGTTCAGAATGCTGCTTTTAGATTCGAGGATTTAAAGCACCTGTTTATATTTTGTAGTTAAAAGACCCAACTGTATTAATTCATCCTACCACAAACCATAATATACAAAATACAAAAGACAAGAGGAAAGAAAGATGAAAGTCACTGGACATTTTTTATCTTATCTGTTATTTAAGTAAATTTTCCAGAATAGGGTTTTACAATTCAATTTGGTATTATTTTGGAAATCACTTTTTTGGAAATTAATCGTTATTTATTTTGACTCTTCATACTGTTGTTTAGTTCTTCAGTAGATTTGGGTTGTTATGTAAAAGCTGAGTTGTTTATCACAATATTTGAGAAATCCGCTTATAATACTAAGTGCATCGTGGAATATTGATAAGATAAATTTCACTACCATTAAATTTCGTTATACCACTCGGTTTTGAATTAATTGCCTCTTAATATTTTCCGTCTCGAGCTGCTCGTAAAGGTTTTTGCATTCTCCTGCGACAAGTGGGTTGCTCAACAAAGCAAAAAGATTAATGTCATCAATAAGGAATGCAACCCCACAACAAAGAAGGAACTAATGCAAAAACGTTTTCTTAACATCGCTGTGTCGTGTAGGCGCACCTTTAGGCCTGCATACTTACACATCTTTATTAGTATTCTTGGTAGAAACGATTTACAGTCACCGGCAAACCGTTGAAGGCCGCCATTATTCCGAAAGCCGGTACTGCTTTCTTTCGTTTGCGTTTGCCAGTTGGTTTTTGTTAAATGTGGAAGAAAACGGCTCAAGGTTTCTTCCGGACTGATTTTGATATTTCCTGATTTATGAAAGGTGAAAAAAAAAACCGGCCCTGGACGAAGAACAGCAGCCCAATCACTTTCTCCATCTCGCTTTCACATGTGTACACATATTGATGATTACGACATAATGGTTTCGATTTAGTGCAGCCTGATTACTGCCATGGCAGGCCTAAGTAGAATGTAGGGTTTTTCCAAGATTTAACAAGGTAGTGTGCTTAAATTTGGGCCACAAATTCTACCCCTGACCTCATGTTAAACTAGATTGAAAACAAGTTATTCTTGGTTGGTTGGCAAGCCTGTAAACACCGGATTACCTTGATTGTTTTTAATATTCGACTGCAAGAAAGTGAGATTTAATCTGAAGAGTTTGCAGCACAACTTCAAGCTTGGATTCCCGGATTCATTTTTTCTGTTAATGTGGTCGGAACAGGTTTGGCTTCGAAAACAAAAAACCGGAATATCATTGTCGTCTCGTTAGTTATGCAACGTTTACTTTGTAAACTTTTTTCCATCTTTTGCGTCTTCACGGTTATTTTTACGGATGATTACCGCAAATAAAACTATTCGGGTACAGTACTTAAAAACATATTATCTTTATTCTCTTACAAATTATTTATATTTATACAATATAAATATACAGAGGTGGAGATACACTGTCGTGGTGGCGCCACTAACGATCAACAGTCTAAGTAATTATTATTATTATTACAAAAAAATTACAAATAACAACCATTATTCAGTTAAAAGTATAGTAATCATTACGAAGATTAGATCACGCATGCGCAGTCATCCCGGACATAGTCATTTCTTCAAATAAAAAAATAAATACAAAGATCACTTTTGTCGTACCTACTACTCTATTATAAAAGAAACTGACTTAGAAAATACCATCTCCGGTAGGATCGCTCAACCATGGGTAATTATTGGGACATCTGACACAGGTTTGGAGATTGATCGTTTCACCGGGAACCTCTTTGGAGGTCAATTTGCAGCTGTGAGGTACCCAACAGGCTGGAGGTCCTTCGACCACACACTTTTCCCTCCATGGTTCGAAACTCTTGGCTTCTGACACCGTCCTTGGATTCTGGATCCATTGGATAACCTGCGTCATCGTCACGAAGTAAACGTCATTACGATTGGCCAGAATTTCATCAACCCAATACAAGAAAGCGTCCAGAAATTCGGGATTATTCTTCAACCAAGCGGCATGGAAGTACAACCCTAACGGGGCACGATTCTCTTGGTAATGCCTGTCAAAGTTGTGGTTCAAAAAGTTGTAGAATTGATCTCCGGTCAGGATGTTTGAGCACGAGTCAACCATGGCACATCCAGCCAAATATTCGTCATTAGTGGGGTCTTCCCTACGGTCCAGCTCGTTCAAAACCATCTCCCACACGGCATGAGACCTGGTGGGGCAGCTTTGCAGGTTACCGTGACAACGATGGGGCATCCGGAAGTACATAGTGTAGGGCCATAGTGGGGGGTTGTTTAAGGGTGCCGTGATAGTAGAGTCATACAAAAACGCTTCTTCTTCCATCATGGTGAATTGGTTGTTGCCTCCAACACGAAGGTAGGGAGCGCGCACTCCCACGACACTATTGTCAGTAATGTTGGCGTATTTTTCGGTGATGATTCTTTGACCACCCATTTCTTTTACCCAATCGTTTACTGTGGCGTTGGACCAAAACTGTTCGTCATTGTTGTGGCTGGAAGAAAAATCATGATTGGATTACGCATTCTTGGACAAATTATACAAAGATAATATTGGTCTGCCAGAAATAACGCTAATGGAAATCTATTAATCCATTCATAAAATTAATTAATTATCAAGGCCGGAAAATTATACAGAACTTGAGTTCAGGAGCAATGTAATATAATCCTCTGTAATACGGGTTGACCAGAGTGTATTGCAAATGCCTCAATCGATGTTGCCTGGGATTTAATAATTTTAGAGTATTGGATTTACAAGTAAGACAGGACATTTAATCAAAAATTGAAACTATTTCGGAAATCATAAAATTCATAATGAAACAATTTAACAAGCCTAGAAAGGAGCAGGTTTCCCTTTTTAATTGTAAGTTTGATTGCTTATGTTTTACTTAAGAGCTAACTCTCTTAATTCTTCTAAAAATAATATTAACTAGACTGAACGTTTTGCATTTGGTTATCAAGCTCTCTAATGCACCATAATATGACGAAACATTTCAATCAATTGGTATTGATTTCCAATAAACAAAACCTCGCATAGAATTCTATAAAAACCTTTTCACTTTTTCATGTAGCAAAGTTTGTAATACTTATAACATGATATCTTAAATTGAAAAGTATGAAAAAGTCTAATTTTGATAACAACTAAAAGGAACATGTTAACTTACGTGATAGAGTGAACAGCAATCTCGTGTCCTTTCCTATGCATTTCCTGTACAGCCGAGTAATTGGTATACTTGTGCGAAATAAAGAAGGTGGCCTTAATGTCACACCCATTGGGATTTTTCCTCTGGCCATTAAATATCTCTTTGTACAGTTCGATATTATTGTTATTAATAGCATCGTCAAAGGTCACCGTGATCATTTGAGGCACGTCTTTGGCAGGTAAATCTCCTGGGATGGTGGTACCATCTTCGGAGCAGAAGCAGTCGGGCAAGTTGCATACCGAAGGATCGCATGGAGGCGCTCTGTTGGGGTCATTGTCGATATCTGTAAGGAAAAAACCGGCGCCGTGTTTTGCTTAATCGCATATTGTCATGCAAATTTCTTCTTTGCTGTGCTTTCCTAACGAAAGCGAGTTTACCTCGCCCGAGAGACCACTTTCGCCTTTTTCAACGAGCTGGGGCTCGGCAATAGCAACAAGCCCATCAACGGATGGCAATAGATGAAGACGAAATCGGAATTCGGGTTGGTTAAATGTCAAGGCGCGACTTACCGCAACTATTCTCGTCCGAACCATCGGCACAGTCTTTTTCACCATTACAGAACAAGCCACGTTCAATACAGCTACTGTCACCACAAGCCAGAGAACCGTCAGGACACAAGGGTTCGTCGGTGTTCAATAGGGGTTTTACTTTACGTTCTTTGTTCTTTAGTTTGCAATTTTTCACTGAATCTTTCCAGTCGCAAGTTTGCTTGTCGATGTCGAAATACAGACCGGCAGGACAACGGATAGCTTGCAGACCCTGTAACAATCAGTTTCTTTTTGTTGATAGTGAAATTGGTCATCTACTGAATAGATTAAATATTCTGATGTGTACAGTAGAGTAGAAACTGGCAATTAGTTGCTTTTACAAAGAGTAGTAGAGGAGGAGTGACCAAAATGAATGAAGACTCAATGTGATTTCAAATTGTGAGAAACCTTCTTGACTTGACAATAGTTGAAAAAGTGAAAATAGAACAAGATTATTAATTATAGTAGAGGAAGGAAACTTCAGTGATTCTACATGACAGTAGTACAGTTTACTAGTAGTAAAACAAAAAAAAATCCCAAACACTTGACAGTACTTTAGAGAAGATTATAATCTTCTCGTCCAAACCAAAACAGTTTTAACTGGAGTAAACTTGAAAACCTTTTAAATTAATTAATTAAAACAGTTTTTGCGTACTATTGCCGGCATATGCTAAATTTAAGGAAATGTAATTAAAAACAAAATGCACTGATTATTTTTCAGGTTTTAATAGTAGATATTATGGTAATTAGGGGTTGCTGTAATATTATATTATCATCAAGGATTGAAACATGATAAATTCACTAAAATTTAATCTTTTTGACTTAGACATAAGATAATTAGTTTGGATTAAACGGCTGAATAAGAGAACAAATAAGCGTTTGAATAGGTTTGTTGAAACTAACATCAAGGGAAACTCTGGCAAACATGATTTGGTAGTTGTTTTACATAGTTGCTATTTAAATTTATGGAATATTACAACCAGTGAGTAATTTTAAGTATTCAACTAAAATGTAACATTTAAGGACAATAAATTTCAACAAATATTTAAAAAAGATGATAAAAAAACATAAAATATTAAACAAATATTTGAAAAATATAGTAAAAAGTGATTACAAATTTGGAAAATGCAATTATAAAAAATCTTCTTCTTCAGTTCTTCCTAACATTCTGGGACCACCATACTCTAGACATATAATATTAAATATTTTTCCTTTTAAAAGTGAAGTTTTTAACAATATTTTCTTCCTTTACTTTCTTAGTGTTTTCCCGTTTCCAGCTTTTAGCTCTGATTTCATATTGCAGTAGTTTTGTAGTGTCAAAAATAAAATATTTTTTTAAGAAATGTCAGTCATTTACAATAACCTCTTCCTTCTGTTTCTTCTCTTGGCATTTATCAAAATGATTTTTTAAGGTTTTCTCTGTATTATTCGTCCATTCTAATCTAAGTGACCTAGTTACAATTGTTACAAAGAGATATCCATTTTTTCCAGGGTGCGTATTTTTGAGAAGAGGGAAGGGAGTTACCAAGAGAAATGTATACAGAATGTGACAGAAACCTGCCACTGTCAGTTTCTTCTGTCACATTATATCAAAACTTCTGTTAAGAATCCTAATGTTCCTCCTTTCAAGAATTAGGTGTCATTAATAGTTTCAGGTGTTCTCTTGTCTTTTATGTCACAGTCTTTTATGCTTTTAAAAGAGTATTTTTTTAACTGATTCTAGGTGTTCCTGGTCTAGTTATCTTTTTGGTTTTAGTATTTTGTCAGCTAGTTTGGTACATGTAATAATCATCTATCATCTGTGTGTGTTCTGTGACTGTTCTCTTTTTTTGTAAATTTAAGACACTTGTAGAGGTTCTTGGGAAATTTCGGAAGATTTTCAGTAGAATTTAAAGACCTATGGCAATTGTAGAAAATTCTTGCAACAGACTTATAAAATGTTTATCAACTTTTGAAAATAGATATTGTGATATAGTACTTAGATGCCTCTAGCAATAGAACATTTTTATGGAGGTCTCTTTGGAGATGAAAACTGAACAATAAAGTGTAGGAGCCCTATTCTGCGATGATTAATTGGAGCAGTTAGGAACTTAGTAACTTTCTGGCATTATGACCGTTAATACTCTCCTGACAAAGGATTGAAGGTTTGAGGGCTATGTTTATGGGCTACAAAACTGAATTCAACAACAATATCCACAATATTAGCCATTACTCTATTACGTTAAGTTTTTATTAACGTTAAAACCACTGCATCATCATGAAAAAAACCTTGACACTAGTGATAGAAAGAGAAATAATACAAAACAAAGGAATTTGAATAAGAAACTACTTTAGATATTATAATAATGACTACGAGTTGTTTGCTTAGGAATGTGTGTAATTAATGTTGTTTCAACGACTGGTTTAGTGAATGTCATAATTTAAGCTATTAACTACAATAAATTGAACAAACTCACATCAAGAAGTAATTTATGTAAGACACTCTTAAAGAGTCTTTTTCTTCATGTTGAACATATAATAAGTCTATCCGTGAAAGCAGACGTAACCAAATTACGTTTGAGTATTCATGTGTAAATTGTACAGGTTGGAAATACTTTTCTTCCATAAAGCAAAAGAACATTGTTTAGGTAAACATGCAAAAACACGGTCGTGCTCTGATTGTTTGTTACCATTAAACACAACACCGTGCCGATATTAAGTAACCCGATTGTTTTGTTGGTTGACCCGCAGAATTAGATAGCGGCCAGCAAGGTTGCGAATTGAACGAACGTTTATGCCGACGACACCTCCGTGTTGGTGACTTACCGATGAGGTGCACTGGATGACGTCACGACAGTTGTCGCCCTCGCCCGCTACCAGCCTAAACCATTCGCCTGCGTCCTTGTCTTTGCACAATTCGGCTTCGAAGCTGTCCTCCTTTTTTGGGGTTTCTTCGCTGGTTTGTTGCTGCGCCGCTGGAATCAAAATAGACAAAAAATGACGTAACGCCTCATCACATTACCGAGCTTTCACTCGTTCGATGATAATTTACATTATTTCAGATGGAAGATCTCGACCTGAAGTTGTTGCGCAATTATTACTATTATTATTATATTACTGCTGGGAAAAGTCAGTCGCCTGGAGCTAAATCAGGCAAGCGAGACGGCTCGCAGAAGAAAACTTCTTAATAATTTATAGTTTAATATCAAAGAATCGTAAATAAAGGTTGACCTTTTGGTATTCAAATCCGTGTTTGATTGAATATTCAGCGATTTAGGGTGCGCTGGTGTAAGCGCATAATTAAGCTCCGTACGCACACAAAGAGCGAGTACAAAGATTAGTTATGCGGCGACACAAGGTTTTTTCTTTCTTACTACCACTAATAAGAAACTTAATTAGATGTGTGCCCGTAAATAAACATGGCCGCCGGGTGTGCTGTCGCGGCAGTGGCACGCAACAGCAACGTTCTTGACATTTTTTTTCTTAATTATCGCCATTAGGCCGAAGTTGTACCTGAAAGTACCACATTTTTATTCGCTCGCGTTCGTTAATTAACGAAAATATTATTTATTCACCGGCCGAACCACTACCCCGCCAATGGCGCGCCCGATCGGGTATCTTTCTCGTTCGTGAAAGCTGCTAGCCTTGTTTTGATGTTTATTATTGCTATTTTCACTCTTGCAGATGCATACCTCTTATTTAACAAAATTATTTTTTTGGGACGAAAGGTTTCCAATCTCCTTGCAGCATCACTTAATCGAAAATTCTACAACAACCAAACTAATAGGTTAATGATGTTTAGATGCGTTGGTTAGATAACAGCTTGGTGTAACAAGTCAGAAGACGCTTTGCTACTACCAGAATTTTTTTAAAACTGTCCAATGATGTATAAGAAAGAGAGCAACTTTCTGTTGTCTCGCAACAATCAGCGCACAGTTCTGATTTGTATGTGTTATTTCTTCAATTGCCTAGAATATCAAATTTTTCTAAACCTCTTAAGGCTTAGAAGGACATTTTGATTTTTTTCACCACAAGACGTTTCTAAAGGTTGTTGTGATCGCAATCATACCATAACAAAGTTTTTATTTCCAGCATGTTCATTCATTTCTAACAAAATGTTCAAAAAAATTTAATTACCATTGTGTCAGTAACATGAACAGAAACAAACAACTGTGTTATACAAAATTTGCAAGTTTTTAAAAATTGAAAATTGTGATCTATTTTTCAAAAAAATAAAATAAAAGAACAGACATTTTTATAAAGTGCATCTGATTTTACACATGGTTGAGTTATGTACCGTGAGTGGGCATATTCTGCCCTCCACCGCGACCGCAGGTCTATTGTGGCTATGGTAGGCTATGGCACATGGTAGTGAAGACGTTAATATTGGGTTTGAATTTGCTTACATGTAATAATGAATAAGATTGTATATGTTTAACCATGTAAACTACAAAAGGCCAAAATTTGCTTGCAAAAATGCACTATTTTAACGTTACTTTACTGTAATAGTAGATACTCATTCTAACCTAGAATCATTGTTAATGACACCAATAACTTCTTTCTACGAATTAAAAAAAGTATTCAAGAGAGTTACAACTTTCTTAAATTATGGTTGTGTAATTTTGTTGTAATTTTTTCGTAAGTACATTCTGTGTGAATAAAAATTGTTATTCTGGTATTCGACATATAAAGTTACGGGAATATTTTGAAGGGAATTGATGTTTTAAAAGTAAATTTTTATGTTTGACAAACAAGAATAACTAAACTTTTGTCCATACAAAAACTATAGTTTACAAACTAAGATCTTTGATAATACTTTCTAAAACGGTCAACTCCATATATCATTTTTGTTTCTGAATCTAGCAATATTTTTACCTCTTTTATATGCATTTTTCTAAAAAAAAAATACTTCAATACACTGAATTGTTTTATAAAGCTGGTTTTGCAAACATGAAAAGTAGAAAAAATTATCCAAAAACCCTTATACAGTAATATTTAGAAAGCTTATAAAGTTTTTAGGTGTCACTGATGATGATTTGATAGTGCTTGACTTAAAACTATTTTACAAACATGAAATGCCAAAAAAGTATCCAAAAATCTTTTTAGAAAAGCGTATTTTCTTATAAAGCTTTTAGTATCAATCAAGTTTGAAATACTTATCTAGGGACACTCTGTAGTATCAAATTTAGTGAGCATTAGGTTAGGTTAAGTTAAAAACCATGTTAAGTAAATTCTAGTGTTTTTACATGAAGTCACGACTTATTGAAAAATAAAGAAACATTACAAAGACTATGAAAGTCTGGTGGACTCTCAATTTATTATTATAGACAACGGTGAGAAAAACAAATAAAATAAAACACTCTGTATCTGATGGTTTTACTTAATTGACACATACCGGAAGGCGCAAGGTTACGCTTAATGCATATTAATTTTCAAATTTGCCTTTCTAGTAGTAGAAGTCTGGGTTGCTAAATACTATACACTTACTTTCATGGTCACACTGTATATTTATGTACCGTTTAATCAAAGATTTTGAGAAACTGTAACTTCACTGCTTGGTTAATTATAAGTAAAAGTTTAGCTGCAAAACTAGTCTTGTAATTAAAGTAATTATGATCTTTGATCCACTGAAAGTCTTTTTTACTAAACCACGTTAAGCTAAAGCTTTTACTTTAAAATTCAGTTCGACTGCCTTTGCAATTGATCATTCTTGTAAAACTTTTGTTTTGTATTCAATTTGCGCTTGATTTACTAATCCATTGTCGTTCTAGCAGCCAAAACAACAAATCATGGTAAGTTTTACAATAATTCATGGTCGTTCTTTATCTTAATGCCGGTAATCTTTCATCAAAAAAGCTTCAACAATGCTTTTAATTTGATTAATCGTTTGCTTCTGCTTATCCCAGATGCTACTGCACTTTCACCATCTTCTTAACCATTTTCTATGGTAATAAAATTAAAATTAACAACATGGTAACTGAAAGTCTAGTAGTGAGTTATTTGTATAGAAATCTGGTGGGTAAAAATATTGAATTAGTCCAGTTTCATTATACCATATTGAAACATATGACCCGAGAACCTCTTACGCAACTCCAACGTTAAATATTCAAGCAAAAGCGAAAGCCACTAGCATGACGCCTTTGGTAGATTATTGAAAAGTGAGTTTTTACATTACGACCTGAATTATTGGTACATCATAAAAACGAGAAAACTTACCGGCATACGCGACCCAAAGCAGAAAGAGCCTTAGGCTCCTCATGATCACTACTAAACGACAAATTCACTACTTCAATTGATTACTATACTAAAACACCTCTCGCCGAAGAACCAGCTTTTATACGGCTACTGGTACGATCATTGGACGACGTCACTTCGACTGCTGCCGGAGGAATATTGGTACTTCGGTGCGCCAAGAAGGAGCTTTTCAGTCGCCCCTCTTTGGAGGGGACTAAGTGTGAACACGGCCTTTGGGTTGCGTTGGAGTTTACCCGATCGGTTTCTTGCTGAAGGGTTACCACTTTCGGGGACACACTGTACAAGTTGAGAATTATCGATAGTTGCCACATTCGATAATTATTCGGTTAGGTAATGATGGTTAAGTTAGAAAATGCAGTTTTGATGAAATATAAGTTTACAAGATAATTTAAACTTTACCTTTGATCTGAAATAGGCGAATAATAGCAGACTTTTTAAATGAGGTACTGTAGAACAACATAAATCCCAAGAAACCTAAAATTATTTGGACAAATTTAGTTTAGTTTAAGATGAGCCGAATTATTATCATTATAGTGAAAATGTACAGTACTAACCAAATGTCTGAAGAAAATACCTAACAATTTATAAAAAATTTGTAGTTTAGTTACAAAAAGAAGGTTTTATGGTAATTTACAGGACTTTGAAAATGCGTAAATAAATTCAAATCGACAGTTTTGCCGCGTATATGACGTAGACGACTTTCAACAGTTTTATTGGCTATGGCTGTCTGATGGTTGATAGCATCTTCCAATCACCTGACTTATAACCTCAAATTCAAGTCACGAGTGAAGTCCGCAGAGTGCAATGTTGCCAAATAACACCTTTTATTCACTCGACAAAAAGTAGTTTGATGTCCATTTGTTATTGTTAGAAACTTAAAAACCGTAAACACTGAGATGTTTATAGAAATGAAATCCGTCTTTTATCGTTTCTAATTTGTCAAGATTAATTTGAATCGAAAAAGTTTACAAACTGGCAACATGATGATGATAGTAGTGGCTCCTCGCACCTAATTGGTTGAAAACCGTCTACGTCATATATAGCGGGCGTTTTAAATGTTAGTATGAAATTTGAACATTTTTATTTAATTCTTGTTATGTTAGATTTTGAAAAATAATAAAATACGTATTTCATTATTTTTTGCGTCCTAATCCTAATTATTTAATGCGTCCTAAAGAAAATATGTGGGATGAGCCCATTAGTTTTAAGTCATCAGAAAAATGTCCAATTCGAGCTTTAAAACTTTTCGAATATATTTAGAAAATTTAAAATATTACAAACACTGTACGTTAAAACAAAAACATTCTATAAAAAGTGTTTGTTACATTCTAAATAAAAAAAATTATGTTTTAAGATAAAGATACTGGGAAACAACACAATATTCTTACTTATTTTATACTACTGTGGCTCCTTTTTACAGAATGAAATAAATAATTCAATAATAGGTATTTATGTACCAAGGGCGTTATAGAGAATCAGGGTCTTTTGCCTGACATTATAAGGCCTGTGATACCTGCAATACTTTATGTTTCTTCCCCAAAGTTTTCTGAATTGTTTGCTATTATTAAGAAAAGTTACGTAAGTAATTTGTGATTTTTACGTAAAAGTGATTTATTGCAAATTTGAATAAAATGACGCACAATATAGAGAAAAAAAAGATGTAAAATATGTATTCATTGCTGTTGTGGCTTGTAGTGTAAAGTGGATAAACTTTACACCACAAGCAACTTTATCAAAACTTTACGTACATTTTACAAGGTGAGAGAATCATTTTACATCGAAACAGAATGCCAGTTTTCTATATAAACCATACTTATTTACATTACCATAACAATGCTTCGTTAAAAGTGTTTTTTAAACAGCAGTGAATTTAAAAAAATATTAAATTATTATTAAATTTAGAAACTTTTGTGAATCATGTATTTTTTCCGTTTCTGTTTTCAAGGATTTTAAATTTTTTTAAAAGAAAAAAAAAACACTTTTATACTGCATATTGGTAGAAAAATTGGGGTGTTTTTTCTCATAAATTTGTATATTTTTGTCGAAAACTGTAACAGGTACGAAAAAAATTAATGAGACAAAAATGTTTATAAATTGAACAGACCTGTAGAACCCTGTAGAGTTCTTCAAATTATATACTTATTTAGCAATAGTAACTACGACATTAAAAAATCTGGTGTTTGTCTGTTTCATCAAATATTGTACCTTGTAGAACAGAATCTTAGTGGATCAAAAGTTTGGCTAAAGGAATCAAACAAACTATCGATATAAAAATAAATATTTTTTTGACCTCTGGAACGTATCGTAACTGTTCCTTTACGAAGCACGTCTTTGAGAATATTGAGGGCTGTCGACTTTGAAAGAGGAAGTTCATTAAACTTTATCGAAAGCCGTATTCGGTGCACGTACTAACCACATGAGCTGTAGAAGACGAAAAAGCTATAGTGAAAAGACGCGATGTGATGGAGGCCTAAGATGTCTTGTCAATTATTTATTTTATGGTCGATATTACAAAACGGGTCCCAGTTGATCGGTGAGGAATTCGGTAATCCTCTTAAATTCCAATTTGGCCGCCTAACGATTCAAGTGAAAGTATTTTAAGATCGCGCTACCGGAATTGCGGCGGAATTCATTAAAAGTTCATTAAAATATTAGATAGTCGACTGACTGATCGGATTGTTTCCTAATTGTTGTAATTATGATCGTACGTGGTCCTTGTGTTTTAATATAGAAAACCCAGACCGGCTGGAAAGTAGGTTTTTTTCGATTCGAATTATCGAAAAGTTTAAGTTGGATAGGTCAAGATAGGTTAATGTTGAGTAACAATCACACAACCGCTTTTGTAAATGCGAGTATTGTGATGTAATTAATATTGATCACACACAAGTAGTAGCATTAGTGTGTCAGAGAAATTTTGGTAATTTAACGAATAAATTAATACGTAACACGTGTTTTGCACTAAGGAATGTAATATCATGTTAAAAGTGCTTTAAAGAATCTTTCTTAGATGTTTTTCTAACTTAATTTAATAATTTTTTGCACGATCAGTTGCATGCATAATTATAATATTTAAGAAACAAGTGTTGAAAAGTATTACGACATGGTTTTCTTCAGGTATTATTAATCATTAAACCAGTCGACTCTTTGGTTAATTTAAATCCGAATTATTTCCTTATATTTATACATTATACATGTCAAAGTAGTTATTTATGCGTGAAGAATAAATTTACGTACATACTGAAACTATGTAATAAGTCACATTATAATTTATGAATACTAAAAAAATTTTGTAAATATTAAAGAATAACACCGAATTAACGTAAGTCTTATTTTGTGTAACGTTAACAGTACCAAAGTTCATGGTACCGCCATCTATTGGGAAAGTGTATTTAGATGCAGGTTCCGTTACTTTCAAGCCGAACGAATGTAATTAAATACAATATTTTGATATAGTTCAGACCATTTCAATTGGCGTAACGTCAACATCGGCATTTATTGTCAGATATTTTACAAATAACGTAAAACTGTCGTTTTAGTCAAAACTACTTGATGTTAACGTTTGGTCATTATTAAAGCTTTGTTAATGTAGGTCTCATCTAAGTTACACCTAACAACTAATTTTTTATCAAAAAAATCACAAAAAACTGTAAAAATGAACAAACAAATGCCGTTCTAACCTAATTTCGCTGACGATGACAGTTTCTTAAAGACCCTAATGTGTGACGCTGCAATTTAAATCGATTTTCATTGATCTGTTAGTAGTTTTAGCGAGGGGTGTGACACTCTTAAATTTGGGCCCATATTATATAATACGAGGATTATCATAGATTATTCAATATTATGCGATATTATTGATAATATTGGTATTATACCCGTATTATTGTATTATTCCAAATAATATTGATATTATATGGTAATATAAGGATTATTATGGATTATTCAATATTATTGATATTATGTCAGTATTATTGTATTATTCGAAATAATACTAATATTATACGTATTATTGCTTGATTAGCGTATTATTAAGGATTATTCTTTACTACTTGGATTATTACATATTATATTAATGATGCAATATTATTGCAAAAGCGCAAAAGTTTAAGCGCAAACGAGTAAGTTAAAAATTGTTTAGATTATAATTTAGAATACAAAAATGGTATCAGTAAATAAAGCTGTCATAACAAAATCCGAGTTTACTACTGGAATCACTTCAATATTTTGAATGTGTTTTGATCGAGGTTTTTATGGTCATATTTTTTTATTTCATTTTTGTTTCGAACATGTATCAGTTTCAATTTCCTCAATACTGCCCATGTTGTTTCTTATTTAATCACCCGCTAGTAATTTAATATGTAATTGCATAAATTATTAATTTAAAGACGATAAATACATTTTGGCAAAATACTTAGGGAATAAATAAATAAAATAAAAAAATTTGTCAGTTTATTATTGTCACAAGCCGAGCAAAAAGCTCCTTATAATAATCAAGCAAAAAAAACATACCTGCATAATTATTTCTACACTTTTCAATCTTCAGTTGGTTTAGTTGGTTTAAAATGTTTATATTTATTCTTAATAACCAACAATTCCCGCCGCTTTATGATTTTTCATATTATGCCGTATTATTCGTATTATTCAGATTATTTACTATATTATTGGATTATGTGGTATTATTGCATTATGTACTATATTATTGGATTATGTCGTATTATCAAGATTAGTAAGATTATTGCATATTATTAATATTATTTGGTGAGTGACCCAAATATTATTAAAGTGTCACACCCCTCGAGTTTTAGACAACTTTGTCAGCAAAACCAGACAATTTTCTTGAAAGAGCAGCTGAATCATTTCAACACATTTATTTACTCTTCTTTTGCAGATTTTAGGTTAGGTTATGTTCTACAATTTTTTTATAACAATATTTTTTATTAAAACATTACATACCTTAAATACGGCCCTGATTGATGCGAATGTCAATTTCATTAATTATTTGGAATGAGTTCTAAATCCATTGTCCCCCATTAAAGAAATCAATACGTCCAGACTCCCTCGAGAGGAAAACCATTAATTTTAATCTCAAACACAAAAATCAATGCACATTTTATCAGTTTAGAGACAGAGGAAATTTAAAACAAAAAATAACAGTTCAGTTTGAATTACCTACCATAACTCAAGGGAAGTTTTTTCTGGACAAACTTAAATCAACACTGAAAATTAGATAGCAGAACGAGAAAGAGACCAAATTAATTTATATAAACTTCATCATTTTATAAACGAATGCGCTAAATTACAACCAGTCTCGTAGAGTTGACTCTCCCGTGAATTTTAGCGAATGAACGTTTCCCATTAGTGCAGGAAAACTTTTTACGGCCGATACGGTTTCAGTTTATATTCTGGGGGAAACTTTCACAGGAAAAGTTTTAAATTAGATTAACGGTTTATGATTTATCCATGAACGTTCCCGCAATGATAAGTTGACAACGCGTTTTAGTGATGGTACGTTTGTCCTCCTGTTTAATTTCCTCTCAACACATTTTAAATGTTTTAACGAGAAATTCGATCGTCTGGTTTTTCAAGGTGATTTCCATTAACACCTATTGCAACTATTTTCACAAATTGGCCGTCACACCTTCCACACTTAATGATGTTTTGACTAATATTTGCTAAGTAGCCTCTGTAGTTGTTTCAAGTAATCTAAAGGTTGCAGATAGTCAATTTATTGGATATTTTCCCGTTTCGTTTCTTTTAAACTTTAATTTACGGCCTTAAGACGTCTGGTTGGCGCCCGAATTATCGTCTGCTCGTTGGCGCATTAAATATACGCGAATTTTTATTGTTCAAATCTGCTTTGTTCGGTTTTTCTCGTTTTCTTAAAACGGGTTTTTTGCCAAGAACGTGAAACAGACACTAAAAATGTTTTTGTCCGCACTCAAACCGCAAAACAATGATGAAGACACGCTCCTTTAAATAATCTTCTAAGTAGTTTTTTGTAATCGTTAACTACAGTAAACATATTTACTTAAAATCTGTAGTGTTTTTCCACAATCAGACTTTCCAATCTTATAAATTCGAGACAGCAAATGTTAGCGCGATATTGTCGTGAACTTAGCTAACTCTGCAGAATGTAAATGTGTTAACTCAACTCGGCATAACAAACTGGGTCAAGTCTAATTATAACAGAGATCACAAAATATAAAATATATGTACAGTTTTAATCCTAATTCTTAAAAAATACAGTTTTTTAATTGTCTTGCTCTTTTGTTCATTAAATACCGCAGAATTTGACAGCACAGTATTTAACTAATTTGACAGGTACATAGTTGTTTTTTATATCAGTTTAAACCTTAGAAAGTGTATTTTTACGACACGATAAAGTGTCTATACAATTATAGTATATAAAACAATTTCAGGCTAAAATCAACGTTGCCTAATTTTGACAGCAGGAACAGTCTAATTTATAGATTCATAAACTTTAACTTACGACCCAATTAAACGTTTTTTTAGCAACAATTTTCCGCGATGTACATCAACCTGTACGCTAAGAAACAACAAACAAATTCTCACAGATGTGCTCGTAAATCGCATTTACGACCTTAATGATAGTCATAAATCTGCAAAGTTTTGGGTAGTGTTAAAGTTACAAATAGAGCAAAAAATGTTAGCTTAGAGCTGATAATTGGAAGCTCAGTCACTAAATTACTGGATGAATAGTGCCAGTTAAAAATAGCAGTCTGTGAAAGGGTAAAGAATAATTTAATAACTATTCTTGCTGTAATAAAAGTTGCTCTGCTAATATTAAATTCGCTAAACTTTTATCTGAAAGGTCTTTTGTCGTCTATTTACGGTCAAAAAGCAGATTTGCACCTCTCAAATACCACTCAAACAGAATGTAGCTTTGATGGCGTTTTCTGGGAAATTCGCTCCGAGTTTTCCAGAAACAATTTTCGTTCTTGAAACTCGCCATCATCCTTGAACTTTAATGCCCCGAACAAAGTAAACAAACCATTCGCGCGCCTATCAGTTTTCATATACGGAATCGTACGTCAAATCTTTGGAAGATTTATCGTTCCTCTAATTCTTATTTATGACAGAACTCGATTTAATGATCGAGAGTATCGAGACGGCTCTATTTTACCCTCCATTTGGCGTTCGTTGAGCTTCAAAAGAGAAATCCATTAAATTTGTCGTTAAATTGTCCGGTGTTCAAATTCTATAAAAGATCAATACTACAAAAAGTGTCATAGACTCAAAAATATGAATTATCTATTGTTGTGTTTAACATTACTCCTAAAAAAAGGAAAGTTTATGTATAAGAAACAATCACTCATTACGTTTTTTAGTCTTCCTCATTCCTAAAATATTAAATCTATGCCAAACGAGAATTTTAATAAAACGTGTATCATAAAGTAGTTAGTAGTAGAGTTATGACAATTAATTTGTAACACATTTTTTTGACCAAAATTTATTTAAATTAGCATGGAAAAACAACTGTTAAACGTAAAATCAAAAGCGTTTATTTCTAGTTTGTACTAGGCAAATTTATTTCAACTAAATTTGGGGTAAAGTGCAGCTAATTTAAATCTAAGACTGCTTGAACAAGACAAGCACGAAACGCTAGTCCTAATTGCAATTTGCCGTGAACTCTATAAATAACCTACAGTGTCAAGCAACAAACTTATGTATATTACTTTGCTAAGGTGGAAGGTTAATGCCATCTGTTGGAGCCATAAAGTGGCAAACTGTGTTTTAAAAATACAAGTTTAGAGTAGCCAGAGAAAGTACAAATTGGGTAATACGAATTTTAAAACAGTAACGGCTCGTTTCAGTGTTGCACGAAAGGAAGAAAAGAATTTCTAATGAGGGTTAAAAAGTAAAATATTGTCAAGGATTACCAATTTAGTAGCACTGCCAAATTGGATGTTAACATTGTATTACTTTAAGGTTGTAGTCAACTAATAACACTTAAATATCAAAAAGAATATTACACAAACTTAGCAAAAAGTCTTGATATCACGTTTCGAATTGTATTTTGCATTTTGATAACACCAGACCTATATAAAAATATACCAAATAAGTACAATAAAACTTTTGTCTTTTAGATTAACTGACTTTCAAACGTTACTTGTAGAACATAACTTTTAGTTTGTTTTTAAAAGATAATCAAAACTTTGTTCTTATGTATTTAACAAGTTATTTTAATTATTTCTTGGTAGCTACTACAATTCTAAACAAACCTTGTTTAGAAAGTAGGTTGCATGTTTCGCATTTAATCTTTAAAATCTTAAATATCCAGGACACGTTTTTCGTAAGTTTAAATCGAGTTCTGAAAAACAGTTTCACGTTTTTTTACTTTATTATTAAATTGGTTTTGTATACAATTTTCAAGTTTAATTAGTAAATTTTGTTTACTGGAGGAGTAGTTTTATTTTACTTTTGAATTAATTGGTACGTTGTTAAAGTCCATCGATTTTTAATTTATATCATTAAGAAGCCGCCATTTTAAATTAAATTGAGGGATAGACAATACCCATGTAAGACGGACAAGGGTTTTAATTTCACAACATTTCCACTGTGAATAATAAATTTGTAAAACTTATTTTTGAATCACACTTTTCGAAAATAAATCAGACATGTAAATTAAAACATAAATTGTTTTGGTAGTTAACACTCTCCTGTAAACTTTATATTAATATATGTTGGACTTGCAAATCATTAAATTAGCATCATACTTCATGGAATTATGAGTTGGTTTATATGCAAGAGCATGCAAAGAGAAAGTTATATTTCTAATTTATAAGGAATTTTGGTCGCTGTAAATTTTGCATTAAATGAATTACTAATGGAAATGACAGTTTCTTGCTGATACAAAGTGGAAAATGGCAATGCTTTTAGAATTTTCAGTTTGGTTAAATTTGTTTCTTAGATTTGAATTTATATAAATAATATGTGCTTATTCTACCAATTTGGTTCAAAATTTGTTTGCTTTATTGCCACACTTGTAAATTCCACATGTGGTGCTGCCAAACTGGCTAATTCGATCAATTTGGCTCAGAATGTGATTACAATGTTATTAAACTGACAAATTATGATTATGAAGTGTTTGATTCCTTAGTGAGTGACCCTCTATGTGTTTTTAAGGTGAAATTATGCACAATTTGTTTAAAAGCTTAATTAAATTTAATGCTACGAGGAAGTTTTTTTAAACTAAATTCTCTCTTATTTTAATTATCTCTTGGTATGAGATCTGTCATTCTGAACATTGTACTCCAATCCCAAATGTGAATTATTTCTGTCGGAAAAATTGGTATCGAAAATTGGCTTGAAACAGGCGGAAATTGAAAAACGGGGCCGTGTAGCTGCCAACCCTTGGAGGGCAATTAGAACTAGGCCCATATGCAAAATGCAACGAAAATTTAAGGGTAAAGGGAGAGAGGCATATATTACATGCAACCTTGACCTGATCGCACAGGGTCAGGTAGGGTGCGCAGCACGGCCAGACGCTCAAGACGCCGCGGCCAAACTGTTGCTACAGTCAGTTGTTTTGCGGATGGACGCTTTGTGCGTCCTTTGTTTTGGACACTCAATATACGGAAAGTTTTCAAAAGTTTCCTCCTGTCGCATTTTATAGGATTTTTCACCTAAAAACCTGTTGAAAAGTTTCCTTTGTTGTGTTTTCAGGTGAGAAAATTGTAGTTTTATTATCACTTGCTAATATTAATTTTCAAACTCAATAATCAAAATTTTTAATATATTAGACATTTTGTTATTAATTTACGATTTATTTTGATGACTGGACTCAATAAACATTATTATTTAATTTTATCAGACTGCAGGATGATCCAATTAACAATAGTGGAGCTATAGAAATAGCGTAGTTCTACGAATATCCTGGTTTTCTAAGCCCCAGGCCACAAGTTTTTATCATTGAACACAATAAAGTCCAGCAAAGTTCGATGAGAAAGAAATTGAACTTGCAATCTACAAAGTGCAAAAACGAGTAAAACAATTCCAATGTGAAAATTGTAAAACCTGTTTTTGAAGAAAATTAGTTTCAAAATAATTAGTAGATCTAATACCCTATACAATTTATACATAATAACTAGTACAAATAAATTCATATTCAAATTATTGCAAAAAACGACTAAATCTGTTCGCCCAGCAACGATTCGATGAAAAAAAGTATTATTCTATATTCGTATTCAATTAAAATGACAAAAACATATTAAACAACTCAATAAAACTTTTTGAAAACATGTTCACATTTTTTAAATGTATTGCAGTCCTGGATGTAAAAATAAATCACTTTTATATACAAAAAATACCATCAGTTTTATTGATTGTAGAAATAAATTGGGAGAATGTTTGTTTATTTGAGTTATAGTATAATTATTGGAGAATTAGAAGTTGATGATTAAATTTTGTTGAACACTTTTAAAATTAATTAATTTGTATGTTTTAGTTTGTCAATTTTGTTAAATTCAGTTTGATAATCGTTTAATGAAAACCACATTTACTGGTCGAACAGTTTCTCCAATACAAACTGAATTGGAAAATTTATTCAATTTTTGGTGCATTGTTGTTCAACTTAACTTAATAATAGTGTTTTTGCCTTAATTCTTATTATCATTATGGCAACAGTTGATCTGCTTGCCCAATATTGTCATATGTCAATTCTTCTTTCTCTACTTTTTTCAAAGTTTATTTAATTTATTACTAGATTTCCACCACTGATACATGTCACATAAAAGGACTATTTAATCATATCTTTTAATTGAAGTTATTCAAATTGAAATAGGGAATAGGAAAATTAGTATAAAGATTACCGTTTTGAATAGGTATAATAACAGAAAATTTCCGATTAGTGTCAAGCTAAATCCCGTATACCGTTTATTAAATTTTCCAACAATGACGACGCTTTCCACCAATTTCCACATAATATGTTTAATAAAAGCCTCAGCGACTAAGATGAAAGACCTAAGAAAAGATCGAAATATTATACAAAGATCAAGGTTATGTTTTGTAAAGAGTTCAGATAAATATAGGAGATGAGAAATTATAATTTTGTCTTAAGAATGACTTAAATTGTTGGTATTTTTTGTACTTTCATTTATACACAAATCATATAGCGTTTTTACTTAAGTTACTTATGTATAATTTAGTGATTAATGTAATTTGGTTTCGGTTATTGACATACATATTGTAAACTACACTTTTTTGAGTCTCCTAACTAACATAATAATTTTTTATAAAATCAATATTATTTTGATGCGTTTTTTTATTATTTGAGTTAATTGGTTTGTTATTAACGTTGTCCCCAATTTAACCTTGTAAAAAGCAATTTTCAAGCGCTTTCACTATACTTCCCCATAATTGATGACTGCCTGAATTAATAATTAAACTTTCAAGTATAATCAAGCTTCTATCAAAATCAATAAGGATTCCCTTGCAATGTCAAGGTAGATTAAACTTCTCGGTTTTCCGGCTCGGTATTTACGTTAGAATTTTTCCGTATTCCCACAATTCAGAACGATCACATCATAATACTTACTACACAATACCATTTTAGCTTGGAATGTTACGGTAAGCTAATGCCAGCTTTAAGGTTGCCTATAAATAGAGCTCCGTATTGCAGATTTCAACCGAAAAGGTTTTATGAAAAATGTAAATGCAGTCTCGTTGTACAAAGTACATGTAGGTAACCAAATAAAAAAAGTTTTTATTTTCGTTTGCTGTACAGGGTGGTTCAAATTGATTGTAGGATAATTCAAGAGTGGACATTAAAAATAAACTCTAAAAAGTGTCATATAAACTGTAGTTGAAAAGTTCTCCCAAGCGGAGTTAGAGCACCTTAAAGGTGAGCCACTAAAACCATTTTTATTTTTAATTCCTAGGCGAAAAAAATTACTCAAATAAAATTTGGAATGCTTTTTTCAGTTTTTTAAAATAATCTGGACAAATACGTGGGCTGTTCAAAAAGTTTGACAGCTTTAAATTTCTTTAAACTATAATTTTAGATCGTTCTGATGGGGCACATGTGATAGCCCACACTTTTTCCTAGAAAAAGTATGTCTGAACATTTCTATTCATTTTGCATAGTTTTTCAGATACCGTCATTTTTATACGCTAATTCATAATGAAAAAAATTAGTAGCTGTCCAGATTATTTTAAAAAATTGGAAAAAACGCCAAATAATTACTTCAAAATGATAAACAAACATTTTTTTTCTTGGGGTATACCTATACTTAGTATAAACTTTTCAACCATAGTTTATATGACTTTTTGGCGTTAATTTTTTATGTAATATCCTACAATCAATTTGGACAACCCTGTATATGGATTATGCGTATTCGGTTACCTCACTCTGTAATATTTCTAATCAGGTTTGCCACATAAAGACTTTAAAAATTAAATTTTCCGCATTTCGTTTTATGCGGCTTTTTTGAGTGTGGGAAGAAAAGTTTTACAGTTTCTACTTCACAAAACTTAAAACACTTTTGGATTTTTAAATCCAGTTTAGTCGTGGATGACCTAGAGCAAACCATTTGAGGAAAACAAAGGAATCGATAATAAAAATAGCCTGGAATTGCTGAACATGTTGTTCACACTGAAATTGCTGGTGTAAACTCGTTTCTGTTGTTTGTGGTTTTTTAAAATTGTGTTCGCATCATTGCAAATTTAAACAATTTGTTGCAAGATGGAATTCATTCTTTTTGATAAGTGCAACCTTTGTGTTTTCACATACTTTGGCAATCATACAAAACGCGTCAAAAATTATTGAGAATTTAGGTCGCATAGTCAATAAGAATATTTGGTGTCAGCTGGTGAGTAATAGCAAAATAGGCCAAGTAATTTAACTTCGTGGTAACCACTAGTTGTAGTTAGATCGAAAGATAATGAAAAAGGCGCTGTCAACCTTGCCAGAACAAATTCAGGGTGAAAGTTTTATCTTTCATCTCTAGTTTGTGAGGCAGAACCTAAATTAGGGTAGTTTCTCAACCAGTCTAGTTTCCAGGTAATTTAACCAAAGAGAAACTTGAGAATCCATTTTCTTTTCTTTCATAAGTTGACTTAAATTTTATTACTATATTGTCAGATCTGTAAGAAAATTTAGGTAACAATAATTATTGTAGCAACTACATCTGCATAAATTCAATAAATAATTGCACGTGCTCAACCGACTCCTTACCGTTTAAATCGCCATGACAAACTGAGGGAAAGCGGTTCAACTTAATGGAGAAACTTTCCCTCAAGTTCGACACTTCAAGTCAAACTGAAGTAGTTTCCCAACAGCTTGAGGAAGCCGCATCTTTAACGAATTAACTCTACCGGGAATTTCAATTAATTTGATGAGGCCGGGGCAACGAACGGAAAATTGTCCACGTGTCTTTCAAGTTGGTCGCGTGCCGAAAAAACCATCTTCGTGTATCGATAAATCGGGAGTAAATTATTGCCCTCACGAGGACAGTTAATGAGTGGGGGAGGGTCAAGGCTGGAACTGCGTCATTCCAGAATTGTGGCTGTTATTTTTCCTTGATGAATGCGATCGAGGCTGAAGGGGTTGCGTGTCGATGTTGTTTGTAGGTGAAACGTGAACGTTAATGCTCTGTAATAATGCCCTTCCCGTTTTCTCTAGGACAGGTCACGTGTCTGGGCATTTGCCGGTGCTATGCCGGTGTCCTTTGATTTTTCACCAGTACAATTCACTGCTTTGTAAGATTTAATCGTGAATTTTAATAGGTCCACGTGTGGTTTAATACCTTTTTTTAGTAAATAGAACATGACATTATTTTTGTAAAAGCAAACAAAGCTAATTTCATTTCTGCTTTGTTGCTACAATTATTCTATTTTAGTTCAAAGTTACTGCAATGTCGCCCAACTGACCACCATTCTAATTTATTGCATGTTGTGTAGTCTATCTTTTTCATAAAAACGAACCACAATCGACCATTTTTGTAAAAACATAACTTAATAAAATTTCTTTTTACCATTTTGCAGCTAAAAGTGTCCGTTTTAGATCACTCTGTATTGTATCTCAAAATTTTCTAAAAACCTAAACTGACTTCAAAACTGCATTTCCAGAACTTTGATGACTGATAACTTAGTTATTTTTAGAACTAGATGTAGAACCAGGGTGATCAAAGAAAGTATCATCCTTTGGTGCCAAAGGGGTATTCGGAGTTTTTTTTTACTACTTTTTGAAATTCAATATCTCGGTAACATGAAGAACTAGAGAGGCCAGTTTTAGCTCATTTTGTAGTATTTTTTATCCTTTTTCTAATGACCAGTGAAATCTATAAGAGTTCAAATAAAAAAGGTACAATCATTCAAAAACTGAGAAAATGTGAATTTTTACAAAAAATGAAATTTTGTCAATTTTTTATTTTGCTCCAGGAGGGTTCCAATGCGCAGCAAAGGGCATATTTATACCAAAGGACCTTAAATTAGGTAAAATAAGTAGAAAAAAAGCACTTTAATTTTTCAAAAAAATTTAAAGAATGTCTTTTTTTCCATCTTCGTACTTTTAGTTTCTCTGTTTGTTATTAATATTCATTTTCTAAATTTAAAATACGCCTGGTGTAACATCCATACGTGTAGTATTTATTACGATTATTGTAACAAGTTTATTTCTCGTATAAAATAAAGTTCAATACAGCAACTGCAGTCAATTTCAATATAACAGATTGAGTGATCGAGAAACAAATCGAAAATCAGCTTGACGCGTTTTTAGTAGTATAACAAATGGACTTTTGCTGCAGTCCAATTTTCTTGTTAAGAAAACGAAACTGCATAATTCAGAAAAGATATGGGATATTTTAAAATAAATTTTCTGTTTGATCTATCTCCAGATGGTGTTAGTTTTATGCACGAGTGTGATATTTTCCATGTTTCCAATGAATCCTCACTCAAGCAAAGACTGTTCTTTATAAGTTTGGCTCAGTTGAGCTTAAATCAAATTAAATGTGCTTATCTCAGGTAAAAGTTAACTCCCACTTGACTTAATGACCCTTAGCTGAAACAAATTATTTGTTATTCAAATTCTATTCTTTTTCAGACCCAACAGTGCACAGCTAACGCTCATGATTTAGAGGGGAAATGAGGCCTGAGAATCCAGAAAAATGGAAAGAACATCAATCTTGTAACTAGTCAGGTTACAGGGTCGACACAGTTTCTGGAGGAATGAATGCACATAATGCAGGTAAATGGGCATTTTAATGAAGTTTTCTAAAAAGAAAAGCGGTTGCTAATTGAACCGGGAAAATTATAATTGAACCTCGAAATCTCTAT
This sequence comes from Ips typographus, assembly GCF_016097725.1. Classification (NCBI taxonomy): domain Eukaryota; kingdom Metazoa; phylum Arthropoda; class Insecta; order Coleoptera; family Curculionidae; genus Ips; species Ips typographus. The sequence continues at coordinate 7,125,794 of NC_138429.1, forward strand.
CAGAACATATTGATCACATCAGAATTATATGCAAAAAGTTCAAAGAGGTAAATCTCAAAATTCAATTAGATAAATCCGAATTTTTGCGTAAAGAAGTTGCTTTTCTTGGACATCTTATAACGTCCGAAGGTATTAAACCAAACCCTTTAAAAACCGAAGCAATCCCACGATATCCAATTTCTAAAACTCAAAAAGAGATAAAGGCTTTCTTAGGACTAGTTGGTTATTATCGCAGGTTTATTAAAAACTTTTCTAAAATTACTTTTCCAATGATAAAATGCCTTCGTAAAGGAAGTGAAAATTATATTGGAAATCATGAATTTAAAGCAGCTCCAGAAATGTAAGGAACTTATTAGTAATTCACCTGTTCTTCAATATCCAGATTTTAACAAACGTTTCAAATTGACAACTGATGCATCCAATGTAGCAATAGGTAGTGTTTTATCTCAAAACGATCATCCTATAGCTTTTTACTCTCGAAATCTCAATTCTGCTGAGAAAAATTACTCTACCATAGAAAAAGAACTTCTTTCAATTGTAGAGTCAACTAAACATTTTCGTTGCTATCTCTATGGTGTTAAATTTGTAATTGAAACTGACCACAATCCTCTTGTTTCGCTTTCAAAAATTAAAGAACCAAACTCAAGTCAACTGTTGGCAAGGGGTTGAAAAAAAAAGCAAAAAGCACTTCATAATGTGTCCATTAATCATAAAAGCTCTCGATAGTATCAGTCCTTTTAAATCAATAAACATAATACGCTATTTTGGTTAAGGAATGACCGATGGACGCTATTTTTTTTTAATGTCACGCACATGGAGGTTCTTTTTTTCAATCAGGAATGATTAATGAACGGCTTGCATATGGGCCTCAAGAAGGATCTGAGGCCATAGAGAACTGATTTGCATAAGCTGCTTTCAAAGCTTCCTTTGACGCCGGTTGCTTTTATCTGCCTCCACTTTTTTTTATTTCGTCATTCTAGATAGTTTTTCCTGTAATACGGTTGAGAGAGTTCTTTTCATTTCTCTTTTAAAGCAAGAACCATTTAAGTGTTTCTGTTCTTTGTTTACGATGTTGGTGTAATTAATTCAGTCGTGATAGAAGAGACTCAAAGATAAATTTTGTAAAGCAAAAAAAGCTAATTGCTTGTCAGTTCTTTTAAGTTTATCATTATAAAAACTCAAAAAGTTTTGCTGTTGTTTAGTATTTTTCTTATTTTACTCGTCATAACATATTTACTTTTGTTTCAATAATTACGAAAGCGTAGAAGTACGAAGGCGTAGAAGGGCCACAGACGTTATTTTTCTTAAATTTTACTTCAAACTCAGAAATTAACTAAATTCCGACTTCAAACTCGGAATTTAGTTGTAATGTGACAAACTGACAAATTCTACTATTTTGGTTTGAAGAGTGTTTTTGCAATGTTGACAAATTAACAAATTCTAATAATTAAGATCAAAGAGTGTTTGCAATGTTGCCAAACTGACTAATTTTACAATTTTGGTTCGAAGAGTGTTTGTAATGTAACCAAACTGACAAGTCCGACTAATTTCTTTGAAGTGTGTTTGCAATGTAGCCAAAGTTAACAAATTTTACTAATTTACATCGAAGAATGTTTGCAATGTTGCCAAACTGAAAAAATTTGTCTAATTTGGTTTAAAGAGCTTTTGCAATGTGACAATGTAAATTCTGAGTTCGAAGTCGGAATTTAAGAAAAAAAATGTTTGTGGCCCTTCTACGCCTTCGTATAGAAGGGCCACAGACGTTATTTTTCTTAAATTTCGACTTCAAACTCGGAAATTAACTAAATTCCGACTTCGAACTCGAATTTAACTAAATTCCGACTTCAAACTCGGAATTTAGTTGCAATGTTGTCAAACTGACAAATTCTACTATTTTGGTTCGAAGAGTGTTTTTGCAATGTTGACAAATTAACAAATTCTACTAATTAAGATCAAAGAGTGTTTGCAAGGTTGCCAAACTGACTATTAATACTAATTTGGTTTGAAGAGTATATGCAATGCTATCAAACTGACAAATTCTACAATTTTGGTTTGAAGAGTGTTTCCAATCTGTCCAAACTGACAAGTTCAACTAATTTCTTTGAAGTGTGTTTGCTTGCAATGTTGCCAAATTAACAAACTCCTAATTTAGATCGAAGACTGTTTGCAATGTTGCCTAACTGACAAAATTTGGTAATTTGGTTCAAAAGTGTCCTTGCAATGTTATCATACTAACAAATTCTACAACTTTAAAGTTGGAATTTAACTAAATTCCGAGTACAAAGTCGAAATTTAACTAAATTCCGAGTTCAAAGTCGGAATTTAACTAAATTCCGAGTTCAAAGTCCGAATTTAACTAAATTCAGAGTTCGAAGTCGGAATTTACCTAAATTCCAAGGAATTTAAGAAAAAAAATGTTGTGGCCCTTCTACGCCTTCGTAAATAATCCATATACTTGTGCAACAAATTTTTAAAAGATTTAGTTTGCCTGGTTAGGAGTTTGGGTTTGACGATTTTTTTGACCATAAAACTATCCATTATGATAAGATTTACGCAAATGATATATGAATATTTAAAAACAAATTTACGGTTACAAAAAAAAGTTTTAAAAAAATTTGGCTCTAGTGAAAACATCACGTACATTTATGAATTAGTTAGAACGATGTAACAGGCAACCCGGAGGTTGATCGATAACCGTTGCGGAAACAACAATTACTAGCAAAACTGGTTCTTTTGTTTAACTTAATTCATTTGCTCGTTAAATGACCCGCAAATATATAAATCAATGCTTCTTTCTGGACAAAGTCCAACATTTTTGGTTGTTTGGTTGAGTGTAAAGAGCAAAAATAGCTTAAATCGATCGACCAGTCCAAAATATAGCCACAGTTTATCCGAGAATCGTCGAAGGTCAAGAAAATAATGAAATTTTGATGGCAATCTATCCCTAACTAAGACACGCGAACGATAACTTTTAAAAAAAAGTTTTCAAACTGTACAACGTGTGCATGAATATAATATTGACTTTGAAAAATTCACTTTGTTACACCGACTTTCTTACGTATCAAGGTTAAATTGCAATATCCACGTGAGTTTTCTTTGTAAAGTTTGTTACTTGAACTTGAACAATATGTATTAAGTAAAGCAATTTATCAATTTAAGATTAATATAATTTAACAGGAAGAAAAGTACAAGGAAAGGAAATCTACACGTGCAGCATTTCCGTAGATTTCAGCATAGTTTAAGATTCATGTTTTGCCAAAATTAAGTGAGTGAAGTGGGCTTGATAAACTTTTGTGGTAAAATATACTATTTTCAGCATTTGTGAGTATACTACTTTTTGGCATAAATCTGATTTAAATTCCAAATCTAACTTTTTCCTCGGTAAATCATTACGTAGGGTGGTGCCTCTATTAACAATCTTAACCTCAAAAAGTCAACGTCTAGTTGACTAAACAGACAATTTTTACCCTCGTTTTACACACTACTCTACTCATGAGTCTGGCCACAAGATTGCGCAAGCCCACATCGAAACGCAAACAAAGTTCCCGCAATTACCCAGTAAGACCGTTTCGTCCGAAACGTAAATGCAAAAAAACTTCAACCAACTTTACAATCCCTCTAGTCGAATTCCCCACAATTTGGGAGGAATTGCGAGTTAACAATCAATTGTGCGACGGTTCGGTAAAGTGCGAAGATGGCGTCCGTTTTAATATTCATCGTATCATTTTGTCGGCCATCAGCCCTTATTTTAGGGCTTTATTCACCAACTCTATTAACGGCGGTCGACCTGAAATACACGAAGCTAATGTTAACGTAAGCAGCACTGCTTTCAAGGTGGTGTTGGATTACGCTTACACAGGAAGTTGCGTTATTAATGCAGGAAATGTGTTTGAAGTTTTAAGATATGCGGATCAATATGAAATACTGGATGTTGTAAGAAAATGCTGCGAGTATTTAGTCAATGACTTGTCACCCAAGAACTGTTTGCAAGTTTTGAAATTTGCCAGCCAATTTTTCTGCAACTATTTGACAGACAAAGGAAATATCTACGTGCTGCAGAACTTCAGTGAGGTGCTAAAAGACAATCTGGAATTTGTGAAATTATCGGTGGAACATTTGAAAAAGATTTTAGCCGACGATTACCTCAACGTGAAATCCGAGGAAATGGTGTTTGAAGCTATTAAAACTTGGGTGGATTACGCTCCTCAACAGCGTAAAGTGCATCTTTTGGATTTGCTCAAGTGCGTTCGAATGGGTGCCTTAACCCATGAAAAAATAGTCAAAATTGCACGCTGGCCTCTTATTGAAGCAGACACGACTTGCACTCTGTATATTGCTGACGTTCTTACCATAATGGAGATGGATACTTTCGTATCCAGACCCAGGATACCTTACGATGTTTTATTTGCTATTGGAGGTTGGAGTGCTGGTAGTCCCACCAGTTTTGTTGAAACATACGACAATCGTGCTGATCGCTGGTTGGTTAGCAAAGATACTGACGTAGTCGCCAGAGCCTACCATGGCATGTGCACTTTTCAAGGAAAAATCTACTTGGTGGGGGGTTTTGACGGTAATGAATACTTCAACACTGTCAGATGTTTTGATCCGTCTACGCACACTTGGAGTGACTGCGCCTGTATGTACTACAGTAGATGCTACGTTAGCGTGGTCTTGTGTGATGGTAAAATTTACGCGATGGGTGGTTACAATGGACGAATACGCATGAATAGCGCTGAACGATATGATCCATTGCGCAACCAATGGGAGTTGATTCCATCAATGCAGAAACAGCGCAGCGATGCCAGCGCCGCAGTTTTACACCACAAAATTTATATTGTAGGAGGTTTTAATGGACATGAAGTAATGAATTCGGCAGAAATGTTTGATCCTGACACCAATCAATGGTCGTACATTCCTCCAATGATTTCTGCTCGATCAGGAGTTAGCCTTATATCCTACCACGGAGCTTTGTATGCCATTGGAGGATTTAACGGCTTTACCAGACTGCCTACAACCGAAAAATTTGAACCAGACGCGTCCAGTTGGACAGAAATATCAGAAATGATGACTCCCAGAAGCAATTTTGGCACGGTCATCCTCGACGACTATATCTACGTTATAGGGGGATTTAATGGAAGTACCACCATTAATTACGTGGAATACCTGGACACTGATACCTACGAATGGACCGATGCAGCTTCTATGAATTTGAACAGGTCCGCATTGAGTGCCTGCGTTATTAGTGGCCTGTCAAATTCCAAGGATTACTCGTATTTGGATCGAAGTCAGAAACAGCAGAATGAAGATGTCAAAGTTGAAATCTAGTACGCTGTTTTTTCAGTTTTATATAAACATATGTTTATGAGTAAAATGACAATTTTTCTGTTATTATTGATAAAGGGTGTCCCATGTCAAGCAAGCCTGTTTGTCATTGGTCAAAAGCTTTCAGCTTGCTGCTTTTTCTTGTGATTTACTCAAAAGCTACACATGTCACTATCATAATGTCTGGGACTTGATGTAAGAGCAGTTTGTCAAAACGTAAGTTCAGGTTTACACACTAACATTTTGTGGCGATTTACACCAGCTTTCTAGAAGTAATTTAACAGTGGAGTTAATCGAACTTTTAGTGGCAATAACCACCACGCAATCTAAAACTTTCACGTGATAATTGAAAGTTTAACTGTTATATTTTGCTACTAAATGAGTTACTACGTGTACACTTGATTATTTGATACACTACAGAAACTGTCACTTCACTATAGTGCAGACCATACTTTCTCCCTGAATGTAAAATTGTAAACTTACTTAATGTCTTAATATTTGATTTATTTGAAGATATTGGAGTAGGTCACAAAAAAATAAATATTTTTAATCAATTAGATTGGAAATGGAATGGAAAATTGTTCATTTTTACTTGCTAAAACTGACATTTTAAACCATTAAATTCAAAAAGACAGAACTGGCACTACTCCAATTAGTGTCCTATTGAAAACTGGCGTTGTAATTTGATTTTCTGCAATGAACTGATAGTAAGCGAAATTGTGCTTTAATCACATCGATTGATATTTATTGCTAAACTTAGTTCTTAAATTACTGGTAATATAGTTATGTTGATACTAGTGCAGGTTATTATTTCTGGACATCTCGTATAGTTGGATTTTGTTTAACTGAATGACTAAAGCATTCGAAACTTCTCTGGATTTTGGTACAACACGATGAACCTATCCAAGAGGATCCTAATCTGATAACAGATAAATGTTTTAAATGTTACAATTAAAGAACAAACATCAAGTTCAAAACATTCTCTTTCTATTACATTATTGTCATCTAATTTTTTTTTGATTTTTACCATAAATAGCTGACAATATGCGAAATTGAATCAACTTATTCAACATTAAACATTTTTCAAGCATGACAGTAACATATTGATTTTATTTCTTCCAGAAACAACGCAGAGAGTTGGGCTTGAAAAGATTTTGGTCTGCTGTAAAAACGTCAAACAGTAGTAGTTCTCAAGGTGAGCGCGATTCTCCTCATGATGAAGCTAAACCAGGACCAAATTGTTCTTTACCCTTACTACAGGTGATTAAAACTCAATTTTTTAATGCGGAAACTAATTTTGGGAAAAGGTTTGGCCAAGTGCAGACTCACCTAGAGGCGAAGCTGACGGTCAAAGCTTTGTATTCCCCGAAGGAGGAGACGACAACACTTCGCAGCATTCCATCTACGTCGATACTATACACCACGTGGACTCGGGGATTGAATCCTCTCAGGTAAACCGTTCTCTACTTTGAAGAAAACGCGTTCAATAGGTGGTATCTTAGGTGTCACCATTACCTCAGCAAATCCCCACGTCTCCAATTACATCACCCACTACCAGTGTTCGACGGCCAAGTACCTCCCTGCTTCATCCGGATCATGCAAGGTTGTTTCGGTTGCACCAGGTTGTATCATCTCCGGAGCACACTTCTACAGAAGATATTTCCGAACAGCATCAGATGGCTACCTCTTTGTCTTCTTCTACTACTTCTTCACTTACTTCAGTTGCTGCACTAGGACAAACAGGTATTAATTGCAATTACCTTCATACATTTCTTCTACAAAATTGTAATTTTAGGCGTTGTTGCCAGTACTAGTCTTTCGTACGACAATCGTAGACGTTCCTCAACAATGACGGCCGGTCGTTATTCCCTCTTTGACGCTTTGGACCTGGAGTACGCATTATTACGAGCAGCAGCTAGAGGTAGCGTAGGACCTTATTCCCTGAGCGAAAGCCTTCACAAACTGACCTTTACTCAAAGCCTGGCTTTTCCTGCCTTGGCAAGAGGTTTAGCTACCAAACGACGCAGATCTGGTCAAAGTATCAACTCCCGAAGGACTTTGGGCAGCGGCGACAGTGGATTGAACGCTTTTGCCAAAGTGATTACCGTGTTAGTGTTGGTTTTGGTGAGTGTACTCGTGTTTGCGGTAGTGTACAAGTTTGTGAGGACGTGAGGGTTGCTTTTGGCCCCTGGTGGGGTCAATAAAGGAGGTCGCTTTATCATTGGACGGAATAGTAGTTTCCCCGGGCGGAAAGGGGGGTAAAATTGCACAACAAATCAAGTGAAAAACAGAACCCGCAATGCGTTTAGCATAGCCGGTTAATGTGATAAACGATCGTACTACTGGATTCTTATCGGTCTACGACGTAATTTTAATTAATAATCATTAATCTAAGCGAATTTCCCCTAAACAGTATTTTCATCAAAATTGATTGTTTTCTAATAATGATAATTAAGCCTACTAAATAAAAACTTTACTATTATTAGACGATCTAACTGTTTGCGTTTTATTCATTTTTATGTTTTTGTATTTCAATCTTTGCTTGCTGCATAACCTGATAAATGATTTTTGGAATACCATACGGTATTGATTAACTTTGTTTAAATATTCAACATTCTAAATAATTATTTTGTTTTATATTTTATCGATTAGTAATAATTGGACTTTTGCATACCTACCATCATGACTTATTTTTATTCAAATATGCGCGTAACATTTTGTTTAGTTTATTCCTTGGAGGCTTTACTATAGTTTGTTCTATAATATTAACAACCTAAGTTTGCCTAACTAAATTTACCATTTAGAGAATACTGAAACACTACGCCTTTCAACAAAGTTTATAACGGGGAAAAGTTCAGAATGTCGATTTCTATTGCATTATCGGATAAGTTTCAGATATCCTGATTTACTGCGTCGTTTACCCCATCTAAAACGCGTGCAATACTTTAGGAATAGGCAATTTATTTTCCTTTTTTTCTTGACATTTGATACATGATTGAGAAGCAGTTTTTTGTACCATACATGCTTCTTAACGTGCTATCAGACCTGGAATAAGTACATAAGTAAAACATTTTGAGTGATTAGTAATCAGTAAAGTAGATACTTAAAACAGAACTGGCATTAAATGGTACTTTAAACCACTTTCCTCACTTCACTGAGGACTTTTGCTATTCTTGTATTCAAAATTTGAGACGTTGCCATTCTAAACCAGCTTTTAACAGAACCTACTGTAAAGTACAATTTAACATCTTCACTTAAAAAACTAAGTCACTTTTACTCATTTTCTTGTCTCACAAAATCCATGAATTTCCATTATTTTAAATGGCACATCCTGTATAATTTAAGATTATTTTGTTAGAGAGAAGATTAAAAGTTACAATTTCTCAGATATTAACAGTTATAGGTCTCATGAGCCACTGCTTTAAAAGCTTTAAAGTTAAATATCATAAAAGTGCCAAAATCCTTAATTTTAAAAAAGAATTTTCAAAATCTGTTTGTACTTCTCGAATATAGAGATGTATTAATAGGTCCTAAGTTTATCTTAAATTAACATATTATGTTAATTATTATACAGGGTGGTCCAGTTTTAAGTGTCAATAATTCACCATTTGATAGCCAATCAAAAAATAAGTTGACTTGCATTGTGTCATTTTTCTGAAAAAGGTTTCCTAAGGAAGATACAGTCCTCCAAATTTCAATTTAAAAAATCGTTTTATAGTTTAAAACTGAACATCCAAGACTTGTGAAAGTCCAAATTTGTACTGAATAGTCTAAAAACTTGCTTTTTACTATTAGGAATGGTCTTATGATTCGCTTTCTCAGACTGCCATCCTGGTTGAGTGTCTGAAACTGGCATTCAAAAACTAAAAAAAGTCCGGAAATCAAGACAAAGATTGTATTGTGCATGAAACTCATTTTTTACTACTAAAAATAATATAAAAGTTGACTTTTAATGCTAGAACTGACTTTACTAGGACTAAAGAGAGTCCAAAAGTACATTTTCAAGACTTTAATTGGTGTACAACTGAATTTTCTGGACTGGACAACAAGTCTAGAAGGAAATTAAATTTTCGGACTAGTTTATTTCTAAAAATTAGTTCTCAAGACTATTATTGTAGCATTTGGTAAGAAAATTTTTTACTTTTATTACTGAAGAAACTTGACTTTTGGAAATAGTCTTAAACTCGATTTTTCAGTCTTAAAAAGTACTAAAAACAGTCATTTCTTAGAGGTGCTACAATTTATTGCACCTATGAGTGTAGAAGTCAATTTAATAGTGAAGAAGCTTGAAATATCGTTTTCAAGATTATGGTCAATGGACAAACTAGCTTTTAGGCCTGATAAGTCAAAAACTTTGTAAAGATAGTCTTGAAACTCGATTTGAGGCACTGAAAACAGCCTTAAAACACTAAAAATGATTCTAGTTTATTAAGAAATACCCGAATTTTTAGCACTGAGGTGTCTAGAAGTCGATTTAATAGTGAAAAAGCTTGGAATGCCATTTTAAGTCTATGAAGAATGTAAAAAATGTTTTTTAAGTTTGCTATGTCAATAACTTGGTGAAGATAGTCTTGAAACTCGATTTTCCAAGCTGAAAGCAGTTTTGAAGCACTAAAAATAGTCCAGAATTCGAAGAAAATGAAAAGCAAAGTAAAAAGCACGAAAAGTTCGTTTTCAAGACAATTTTCATGAATCTAATGTCAATGTCCTGCATCTAAGACTATTTTCAAGACTAAAATATTGAAATTTGTCTTCAAATTATGAAAACTTACTTCAAATGCAAATTTTAAGCTTCTGATGTCACTTTTCATTAGTTCAGTCACATTTTGGGGTTCAAGTAAATTTTTAAGGTTTAAATGTATGAATTTGCAGTAATAATAAATTCTTGAAAAAGTAGTTTTTATGTCTACAAGTCAATTTTTAGTATTAAAGTCTCTCGATTTGCATGAAAACTGGTTACAAACACAATTTTTAAGCTTCTGAAATTTGTATCTTTTCTAATTCAATTTTCAAAACTAAAGTCTTTTAGTTTGTCTGGAAACTATGAAAACTACAATAATATTTTTTAAACTTCTTAAGTAAATTTTCCGTTTCCAAGACAATTTTTAAGTTGGGTTGGGTTAGTTTTGGGTCTTTGACCGTAATAACGTGTAATAAAGTGCTTGTTCCACATTTGATCAATATTGCTCCAACGGTCTGACAGTTATGACAAAAAAAACGATTTTTTAAACAGAAATTTGACATAATAAATGTCAACTTAATTTTAATTGGCTATGGATTGGTGAATTATTGACATTTAAAACTGGACCACCCTGTATAAACAAGTAAACCCATAATTAGGTTCTTAATAAGCAGAGGAAGATGCTTTGCAGATGACACTGCTTAGGAAAAGAAATTAGTTAAAAGAAATCAATGAGAAGCTAAACTTCAGCTGCACGTTCAACTGACAAGGAAGGAAAGTTAGACAAAGCTAGTTCATATCATTTCAAAATAAATTTTTGATTAACCTGTATTACTATTAAGTGAAGGAAATTGTTAATTAAACACCTCTTTAAAGTGATCTCGTTTCAATCATCCAAGTTGTCCCCAGAGAAATTTCTACTTTATCGGAACTCTCAGATGATTGAATTCTAAAAGCAATCTCTTAATCTGACGATATACAAAAAACGATTTCTTCTCTCTTTCCAGGGAAATAAAACTACAACATATCTATACACCTTTTATTGATGTAGCTAACGTTATTTACGCTAGAGATACACCACTAACAGAGAGATTTTATTAACAAAAAATAGATTTCAGTGATGTATAAAACCAATTATTTGTTGAGCGGACCTATAAAAAGAAGCGATTCCTTTACTTTTACAAATCCTCGTAGACCCTAACTTTTGGCATCATTTTGTGCGAAACTAAACCAACTGCAAGAATGATATGTCTATCGCCTAGATATAATGAAAGATGATTGCCTTCGAGTGCTACTGTACTAAAAACTCCTCTAAAATGATTTCCAGTTTGGTCGACATTCCTAATCTAGCCGTCACAAGAGCTGAGCAGCAAAGTAGCTTCGTTCGAATCTTTGCTTTCAGCTTGAGTTTGTAAAGGTTCAGTTTCCAAAGCAAAAACCTCGTCGTCAGCTTTTTCCGAACAGTCTATAACAGTTTTTTCATCAGATTTGGATGTGAAACTATCGTGAGACTCTTCTTCTTCATTAACAGTGTCCATGGTGATAGCCTTTGGAGACACTGGAGCTGTTGGAGGAGTGGTTTTTCCACCAGTTCTGCCAATCAAGTAGTAGGTCATCAGTTGACCTTTGCCTTTAACTGCAACCAGTCCACGCTGCTCAAACTGGTAGTCGAAGGCTTGAAGTATTTGACATGTCTCTTCAGTAACCTAAATTTTTTAATAACTAAAATTATTGAAATAAAATTGAAAATCACAAACTTGTATGCATCCAGCTTTTCCAGTACTCTCCATACGCGATGCAACGTTAACGGTGTTACCCCAAATGTCGTAGTGGGGTTTCCGAGCTCCAATTACCCCGGCGGTTATGGGGCCATGGTTGATGCCCAATTTAAGCACGAAATGATTGAACGACTGTTCGTTGATGCTCTGCAAGGCTTTCTTTAAATCGAGCGCAAACTCTACCAAAAGAGATAAATGAGCCCAACGAACTTGGGTTGGATCATCCGGCTACAAAAAATTAAAATTAAACCCATTTTTAACTTTAGATTAGTTAAACCTTCATTTGTCTGCTAGGGTTTAGGCCGCTGGCTGCCATGTAAGTAGAGCCGATTGTCTTAATTTTGATTACGTCCTGATATTGTGGGAGTTCCAAAAGCTGCAAAAAAGCCACTAAAATTAGTGTTAAGTTTGAGAATTGATTTTGTTGATGAATAATAATGTTAAACTGACTATATAAATATGAATGCCTAACAAACTTTGATTTAATTTATCAGATTTGTAGAGAGTTTAAGTTTAAGACAATTGTGAGACTGACAGAATTGAGTTCTGTCCAGGAAGATCACCTGACCGTGAAAATTTCCTTGTCAATTATTTAAACTGTAAAATCTAAAATTGAACACATTTTTAATTAAAAATTATTTAAATTTATCACGTGACTTTGAGCAGCCAGGCACGACTAGCAAAACTGAAAAACAGTTACGTATACCCTTAATAATTCGATTTTCTGTTCAAATTGCAAACTTTGAAAACTTAAAAAAATTAAGTAGAGAAATGTCAAAAGTAGCCACGTGACCTGACTAAGGCAATTGTAACAGTCCAAAAAAAATCATGTGACTTTTAGAATTTAAAATTAATATAATTAACCTTGAAACTTAGAATACACATTTTTGAAATAAAAATATTGAAAGTGTCACGTGACCCATACTTAAGATGACAAGCTTCGATCATGTGACTTGACAGCTGGGCAAACCAATATTTGAGCTGTCTTTACTACGCAGACAACGTGTGCATATCTCACTGAATATGTCTATGGTCTAATTGTCCTCAAATCTTAAAAGCAGGGACGGAGTTTTCAAGAAAAGTTTTGATAGAATGTGACAGGAGAAGCTGGCAATGGCGGTTTTCAGTCACATTCTACAGACTTTTGTCTTGATTACCTTTTTCTCTTGATCAACATTCATTTATTAATGCTTTAGAACGATACTTTCCTGATAAATTATTTGATGATTTAAGAGATTACATTTCTGTATGCAGACGATACTAGCATAAATAAAAATTACATAGCTTAGTTGTAGAGGAGTTCTCCAATGGTCAAAGACTGTGAAATGTGATGTAAATTCAATGATTATTTTTAATTAGTTTGTTTCAGTCACAAAGCAACTGCAGTTGCTACATAATTATCAAAAACTGTTAGGACCCAAATTTGACGGCTTGAAGAATAATACCAATTTCTAGATACAAATAAATCAAACAAGTTTAACTTACCGCATCAAAATCCGAAATAACTTCATTCAAAAATCGCAAACATTCGAGTCCTTGATTGTTTACTGATTCCTCGGAATAAAAATCAGAAAAATTGGGCATGGACGCGAATAAAACGCCCACTTCGTCATAACTTTGAGAGTACAACTCATCATGGTTACGTGCTCCGCCGCCCATGAAATGGGCGGCAACGTGGGACGGTAAGATATTATAAACCAGCGCTTCATTACGTCTCTTCAAATCTTCAGCACAGGACCGTTGCTCTTCAATTTCACACCTCCATAAGAAGAGCACGCGTAACACTTGCTCCATCTACAACGTTTACAGTACAACAAAGTGTGAGTTTAGTAGAGGAAAACTTACATGACGTGCAAGAAAAGCTAGAGCCAACGTGGCCATTATTAACAACCCAGAGAGGGTATATTTGCCTCTGGCATACTCACTACAATAAAATTGCATTTGTTAATAAGGTAACCGTTATAGAAACTAGCTCACCTTGGTACTCCATAACCATTTTCACCGCACTCAAATAAATAATTAACAACAAGAAAATGAACGCAGCATTGCCCGACTGTAATCAAAACCATAAGAAATGTCTTCCACAAATAAGGCAAACATGCTGGAAGAACTGTAGCTATAAGAATCAGTACACCAAAATAAGAAAAATATGAGGGATATAAGCAAACTTTGTCGACGTCGTCTCTAAGGTGACAGTAATCTCCTGGGTAATTCTTAATACAAGACACCTAAAATACAATTTATGTTAGAATAAATTGAGGTTAAATAGTACCACTTACAGTATCTAAACTATTTACAGCAGCCAGCATTAAAATGCATAAAGTAGCCAGCACCATTCGCACAACCATTGATTCCTTGTAGGCCTTACAACAATTTGACTAAAAATTAGTTAGGTTGGTTGTATTGGTGTAAATTGTACCAATAATTTGAATTATTAATATAGTCCAAACCACGATAGTTGGTTGTTTTACATTATTGTCTAAGATAATTAATTCAGAATCCACTGTTCATCTTTGTTTGTTTTTTTTTTCTTTTTCTTTAAATAAATAGTTTTTAGATATTTATTGTATTTTTTTCTCATCTATCTTTTTATTAAATGTACACGGTACTGTATTTGCAACGGTACTCGGTTTAGTTAAACACATGCTTCTAGTTAAGTTTAACTAAGGTGTGTAAAACTGACTTTAATTTACCTTATTGGTAAGGTAAATTTTATTACTTTATTACTTTAGGTACTTTATTATCAAAGAAAGTTTCACTTATCAAACATCTAGAAAATTTGTCTTAAAAAAAAAGATGGGAAACATATTGTTTAGTAGGCCAATCCGCCAATTAAAACGCTACGTTTATAACTTTGTTCTGTGGTTCGTTAGTTAAACTTGTAGATTCCCTAGAGTCAGAGGAGTATTCAGTACAAATTTCAGCTGGAATGAGTGAAAAACAGGGTTGGAATTCGAGAAAATGCGATTTTCCAACAGAATTGACGTTATTGACCGTTAATTTGAATTTTTGATCGTTAATTTGAATTTTTTCTTTGACTGGTAGCTTGCCTAGAGTCAGAGCAGTATTCAGTAAGAATTTCAGCTCAAATGAGTGAAAAACAGGGTTGGAATTCGAGAAAATGCGATTTTCCAACAGAATTGACGTTATTGACCGTTAATTTGAATTTTTGATCGTTAATTTGATTTTTTTCTTCAACTGGTAGATTCCCTAGAGTCAGAGGAGTATTCAGTACAAATTTCAGCTCGAATGAGTGAAAAACAAGGTTGGAAATCGGGGAAACGCGATTATCCAACAGAATTGACGTTATTGACCGTTAATTTGAATTTTTTTCTTCAACTGGTAGATTCCCTAGAGTCAGAGAAGTATTCAGTACAAATTTCAACTCCAATGAGTGAAAAAGTGGGTTGGAATTCGAAAAAATGCGATTTTCCAACAGAATTGACGTTATTGACCGTTAATTTGAATTTTTTTCATCAACTGTTAGCTTGCCTAGAGTCAGAGGAGTATTCAGTACAAATTTCAGCTCGAATGAAGGCAAAGTTCAAGTTCGTTAGTTAAGTGGAAAGTTATAGGTAAAGCATTTTTTTATGATAGTTAAGGAATTTACACTTTATAACTGATCTGATCGATCCAGAGCAGATGTGAGAAAAAGATGGAATATTTAAAGCAGTCAACAGTTTACTTAAAAACAGTCTAGAAACTAAAAAATGAAAAATGACGTAAACTTTATTTACCTTGGTTTGGACCATACTAGTATATACAGGGTGCTCCAATGATCTTTTTCATAATAGTTTCTGAGTGTACATGGTTGTAAAAAATGTTTCAGTCTTTATGGATTTTGAAGGTGTAAAACTCAAATTTAGTACAAAAGTTAAATCGACACTGACATGAAGTGTTGTAAATGCCAAATTCTTCAGAAATATTCTCTAAAGTTCTAAAAATCATTGGGCCACTCTGAACAATTATGTTGAGTTAATATCTACAGTGTGTTAATTATGTATTACCGCTCCAGGATATTCTTCCAGTATCGCCATAATAACTAACAAAAAACATATCAGACTTTCCACTATATAAATTGGATCCATTGATAAGCCGCTGAAAAACGTAAAAAAGAAAATATTTTTACTAAAATCTTGGCAAATTACCATCACCATAACTTACTTTGGAAGTGCTATACCAACGCATATAGCTAAAGCTAACCGAATAACTATAAACATCATCAACACAAAACTAGACGAGCTTTCAATGTGTCTATGGTACAATTTCTCTTTTTGCGGATCAACGAAGCACAGACTAAAATATTTGGTGTTTTTGGCCAGTTCCTTATGGCCATCTCTGCTCACCAACTCTTTGCGAAGCCTCGATTTAAACTCGGCCGAGTCTTCTCTAGATCTAACCGGTTCCAAGCCCTAAATGTATGTGCAAATTACTTTAAAAACGAGCAAAAAAGCTTAAAATTACGTTTTTCTCGTCTATGATGATTTTCATTTCGGATATAACGCAACTGCCTCCATCGCGCACCACATTGTTGGTGTCACCATTTTGAAGTTTGTCCGATGATTCAAAGGGTTTAAGCACTTTAGCGATAAAGTACGTTTTTAAACCTGCTATTCTAAGGGCTTCGTCTCTTTTTTCTCCGTAGGCTGGTTCTACTTCAAATTCTCCATTCAGGTAGGACAGAGTAGTAGCCGATATATGGACTCTCCTGGAAAGTGTGTAATAGTATATTACGTATCTAGTAATGTAAGAAGCATTTTACCCACTTAGAACACGTACAACCAAGTGTAAACTCTTGTTTTTACAACTTACATAGTATAAGAAGCAATGCTTTCAGTAACATTATTTAATGTGTATACTATTGCAGATGATATTCTAGACAAATTGGCATTTACTTAAAATTGTATGTACCAAATGACCTTTATCTAACATACTGTGATAAAGCAAGTAAAAAAAACGTAAACAATTTTCTCCAGGCGTAAAAAGTGCCATTACGTACACTATTACTGGACTTTTACACTGACGGTCGTAGGTAAAGTATTGTACAGGCAAAAAGTCATTTATGTCGTACACAAAGTTAATTATGCATTGTATTCTAATTATAGTGCTTCTAAATAATAACTGAATAATTTATTTTAAATTGAAATTACATTGTCTGATCCACAACGTTTCTGCTACAGTATCCATAATTTAATTTGTAGCTGAATCTGCTTGTTAATCCAATTATAAGTTACGGTAATAACTCACTGGCAGCAATTTCGAATTAAACGTTATAACTATGTATTAATTTGAACAATTGTATATTATATTTTATTGACTATATAATTTTATATTGAATCAAAAACCAAAATTTACCAAAAGTAACCTAATAAAACTTAAATTTGGTGATAACCAGATATTTTTAAAGAAAATCTTACCCAGCCATTCCACTACTTTCCATTTTATTAGCTAATTCTACGTCTTTAGAGTAAACATCAAACTGCCATTGGCGTTGTCCCAAAACCCCTGCTAGTACCGCTCCTGTATGAATTCCCACTCTCATATCAACTGGAGAGTTTGCGGTTTGCTGTACATACCTACAAAACAGGTTTAAACCAGAAATTGTCTATCAAAAAAAATGAGAACGTACTTGATGGCTTTAACCATCGAAAGCCCCATGTGCACACAAAGTACCGCATGATCAGGTCGTTCAACGGGGGCTCCGCTGATACAATAGTAACAGTCACCCAGGATTTTAATTCTCAATTGGTGATATTTCTGTAAAAAAAACAATTTATAATTTTCCCATTAATTTCAGAAACAATAGAAACTAATTAGCAGTAAACTTGTGAAATTTTGTGATAAAAAGGGAATGTTTTAGGAAAAAATGAACAGTAACTGTGGAAAATGTCTTTAAACATGAGTTCAAAAAAAAGTTTGGTCATGTTCTTGATGGTGTCCGTACTTCTTCTAGAAACCAGAAGTATGAAATTTCGATCTTTATTGTAAGTTCAATTTTTTTATCTTGACAAGGATTCAATTTGGTCCTTTTCAAGTTTTATCCTCTTGAAAGGAAGGTTTTTATTGAACGATTCAAACTTTTTTAGCGACTTAATCCCTATGGAAGACACGGAGCCACCTGGAGAAACGTAAGTTAAATTCATCCAATTAGACGATAATCTTTGAAAAGTTTTTTTATAGCACACCTGGAGATCTGGAACACGTGGATGATGTAGAAATGAAAAAGGAAAACCAGGCAAAGTATGTTATTTTAGATTTATACCAGATATTTTGGTTATCCAGTTTGTGAAAACTGGAGAAAATGGCATTTCTAGTTTGAATTGTTTGGAAAATGTTGGAAATGTTTGGTGGTTATTTAATATACTGTACAAAATATGTTATTTGGCATAACACTGGTTCACTATTTCAGTGATGGCCAACAAGAAGCTTTCAACAACCAACGAAATCAAAGTTTGATCTCAAAACAATTATAGCTCAGAACTAAAACAGTTTTAAATGTTATAGCAACCAAGAATTAATTTGCATAATATAATACGTTACTACCAAACACATGTAGTTTTTGTCCAAAAATTCCAGGTCCCAAAACAGTTTTGACGATATTTTAATACCTACTTAAATTCTAATTGATATAAATTTTTTATGGAAAATCGTAAACAGCACTTACCTCAGCAAGTTTGTCAAATCGGGCAAACAATTCATTAAGCATTTTTACCAACTCCTGCGCTGAATAAGTCGAGGAAATGGCCGTAAAACCCACAATGTCGGCATACAGGATGCTGAAATTGGAAATTGAATAGTCCCTTAAGGACTTAAAAAAAGGGTCCTGTAATTGTTTACCTAACGTTCTCGTGACGGCTCATGTAAATCTTTTTGAACTGACTGTCTGCGCTGTCCAAATCTTGACGCATCTGTACGGCCACGTGTTCTGGCAAAACGGATAACAGAAGTCTTTCCTAAAATTGTTACAATTTATTCATAAAGTAACTAATTCGACAATCATAGTAGTAATAGTCCGCCCCTGAACAAATCGAAATTCCAAACACGCAAAAAATTGCAACTAATATTACCCGGAATCTTTTATAAGCTTTTTCATTAAAATCCAATTATTGTTGTGGTTTGTTGAAAGATAAAAAGGCTGCCAATGACAAATTCATAGAGTTCTCATTTGAGCGAGGCTTTTGTTAACGTATTAAAGCATTCTGGCCAACATAATAAAACCACCAAAAGTAGTTTTATAGGATTTCGTTTATTGGGTGGAACAAAGCCGGAATCAGGACTGTAATTGAAGATTTATCTGTCAAAAAATCACATGTAATGTTTGGAATTTGCGGTGGCATCTCAAAACTCGATCAGAATATTTCTCCGGTATCGATTCATGTAAATGGATTCGAAATTGCTATTTAACTGAATTTCCCTCAATTTCGAACGGTAGAAATTTAGCTAAGCGGGAGCACCAAGAAAAATCAAATACAATAAAAATGACATCACAGATTTGGAAACAATCAGTAACGAAGGCTAGCTAAAAATTAAAAGAAAATAGAAATTGGAATGAGAAGTAATACAAAAATGGAGAGGAATGTTCGTGCCTATCTTAATGCTATTATAGTGATGTTATGTAAATTTTGTATGATAAGGATGATAATGACATTTTCAATCAAAGTTTGTTATTTGACAGTGATATTGCCATCACAATTTCTTGGTGGAACTGTTGGAGCTTTCAATCAGCTTAAATAGTGCTAGACATAATTCTGTATAGAGAGTCATAAATTGGCAGTTTTTAAATGAAAACCACTTTTTTTAATAATTTTTTCAGAATTAAAAAATAATGCTTCTAAAAGACACAGTTCGAATTTAAGTAAACATCTGTCAAACGATAATATATTAAGTTTTTTGACAAATTTGAGCCTCAGACAAGGACAACAAACGATCTTCATTCAAAAAGGTAGGCATCTCCCATGACCTTGTACACAAGAAAGATAAATGGACAGAAGTCAGTTAGTACATCCATAATATTGCTATCTCCAAGGTTTGACAGTGTCATCTTGTCTCGATTCGCGTTACTGTTTCAATGACATTGGATAGAGCAGGATACAGATATCTTAGTTTTGCACTGAACTTAACAATCGAAACCGCCATTAACACTCAAACTTAGATTTTACACCATGAATGACTCTAGATAAGACATTTTAAACTGAGAACTGAAAATGTCGCATAAATTCAAGTTACCAGTTACTCAAAATAGTGAGTATTTGCTAAGGTTTTCTGAAAACTTTTCTTTGTCTGGTATTGTTAGAGTAAACAAATTGTATTTTTTAACCTTCTCTTGGTTTACTAGCAAATTGAATTTCCAAGAGACAAAATTAACCGAAGAAAATAAACCTGCTCTCTGAACAATAAAAGGCGGCTTCTTCGGTTTCTGGCATAACCCAATTTCATTTAATGAAATTAATTCTGCGATTCGAAAGGGCAGCCGAAGCCTGCCGTTGACAAATTTACCGGCCCTTCGTTATAACGCTGGTAAATTCGGTTTCGGAAATAGGAAGGGGGATTTTGTTGCGTGTTAACCATAATTGACGACGAGGGAGTCCAAGGAATGACGCATGATATCGAATAAGAATACGTTAGGGGACGCCATCTATTTATTTTATCGATTTTCTTCTTCTCGTTTAATTATTCAATACACGACAATTTTTAAGGGTGACAGTTATTGATAAAATCTTACCTGCTCAGCGCTCTGTTCTTCAATCACCATTTTAACTTCTAAAGACTGTCTCGTTTCCAGAAAGGCTCTTCTCTGCTGTTCATCTTCAACCAAGTACGACGTTAGCCCTAAAATGTTTGTTGTGGCCAGCAACACTGAATTAGCAATATACTGTAACAAGAAGTGTTATTTAGACTGTGCTATTTATCATCAATTCTGTCACATTCAAATAGCAGAAGTTAAATTTGTCTTTAAAATTAACTAATCTTAAGAAATAACAAAATATTTTTCCTTTCTTGCTACAAAATACCGTGTTGTTTGAATCCCCTTATTAGTCTACATGTTATAGACGTTTATATGTCGATGGATAGCTAGTGAAATGGATTTTCTTTATTCGATCAATACTGTAGTTTCTTTTTCGGCCCATGTACAAGGTACAAGGGTGATTTTGACTACTCCCCTATTTTTGATTTGGATGGAAAAATAATGCTTTAAGTTCAATATGTAACTCAAATTTAGAGCATCCTACATGATGTCTGATTTTTTGATCAAAAATAAGAAAGTTAAAAAAGAGGTCAAAATTTAAGTTTTACTGCTAATATATTTTTTACTTGAGGGCTCTAAAGACTAACAATTCAGACAAGAAAATGATTAAAACTTAATTATTCAGTACATAACATCCTCTCACCAAAACACTCAATATTGCACTTATTAAGGTGAATAACAGCGTGATGAGGGCTACGAGTTTTGCAATAAACTTAATAAATTTTGCCGTTAAAATTAATTATTGTCACTTTGAAGCCAGTTTACTAGGAAACTCGACGCTCTTGTAAGTTTAATATGAACTTTAGTGTGATCTCTCTTTGTAATTTCTATCAAACTGAGTTTAATTTAAACATTGTTATTAACATACACTTAAAACTCTATAATGACAAAATAATATTATATCTACAAAATGCTAGCAGTATTCGATTCCCTGATTGACCTTATATGGGGTCTAATTTCGATTCTTACCTAATTTGTCACCTAAGGCCGCACCTTGATCGGTAAAGTAACCTTTAATATTTACTCTCTGAGGTGGGCTTAAAAGCCAAGCAGCGACCCTTCTCCTAAATTCAGCCATTTATAACCATCAATCGGAGGGTATATCCCACTTTAATAATGATATCTTGCCTTATGTGAGACGAATGAATAATTCAAAGCCGTGTTCCCCGAAAACTGATCGAAGATAGCACGATTTGTATCTTTTTTTTATATAAAAAAAACCACCTTAAGCCAAAGAAAAGGTGTATCTGTAGATATTCACCTGCCTGGAAGTTATATGCAATTTAAATCGGTCTGGGTTTTAGAGCAAGGAAAATTTATTTTTCAGTGGATTTATTGCAAACACGAGACTTTCTATCCTTAAACCTTAACGAGTTGTTAATTAAAATCAATTTCAGGCAATTAAAAAGCTTTCTTTCTGCTACCGCTGCATGAAATTTGCCTTGATTTCTCATTAAAATTTATTTTAATTAGCTAAAGCTAAATTAAACTGATCAAAACAAACAATAAAAAAAAGTTTCAATATGGAGTCGGTCCTGTTGCAATACAGAGAAATTCAGAAAAAAAATCAAACTAACATACACTTACCAATGGCAGAACGTTAAAGTAAGTGTCCTTTAACCATACTTGGGCCACAGTGTACGAAACGCACGTGACCAAACTGAGTAGTACGCAGTACCTCAATCTTAACGGCAAAGTGACGTAGATGAGGTAATCAAAAAGCAGTACCCATCCTAGCAAATCGGTGGGACCGAGCCTTCTTTTGGTGTAGATTACTCCCAGCACTTGGACTAAAGTGACGGCATAGCTCAAGTATGGCATAACCAGGTCTTGTTTTCTACCCGAGATGCCCAACCTGGTAATCAGTAAAATGACAAAGTTGAGGAACAGACAAACGTAAATAAAAAGTTGGTTGATTTTGAGACATCCACATGGCACCTGAAACAAAAAGTAGATCGAAATTTTATAGAAAAATTGTTGAAAATGACATTGTTCTAACAAAACACTGTTCAATATCTCCAAGACAAATCAATGTTTTTCATTGATTTTGATTATCTGCATGATGTTTATTGTAGATTTGGAAACTTAGTAAAATCACTATTATTACTAATAAATTTTCTAAATAAAATTGTTCAATTTCCTTTTTAAGCTAACTGACTTATCATAATCTGTCACTCTTTTTGTCTTCTAGACTACTCTCCTTCAGGCTAGTACCACAAACTTTTTAATTTCCTCTGTTTTTGAAATGCAATTTGAATTCAATTGAACTTTCTTGTTGTGCTCTAAACAAAACTTTCCACAAGCATTCACGGTTAGTCTGCATTTGCCCTCTTCAACTTTGGCTAAGCAAGTTGAAGAAACTTTCATACCGTTCATTAACTAGATCGAACAGGCATGACAAAGACGGTTAAACTTTTGAAGCAACCTGTAATTGAAAATAAACTATCTTATTTAGCAAACGAGTTTCGTAAAGTTGTTGAGTGCTGATATATTCACTTTCAAAGAGGTGAAATGTCCCCAATTATTCCAGGAAATTCACTTAAAGACACAATAGACCTTCGAGCGAAGGGTTATTAACGTAAATCCTATAATTTCGCTTAATCTATACAGCAGCCAGCGTCTTCTATTCGATGTTTGATAAATTCTAAAGGCGCTCTCAGTCTAGTAGACATTTTCAATGAGACTCCTGCTGTAGTTAGGAATGTGCTTATTAATTCAGCTGAATAAGGATGAGAACGGGGATTTTTGTCTTCATTTTCTCCTTTACAGTTTATAATTATTGCTTTAACAATTCCAATAACTAGAAAAATACTTTTGAAAATTGTTCTTGTGTGGTTAAGGACGAGGATTTGATATTGATTATTGAAGACGCTGAAACTTTATTCAACTGGAAAATCTGCCGGAAAACCTCACCTGCCAATAGCTTTTGCACTTCGATTTTAAGTAATTCTGGCACGTTCCCATTTCAAACAGGAAACCATTTCGTATACAGTGTGAATTCAGTTTGATTGAACTGTTTTCAGAAAAGTCTTTTTTCCAGATGCACAATATCATTAAAAGTATTATTAAGAAATTCTCCTCCCTTTTCAATCTATTACTAACTAGGTAGTTATTAATTAAAATTTGTTACCTAACCTAACCCGACGGTATTAAGTTGAACTAAATCCATTACCAGGGAATGTTGATTAATGTGAATCTAATACATCGATTTGTAGTTAATTAAAACAGATGATTAACAACTATAATTAACATGTGCAGTTGGCAGATATGTAAACTAGGTGAGCCGCATTAATTACAGAAGCAAATTTAGTTAAGAATTAAGCAGAAACCAGTTTTTGCTACTTCAGTTAGTTGCGTTGGAGTTAGAACAATGCGTTTTTTAAAACATTTTTAACTTCTGTGATATAGATAAATTTACTTACCGCTAACGTGTAAAGATCAAACAAAAACGAGGTGACTACGAAGCATTCCAAACCAGCTTTCTTCTGTTTGACGCTGAAACTCTGGTAGAGCGATTCCAAAGATTGGTCGGAAAACGTATTGAAAATAAAACAAGTTTCCTTCATTTTCCCGGAAGACGGTTGATTGTTATTGTCCTTAGTAATGTCATTTTCCTTATCGTTATCGCCCATTTTTAGAGTTGCAATGGGTCTCATCGTCTTATCGACAATCTTGTGCTTTACTTTAAAAGAGGAGGTCAGTCTGGCAAGGCCAACATTGTTATAATGCTTAAAAATGATTTTTTTATTGATCTGATCTGAATCACTTTTAATTGTTATTAGAAAATCTACAATATCGAATAATGCGTGTATTAATATACGTTTTGAGATATTCAAATAAATGGACATTTACAAATAAAACTTATTGTTATTGACAATTAAAAAACAATAAAAATCAACGTTTGATGCGTTAAGAATATAGAAAAAAAATAATACAAAAGTTATTAAAAACCTATATTTTTCGAAAAATAACCAACATAACCTCAATAAATTATACATATTTGAAATGAGAAAAAATATGTCTTTCGAATGAGCAAATGTAATACAGGACATATGTCCATTTTGACAGCAGATTCTTTCATAAAGAAACCCTGTAACCACAGAATGATTGTTTATAATTATGTGAAAAATTACATATGTAAAACCCTATATATTTTTGAATCAGTTAACGGTTTTTGACCAAGTGAGGTAACTCAAAAAGTTAAGAAAAGAATATGCAAGTTGTTTAGTTCCAAAATCACACTCCAAAATTTGAAAATGTCATTTTTTCAATATCAATATCTCGAAATCTGTTGGAGATAGATACAGGTTAAGACATGAAAAATGTTTGAAATCGATAGGAGTATTCAATAATATAATAATATACAGGATGTTCCATTTTAAATAAACAAGTTAGTATTGTGTTAAGCATAAGTTCAAATTATGCAAAAATCTGCAATTAATTGAGTTTTTTCTAAACTTAAAAAGAAAGCCACCAAAGCTTCTCAGATTATGAAAATTTATTTTATACAAATCAATTGAAGTTGTAGGATTGCAGCAGTATATTGACACCAATCCGAATAACCCAGATTATGTAAAAACATACTAAAAAAATTTATTATATTATTATTTACACTAATAAATTCTACTGGCTTCGTGTACTTTTAATCTATTAATAGGTCTCAAACAGAATAAAACCATACATATTTAATGGGATATTAAATATTCAGAGAGCTAAAAGGAAAGTAATGTCCCTCATTCATAAAGGTATATTATTTATAAATAGCCCTCCCTAAACATTAACACGTGGCTATCCAAACTACCCCTCCTCAATATACCCACGACATGTATTTTCTTTCTTCCTGCTTGATGCGTTTTTCTTACAGCTCTTTAGGGTAGAAAACCAAATATTTACCTAAACAACATGTGCGGACTTTATTGGTTTGCAACCCCCTGAAACGACCCTTAAAACTTTAATAGCGACTTTGAAAAATAAAACGTACACTCCAAACGCGTTCATTAAAAATTTGGGGGGCAAGAATCAAGTTCGCGTGAATCGGTATCACTGGGGCGCATCGATTCCGGGGGGGCGTTCGTCTGACCGGGGTGGGTTTTGGGGGAGCACGTTACGATTCCGGTGACCGGACTAAGCTCACTGCCACGGCTCCCGGAGCAAATTTGGAGACCCGACAAGGGGGCGCGGCGCATGCACTTTGGGATTTCTGGTTTTCGAAATCCCGCTAGCAATCGCACTAAAATGAAAGGATTACCTCCGTTGGGAGCTTATTTGTCTTGGAAAGTAATTTGTAGTAGTCTATATAGACCGACCTATGGGGACTAATAATTAACCGTGTAAAAATAGGGTTGCGTGTTGTTCAAGGGTGGATTTATAATTAGTTACAATGCTAATTTCTGTTTACATTGACCCTGGTCAAGGTTTGGATAACGGCTTAACGTCACAGACTGTCTAGTCTCCTGTCTCCGACGTTTCTTAAATTAAGTTCCACAAGACTCTAGGATTACTGGACAGTTTTGTCAAATTAATGGCATTTCTGAATTTCTGACAATGCTAGATAAGTTCTGGCGTAGCCAGATAGTTTCTGATAAATGTCACATAGTTTCTTCCATTGCAAAAAGGTTTCTGTTTATTGTCAGATTGTTGGGGATCAAGTCAGATTAGGGATTTTCTATAAAGTGAAACAGTTATATAAACAATTCTTTGCTTACACGTCACATTTGTGAAATAAATTAAATGCTAATTGACCTATTTTAACATTCATCATGTGACGTGATAGCTAATGAAATTTGTTTTGTCATATTACAATAAATCTTTAATTTTTGTATACTTCTTTCATTATTTATTTGGGTATAGAATTCGTTTTAAGAATCAGGTTAGCTTAACTATAGTTAGTTACATACAATTACTAATTTTTAGTATTTTCTTAATTTAGAATTTTTTCCTTCTTTTTACACGAACATTGAAAATGCTCATATTTCAATTTAATTAACCAAAGTGTTGATTTTACCGATGTAGTCACGTAATAAGCTTTGGGCGTAACACCATAATGGACGGCATCAGATTGCCGTCTATGTTTCATATTACTGAAAAATATATCGTGGAACTGTTATTACATGGATCAATAAGGAGTTTTATTGTCTCCTCCATTAATATCGTAAATTGGTTGAAAAGTAAAGATGTCATTATGATAGTTAGGGCAATATTTATTTTAGAACCTTTTTTAACGCACATTTTACACAATACGTGAGTAATTTACGAGTTAATAAAAAAAGTTTTACGACGTCATTTTAAGGTTTTTCCAACCGTCTATCGACTGTTTATCTTGTATAAAAGATCTGTTTGGCTAAATTATATAGATGTTTAGTTTGAATAAATTGAGACGTGTATATTTATAGGTTTTTGGTAATATTGCTATGGCCTTTCAAATTACCACAATATATTATGATCCAAATCGGTGCAAATAATTTATTACCTACCTATTGGAAGTCCTAGAACTCCTAAATAATATAGCATTTCCCATTTATATACTAAAATTTTGACGTTAAAGCAAAAATTGTTTTGAATAGTGTGATTACACTTGTATATCAATTAGGAACTACAACTGTTGATTTTTATTTTCTTGATTGAACTTTTGTAATACTTCACATTGATTATAGAGGCAATGCTCGTGGGTACGGTTAAATCTAGGGCACTCACCAAATAAACATTTTATTAGACAATATATCAACAACAAAACATAATACTAATAACTTTAATGCATTAATGGTGCAGCTTTGACCAATTATATATTTAAGCTCTTCTTTTTTTAACACTAAAAGCGTAACAAAGCTTAAAATAAACTTGTCTATCCACCATTTCCGGCTTCTGTAGTCTTATATCCGTACATTTCTAAATTTTTAAAATAGTCTTCTTCAGCCAACAGCTTCATGTACCATCCCCTGTTATCAAATGGTCCTGCTTCCCCTCCATACTCTGAAGGTAGGATATCATTAGAAACCAAGGCATGCAGAGCGTCAATGTCATTTCCATGTAAATAGATCTGCATCAGTAATTTAATTGAGCAAAGTTAAAAACAATATTAGTAAGCTTACCCGTTTTTTGATTTTATCCTTAAGAAAAGGCTTGAGCACAGTCATCACAGCATCAAAATAAAAGGGCTCATTGACGACATGAAAACCTTTGAAGCGTAAAGGGAATGTTTCTTGTACTAACTCCACCATTTTCTTAGCATAGTAGGGGGTGAAAAATTTGGCATGATGCAAAGACAGACCAGCCATATCCAAAACAACCACCACTCCAGCTATTTGAGTCTCAGGCTCTCGTACTATTTGCTCCAAAGCTAATATGTTAGTTTTGAAAATGTCTTCTATCGTGACTTTTGAAGAATCAAAACTATCTGAAAGTTTTAATTACTTATTTAATTTAAACATATTATGATGGTAATGGGGTACGCACCTACTCGAATAACATAAACCCTGCGTCCCCATTGGTCTCTGTGTTGAAGCATACATTGAGCCTGCAAATTAAAGGTACTACCACATTCAGATGGTAAAGGACAGGCGAATAGTTCCGGACATTTTAGCTTCATTAAGTAGTACCTTTGCATCTGTGAAAAAAAGAAGACAATTTGGTGAAGGTTAATGATACTGGTTAGTCCACAAACCATTTGAAATGCTTTTAGACTATTGAATTTCCTAGCCCGCAGAAAACGAGTTAGAAATTCATGATTGTTAGGCACTGAAAGGTTGGGATCCTCTGAAAAAACTTATTTTATTAAAATCCATAATTCAGCAAAAAATGTGAGTAAAATACTTAAAACTAAATCACGCATCGCTTCCATTTCAGTTTCATATTTCTCTGTTGTTTCATTAAGCTCATTTTCCGCTCGCAAACGCCATTCAAGATCCATCCCTTGTATATGCGGTCTTAATTGCCACTTGTACAACACTGTCACACTACACTAGTATTTTTCTTTAAGACACTTAACCTTGATTTGAGAGGTAAACATTTTCTGAGTTTTAGAAAATCGAATTTTCCAGACTTGTACTAGAGCGCAAACTCTCGCAAAACCCTTGGAAATGTAGGTCGTTCGGAATGTGGTGGTTTTCCCTAAAACGAAGTGTCTTAGTTAAAATATATCAATAATAAGCAAGTTAAAGACAGTGATGTAATCAATACCTAACTTATCAAGAATCCAAAAAAAGGTTCAATAAAACCATGCAATTTTAGTTCTTCAAAAGCTTGTTCTGTGCATATGCAAAGAGAATTCAATGCCAAATTACCGGCCAAATACCCGGTTTTGAAATTAGATTATCATTTGCCGTTTTCCGGGAAATTGGAAAAACGTGAAACACTGCATTTTTAACTTTGCCTTATAGGTCCTTAACGAATTTTGTATATAAATGTTTTTGAAAATGTTACCTTATTAGGGCACTTTTTGATGTAGAATATGATGGTGTAATTAGAAATTTTTTATCGGCACTTGTTTCGAAGATGCATGACTATTTTGGAAAATCTTATGGGCGCCATCTTTTCCAAAGTAGTCATGCATAACTTCGAAACAAGTGCCGATAAAAAATTTCTAATTACACCATCGTATTCTACGTCAAAAAGTGCTCTAATAAGGTAACATTTTCAAAAACATTTTTATCTTCGTTAAGGACCTATAAGGCAAAGTTAAAAATGCAGTGTTTCACGTTTTCCCAATTTCCCGGAAAACGGCAAATGATAATCTAATTTCAAAACGGGGTATGAATTTGGCATTGAATTCCCTAAAACTTTTCCCATTTAACCGATCCTGTATCTCTTACGATAACGGATATCCCCATACATGCATCATCAATTTAGACCACACTGTATATGTTTTTAGAGAACAAAAAAAGCTTTCTTATAGTTTCCATTAAATAATGCAAACCATTTTAATTCCTGCCTAAACCCAATGCAATTAAGAAAAATTAAAATAATTAAAAATTAAGTAACAACATTTTCTTAAACGTTTGTATAATTATACTGTATTTTTTAAAACAATTTTCTACTTAAATGTAGAATAAGTACGTCATAAAATTCTAAAAGATCCTGTACAGCACCTCGCTTATAGTAAAACAATGTACAGATATAAAATCGCATTAGTACGACCATTAATTATTTGTCTTAATTTAATATAATCTGAGAAATAATTAATTGATGCTAATTATAATCTGAAGCCATATTGAAATGTTATATCTGCATATTTGTTTATAGGGGGCGCTGTAAAAATGCTAGCTTCAAACACATTTACCATTCCATGCCGGTCTCTATGATCGCTTGTATAAACCAGGCTTTTCTAACTGGTTTTAGTTATTTTATTGATCGTTTTTTGTAGCGAGTATTAAACTGGTTCTCCGGAATAAGGTAATCAATTAATAAAAATCCAATTCTACCGTGCACTGGCAGATGGTGTAACTGTCGAACATCAAAATTCAATCAGTCAATTAAATTTATTTGACATACTTGAAGTTTGAGTTTCGGACTTGCTATGTTCTTCTATCTCATACAAGTCAAAGCGCAAAAACAGAGAGAGCAACTGATCTACTTCCTACACCTTTAACTTTGACATTTCCATTTTCTAACCAAACCCGACGTAAACAAAAATCAATAAACATGGTAGATGCAGTGTGAAGGGGGCCGGTAGCCCTAAGTGAGTGAATTTTTCGAATACAACTGCGTTTTCTACGAAGTTTGGTAAGTATTTGTGAGGAATTTAAGCTGATTCAATTCCGATTTATTTGTGCATTAATCGGTTAAGATGTGTTATTTTAGAAAACGCTGGAAAAACTGCAACATACTGATACGGTGTGTGGGCGTCAATCATGTTTTAACGCCGACAAAAGTTTTTTAATATTTTTAAAGCTTAAAATACTGTTTTTCTTTTCTTAGCTTTTAGTCTTTTGCACCTATTTTCTGTATTAATTATATGCATTTTAATTCTCAGAGTTTTAAGAAGAAAAAGTTACCCTATTAGGTAGTTCAAGATCTTTAAAGTTCTATTCTACTAAGGATGTATAATGTATTTACTATTACAACCTAGCAAGGTACAGTATGATAACTACAGCACAAATTGACTTTGCTAGTTTGGGGCTTATCTGCATCTCTGAACTAATATACACAATGTTATCTTCAGTTCTTACATAGGTGAAACTAACTTAATTATTAATATATCACTATTAAACGCTGATCTTAAATTTTAATTAATTAGTAGAAGTTAAATCTACAGTGTAGGAGGATGGTTAAATTAAAAAAAAAAGTTTATGAGGGTTGATAACTATCTAGTAGTTTGTTTGCACCAACCTCAATTTGCAATGAATGTGAATCAGCAATCTGATTATCAACCCTATTCAAATCTCAGCAGTAGAATGTTATTAGTAATAAAATGCTTCACATTACTAAAACTGAGCAACTTCCTATTTTGTTTCCAGATAACCAATAGGTGTTTGGTTCATCTGCATTAGGTACAGATGACCTGCTCAATAGAATGTAATTTAGTTGATTGTTTTATTTACCAACATTTACATGATTGCAGTTATCATCTATAATGTGTCATGGTTAGTATGTATTTACTAAAATTATGTTTTGTCGAACACCTCTACCAATGTCAGTGTAAAGGTGGTGCTATAAAAAAACTTGTGTCTATCTATAAAACTGGGTATGTAAATGAGATACATACAAAAATGGCTCATTGAGTATGCAAATTTAAACTGAAGACTTAATAGATTTTTATCCTCCAGTTTTCAGTAAATTTTCCCTTAGCAACAGAAACTAAGTTTCAGCTCCAGATGCTGCGGGCATCGCGACGCCATCCGTCGCCGAGGTCTGTTCAGCCATAGCAACAAGTTTTTTTTATACTGTATTCAGTACAGCGTGTAAGTTTCATACATACAGCGATTTATCCACACATTCAGACAGATATTGCTAATTTGAATATTGTAACTTGATTCGGGTCGACAACATCATTCGCGGCCGCTCCCATCTTATTTGTCGACGACAAACTGGTAGAATTTTCAACCCTAGAGGTGGTCTTCTTGAATAATTTTTTTAGCGCAAAGTACGTTGCCGCCGATCCGGGTACGTTGCCACTAGATCGAGAACCTGTTTCGAAAACCGGCGGTCGACGGTTATTTTTGTTTTGCAACCGCCGTCCTTCGTCGCAATGTTGATCTTTCCACTCACTTTACTTAAGTACCGTGTTTTTCAAACAACTAGTAAATTCCTGAGGTTATTCTATGATTTTTTTGCAGATAAATGGTGAAATTTCACGAAGAAGACGAAGCGTCTACGCCCATGGCCTTCACCACAACACCCTCTTCCACATCCACTCCGCCACGCTCTACCGTTTCATTTCCTCGCAAGCCACGCCCTTTCAAAAGAGACCATCCCCACCATTTCCACCCCGCGCAGACCTACTCGGACCCCTTCAGTGGGGTGAATCTCATCCACGTTCACAACGTCCAGAATCCACCCGTTCACTATTTCATCCATCACCATCATTGTCCATTTCCGCCTCCGCAATGTGCGGAAATGTGCAGCGGCGGTTTGGCTAATGGGCGTAATGGGGGCGCAACCTCCAAGTGCGTGGACGGATCGACCAATCAACAACCCGCAAAATTCTACTTTGGTCCCGGATTCGAACCTCAAAGATCTGGAGCTTACGATCCGGGGCGAGCCGTTCAGGGTCGCGAACGGGAGCAGTACATTGTAAACTTTCATGTAAATCCTGGTGTAAATGTCAATTTAATGATGAGGGATGGAAGCGTGGAGGTTTTAAGAGGTGAGAACAAGTTTTATGAACAGATATGTGCCATACATGCCTGCTACTGTTTAGCTTAGTGAGCGTTGTCTCTTTCTATCTCTTCTTAGTCTTTGAAATTGGACATTTAGAGAAATGTGGTTATTTTCCCAAATAACCGACACTTTTGCTGAAAGTCAATAAGTCCTACAGTTTTTTAACAATTTCTTTGAAAACGTCTATAAGAAACATTCTGTACTATCAGGACCATGTGACTTATAAGTACAAATACAAATAAATATCTGTGTTTGCAAATGATTAACGTTGTTGCAATCATTATTGAGTGTGCATTGTGTTAATCATTCTGTTTATAGCCATAAACAGGAAACAATTGTTAGTTATTACACATAAAATTGTAATTAGCTATTGTTTTTGGCGCTAAGTTACTGTACTCACGTTTTATAAGTTTTACTTCTGAGGCTTAAAATGATAATAACATTTTGGGTACGATTTTAAGGTAAAGTAGCATTTTCTGCCACTTTTGTATGTGTGGTTGCATAAGAAATGTAAAACAGAAAGTTGTATAGCGTTAGTCGTACTTTTGACATCACTGAAATATTATCTTTGATTGACTTTATAATTTTTATGTTTCACCTATACATTATGAACAAATAATACCTTCGAAACGGTGTAGATTATAGTGTTCATAACAACCTGAGGACATTATAGGCGTGCGTTATCATAACGCCCTGAAACCTTTTTTAATATTAGCAATGGCATTTTTATTCTCCATGCCATACATTTTTGATACCTTTTGTTGCATTTTCTTTTATATTTTCGAAAATTTCGTCCAGCTTTTGCCATTTTCACTGACTGACAAGACTATCAAAGTCACAACATTCAGGTAAAAGGTATATTTTACTTTTCAATGCCAGAAACAGTAAATAATTACTGAATTAGGTGAAACATAAAACATTGTATGCACCACAGGCGTTAGGGAGAGTATAATGTCCATCAGGCCGAAACATACAGTATGTTCTCTCTAACGCCCTTGGTACATAAATAGCTATTATGTCATACAGAAATAACTGTTTTTTAGTTTAAACTATCAATTGTAACTTGCATTTTAAAACGTCAGGAGGTAACTTTACACTATCCACTGTATATGACTCTTTTAACACGTAAACTACCAATTTACCTTTTATTTAGCTAATACATATTGTAAGTTTTCTAGTGCAAAAAATTACGGCTTAAGAATGAATTTAGTTCTCAATCATTCAAAATTAGTAATATTAACAAAGTTAGCTCAAATATCCAGAAGCCAAGACTTTGAGAATTCTCATCGTATGAACGAACATGTATTTGCTTTTTTTATGGAATAGTTTTGGATATAACCAACATCCGGTAACTTCACACTGATTACGTAAGGTTAAATCCTACACATTTTGTAAAGCTGTAGGTTCCTATCGACAATATCCACGTTTACTACTATCACTAATTGCTGTGTACTTCCTTTTCACGTCATTAGCAGGCGCCATCGTTAGACGCAATTGGTAGTCTTTCTAAATGACCACAACTTTCTAGGAATATAATTAATACAATGGTAGTATACCTATGTTAACCATTTATTGACTGCGTTTGTTCTGGACACATAGATGACCAAAGGTTTCTATAATACGGAAAGTTGCTGCCTAAAATTCTTCAAATTCATTGAAATAACTTCAATCAATTGGCTGACGTATTAATTAAACAATAATGTCAGTTTTGTAATGACACTTTAACGAGTTTTGAGAAACAAATGTCGTTTTGGGACAGTCCATTATGAAAAACTGACTTGTTTTAATCACAACATAATCAAATGAGTTTCTTTTGTTTGAAGGTTTGATAGACTAAGTTTGTTTCGTTCTAATTTGAGAGAAGGTTTGATGTTTAGTCTACATGTGCAGTCTGTAATTGGTCCAGAAAAGCTATTTTTAGCTTGCTTTTTCTTACAAACTATCAACAGTCTTTCGATTTCCGCAGGTACTGCCCATGTGGACTTACCATGATAAAATTCTACTCATTGTGGTGGTTAATTAAACCTTTAACACATCTCTATTTTGCATGTGTATGTAATCTTAGACTTGGTTTCGGGTTACTCTCGGATTTAAGTGGAATGTACAGTAGATGTTACTTAACATAGTAGATCCGCTTTTCTTCTTTTTGCAGAAATATTAAAAGTCACTAATGCGAAAAGAAGGGGCAAAGCAATCAGAAATGGAATTTATTTCTTGTAAACAACGCTATCGGCGTACATTCACATGCAACGATGTTTGGCACGGCCTGCTACTGCTAACCAGGATTATTTAACATTCTTTTGAGTCATGAAATTATTATTAGATGTGTAAATATTTTTATTTTAATTTTAACTATTAAAAAACCGCAAACGTGATGCTCTTTTGAATGTTATTACACAGATGTTTACGTTTCTTCTCAGAACTCTTGGGACATTACAAAATATACAGCGTCCGGAAACATTCTAAATATTTTAATAACACAGTTAAATTGATTAAGCTTTTCTTCATTATTGATTCAAAAAAAGCATTTTGCAGTAACATTAGAATTTGAGTATTTTTGAATGGATGGGGCAACAACAAAAAACGTTTTTACGTAATTTGGATATTTCCTACATTTCGTTTATTAACTGTAGTCTCGATTATGCAGAGATGGAGTTGAATGTAACTAAAACCCCGTGAACCAAGCTGGAATTTAAAGAAAAAAACGATTTATAGCTCTTACTCGATATCGAAATAAAATACCACAATCACCTTGGCTTCTTGGCATAATACCGAGCGAATTAAGGTGCCGTTCACTTTTTGTCGATTTAAGCAATGGAAAGTAATTTTAAATAATGTTTTTGCTTGGAGTTTGTGATGACGAGCTGCAAGCAGAAAAGTGAAGGTGATAGACAATTTTTTAGTAATAAAGTATTTGCAAACAGTTATTGAGCAATAATTGATTGTCTGACTGATCGGCGGTTACTCAAGCGAGCGGCAAAAGCAGTTTCGACAGTACGTGCAACGCTTAAGAACGTGGTTACTTTTATCTAAGGAACACTATCAAGTAAATTAAGTAGTAAGCAAAACAATTGCCAGTCGATAAACAAAAGCACAAAGCGTTTCCCTCTTGCATCAGATCCTTTTTGTATTTTCTACACAGTGGGCTAAAGTTTTACCGGAGGGTTTGGTGGATGATGGTACCCAGCAGTGTAATTATTTGGGCCTCCTAGTGTCGACGACCCGTACAACGCAATAACCTAATTAAAATCGTTACACTGGTACTATTAGATACATTCAAACGTTTACTTTCACTCATTAAAGTCCGTGTCATGGCGTTCAGTCGGCTTTTTGTGATGTGACCGTTTTTCCTTCATTTTTTTATGATTATTGATGCAAATGTAAATACGTGCGACAAGCCTTATTTCGCTTGAAATTTCAGATTTTATTTTAAGAGGAGTGCCACAGAATTAATCTACTTTACATCGAATCATTGAACCTTGGACGGGGCTTTCCGATGTCTGCCTTCACTTTTGAATGGCGTTCGAGGGAAAATTAATCGGAAAAGTTTTCTCAGACGACAAAAGGGCCGATCGATTACCTACACTTTTTCAGCTATTTCAATAGGAAAGTTTCGTTAATGGTCATTAAATTGCTAGCTCGTCCGAAATGCTTGCGAACTATCAGCGGTTATGTAAATAATTTCATGGGTCGTCGAACTGCCATGGAGGTATTGAGCAACGCATGACTTTTTATCCATTTAAGTCTTGGTATTTGGTTTCAATTAACTCAACTTGTGTTTAACAATTGTGTACGGTTCATTCAGTTGCAAAACTTCCATCTCTGGTTGTATCAGGAATAAAAGGTACTATCCGTTAAAGTTTCTTTAAATGCCTTAGTTGCTAATATTATGACATTTTAAGGGTTCAGTACAAAACAGCTAATTTATCTTTTAAGGTCAAGTTGGTATACAGGGTGGTCCAGTTTTAAATGTCAATAATTCACCAATTCATAGCCAATTAGAAAATAAGTTGACATTCCTTATGTCATTTTCCTGAAAAGTGCTTCCTAAGGAAAAAACAGCCCTTCAAATTTCTGTTTAAAAAATCGTTTTTTTTGTCATAACTGTCAGACCGTTGTAGCAATATTGATCAAATTTGGAACAAGCACTTTATTACACGTTATTACAGTCAAAGACCCAA
Organism: Ips typographus; assembly: GCF_016097725.1. Taxonomy (NCBI): domain Eukaryota; kingdom Metazoa; phylum Arthropoda; class Insecta; order Coleoptera; family Curculionidae; genus Ips; species Ips typographus. The sequence goes on from NC_138429.1 coordinate 7,162,316, forward strand.
AACTAACCCAACCCAACTTAAAAATTGTCTTGGAAACGGAAAATTCACTTAAGAAGTTTAAAAAATATTATTGTAGCCAGTTTTCATAGTTTCCAGACAAACTAAAAGACTTTAGTTTTGAAAATTGAATTAGAAAAGATAAAAATTTCAGAAGCTTAAAAATTGTGTTTGTAACCAGTTTTCATGCAAATCGAGAGACTTTAATACTAAAAATTGACTTATAGACGTAAAAACTACTTTTTCAAGAATTTGTTACTACAAATTCATACATTTAAACCTTAAAAATTGACTTGAACCCCAAAATGTGACTGAACTAATGAAAAGTGACATCAGAAGCTTAAAATTTGCATTTGAAGTAAGTTTTCATAATTTGAAGGCAAATTTCAATATTTTAGTCTTGACAATAGTCTTAGATGCAGGACATTAACATTAGATTCATGAAAATTGTCTTGAAAACGAACTTTTCGTGCTTTTTACTTTGCTTTTCGTTTTCTTCGAATTCTGGACTATTTTTAGTGCTTCAAAACTGCTTTCAGCTTGGAAAATCGAGTTTCAAGACTATCTTCACCAAGTTATTGACATAGCAAACTTAAAAAACAATTTTTACATTTCATTCAATTTTTACTTAAAATAGCATTCCAAGCTTTGTCACTATTAAATCGACTTCTAGACACCTCAGTGCTAAAAATTCGGGTATTTCTTAATAAACTAGACTGTTTTTAGTGTTTTAAGGCTGTTTTCAGTGCCTCAAATCGAGTTTCAAGACTTCTTTACAAAGTTTTTGACTTATCAGGCCTAAAAGCCAGTGTGTGCCAGTGTTTCAAGCTTCTTCACTATTAAATTGACTTCTACACTCATAGGTGCAATAAATTGTAGCATCTCTAAGAAATTCATACTGTTTTTAATGCTTTTTAAGACTGAAAAATCGAGTTTAAGACTCTTTCCAAAAGTCAAGTTTCTTCAGTAATAAAAGTAAAAAATGTTGGTACCAAATGCTACAATAATAGTCTTGAGAACTAATTTTTAGAAATAAAATAGTCCGAAAATTTAATTTACTTCTAGAATTGTTGTCCAGCCCAGAAAATTGAGTTGTACACCAATTAAAGTCTTGAAAATATACTTTTGGACTCTGTTTAGTCCTAGTAAAGTCAGTTCTAGCATTAAAAGTCAACTTTTATATTATTTTTAGTAGTAAAAAATGAGTTTCATGCACAATACAATCTTTGTCTTGATTTCCGGACTTTTTTTAGTTCTTAAATGCCAGTTTCAGACACTCAACCAGGATGGCAGTCTGAGAAAGTGAATCATAAGACCATCCCTAATAGTAAAAAGCAAGTTTTTAGACTATTGAGTACAAATTTGGACTTTCATAAGTCTTGAATGTTCAGTTTTAAACAATAAAACGATTTTTTAAATGGAAATTTGGAAGACTGTATCTTCCTTAGGAAATGTTTTTTAGAAAAATTACATAATGCAAGTCAAATTATTTTTTGATTAGATCAAATGGTGAATTATTGACACTTAAAACTGGACCACCCTGTATACAATGTAATAAATAGTGTCACGTGCAGTCGTATCACAGTGAAATATGAGTTATATATTACATTGTTCCAAAAAGTAGTTTTGTTAAACTTAAATTTTAGTATTTTTTAGGAAATCGGAGTTCCTCTTAGTTTTCTCCTCGATTGACCTGCGGTTTCAAGCACTATTTAATAAATGTATCTAATTTCAAAACGTCCTGTGGAAAATTTCAAAGATGGTGACTTACTGACAATGTCAACCAAATTGTAGAGTGCACATTTCTGAAAATTTGGTGGATTGAATTTTGCGGAAATAGCAAATTGATGGCATATTTCCGAGCATATTTCAAAGTAAACATTTTGTCATTGCAACTTTTTTCCTTCTAATCAGTCCGGCGTTTCTGTTTTTGGCAGTTTTTTCTTGTTTTGTAGTTTTTACTTTAGTTAGAATTTGCTGAATTATTATTTATTATTGACTTCTGTTTTTGATTTAGCGACTTACTACAATGATGATACAAATTTAAGAAAGGTTGAATTAAATTATTCTTTCTTTCGACACCAACTTAATCATGTGTTTAACGTCTTCCTCTCTGTATTAATTTGCTAGTATCAACGTAGTATTTATCTTTGCACTTTCTCTAACATTGATGAAAAGAGACATCATCTTTCGACTCGCAACTAATAGTGGGATTAGAAAAAGGTTTCAAGTGACTAATAACATCTTCAATGTGTTAATTCAATACAGGTTTTCCATCTGTTTTGATTGAAGATGAACAAAGTGATCATGTTTCGTAAGGTTGTTGCTGGTGAATTGTTCTTTTATGGAAAAACCTCGTGTTTAGTTGACGATATTGTGTAACTTTAGTGAAGCTAGTACAATCCATAAATGGCGGGCATCTTTGACAAATTTCCGGAAATAAGTAATTCAAAAGTTGACTGGCAAACTTCAGAAAACTATTAAATTCGTCGTTTCTGAGGAACGTCGGGCATTTTTATTAAATTTTTGCCAAGTTTCAAAGCGCATAAAGAGATCTCGACCCAGTTTCCATTCAGAATTACAATCGGGAGACATTCGCTTTGCCAATGGTCCATGTGTTATTGCAATGTCGAGAAAGGCATATAGTTGCAAATTTAGAGTGTGCCTCAATGGAAAGGGAACGAGTAATAAACCAATAAGAGAATGTTCAGTAAACGATTCCTTGACATTTAATGCAAAAGTTAAAACAACAACGATTATTATTATTATTATTATTATCGTTATATAAATGCGCGAGTCTGTAGTGAGTTTTTAACGTGTGTTGACTGGCCGGTCGAAATTCCGGATTTGTTTCCAATTGATTTGTCAATTAAAATTCCCATGTAGGCAGCCGTTCGCACAAGGCCGTGGTAGCTGCAGCAAAGCTCGCTTCTCTGAGATCTTTAATTTATTATTATTACAATGCGCCTATGTGAATGTAACTCAGTGGTGTAGTTGTCTTGGTTGTAATGGTGTTTGCCCGGTCAAATCACCCCGCACGCCTATGATTTTTGCAATCTAAAACAAATAATAATAAAATTGACTTTGCAAAAAGATGATCTCAAGAGTGGTTGGGTCTGTTATTTGTTAATTTGTTTGAAAGTGAGGAAATCAGGGACGTCACATATTTTCCATTAAGCGCGTCATTGAATTCCGCAAATTAACGATAACCGACGAGTTTCATAAATATCAGCGGCGTTTTAGCAATTATAAGGCCTGTGGGTGTTGCAACGTCGAAACTGTTATTATTCGCAATAAAAAAATCGATATTTCGTAATCGATACGCGGTATTGGCTTTAAAAAAAAACGCGGCTAATTAATGTTAGGCTGCAATTTTTTTATGAAATCACCCACAGGTTGGGGTAACGCTCTAGTCTGCCATTTTGTTACGGATTGAATCCTAAAATATTTCATAAAATTTCTGATGAAATAATTACTTTGGCGCATTCCGCGAAACGAATGACTGAGAATAAACTGTGCACTGTTTTTAACTGAAAAGAATAATTACATAAACAGCTGAACGGTAATAAATCTAAGAATTCGTTTGCAATGCATTTTGATTGATTTTTCGCCTAATTTTGGATCGTGCAAGAATTTGTTGCGACTTTGGTTTTTGTGGAAAGTTGTAAATTGGCTTTTGTCTTATATACATTCCTGATCATTGTTACGGAGCGTGTTATTTAACACCTACTGTGGACAAACCCAATATTTGGCTCACATAAAACAGCTGCAATTAATCAATTTTTGTAATACACAGCTTTGTTTACCGGACTTTTCAAGTTACACGATTTTCTTTAAACAATGGATAGTTGGACATTTTATTGACTTATAATGTACAGATCAACATTTCCAAATAGAAAAAAAGGTCGTTATTGATCATACATTTTGTTGAAAAGTAGCACTGTTCATGCCTAGTGATTGAATTACAAACAACCTATTGGTACTGAGATTTACGCAGTTCAGTATCTCAAAATTCGTATAACTGTATAGGATGGTCAACAAAAGAATATATGTATTTAAAAGACTCAGAATCTATTTACAAAAAGGAAAATTTGGCAACATAATGTTGGTATACCCAATCAATATTAACTCAATTATAGTTTCGTTTTTTTTTTAATGGAACACCATATTTGTTGTTACATATTTGGCTTCTACAAAGATTTTTGAACAACTTTTGTTCGAAAGCTGTCAGGAAAAAATGACAATTGCTTTGCTTTTAAAAAATGGTTGTATACCGTTTAGAGTGCAACTTTGAGGTAAACAATTAATTGTTTTATGTAACTGACAAAAAGTCACGTGACTTTAAAGTCACGTGATTTAGTGTTTCAGTTTGAAATTTAAAAAACGATCACGTGACCCTTCAAATAACATTTTGGCATTTAAAACTGACACGTGACATTATGAATTCAATTTTTAATCTTTTAAAAGAGCCATGCGACTTTAAAAATATCAGTTTAAAGTGGAAAAACGGTTAAGTGACCCCTTAAATAACATTTTGACATTTAAAACTGTCACGTGATATTATAAAATCCATTTTTAATCTTAAAAGAGACACGTGACTTTAAACGTTTAAATTGGACTTTAAACCATTGGCTTTTAGAATGGATTTGTGTTAAAACAGTTTCTAAGAGCGTGCACAAATGATAACATTCCCGCACTATTTTTGTTTTGGGAATATAGACTTTCCCGCACTAGTACGTAAAGAAATCATTTTCCCACACTATAGTGCGGAAAGTAATTATTTTCCCGCGCTAGAATAGAAAAATTAGTTTATGTTTTATATTTAAAATTATTATTTAAGGTAATTCATCGCATCAATAACCCATTTGGTAATCAAGTTTGTAGGTTTTAATTTAATCAAGTTTTATTTTTGTACTATTTTTAATGTGCTGTTATACTTTAGTTACATACATAACACAAATATGTAGAGAAGAACAATATTGTTAAATTAAAAATTTATTTTTCATTTATTTTCAATTATTTTAAAACGCTCGTCGAAAAAAATATGTTTCTATCACGTGCGGAAAGTGCCTTCCCCGCACTTGATTGATGTGAACTGAACTTCAGTCAGCATACGGGAAAGTATCACTTTCCGCACTTGTTAGGAAAATAACTATTTCAACGGTATTCAAAATTTCAAATTCAACTTTTTTGATTTTTCATGGAAAATCATTTTTACATTCATTTGTATTAAAATTTTTAATTTAACTCAGCTTTTCATGCTTTTGACACCAGTTCATTTAAAAAACCTGTTACTATGTTGTACGTGACATTAATAGCTTTTTACTACTTTTTTTTGTGTCAAATCTAAGTTTTGGTCCACTTAAAAATGATATTGATGGAGATTTCTAAACCAATATGTCTCTTTTGCCAATTCGGTCTGATTTGTCATTTGGATTAATTTAAGAAATAATCTAACAGGATTATATGTTTAGGTTTGATCAATTTTTTACTAACCATTTGCAATTTGTGATTATTTTTCACCCATATTGATGTTTTTGAAAATATGCTGCTGTTGCTCAATCTGTTCAGTGAATGTCAAATTTCTTTTAAAAATTTTGAGCTTTAATAATTTTTTCTGACTTATGTGACACTGGTCAAAATGTTATTTAAACTTAAGAAAATCTTTGAAGAAGTATCATCTTGGTTTTGTGTAGGTAGGGGTTTTGCCAGCTGAAAACGAGTTGGTACTAATACTATATCCAAAAATAGTAATTTAAAAACCATGAAACCTACATCAAAAGAATTTTTTTGGAAAACAAGAGATTATTAGGCCAGTGTAATGCTAGATAGTGAAATAGTTAAATCCCTGCAAGTGTCTTAAAAATATCCATTCTTTTTAAGATTTGTTTTTTCTTTTTTTCTGTGTGCCTAAATTAAAAATTATAAGGGATGCTAGGGTGATTCAGGTAAAAAAAAAGGTAGAGAATTGTCAATTGTAGACTTGAGATTGATGTCATTACTTTAGAATACGATTTAGTCGCGAATTTTGAGCTGAAAACCGAAGAAAAACGCGGAAACGATAATACGGTTGACGAGTTATCGCGTGGTGAATTTGGTTTTTCTTCCCTGCTTGCTTTTTTTGGACAATACTTTGGCTGTGCCCTAATCCTAAACCAGTGCTGGCGTCAAATGAGAAGTTTTGGACGATCGGTTTGAGGTGAACAGGATAGGCCGAGATCTGAAGTACTACACACTGGTACACGACGATACCGACAGTGGGGCCAAAGAAAGCAGATGAGGAGAGGTCCGTCATTGTGACTGACACATACACTCTTTCAATTTAAACAGTGAACCTGAGCCTAAATTAACAATTTCAGAGACTGTAAGTAGTAGATAAGTTGTTTAATCTATTTAGGGATTGTTGGACAGGATGTAAATTTAATTACAGTAGTGATTATTGATTTCCAAACAGTCGCCTGTGTTAGAAATTAGATAGTAAATTAAGTTAGATTCGCGGTAGGAAATTATAGTTAGGTTTAGTTATTTCCCCTTGGAAAAATAACTTGGCATCCCTTTGGGTTATAAAGATCAGTTTTTTGTAAATTCTTTTTGATTTTCATTTTTCTTCAATTTAACTTAAATCAAAGAATGGATAAAAATCAAGAAAATCACTCTCGAGAAAGTTTAGATGATATAATTATGCGAATAGATAAAAGTCCAACGGTTCAGGAACGGAGACCTTCGGAACGACCTAGTCCCGAGAGTGATTTTCTTAACATGGCATCCCTGGTGGGGAATCAAGGGAATTCCCAAAGCGAGTATAGTAAAGACTCGAGTTGTCGAGCTCACGGCTTGGATAGAGTTGGCAGGGACAAATCAGATGAAGTAGTTAGGCAGGTAGATAGCTTAGATACAAACATTTTGCTAGCAAGGGCAATTCAAGAATTAACAGCAAATTTAGAGTTAATTAAAACTGGTGGAAAGCATACTGTACTTTCAAGCTTTGAAGGAGCCACTCATGAGGATCCGAAAGGGTTTATTAGGGAAATGTTTCAATATTTTGAAAACGTTGGTATTACTGATAGTCATGAGCAGGTTAAAAAAATTTTAGAACGTTTGAGGGGAAGAGCCGCAAAGTGGGGGACCAGGTTTAAGCTTTATCCTGTAGGATTCGGAGAATTTAGTCGCAAATTTTTAGAATTCTTTGACGGTCATGCGGTAAAAATTGAACTAACTACCAGAATTTACAGCGAAAAACAGGGTCAAAAGGAGAGTACAGAAGACTTCATCGCTAGGAAAAGAGGACTGGCAGCAAGAATTGATCAATTTGATTCCAATAATGAAGAGTCGTTGATCAGTATTATTTTGATGGCGTTACGACCTGAGATAAAATCGAGATTGAGAGGACTCCATTTCAGAACCTTAGAACAGTTGGAAGTGGCGGCTGTACAGGTGGAAATGGACTTGGAAGAATTATCAGCAAACAATGCTAAACAAAAATTTACTTCTGATGTAAATAAAGCCTATCCAAAAAATCCTCAAGAACGGCGAATAAATTCGGAGCAGCGGGAGAATGATCGAAGACCGATACAATGTTATATTTGTAATGGACCTCATCCGGCTCGGTACTGTCCCCAAACTATAGAACCGGGTCAGCCGCGAAGACTGGCAGCAATTGAAGAAATACCCCAGGAGCTCTTCCGAGATTCAAACCGCCAAGATGATTATGAATCTGAATGGAACGAGCCAAAAAACTACCCCAGGACCGGTACTCACCAACAACCGAGTCCGGTCCGCAAAGCAAAGTGAATACTGCAGAGCATTCCAGACCGCAATATCTGCGGCCTATTATACCAGTAGAGTTGGGTCAAAAAGAAATAAAAACTCTATTGGATCCTGGATCTGATCTTAATCTAATAAGTTTAAGGCATTTGAATAATCCAATTATAAGTGAGAATCGGATTATGCTTAGGCTAGCTGCACAGGGGCAACAGGTACAGACTCTAGGGATGACTCGAGTTCAATTCGCGATAAAACAGGGGCAGTTTGAAATGAATTTTCATGTAGTTGAAGACTTGGGACACGATATGATCCTAGGAATGCCTTGGTTTGTAGAACAGAAAGTAGTCCTAGACTTTTATCGTAGTTGTATGAATTACGGCGATCGTGAGCGCAACACCATATTCTGGAAAACCAAAACTTTAAATAGTTTGGGAAACGTTAAATTACCCGAAGTGAACGATGAGCGTTTCGGGAAACTACTAAGGGAATTTGTAGAAGTATTCCAGATTGGGATGCAACAACCAACTACTCAGACTACAACTCACAGGATTCACTTGAAGAGAGATATTATCATTAATAAGAAATGTTATCCAATGGCTCCGGCAAAGAAGCGAATTTTATATGAACAAATAGATGAGATGCTCCAGGCTGGTGTGATAGAACCCTCTATTTCGCCATTCGCTTCGCCTCCAGTCTTGGTAACCCGTCCAGGAAAAAGTCCGAGATTTTGCGTAGACTACAGGGAGCTCAACAAAATAACTATGGACGAAACTTCAGGCTTACCAAGAATATCAGACGCCCTCAAAAACCTGGCCCAGGCGAAGATTTTTAGTGTTTTAGACCTCAAAAGTGGATATTGGCAGGTTCCATTAGAGCCTGCTGATAAACCAAAAACTGCTTTCACTACCCCCGACGGAACGGCCTATCAATTTACCGTAATGCCGTTTGGACTCAAAAATGCTCCGGCAACCTTCCAAAGGTTGATGGCCGGGGAGGTTCTTGTGGGTTATGTGAATAAATTTACACAGGTATACCTAGATGACGTAATTATTTACAGTGATACTGAAGAAGACCATTTGCGACACCTGAGGCTTGTTTTGGAAAGGCTAAGGATACATGGCCTTCGAGCTTCAGCGGAAAAATGTCACATAGGCCTGGAAAGTCTTGACTATCTTGGATTTCGAGTTCAGGGTGATTTCATCTTTCTTCAGAAAAAGCATTTGAGACAAGTAGAAGAATTTAAAATCCCGAAAAACCGTAAACAACTACAGGCATTTCTTGGTACCTGTGGGTGGTTAAGGGAACACATTCCGCGATATTCAGAGATTACCGCACCATTAACCGAGTTATTAAAAGGAAAGGCCAGTAGGTTGATTTGGACGGAGGTTGAGGATGTTGCCTTCGAAAGAGTGAAACAAGCAGCTGCTCAAGCTCAACCCTTACATCGACCAGACTTCAGTCAAACATTTGTGCTACAGACGGATGCCAGCCAGAATGGAATGGCGGCTGTTTTATATCAAGAACCTGAAGTGAGTAAAAAGTATATTGTATCATTTGCTAGTGCGAAGTTTAAGCCCAACGAGCGACGTCTACACGTAAACGAGCAAGAGTGCTTGGCGCTCGTTTGGGCTATCAATCATTTTCGACACTATTTAGATGATAAACCGTTTGTGGTTCGAACGGATAGTCGGTGCTTGACTTGGCTAGAAAAATTTCGTGACACTAAGGCAAAACTCACCAGATGGGCTCTTCAGTTACAAGAGTATTCTTTTGTAATCGAGCATGTAAAAGGTACGGAAAACCATCTTCCAGATTTGCTCAGCAGAAAGCCCGAAGAAATGGAATATGTAGGGGAACCGGATAACGAGCGTCTAGTGCCACCAGGAGCTGATAACAACTACAAATTGACAGAGACAATATTTAATAATCAAAACCCAGGATTATGTAACCTAGACCGGGACACTCTATATGATAGAGTGGCGCAAGAGCAAAAAAAAGTGGAACACATTGTCAACACCATAGCAACCATCTTAGCCCTCAGAGAAAGCAATGAGATACTGACGCCGGCGCAAGAAAGATTAATGAGAAGATTTACTGTAGAAGAAGGCCTTCTTTGGAGAAGACATCCCGAAGGTGACCGACTCGTGGTCCCTCGGAAACTGATTGAACAAGTGATACACACTTTTCATGACGTGGAACATGCCGCTCATCCTGGAACTGCGGAAACTAGTCGAAAAATTAGCAAATATTATTTCTGGGAATACATGCACCGAGATGTTGGTCGATATATCGCCAATTGTATTATTTGTAGCATCGCCAAGACTGTTCAACGTCAGAGTGTAGCCCCCCAGAGACCACGGATACCGAAGTTTCCATGGGAAATGGTGTCTCTGGACGTACTTGGACCTTATCCAGAAGCGAGACGGACCCACAACAAATATATTGTTTTGGTTGAAGACGTGTTTTCTAAGTGGGTGGAAGCGTTTACTTTTAAAACAGTGGAAGCCAAGAAAATCGTCGATGTATTAGAACGAGAAATTTATCCACGATATGGAGTCCCGCGGTTTATAGTAACGGATAATGGAGGTGTTTTTATTAGTAAGTTAATAAACAAATCGTGTGATCGACACAAAGTAACACAGCTCTATAGTGCGGCTTACCACCACAGAGCAAATCCCGTGGAAAGGCGTGTCCAAGAACTGAAAAAAGTTCTTCGAGTACTTCTCTTTGAACGTCCAGAATCCCTTTGGGAAGAAAAATTACCTTTGGCTCTTCAGGTGCTACGCAGTCGCACTAATGCGGCCACGGGAGAAACGCCCTCAGCCATTATTTTAGGATACGAGATACCAGTGCCTGGTGAATGGCAATCTCAGTTTAGCAAAAGAAGGAAGTTATTGACCCCACAAGAAAGAAGAAGGAAAAACCAAATCGTAGTAGAAAGACAACTTAAATATCAAGCGAAGGTTTATCCTGAACAAAAATGCTCCCCAAAAATAACTTTTAAAGTGGGTGACCGGGTAAATATTCGATCTCAAAAACCTGGCTTTTTTGCTCCAGCTTGGCGAGGACCTGGAATTGTTACAAAGGTGTTATCAGAAACTACTTATGAGATAGAACTAGAGGGATGTACGACAATCAGTCATATTGACGATTTACGACCAAGTAAAATAGGTAATCAAATCGATTTTAAATATCCACTGGATGATCAAAGTGTTTCGGTTACAATACCAGCGGCGTTGTCTTGCCAAGAGAACTCAAATGTTGAATGGGGATGCCGTCATGTTGAAGATTTCCAAAGAGTCGAGTCAACCACCATAGAAGTAATTTCTGATAAAGAGAAAACTGCCGGAAGACAAGGAGAAATGCCAAATGTAGCTCAAGTGACCTCAGGCGAACATGCATGGAAACAAATAGAACTTGACGTAGCTTCTATCGTAACGGCGATGGAACATGAAACAAAACCAAACAGAAGTTCCTTTTTAAACTATGATGAAAAAGTGACATGTGTAATATTAAGAATGGACTCAATATCGAATAGAGAAAACGTGAGATTTAGAAGAAAATATTTAATTAGCTTATTAGAGGTAGCATTAGACAATTTTAGAAGTAAAATAGTAGGTTTTTCCGGAAATGTAAATGACGTTAATTAACTCAACACTGAAGAGAAAAGTGAACGCTTTTATCTTTAGTGTTGAGTCTTAGGAGGGGGGTGTCTTAAAAATATCCATTCTTTTTAAGATTTGTTTTTTCTTTTTTTCTGTGTGCCTAAATTAAAAATTATAAGGGATGCTAGGGTGATTCAGGTAAAAAAAAAGGTAGAGAATTGTCAATTGTAGACTTGAGATTGATGTCATTACTTTAGAATACGATTTAGTCGCGAATTTTGAGCTGAAAACCGAAGAAAAACGCGGAAACGATAATACGGTTGACGAGTTATCGCGTGGTGAATTTGGTTTTTCTTCCCTGCTTGCTTTTTTTGGACAATACTTTGGCTGTGCCCTAATCCTAAACCAGTGCTGGCGTCAAATGAGAAGTTTTGGACGATCGGTTTGAGGTGAACAGGATAGGCCGAGATCTGAAGTACTACACACTGGTACACGACGATACCGACAGTGGGGCCAAAGAAAGCAGATGAGGAGAGGTCCGTCATTGTGACTGACACATACACTCTTTCAATTTAAACAGTGAACCTGAGCCTAAATTAACAATTTCAGAGACTGTAAGTAGTAGATAAGTTGTTTAATCTATTTAGGGATTGTTGGACAGGATGTAAATTTAATTACAGTAGTGATTATTGATTTCCAAACAGTCGCCTGTGTTAGAAATTAGATAGTAAATTAAGTTAGATTCGCGGTAGGAAATTATAGTTAGGTTTAGTTATTTCCCCTTGGAAAAATAACTTGGCATCCCTTTGGGTTATAAAGATCAGTTTTTTGTAAATTCTTTTCGATTTTCATTTTTCTTCAATTTAACTTAAATCAAAGAATGGATAAAAATCAAGAAAATCACTCTCGAGAAAGTTTAGATGATATAATTATGCGAATAGATAAAAGTCCAACGGTTCAGGAACGGAGACCTTCGGAACGACCTAGTCCCGAGAGTGATTTTCTTAACACAAGAACGTTATTGTAAAATTCAGTGAAAATCTTATTTTTTGATTAACTTCAAGAGTTTGACTTTGTTTACTTGAAATATTTTAAAACCAAAACAAACTAAAACTATCATAATAGCAGTATGTAATGTTCTAGCTGACAAAGGTAATTGGCGTAAAAAATTGTCCCCATTCGACGAAAATCTAACAAAAAAAAATGCTTACAATATGAAACCGAAAAATTACTTCCTTCCCGTCATTATTAGAACACGTTTTGCGTGATGTCCCGCAAAAAAACAAGATGTAACGGTGATAAATGCGTATCCTAAAACTTCCCATAATACACCAAATCTATTTTTTTGTTATTGCATAGTCAGCGACGTAACGAAAGTAATACGGCAATCGCCAATTTTATTGTTCCATTGTTAGTTTTTGATGCAACTTCTTTTGTTACAGGTGAGCGATTTGGTAAGGCATCCACTAGGATAAGGAAAGGGAAGGTAAAACGGACATTTTATTGCACACGAGTTTATCAGTATTTGTATTCAAGAGTTATCAGGGTGCTTCCGTTAAAAAATACCGCCCACGACGCCCAAATTATGCGAACAGTGGGCGTCATACACGCTCCTAGAAATGCTATAAACCGTTTAAACAGTCGCATTTTTTTTACAGATTCTCTTAAGCGTTTTAGATACTATTTCACTATAAATAGCACATAATGTGTAATGATGGCAATAACAAATTTGTGTTTCAATATTAAATTCTCTACTGTTGATCAGTTTCTAGTGTTGCTGAATTATATATAATCCGTTCGCAATTGATCCATTAATGAATGGTAATCATAAGCAAATCATTTAGGCTTTGTGTGATGGTTATTTAAGAAAGTGTCACAAGTGGATTTCTGCCTACATGATCGACGTGTATCCTATCAGAGTGACGCAGTTCGCACAATTCATCTCAATAGACTATCCCACGCATTAACGCGCGTGTTGGATAAAATGGAAACTCGTGGGAAGCAGGTTTGCTGTCTTAAACACACTATTACAATGATGCAACTTCCATTATTTAACCTTCCATCATTCAGAGCATGGTTTTGCTAAGAATTTATGCCTGGACTATCTTAATGCGTGTACGCTTTTGTTATGTGGATCTAATAACGGCAGCATTAATAAGGAAATAGCATTCGGCATTCAAGAACGAAGGCATCGCCGTCAGCAAAGTGTAAAGTACTACCCAGTGTTAATAGTTACATACATGATTAAATGGTGAATCACCTCTGGGTGACATGGTATTTAAATTGATTGGTCGATCGTGACGCACTAAACAACTATGGGTTGACAAATTCCTTTGCAAATCACTGTGAGGAATGTTTTACCTACGGGATTGTTCCAGGTAACATGACCTAGGGCATGTGAAAGACAAAAATGTATACCCAAGGTTGTTAACAGATTTATTGAAGATACCCAAAGAGAATCCGGCCCGCACACCCGATTTGACCCCATCGGAATGTATCGTCACGCGTTGTGGTCGCATTCTTGGTCGTTCTGATGTTCTGCCTCGGTTTAATTAGTTTTTTTTTGTAAAAAGGATTATCAGTACTGATGCCGGATGTTTTCAAAACAAGGGCGATTGTTGCTGAATAGCACGACCTTCAGAACGCGACCAAAAAAGGTAAAGCAATATTGGGGGAAATCCGTAGAACTTCCACGAAGGAGACCGGCGCGGATTTCCAAGTATACAAAGACTGGTCTGAAAATAGTTTTAAAAACAACAAAGATATGGCGAATAAACAACAATGTAATAACCAAGTCGCTGCTCAGTTAGTTCTCTCGAGATATGCCAACTAATCTAAGCAACGGAGAAGGCAAACTATAATGAGGTTGGGACGGTACAACCAGCATGAATGTCAGCAGTATTATGCAAGGATATGACCATTGGACTGAACTAACAGAAACACGCTTTCAATTTAAATCCAATCTAAACTGGACCACTTTAATTGAATAATTAAATTAATGATGATTGTGTCTGCACTTTCAATCTCTTAAATGTTCCAATGAACTGCATCAGCATATTGATATAGGGAAAATCAATTTGTTTCATTATTTATTAAGTTTTTTTCATCTAGAGTTCTCTTGCATTTGAGGTTTTTCAAAAATATTGTTAATAATTGTTGAATAGCGTGACGAATATACAGGTTATAGCAAATTAGGAAATAAACAGTTGAAAAAAGTCAATGGAGGAAAAGGTTAAAGAAAGACTGGAAAATCCAGACAATATCAGTCAAGAAGAAATGATGAACATTTTTATCCATGGCAGATTGCACCAAGGTATGTAAGTAAGGTAATTTGAACCAGATAATGGCATCTAAAAGGTTCCTCATTTAGCTTATAGACTTCTAAAAGTAGCTTTAGCTACATTGATTATTTTTTGGGCAACAAATCTAAAAACACAACTTTCCATTAAGATTAGGACAGTTGGGATTTAAAAATCAATTTTAATTTTGGAGTAGTATATTTAAACACAATAAGCCATATACCAAGATACAATTGGTACAACTATTAAGATGTTTAAAAACTTTGCTATACATACAGGGTGACCCAAGGATTGGTGTAAACAGCCAGTAGAATGGTTAAAAAGATAGTAATGGACCGTGGGCAATTGGTCCCTCGCTCACCTTGTATCATAATTTGTAACTAGACTAAACCAATTGTAGCTTAAGTCTATCCTTATGAATAATAAAATATCAATGTAGCTGTAACTAGTTACATAATTTATTTCAGTAGCTTTCCTGGTAAGCAGTTTCGTATAATTCTGGTTTTAACACGGTTTGACGTCAGTAAGATTCGTTGTTGCTTGTAATAAATTTCATTAAGCTAGCAATTAATTTGAAATAATAACAGCTGATTTAAACAACAAGTTACTAATCAAACAACTATTCTTAATGAATTAAAATAATGTTTATTTTTACAAGAAACTGTCCCTTATTTTAACTAATATTAAGAAAGCTTATAACTAGTAGAAATAGACAAGATTCCCACAAGAGAAAGTACAAGGAGTCAGATCCAGTTATCGGGCAGGCTGTTTACTAAGTTTACTTAAAGACATTTAATTTCAAAATATCGAACAGTTCCAACATAACAGAACACACGGTATAATTAAATTTTGGATGTAAAAAAATCAGTTTCTTTATACAGGATGGTCCACTACGAACCGCCGCGATACGTTATAGAAAAACTGTAATGCACAAAGTAGATACCAACTTCCTTATTTTAAATAAAACACCCTGTACATTGTTTCTTTTTTTTTGCATTCCAACACAAATTCTAGACATATTTCTGAGATATTTACCATTTTATGTGAAATTTTAATTTCGCAAACCAGAAAATGTTTTTTTATTGGTTTTCGTGTTAAGCGAGGTTGGTTCTAAGAGTGGGTGCAGAAAAACGTATAAAATAATAATACAGTGGTCAAAAGTTGGTTTCAAAAAATTAACTTTAAAAAGTGCAAAAAGTCCAGTTTTTTAATAAAACACTCCTATTTTTATTATTGTACCTTATTCCTCACTTCTGTGGGCATTTTAAAAATATTTTAGATGAACTGCTCCTATCCACAGAACTATGATCCTTACGGATGTTTCATAATAATTTTCCAACATTTTTAAAAATTATCTTGATTGCCACAATCAAAATAAATATATGGTGAATATTTTGAAATGGTGAATGAAAACTAAAAATGAACTGCTGTTTTCGTATAGATACTGAAAACTACATTGAATTTGGATAATCGTAATTAAAAATGAGGTTAAAGTTTTTTTTTACAATATCCGTGCAGTTGGCATGGTGCCCCCAAAAAGAGAATGTTCTCCCTCCTTGTCGTTGCCAGTCGCTCGGTCCGTTCTCTCGGCAGTCGCGTCAGACACTCTAGACATGCCAGTGCCGGCCCGTGGAAAAATTTGTTAAAATCCCTAAGACCGGAACGATATCCGCCCCCTAATCCCGGACCGGAAGTACGCGCGTGTTCACGCGACTGTCGAAATCCTTCACCCCAAAGGCGCGTTCAGAAATTGCTAAGGGGCGTTCGCGGATTTGCTATCCGCGCCGGAGTGTTGACCAAGTGCTGAAAGTGTGTTTGTAAAAGTGTCTGCGCTACGTGGCGACCGATTCAGACGTGGTCAGTTATTCTCTTCCTGTTTGACGACCCATTACCTCACTAGAAGGGTAGTAAACTAGTAATTGACATGTAAAAAAGTATGTCTTACTGTATAAAGTAGTAAATATAACGCCGCGTATCCTTTTACAGTTTATTGAACTCAGTTGAAAATCGTTCTCGTCCGCTTTCACCAACAAACAACAATTTTGCGTTAATTTTGTTAAAATTGAGCGAAACTAAATCGGGCCATTGCAGAGGCCAAACGCCTTAAAATCGTTTCAATAATAATACGCTTTTCTATAGGGATGAAGGGTCGTCAATCAGTTAAACCCTAAAAGAATTTCGGTATTGTTTATTAGTACCGAAAGGGCCTTTTAAAAGTGTTCAGTGACACAACAGGTGGAGGCTTCCGGAGACCTATCGGGATGGTGGCCAGTCAGGGGGTGGAAACGTCGTCCTCGAACTCTGCGGCCGCGCAACACCATCATCATCAACACCACCACAATCCCAGCGATGTCCACTTTTGCCCACCTTATGGGGAGTACTACCCTGAACAGTACCATTACATACCGGGGACACATCCGGGTGAATTGTGTCCCCATCACATGCACTTACATCAAGGCGAATATGGTAAGTGTTGTTCGCGAATTTCTGAAAAACTGCAGAAACTGGTATACCTAGTTATAATTGACCTTGCGGGCTAATCCGCAAAACGTTTAGTTCGGAGTGGTACCGCACGGAACCAGGTTGACTTTTAACAACGTTAAAGGGGGAGCTTTCGGTGCAGCGAACCAAAAGGAATGTCCAGTTCAAACACTTTCAAGGACGTTCCCGTCATTACACACCGCCGGCTTTGTACTCTCCCAAAGGCAGATTTGTGTCGTTTATTTTATTAATTCTGTTCGTTTGTTTTGATAATTCGATTGAGTCGAATAAAGCAATGCTGGATTTACCGTCTCTTTTTCAAGTTTTGTTTTCATTTGCTAATCTCTTTAAATTTCACGTCGTTAGTAGAGAGGCTTATTTACTTAATGAAGGCAACGCTTTTTGAAATCTTTAATTTGTCAAGAATCTTGGCTGCTGAACCAAAATATACAATGACATTAAATGTTTCTTTCAAGGGTGTTGGCTTTCATCGTTCACAATAACGACCTTTATTGGTCAAAAATATGGTTCATTGGCGTGAATCACATTTCCAAAATTCCAAATTTCTCTTGACTTTTGAGAACTGTGGCTGTATTATTATACATTTATAAAGTAGAGTAAAGTTTATCTCGTAACGTTTCAATCCGATTTTTTAAACGTATCGTAACAATCAGACCCTAAACCAGACCTTGTATCATACCTTTGAACTCTTGAAATAGAACTTTATCAAATCCCTAAAACTGTTAGTTCAATATGAAGAAATGCATTGCTAAAAGAGTAGGATTATATAGTGGGTAAATATGTTTACATCAGCATTTTCTTTACTTTTTTCTCTCATTTCTTCCAAAATATATGAAAACTAAACAGCAAACAACACTTTTTTCAACATTTTTTTTTGAATGCAAACTGATTTAAAAGCAAATCCATTAAGTTTGTGTGGCAATTTTGCACCAAAATTGGATTGAATCCGTTCGAGGTAAACGTAATAATTGAAATCGTCAAAGGACATCAATTCCAGCAACATGTCACAAAGTTTTTCTTTATTTTTGTTAGATGTCTAGAGTATTGATTTGCAATAGTTGTCTTTGAAATTTTTATATCTCTAAATGAAAGTTACATCAAGGTGGAACAAATTCACATTTTTAAAAAAATCAGTATGTATGTTATGTTTATATTTATCTCCGCACTTGGTAGTGTAGATAATATGTAGATAATTAAAGAATTGTTTTAGCTATCAGGTTTTAAAAAGTAGATTAAACTTAAACAATGTTTTAGATTAATTTTAACAGGGACACTGTATTCTTTTTGTTTCCTTTTTAAATACCTTTAAAATTCGTTAATCTGATTCGTACAGAAACTATGACTTCTTTCTACTTCTTCTGTGACTTTTTCTTATTTGATTCAAACACTACTATTTGTAACAACTATCGTACATAGAAACTGACATCATATGATGATGGCTGATGCCAAAATGACCAGAATTTGTGGCATTTAATTGAGGTTTCACTCTGCTTTTATTTGAAAGTTAAAAGCCACTTAACAAATAAATAAAGTTGCTTAACATAGTATTAAACCTTATGTCGGTCATTAATAACCCGAATGATTTCCACTTATTTCAAATTTGTTCCAATTTTTGTGATACTACTCTGTGCATTTAATTGCACTATCAGTTTTGTTTTCGATTTCTTATGTACTCAATAATTGGATACAAACCTAATAATTTCTGTATTTTTAGATTTGGGTTTGTTTAATGTCAAGTAACAATTTGAAAAACACGAATTTTATGTACAACAATGTCGTTTTATATAAGTAATTTTCTGCCTACTTTGTACACCTACATAAGTTTCTGGTCAGAAAATGTCTATGCTTAACCATTTTTCCTTCTCATCTCCTGTCAAATGACAAACGTAGAGCTGTGCAAATGGTATGTTACAAGTGGCATTTTAGCGGAAAAACTTTTTCTTATTAATTATTATACACCAACAACGTAAGTATAAAAATAATTCTGCTTTAAAAAAAATTATATGGTTTCCAGCATTCATTATTCTCAGTTTTAATAAATTTAGTCATACACAGTGACAAAATTTCATTTCTTTGTAACTCCCAGACTGTTTAGGCAATTTAACTAAGGTTTTAAATGTTCCTGTTTAAATATTGAATTTGGATGGAGCCAAGTCTGCTCAGTAAGCCGTCTGTTCAACATCTTAAGAAGCCTGTTTATCAAGCAAAATCACCTCATGCTGTCTTTTTTGATATCCTGGCCATCAGCCAAAATTTAGATCAGTGAATATCAGAGGACAATACAACGACTATTGGGGATTTTGGTTAAAAACAGGTCTTTTGGTATGTAGGTACTCATTAAAACACCATCAAACTGACTTTATGCTTCTAGATATGATATTCTCAACACTCATATTTTGCAATCAGTCCAAAACACGTTGTTTCGTAGTCAAATGGAGGAATTGTTAGATTAGTAAACCTTCTTAGGTTTGATGTATTTGTACCTAGGCTATTTCTGTAGTGCACGTATTGCTCATGGACTATTGAAATGGTCTTACGTTGAACATTGTTGTAGCAACCATTATGGTGTATTTTACATTCGGTGCTAAATTTGTGATAACCTTTTTACTGTTCTAAAAATTCGTGTTTTACGTAAATCTATTAAACAACTTTAATTGCTTTTCTGGGATTTTAGAATGATAACATTCACATCTTTCTGTCGTAATTTAGTGCAAGGTTCATAGAAAAGTATAACTGCTGCAGCTAACTGTTATGAAAATAACCTAATAATTCTTGATAAGGCATAATAAATTGTTATGCGCATGGATTTTTATAAATAATGAGATAAAACGCTTTGATGGGTTTCCCTAAACAATGCTATTACTGTAGATGAGCACATTTTCAATCAAGATCTATTCTGGTCTTTACTATCACATTTACGTCTTATTTTTTTAAAATTGTTTCAGCTGTTGTGTACATTAACCACTGTTTAGTTTAACCTAAAAACTAAAATATTCATCGTCAAGACCAATGAAATGTAGAAGTGAAGTTATCAGCTGACTGTTTTTATGAGACACTCCGTATGGCAAAAAATGTCCAAAACTGAATAGCTACCACGAAATAGTCCATCGCGATCGGTTAGTAACAGAAGACGTGCGGAAGGTCGTTCAGTAGCGGCACCAGAGGACAACGGCTTGTCGAGGACGAGTCACGGTCCCGGCCCCAGGTCGATATCCTCTCTCCCATCATTTACTTTTTATACCTGAACAGGAACGCAACGACCTTGACGAGTATTTATTTATTTACATGCTTATTTAGTCTGGATGTAGTTATTTGGATTGAACTCGTTCGAATCGGCGCCGACCACCAGCCCGGATCTAGTTCTATGCGATTATCCATGTGAACGGATTGTCATTAGACTCAATTGACCGCCTTACGAATCAGGACATGGTCGAATAAACTGAAAAATAATTGTTGAATGTCACAGCAAATACAGAGGGGACAAGGGGTGACAGCTTCCATAACACCCTCATGTCTGTTATTCATAAAAATAACAAGAAAAATAATTTTATTAGCTCCATGAATAATTCGAGATAACGTAAACATAGCCTGCTAACATAAACTAAATGAATTTTAAAAGCATGATTTAATTTTGTGGGGTACTGTGTGAGTCACATACTAACTGTATACAAAGTGTCCAGAACTGCAAGTCCACATGTGCAGCATTAGCGTAAATCTCAATACATTGGACAGATTGTGACCAATCACGAACTACCAACATTGATGAGATTTACGCAAATGTAGACTTACATATTGATTTACTTAATTAAAATGTAGAAAGTTCTAAAGGATCTAAACCTAATTTCATATCCAAAGGACTTCAGAGGCGAGAAATCAGCATAAAATAACATAATTAAAACTCTATCCACATGTTTATTTTGCGTTAACGTTTTGAAACAAAATAATATTTGCAACATAGTAATTTCTAATGTAGGACATGTGGTATATGTATTTCAGCATTTATTGTAACTTGTAACATCCTAAAAGTAGTAGCCCAGTCCACTTAACTAGCAAATAGTTTCCTGTTATTTTAGTTTTTTCCAATCCAATTTGTTTGATGTACATCCTTGAAATTTTGTTGGGTGAACAAGAAAATTTTTAAGTTTTGCCTAAATGGATTTTGATTTTAATAACAACTCAAATCAGTTTTTATGTAATAAACAATTTTAATTGAAACTAAAAGTATAATAAAAATTGTTTTGTATCAGTTGGCAATTTTAAATTTAACCTTAAGTTTAATTATCTTTTATTTAGCAATGCAGATTGTTTTGATTAAGTTGCTTCTGCTTTGCTTTTATTTAAACCATTATTAATTAATACTACCTACAGGGTCTCTCTAAATACTCTATTGTTTTTCATCTGATATTGATAATTGCGGATTATTATATTAGTCTTTTACTTTTTGGAATACCTACATAATAATTATACCTCATTGTGTTTGTGTTAAAAATATTTATTCAAAACATAATTCAATCAACTACGTTCTTCATAATGTGCTCATAAAAAATGCATAGAAAACCTGACTGCCTGATTGTTGTACACCAGCACAACTTGTTATTTGAAGGATGTTTATTATTCATTTACGATATATCTTTGGCAGATACTAGTTAAATAACATTCGAAATAAACAGAAATCGTGATTTGACTAATGGTCGAAACGGGAATAGTGATTTTGACATGTTTATCAAGTTCTCTGAGCGCTGTTTAGTCTAATTTTAAAAATATGAGACTGCAAACACCCTATCTGATCTATAAGCACATGCCAACTAGCATTCTATACATAGCCTCTAGTTCATTAGTAATTCTAGTAGGTAATTCAAACTTGATAACTGTTCTAGTAACGTAGAAAACATCAAAGTCAAAACTATTGGTATGAAAGATGTATGTTTGAAAAAGTTTCTTTTAATAATAAATACTATAAACATGTTAGTAGTTGAATGGGTTTTCACACCTAATTTTCAGTCTCTAATGTGTGTTAGACATGAATGAAAGCTATGTTATATACACAACAACTGAATCTAGCAGAATTTAGAAACTTTCCTGGTTAAAAACACTAATTATTCAAAGTGGGTGTTTTGAATGCATCAAGGATACTAGACTTCTCAATAAAACAGTATTTGCAGTTAAATTAATTTCCTGATGTAATCGCCATTCTTGTAAGGAATGTTAAGGTTTTTTGAGTCAATTGTGTGTTAAATGCAGCTTTCACTGAACAGCCTTTATTTTTTTACTACAAAAGCGCAAATAGTCCGTTTAAAATTGAGAATTTGTTTTTATAGTTATTATTAATCGGTTGAACAGTTTTTGAGTTGGGCTACTTTCATGTATGCAAAGTTGCATTTCAAAATTACAGTTAACCACCAAGTTGTTTTAACCAGTTAAACTAGATTTACTGCAAATATTGTGGTTACAAAGCTTTTGTTAATTACAGGTCCGGTGACAGTACCAATGGTGTCGACCAATCAGTCGCCGCCAATCGCGATGCCAGTCCACGTACCCCCAGGTCACGTGGTACAGCAAATAGTGGACGAAAACGGTACTTTAAGGCACGTGATCCTGTCGCCTTCGCAGCATCCGAATCTACTGCCCTTATCCAACGCACCACCATATGTGAGTTACATTAGCAGATTTTATGAACCCAACCAACTCTAGTAGTTTATTTAAGCCTTACGTAGTCGTATTATGAAAGAATTTAAGCCGGAAGTCTCTTGTGTTGTAACACAAAAAACAACATATACAACCAGAAGCAACGTATTACAATCAGTTTTGGGGGAGCCCCAACTTATAAATACTGGTGTAACACCATCGAAAAGCAAAACCAACAGATCGAAAATAGATTTATTATTAATAAATTTATTAGCGGCTGTATTGGTCGTGGATCCAGTGACGGCTCGTTCCGAAAATATTCAAAAATTTGTTTGCCTTCAGGCTCAGTTACCTGCACGCCCATTTACTTAAAACCAGTTGGCAAGGCCGAAGTTGCATTTTACGACGGGAAACGTTGACGATTTTTCTGTGAAATGTCGAGAGTTGAGTCACGGTCATCTTTTTCACACGCTTTTGTAAATAACGCTGTTCACGACCTGGATTAGTTAATCTTATATGAGTTCGAACCATGTATTTTAAGTGGAAAGTGTCATATCAAATCATATTAAAACAGAACTTAGATCCTTACATACACTACCAACTCACTAAATTGTGGAAAACAGTCAGAAAAGACAAATTACACCTTTACCATTTAGTAACTTTCACTAAAAGGTTCACTATTCAAAGAGTAATATGCCTAACAAGTTTTCCTCATGGCTATTTTTTTAGTATTGGTTTTACCTCAATCTATAGTACTGTTTTATGCATGGATATGTAAACCCCCTAGAATACGAACCAATAGGTATTTTGTAAAAAAAAAACACATACACTCTAGGAACCTTGAACCTCTGTTGCCAACAAATCCGAAAACAACAAAAAATCGGTACTTTTTCAAGCAGCTCTCGTTATCAGGTAATTTTAAAAACTTTCGATAAGTAAATCGCCGACGTGTGGCGCTATCGTTGTTATTACGTTGACGTAGCCTAGGTTATCAATTACAGTCAGTTCTGCTTGTGTTTATGCTTTTAAACGCTACGTAGTTGGACTTTTTTCTGGTAACATATGGTGTTGAAAAAGTAGTAATTTCAGAACAACAGCAATCAAGGCGGTGGAACCACCCAATCGCAGCAGTTCTATCCGGGTAACGTGGCTGGATTTCCCCCGCAGTCGTTTCACAACATGCAGAATCCTCACGTGCCTAGTCCCACTCATATGGGCCATTCACCTCCTCCTAATCCGGCCTATTACAAAGTAAGTATGTTTAATTTTCTATAGTTTATTACAACTAGAGGCTTTTATTCTAACCGTGTGAGTTGGTGGAAGAAAGTTATAACAGTTTTTATTTTTTTTAGGATGAGCGCACCCAACGACAGCACATAAAATTGAAAAAGAAACTTCAAGAAAAGCACCAAAAAGGACTCGAACTATCACCTCGCAAAGACTTAGTAAATGGTCTGAAACGGACAAATCCATCAGGAAAGGAAAAAGGAATGAGCAGCGTTGGAACCAGCGAGGATGGTGAAGAAAGCAGCGTGCCAGACGAAGAGGATTCCGTTCAAGTGGTTACCGATTTATTGTCATCTGTTCAAGCACCTAAGGTACCTCAAAACCATCCAAATATCCAGTCGGCATCGCTAAAAACCGTTTTTTAAGGTGTTGGAACTGAGTTCTCGGAGTGCTCTGCTTCAATGGTCGCCTCCGCTCCGTCTTTCCGAATCGGCGAGTAATGACAGCGGCACCAACGAAATTGACATTGCCGAGAGTGATTTACGCTACGAAGTGCTGCTGTCCGATAAGAACCGGGACGCTTCTAGGGAAATGAAGTTCAAGTCGATCTACAATGGATCTGCCCATTCTTGTCGCATTCAAGATCTAAAACCCGGACAGGAGTACTCGGTGTCGCTCCAGGTGCATTTAGACGAGCTGCAGGGCTACGCCACTGATCCAATTAAGTTTTCCACCCCCGCTTGCGAGCCCGATCAACCTTTATCACCCAAATTAGGTGCAAGGACAAAAAATTCTTTACAACTCAAGTAAGTTGATGATATTTGTCAAATTTGGAAAGTGTCCACAGATTAAGACAACTTGGGGGATATTGCACAGTCAACTTTAAATTAAGAGTGGTTCAGACTGTGACAATATAGATGAAAAAACCGCAGTTAACTTAAGCTCTAACAATCTCTTGCTTGGTTACTTCAAATGAGAGCTAATTCCCTTTAACATAAACACCTAAAAATAGATTGTATTGGTACTTAAACTGGTCGTGATTGGAAATGTCAAAAATCAATTTGTTTATGTTTAGGATTTATGTTTGTTCCAAATTCCTTTTTCAAACCATCAAACACAAACGAATGGAAAACGTTTAAAAACTAATACTGTGCTATAATTCAAAATAAAGCTTTACATGTCTGTGTGCTGGTCAAATGTCAATTAATTGTCTTTTATTGGTCTGTAAAGTTTTTAATTTAGCAAACTCTTGTTGGTCATTGAGGTATAAAAGTTAAACAAACTGTTTTAAGAAGAATTATTCAGTTGCAAAGCATCAGAAAAACTGTCTTAAGAATATTTTACACCCGGAAAAGGTTTCACTAAATGTGTGAAATGTGTCATCACGATTTGAAGTTGCTTGTTGCTTCCACTAACAAATATTAGAAAACTTGTCTTGACATTGATCATACCAGTCAAACAAACTTCTTTTTGGAAAAAACGAAACAAAAAAATTGTTATAGATGGAGTCCAGTGAACGACAACGGTTCCCGTATTCTCTTCTATATTTTGGAATACGATGCCGGTAAAGGCCCAAGTTCCGACTTTGAAGAAGTACATCGAAGTCGCAGCCGCAACCAATTCAACTTGCAAAAACTGCAACCGGCAACATCGTACCGTTTCCGTTTGGCCGTTGTGAACGAAGTAGGCAAAAGTGCCTATTCTGAACCGGTTTCCTACCGGACAACGGACAATCCCCCTGCGCAACCAGCCCCACCAACTCTAGTAGAAGCCACCGTATCCTCCCTTCAAGTAAAATGGGTACAACGTCCCGGCGACGAAGAGTACACGTTGCAAATGAACGATCTGAAAACGAAATACGGGCACATTAACGTGTACAATGGACGGGACGCTTCCTACATCTGTCAGCGGTTGAGCAGTTACAGCGATTATGTGTTCAGGTTGAAAGCGACCAATGAGGGTGGAACGTCGCCGTGGAGCGAAGAAGTGACATTTAAAACGCGACCGGACAGGCCGGATCGACCTTCAAAGCCGGTAGTTAAAGGGAGGATTCATGCTTATTCTTTTAAATTAAAGTGGGAACCTCCAAACAACTATGGCGGAGCTGAAATTACTAGGTAAGTTTTTGATTATTTTCTATTAGAATAGATTTTATTTAGGGGTTTGGGTGACATTGGCAGTTTGTTGATTTTTAGGTTAGATAAATAAAGTTATAGTGCCAGTGTATAATAATAAGAATACATTAATTTAGAGGTTTATTGAAAGTTTAACATAAACATAAAAATTGAATGCTAAGCTTGAATTTTCAAGCTTCACTTATTTTTGATACAATATGTACGGTTTTTGCATCCGGGTCTTCATTTAATATTTGTTTGTACATATTTACTATAAATTGCTTTTCTTCAGGATACAAATGGTAATTGCAATTGCCTTCGCATTTTGCTGAGGAATTATTCACATTGGGGCACATTTATTTCACATTTATTCACTTGGCGTAGTTGTACATTACGCAGAATGGTTATTCAAGTGGTGTAGTATCAAAAATAACTATTTTGTGATATCAATACTCTGCCAAACGCCTTTATACAGACCTGAAAGTTCAAATGGTGGCCGAGCCGGTATTTTTTGACATAACCTGTTTATTTATGATTTCTGCTGTGTAAATCATACCGCCAACCAGCCCATCACATTTGACCAACCTAATTCACAATCGCTTCTCCTAGTTTTTGAATAGACTATTAGATGCATTTAGTTAAATGCCAATGTGACGATAATCGGTCGATGGAAGGTAACAACATAAGTTGCTAAATTTAAACATGAAGGAAAATGTCAATTTGGCATTGACCAAAGTTATACGGAGTTAAAGTCATACAATTCGTTTTTAATAGTTGCTTATCCGTCAATCTTTAGTTTGCCTTCAATGAGCGTCAGCTTTGTACTTCCCAGCATAAATGCGATTATCTCTAGGCGCCTACTTATCTAAATAAGCACTGAAAAGTGTATTTTCAGTTATCTCTGACTTATTGTTTAAACTGTCTCATATTACACAAAAAAGGAAATTTCAAAATAATTCATACGAAACCATAACAATCCAGTAGTTTTGACAAGAATGGGAAGACGTAATTTCTTGATATAACCTTATATTTCTTTGTTGTAGTTACATTCTAGAAGTGAATTCCGGTAGTGGCTATGAACAAGTGTACTGTGGTGCGGAAACGGAAGCAGTATGCGATCGACTTACACCTGGTACAACTTACCAACTGAGGGTTAGTTGTGCTTCTGCCGGTATGCAATTTTTCTTTTTCTATTTATGAAGTGTGTTCAATGATTCAAGTTTTTCCAGGAGGCCAAAGTGTTCCTTCCGATCCTTGCACGGTAACAACCGAAGCTATAGGACCCGGAGTGTGCGGCATTCCAAAACTAGTCGGAAAACCACGACCTGACTCTCTTACAGTTCGATGGGCTGAACCGGACTATAACGGCGGAGCTCCTGTTTTAGATTACGAACTAGAAATGGTATTTAATTCCTTCACTGATTTGTTTATGTTATTCCAATGTTAAATGTGGCACAGACAAGTCCAGATGCCAGTAAAACGATCGTTCATAAGAGCAAAGAGGTCGAGGGTACGGTCTTTCAAGGTATCCAGCCTGGCCTGGAGTATTCTTTCCAAGTTAGGGCAGTGAATAGGATATGTGCCGGACCGTGGTCCGATCCGCTCAAAGTGGTTTCGGGAGCTGCTCCTCCAGATGCTCCTGATCATTTGTCACTCACCTGTCGATCGCCATACCATGTTAGTGTTGAGTGGAAGGAGCCAAGTTGTAATGGAGCGCCAGTGTCAGAATATAAGTGAGTCTTATATGTTTATAAGAGATTTATATGTTTAACTAATATTATTAAGCATTTGTAAGCAACAATTGTGTTTAATACAGGGTTATTAAAACTCAGTCTCAAAAAAAAAATGAGTTGAACAACCCTGTATTGTTTAGTAAAAGTTTCTTTGAGCCAAAACGAACTATTTCTACGAATTGTGTCTAACTCTAGATTGGAATTAAACTCCCAGTGTCCTGACGACTTAAGTCAATTCACGAACATCTACCAGGGTCCTCAAACATCGTACGAAGCACGAAACCTCTGTCCGTTCCGCACCTATTTCTTCCGCGTTCAAGCCTCAAATTCAGCAGGTCCTGGACCGTATTCACCTATCGCCGCCACGGTCACCCCCGCTGCTCCTCCTTCTGCCGTGACCATTCTGCGCAGCGATGCCACACCCACCACCATCCACGTGTGGTGGGCTACGCCCCCTTGTAACGGCTCAGATATAGTGGGATACAACATCGACATCGGTTCAGATCGATTAATCGAGGTGGCTGATAACGTCACTGACTACAAACTGGAAGATTTGCAACCAGAAACTCAATACAAAGTGAAAATCCAAGCTTTGAACGCGGTCGGAGCCGGATCGTTTTCACCGGCCTGGCGAACGGCAACTTTAAGGTTACCACCCTCACCACCCCTGTTAGAATTGACTGGGTCAGGGCATAATTACCTTAAATTGAAGTGGGGTGACGGCAAAAACGTAGATTACACGCAGTACTGCGTTGAAATGGCAGGTCCAAGAGGTGACGAGTGGCAATGCGTTTACAAAGGCATAGCGTTGTGTTGTAAAGTTAATAAACTACACGAATTAACGGCCTATCGGTTCAGGTTAGTATGTCAAATCTACATAAAAACTATTCTTTACAAACCGTGTTTGCAGGATAAGAGCCACGAATGACGCCGGAGTGGGTGATTACTCTAAGGAGTTTGAGTACGGAACGACGATAGCGCCGCCCTCTGCCGTAAAACAACCGAAATTGATTGAGGCGGAACAGAGGGTGTGTACAATTGAGTGGGGCGTAGCTAAAAATGCTTTTGTGGATCCCGTCGTGTATCAAGTGCAAGTAGCGAAGCTCAAAGATCAACTCTATAAATTGGTAAGTTATTAATTTCTGTAAATATATTCAAATAAGCTATTACATCTGACGTTTCAATATTAGATCGCTAATAATTTTATATATTTATTATACAGGGTAATTTTTTAGTCCAGAAACTTATAAAGACTACACCATTTACACATGTAGTTTAGAAAATATCACTTGGACTTCAGATTCTATAACTTGTATTTCATTATCGTAAATTTGCTATTTCAGATTCGTCACTTCTATTTCAGAAAAGGTCACTTGTATTTTAGAACGAGTTATTTCAATTTCAGATTTTTTTGTGTTTTTTTTTTAATATCACTTTAAGCAAAAAAACCCGCCCATCGGGAGTAATAATTTATATAAAATATACAGGGTGTCCCATAACTATATGACAATCTCTCGGGGGCATGCAGGGGAGGTCAAAGTAATACGAACTGTTCATATAATTTTTTTTTAAAGTCACTCTTAAGGGAAATATTGAGCCCCAAAGAACTGCTTTCCAATTAACGTTTATGGCCGTAACTTTGTATATTATATATATATATATTGTATATTGTAATGATTATTGGGTTTAATGTTTTATCGAAAGAGACCTTCTATTTGACATCAAAACCAGTCTTAGCAGAAAGACAGGATTTAACTGGTACCTAAGACACAATTTGCTTAAACTTTGACAGCTGTCATTATTTTCAGCTGCAAACGCCATTAATGGATACTCTTGACATTTTTATCGAAAAATTGTACTCTTTCTTTATTTCGATAAAATAAACGGTTTTCATTGAACTGCTTAAACCACAATGTTATTAAAAATATTCGTTAAACTATTTACTTTTTTTACTTTTTTTGTTGAACTTTGTTTTCCAAATTACAAATGACCATGTCTAAAATCCAACTGGTCTTTTCTATAATACAAGTGACTAATCTGAAATACAAATTGCAATTTCGAAAATCAAAGTTATTATTCTAAAATTGAAAGTACCTTTTCTGAAATACAAGTGATATTTTTTAAATCCATCTTATCAATCAAATCGTTTCTAAAATTCAACTGACGCTTTCTAAACTACATGTGTAAATGGTGTAGAGTACTTGTGCCTAAAGTCTTTCAGTCAGTAGCTTTCTAAATGCTACTGAGAACTTTCTGAAAAGTTCTAGTAACATTTAGAGGTTTTACAGTTTGTCTGAAACTTTCTTAGCACTGTTTTAAATTACCATAAGCTTATAGAACCATTTTGAAAGTTCTATAGACCTCTAAATGCTATTGAGAATCTTCTAAAAAGTGACAGAGGCCTTTACAAGTGTTAAAACCTTCCCAGAGTTCTTTTAAATTGTCAGAGGCTTCTAGAACCATTTTGGAAGTTCTCTAAATAATACTGCAAACTTTCTAGGAATTGCCAGGAGCTTCTACAACTGTCTTAAACCTTTCAAGAATTGTTTTAAATTGTCAAAATCTTCTAGATCTAATAATAAGGTGTCAGTGGCCTCTAAATGCTGCTGACAACCTTCTAAAAAGTGCCAGAGGCCTCTAGAGGCATGTTGAAATTTGGCAGAGGGTTCTGAATACCACTAAAAACCTTCTAAAAATTGCCAGAACCCTCTGCAAGTGTTTTACGCCTTATAAGAATTGTTGGTATTGTAGTAAACTTTGATTGGTTGGTCATCTATATAATTTATTGTAGCCCCTGTCTTAAGTTATAACTTAAAGCTTTAATCATGTTAATTAATCCATAACATATTTAATCACGACATACGACTTTTGCTGGTGATTGTGACGCAACAGTCAGAAGTCACTGAACAAACTATACGGTTTTCCAATTAGTGTATACTGTTCTCGCGGACTGAGTTTACCCGTGCGTCATCCCCCTGTGATTTAAAAGTAGACATGCATTATTGACTTCATCCTTGTCTATTGTTCACTTTCAGAAAGGGTAAATATCTAAGTGAATGTCTTCCAAAAAAAAAATTTACTGATTAGCACTTCTATTTCAGTCATTGTCAGTTTGAAAACCATCGAATTTTATTTGA
This sequence comes from Ips typographus, assembly GCF_016097725.1. NCBI lineage: Eukaryota > Metazoa > Arthropoda > Insecta > Coleoptera > Curculionidae > Ips > Ips typographus. Next base: position 7,193,319 of record NC_138429.1, read on the forward strand.
TTTGTTTACTATTAATTCTTTTCCGTTTCTTTGTGTTGTTAATCATTTATAAAGTTTTCTATTTACCACATCACCACAGTTATTTTAAGAGCTATTGTTTCTACGCTTTTAACATTCTGTAAGTACTTTCATAATATTATTATTAATATTTTTATTTTTTTTATGTTGGCTGTCACGATCTAATCAAAATTGGCACAATTACTAACCTGTTTTGAAAAAGTGGGAGTGTCTATTATGGTTTTTATTTAGCCATTTGGTTTTTCGTAAATTCGGAATTACTTAGTATTACAGTAATTTTTTAGAAAACATTGCTGGAAAAATTCTCCACAGACAAGCCCAGCAGTTAATTCTTAACCTTTGTGAATATTTTGAATTGGAAAAAACCAATTAGAAGCTTTATCATCTGTTCAGGAAGAAAATAAGAAATTTTAAGACCTTACATATTCTTACTGATGTATTTTTTTTTGATACTAGAAGGTTGCAGATGCTTTGAAAATTTCCCGCAAAACTGTTTCTTCGATTCAGAAAAAGCAAGCAAGTAATCTTATGATTTCCTCACCTAGAAAACTTAAATCGAGACGTTATGGACGGGCCAAGACCACTGATTTATCTGAAAGCGTTAAAATGGATGTTCAAAATACATTATATGATATGTACATCGATAGTATGTTAATAATAGTAAAATATATCTACTTTTGTAAGAAACATCTATTAACATTTCATTGTTTCCAGAGACTGAGATTTTTGGGTTGAATTATAGATTTTTCATAAAAATTGAAAATGAGATATGAGATACTACAGCATCACTCAGAATGTCTTATTGAATATTTAATTTGTTGTATTTATTTTAGAGAAACATGTAACCATCCAGAACCTAAATCAAGAGCTTAAAGTTAAAGAAATACTACATATTGGTGATACATCTCTGCGAGTTTTGGTAAATAAATTAGGTTTCAAATTTAGATGGAAGTCTATGATCCAAACGGAGACTTCTCATAAATAAAAAATGTTGTGATTGTTTTAGTGCAAATTTGCAGCCAAAGATCTCTACTTTCTGACTGACAATACCCGCAAAATTTTAAACGTGACGAAGCTTTAGACACGCCATTTTCTATAATATGAACACAACAGGTTTGTTGACGAAAACTTGATTTGATTCATATGATTATAAATGACGTAGCCTTTGTGACGCACAGGTAAACTCACTCCGCGAGAACAGTATCTGTATTCTTTTCTATCAAACGTTATTGAAACAGTGTAGCATTGCTCTAGTTTTAATCTAAGCCAACCTAACTACTTTGTGAACCACGAAAATAACATGTCATTGCTATTTTTTCTTTCCGAAATCATTAAAATAGTCAAATTTCTAGGTTTACCGAGGATCAGACACCAAATGCACCATTGACTCTCTTGAACCAGGAGTAGAATATTCGGCGCGCGTTTGCCCAATACGTGTCACTCCCTCTGGTGACGAATTGGCCGGACCTTATTCACCTCTTTTGAACTTTGCCACTATGACAGCTGACGTCGGCGCAGTTACAAAATTGTCCGCGAGCGGAACAACAGCGCCTGTACACCGCACCAAAAGTGCGCACCCGCCCTGGCACGCTGTCTCGTTGCGCAAGTTTTACAAAGAAAATCTGGTCTATATCTGGGCGTTGTTGCTCACAGTGGTCGGTATCGCAATCTCGCTGGGAATCGCTTCGTTTTTGTAAAACACTTTGAGTCAGATTTTTTTAAAGAATTCCACTTTGTTTGTCCGCTGTCGCGGCAAACAAATTAAAAAATATGAGTATTATGAAACAAACAGGGCTTATAAGGTCGTTATTGTAAGATGTAATAGTCAAATAGTCGCGTTTATCTTATTTTATGTAAAACACTTATCGTTTATTCGTAACAGATGTTTTTTGCTATTTTTATACGTGTCCGTACTTGTCTGTTTATTATTACTATTATTATTGAGTGGTGCTATATGTAGGTAGGTGGTTGTTAAGTCGCGTGGGGGGGTGGCCCTCACTTTTAGCTTTATAAATTACTTTATTTTCTAAAAACAAATCAATCTATATAGGTCGAAAAGGGCATTGCAACGAAGTATTTATTTTTTTACTAAAAACGTGCGCATTCCATGTTGTTATTGTGTTTTCTTCAATTTGTTTAAAAGCGGGAGACACCTCCTTGACGTCGTTTTATCGGTGGATTGTTTATCCGGTCCTCCATTTTTTTGGCCGGGACGAGCGTATTATCGATAGATACTTCTAGTTAATCTCTTTTTTTTACATATAAATGAATTTACGTATTTACCAGTCCGAAAGTTACAGGGGCGAGTATTGGTAACTTTGCCCGCAATCACGCCTAAACTTTATTGTTCCTTTTCTAACCAATACTCTTTTTTTAGAGGCGGAGACAGAGTCAATATCCCCGCTCCCTCTGTCGGGCTGTATACTGTATCATAACCTAGGCGAAATGAACATTACTATAATTAAATGAAAAAAACAAAAATATGCAAGTTAATCAATTTTTATGCGTTATTAATGGGACTTTAGTGCTCGGAGCACCATCCGTAAGAGATATATTAATATATATTATAATTATGGCTATATTATAGGAGGAAATTGCATTATTATATTGAATAAATTGATTATTATATATTTTATGTACTATTTTAACTGTGTTTTTGTTCATTGCTTTTCAGCAACATCCTCCAATTTTGGACTAAGGAAAGTTAGGTTATATCATCATATTTAAAGCCTCAACAATTTGTGGTAGCATTTTTGCCGCACATTTTATAGACATCCCTCGCAGATAGGACTTCCAAGTCTCGGGACTAGAAAGCTATTCGGGACCGAATTGAAAAATCCCGGGACTGGTCCGATGGTCCCAAAAAATATGAAAACTAACCAAAAAAATTATGTTTTTAATAAAATAGTATAAAATAAAAGAAAGTATTTTTTAGGAGCAAAAAGTATTAACAAATATTTTATATACCAGGTGTCCAAGAGCACCCTGGACATAGGAGATTAACATGGGAAAACGGTTTTGATTTTTTTGCGCCTGTACGGTTGATTTGATTGAAAAATCGTATTAATGAAAGTTGTAGTACCTATCACGGACTAGTTTTCTGTATTTTTTTCGGATCTCTAACTTGAGCCCTTTCGTCGTAAAACACGAACAAAAATGAGAAAATTTTAACTTTTTACCTGCACTGTATAAGCGGTTGTCGAGCAACCATACCAGCAACAATGACCTGTTTACCCGTTGCCCGATATATATTATAATTGACGAAAATAGAAATAACTCAAAGGAAATTTGGAAAAGATTTAAATTATTGTTACCGGGAAAAAATGCTCCAACACCTGAACAAATCGACTTTGGGGGCCAGATTCTTTCTGAGCAGTCGTTGATTGCTCAAGAATTTAACACGTATTTTGTTAGCAGTGTAAATGAAATTGTAAATAGTATTCCAAGACACAACACACCTGAAAAAATCTCTGGATCAGCTCCTGAAATATCAGTAAGTTTTTTAAAATTTGTATTATTGTCAATGTCAGACTTAAAATCCATTTTAAAGAATATGAAGAATGTGGGAGGAGGTGTAAGTGGGATATCCAGGGATGTCTTACGTGATGTATGTTATGTAGCTGGTGACCGATTGTTGGATGTCATCAATACATCTCTTTCAAGCGGCATTTTACCTGAGAATTGGAAAGAGTCAACTGTGATACCCGTTCCAAAAATACCAAAAACTGTTTCTTGCAACGAATTCAGGCCCATTAATACCTTAGATAGATGTATGAAAAAGTTCTGGAATTAGCAGTAAAAAAGCAGATTGAGAAACACTGTGACACAAATGATATTATAATGGTTAGTCAGTCGGGTTTTCGGAAACATCACTCCTGTGAGACGACAGTCGTTAATATCTGCGATATATTTAAAAGAGAGCTAGATAAGGGTAATTTTGTGTTGTCAGTGTTCTTGGATTTCAGGAGAGCATTTGAAACAGTTAATAGGACGTTGCTGCTTCAAGAGCTTGAAAGTGTGGGCATAGGTGGTACTGTGCGGAAGTGGTTCGAATCATACTTAACCAATAGAAGTCAAAAAGTCAAAATTGGGAATTGTTCGTCAAATAAATTAAGGATGGAGTACCGCAAGGTACTGTTTTGGGTCCATTGTTGTTTTTGTTGTATGTTAATGATATCGTTGAGGTTGTAAGTGGATGTCATATAGAGTTGTTCGCAGATGACACAATGTTGTACGTAACTGGAAGGGATTTGAATATAATGCAGCAAATAATAAATAACAATCTGGAGAGACTATACAAATGGCTTTGCTACAACAGACTGTGTGTTAATACAACGAAATCAAAATACTGTTTGTTTGGAAAAAAGTGTAATTTGCGAGGTGTTGACTTGGACGACATACATGTAATTGTTAATAACACTAAAATTGCGCATGAGCATCAAATTAAATATCTCGGAGTTATTATGGACTCAAACTTGAACTTTTACGATCATGCTAATTATGTCATTCGAAAATTCTCAAAAAAAGTTGGATTTATTGCAAGAATTGGTAATCAACTATCGTTACACACCAAACTGTTATTATATAAAAGCAAAAAGCATAGCAGCTCCACATTTGCGATTTTGTTCCACCCTGTTGTTTGGTTTGCCCGCATTTAAAACCGCCGAAATTCAAATCGTGCAGAATCGTGCTATGAGGAGTATATTAAAGTGTAACAGATACACCCCTGTATCGACGATGCTCAACGTCTTGAACATTTTATCTGTTAAACAAGGGATTATGTTTGATGTTTATGTTTTCATATTTAAGATTAAAAATGGAATGATACCGCCATACATTTGCGATAGGATAAAAGTTTTTAAAGATGTACACCAATACAATACGAGAAACTGTTCTGATTTTATATTGAGTGATAAGTGTAAGAGCAGCCAAATGTTCAATTCTATTTTGTATGGTGGATTACAGGAATACAACAAGTTACCCAATGTGATTAAGGAGTGTGATAGTATGGAAGTTTTTAAGGGTCTAATTAGAAAACATGTTTTAGGATAGGTTATTTGTCGAATTATTAATTACTGTTTGTATTTTATTTTTATCTATTTTAACTTTGTGTGATTTAATTGTATTTATTTTTAATGTTTTCCATGTAGCTTTTTATGCTAAATAAATATTATATTATATTATATTATCATATTATTATTTCAAAACCCCTCGGAAAACCCACACTTTATTACTTATTTTTTTGCGACTAAATTTAAATTATAAGTTAGTGAAAACAAAACTCAGTCGATCTCCACAAAATATTTATTAATTAAGTTATCTGCCTAACATGTTTCGGCTGTGTTCAAACACCCATCTTCAGAGGCTTAACTAGATCACTAGTCTGCTGGCTGTCATTCTACAAGGGGGGACAGCTGAACCCAGATGTACTTAAGGTGGTAGTTGTTTTTTTTAATTATACACAGGAGAAAAAACTGAATCAAAACCCAAGATAGTTGAATGATGTCAAAACGGCATGTTTATCAAAAGGAGACCAAGTAGACACGAAAGGGACGTCACACGACAAAAACCGCGGTGAACATTCATAGATTAAACATTGAACAGACAATTCCACTCATGTACAAAAAATGCCATATACCAGGTGTCCAAGAGCACCCTGGACATAGGAGATTAACATGGGAAAACGGTTTTGATTTTTTTGCGTCTGTACGGTTGATTTTATTGAAAAATCGTATTAATGAAAGTTGTAGTACCTATCACGGACTAGTTTTCTGATTTTTTTTCAGATCTGTAACTTGAGTCCTTTCGTCGTAAAACACGAACAAAAATTCGAAAATTTTAAATTTTTACCTGCACTGTATAAGCGGTTGTCGAGCAACCGTACCAGCAACAATGATCTGTTTACCCGTTGCCCGACAACCGCCTATATAGTGCAGGCCAAAAGTTTAAATTTTCTCATTTTTGTTCGTGTTTTACGACGAAAGGGCTCAAGTTAGCGATCCGAAAAAAATACAGAAAACTAGTCCGTGATAGGTACTACAACTTTCATTAATACGATTTTTCAATCAAATCAACCGTACAGGCGCAAAAAAATCAAAACCGTTTTCCCATGTTAATCTATGTCCAGGGTGCTCTTGGACACCTGGTATACGTCATCAAAACACGGTTTGCTATCGGCTAATAAGGAAGGAAGAGAGTTTGCTAGCGGATAAAAAAATCGGATAAATTTTGCTGTTGATTTCATCGTTTCCACGGATTTTCACTACACTTGTTGTGTAACTGGCACTGTCAATTTTGATTTTTGTTCGTATTGTTTTGGTTATGGCTCGCTTCGGATAGAGTTCTACTGCAGAAAATCAAAAGAACCAGAAAAATTTATTTCTACCAGTACAAGGAAGTCGCAGTCTTATTATATTATTGATTATATTCTTGGAATTGTCTTATCAAATACCATTCGAGCTCAGATTTTGAACAGGATATTTTTTCCGCTTGTCTTCTCATACTTTCTTTATGGTACAAAACTCGACCTGTTTGGCAAAATCACTCGAGCTACGCTCTCGGGATTTAGTTACAACAGGTCTCGTGCAGTTACACCAAAAAGAAAGTGTTCTAAGACAAGCACAAAAATTATCCGGCTAAATCTGAGCTCTTGTGGTATTGCCCCCGATTAAAAAACTAAAAAAAAAAAAATTAGCCGGACGTACATCTGGGTTCAGCGTCTCCCCTTGTAGAATAACAGCCAGCAGACTACTGATCTAGTTAAGCCTCTGAAGATGGGTGTCTGAATACGCCCGAAACATGTTAGGCAGATAACCACTTAATTAATAAATATTTTTTGGAGATTGACTCTGAGTTTTTTTTTCACTTACACTCACTACTCCACTGTGGGCATATGGACTACTACTTTTCGATCAAATTATAAGGTTACTAGAGTCTTTAGAGTTGTTCTCTAGGGACAATCTGAGCCACAGAGAAAGCTCGTTCGGTCTCCACACTAGAATCAGGAATTGTCGACATCAATTATTCATAGACCAACTGTAAAAAATGCACTCAATTTCCGCCATTTTGTTAAATTTCTGGACCAAATTTGATCCTGGGACCTCTACACAGATCACCCAGAATCCGGGGATTGTAAGCCCTACTTGCAGATTGCGCGAAGAACATTACACAGTAAGTTCTTTTTATCTTTTGACAGATATATTTTTATGGTTGGCGTTAGGTTGGGAGGAAATTAAGATTTTACAAGAACAAAGTAGTGACTGATTAAAATAATTTAAATTTTATTCCATAAATATACTCTTTTTACATTTTAGACAGAATACACAGTAAATCTATCTAGACCGGCTTCTGGATGACCTTTTCCGTCTTTTGGACGATCTTTCTTTACTCCTGCTCTTTTTTGATTTCCTTTTTGCGACTCTCGAGTCACGAGAAGGCGACCGACTCTCTCTTCTTTTGATTTTTACAGGTCGTTCAGGTGATTCTGACCATCTCCATCCTCGTCTATTTGAGGATTCTGTCTCCCAACTGAATAAATGCATAAATATTTGAATAAATACATAGATAAATCATCAGATGAAGATACCTGATTGAAGGTGAACGATCTTGTGTCCGTCTGCTGCTTCTAGTATGACCATTTCGACGGTTGCTGCTCTCGGACCATTTCGATGGCATATACATATTGCCAGGATTGCGAAAAACGTGTAAAAAATTGCAGGTATTTCCTTTAGGACACTTATTCCTAAAAAATAGCCCGCACACCGCCGCTCTCCAGCTAGGAATATTGCAAAAGTTCACGTTTAATTGTTTTCCAGCGTACCAACGTCCATTAAACTTATGGTACGTAATTAAAGCTTCTCTGGTTGTTTCGTATTCTATGTAAAGGTTACCCCTGAGATGTGCTTCGTGGTTGCAACAGGTTAAAAAATGCCTTAAATATAACACTGTTATTTTCCTAGATTTACAACAAATTTAAACTGAAACTTACAAAATATTACCGCTTTTCTTCATTTCTGCTGTTACATCTAAGAAAAACTCTTTATACCGGTTATAAGTGTCCTTCATCTCGTATTCAAGACTCACATCACTACCGTGTTCATTTTCTTTGATTTCCAAGCTGAAAAACACACAGCTAAAAACTGTTTTCCTAAGAAATTAAAACCCTTACCTTAGATCACTGAAAAAGTGGGTAATCAATAAGGTCCGACTTATTCCCGGACGAACGTGATTTCGGGAACAAGTGTCAAAAAATCGGCATGCTGAAACTTTCTGAAAAAACGGACATAAGTCCCTATCAGGATTACTTTCAATACTAGTTTTCAAATGGTCAGGAGTGGACCCTCCTTGCTCCAGAAAGTCCAGTAGTTCTTGTTCACGTTTTTGTTGTTGTAGACGTTTTTCCTCCAATTCTTTCTCCTGTAACTTACACATTGTAGTTCAAGTTAAATCACCCTTTAAACATACTTTAGCTTTCTTTAACTCTTTTAAACGTTTCTCCTCGCGCTCCCACTCAAGTTTTATTTTCATATTTTGCTTCATTTTTTCTTCTCGGGCTATAGCCAGCTTTTTTTGAAGCTCTCGCCAGTGTTTTTGAGCTTCCGCCTCGGTTTCTCTCCATTTACGCTCCCTACAATCGTAGTATAGGCTCAATTAACGTGATTTTTACTAAATCAGGAATACAAAACCTTTCAGCTGCTTGCGCAGCTTCTTCTTTGGCTTGTTCGATTTCTATGCTTTCTTGGTCCTTTAACCACTTTTGGTAAGTTGGTGAGTTTTCTAGTTTTTTTTGTTCTACAAATTTAAACATTGAAGGTTGGATTTGTAGACTACACAAGTGTAATGCAGTGTAATACTAACATAGCCACTTAATTGAGGCACTTTAACAGGGAAAAACTACATTCCTGGTTCAAAAGTGACATGACTGTTAGTTGTTGGCAGGTGTAAATTTAACTTTACAGTATGTCTAGCTGCGAATTTAAATTGTCACGATTCTGTGATGTGTTTTTTAAATTTTAATTTTCCAACTGTTTAAATGTGGTGTAATAGTTATTTACATTACTAGTGTGGTGTGAGCCATTTTATAGTCACACATGGGAAGTATTGTAGACTGTGTTGTGCTGATAACAAGAGTCCATTAATTTGCCATACCACAGGGATAATATACAATATTTTATCTACTACATGGACATATTTAAGGTTGCCTTAGACTAGGTTTTAATTTGACTGTGACATTTTGCATATGATCTGTCACAGTCAAATCACAACTTAGACTAGGTGAACCTTAGGGTGACCTTAATTATGTTGGTGCAATCCACCACTAATGAGAGATTTTACAGATAATGAATGTTTTATGGTACTCTTTGGATGCTTTAATGAGTGATAAAATCACTCATTAAGTAGGTAACTCAAAATGAGCTATGTAATAATTCATTATTATGCTAGAAGTAGTTAAATGTAATTTACAGACTTTTTGAGGGTAAAGGTGACATTTTCTGGATCACATGACTGTTGCTGACAAGTTCCAACTTAACTTTACAGTTGCCAGCTGTGAATTTAAATTCTCAGGATTACTTGAGGTGCTTTTAAGATTTCAGCTTTCTCAACTGTTTAAATGTAATTTACAGACTTTTCTGATTTTCCAGATACAAAAAACTGATATATAGGGATTCTTCTAAATCATCACAAGGCATTTTGCCATATATTAAGTCCTAGAGGACCCTGAACTGAGATTAATCGAGAATTTCTTTTGCAAATATTATAATAGTCAACATAGCTTACCCTCAAGTTGTACCTTATCGCGTTCTATGGCTTTAGCTTGTCTGATACGTTTCCTTCGCAATTTCTTTGCCGTTTTCCTCCAGTCGGAGTGTCTGGACATTTTATTAAGAAAAATCAGTCCACAACAAAGTTCTTGGGTAAAGATTTGGTTGGGTTTAAAAAGGATACCAAATATGTATAAACGATCTGAAATCGCCCTTTCAAGCCTTGAAGCAACTGGCGATCTAAAACCCTTTAAGATATTTCAATTTGATCAAAAAATATAACCAATTCTTTAAATCAAAATACAAATTACAAAAGCACCATTTAAATCAGACTGAATGTAAACAAAATACCATAAGTGAAGTGTCAACTGTCAAAGGCTATTTGCATTATCTGTCAGATATTGATATTTGACAGCTTACACCACAAATCATACAATAAGATCCTAGATAGGCAATAACAACATTACTAATATTTGCCCAGTATTAAATTTGATTTAATCGAATCTTTTTACAAGGAATATAAAGTAAATAAAAACAAGTTAAACTTGAAAAACGTATTTTATTTAATTAATATTCAACTATATATTTTTCGTATATCGTCAATGAATGAATAATTGTGTTAACTAGAAGGCAGCATCGTTTGCATTCAGTCGTTTTCATAATTTACGTTTGACTAAATTGTTATTAACTAAACTATACTTACTAGTCACTTATTTCAATAAATAACGATCAGCGGCCCTATCTAAGTATAAATAAAAATATCATCGAAATTATTTCCACAATTGTAAAAAAAAAAACAAGCACACAATAACAATAATTCATCTAAGTAGTTTTAGTGACAATAGTTGCATTTGGGGTGGCATTTTACCCCGTTAACGCCGCATTTGCAGCCGCCCGAGGTATCACCTTTGCCGCCGGGGCCCCACCGAGGTCCTCGAGTCACCCAACAAATTTCTGTTTTGCACATCGAACAACGCAGCCAATCACAGCCCCATTTTTTCATCAGTATCACCTGCAATGTTACTTTCATTGATTTTATCATGTTTTTTAATAACAACATACTTTGCAGGTGGGGCAGGCAATTGCCTCTCCCTTGTCCACCATTTCCCCTAAAAATTCTTTCGTTCGTTTGGCTTCTTCGTTCATGTCGCATTCATCTTCCATTCGTTGTTGGTATTGTTTACAGTTAGCACCCATGTGAATTGCCTATATTGTATTAAAATGAGTTCGACATTTAAATTCACTTGTGTACTTACTTGACACGTCAAACAGTTGGTTTTTCTGCAAACTGGACATCGAAAATCGTTGACATTGTCTTCAAAAATACACCATCCTTTGCAGTCTGGAGTTTTACAATGAAAAGTCTTCTCCATTCGATTCTCGGCCATCGCCACCGACTTAGCCAAATGCTGTTCATATACTTCCTTAGTCACCAAAGCTTTGATCTCCCTTTCTTGAAGAGCAATCTCACAAGAGTAATTGTCATCCCTGTAAGGGCATTTAACTTCCGCCTCGTCTGCATACTCCACCGTTCTACCCAAACAGTCTCGACAAAACTGATGAAGGCATTCTCTAAGGGTGACCCCTTCTCCAGGGGCAACCTCCAAGAAACAAACCAAACACTCAAAAGCATCTGCGTTGGGCACCAAGTCTGTACTGTCCAAATTAACCAACTGCAAGTAAGTTGGTTGAGGAGGACGTGGTGGAGCTGGTTTCTTGCTGCTAGTTGGCTTTTTCACACGAACTGTGGCGCATACAGCGCAAATATTACTCGAATCTGGATTCAGTAAAGTACAGAGATGACACTCCCACTCTTTTGAAGTATGTTGAGGTAGACAGGATTGGAGTACTTCAACTTTCGAGGATGTCGCCCTCACTAGACCTGACGAGTCTTCGGAACTGTTTTTCGTGGTATAGGATTTGATGTCAACCTTCAGTTCTGTAATGGAGGAAGTGGGTGTTGCAGTTACTTCAGGTGGAGGAGTTCTTTGAACTGGCGAAGTTGACTTTGGAATTACGTTCACTACTTTTGGGGCTTCCACTTTTGGTAAAGGTGTTTTATGAGTATCTGTTTCAATGGTGATTATTTCTTTTGTTATGTTCGGATGTAGCTTTATAGGAAATTGAATTGGTGCAGATGATGCCCCAGACGTTGATGGTTGTGGTGTTGTGTTGACGATGATTTCTTTCTTTTTTGGTTCTTGAACTGGTTTCTTATCTGCAATTAATTTACTTTGATTAGCCAGAAGTAGAACGCATTAAAATTTCCTTTAGGTAAAACAACCCTCAAAACAAAATTAGCATGTTAGTAAACGAACTGTCAGCAAACCAACCTTGCCCCAGTTAGTTTGATATTTTTAGAAACCACCCAGTAAACATTTAACTTTAATTGCTTCCTTGTTCCTAATTTCAAAATAAACTAAACGTATTTATTTACCCACCTGGTGCCACCAAATACAAAAACACCGCACAGCCAGGGGCAACTTGATGGTCTTTCAATGTGCTCGTATCGTCTTCGACGAGCTCCTTCCCTAAAATCCATCTCTGCACTTCCTCGGGAATTTCAAAGTCTCTGGCAATTTGTCGTTTTAGATCCGCCACTGTTTGCGTTTCCACCACGTCTATGGGAAACGGTCCTCGATGGGACACTTTGTCCTCCACGTACATTTCTATTCTTAAAATTAAAATAAAAGTATCGACAATTAGAAGAAAAAAAATGTATCCGCTCGATGCTTTGGAAATAACTGAAGACAAATATAAATAGAGATTGATAGACTCAGGATGAAAACACATTCAGTGGACTTCCTACGCAGTTAATATAGATTTGTTTTTGAAAGTAAGATTGAACGTTTCCTGTGTCGTGTGAATTCACTTTTCATCAGGTTTTCTGTAATTACCAGAGATCAGGGGCAATATTGTTTGGAACGTTGACATTCACAACTTATCTCAACCATTTGCTGTGAAATTGTTTTATTAGTTCAGATCAAAATTATATTAATAGAAAATGTCAATTTTTGCAATCCAATTTCTTCTTGTTTCTTTAGCAGTAGCAGAGCTATATCCAGATGTTTCGAATGGTTCTAGATTTGTCATTGATTCAAAATTATTGATGAATAAAGGTTTAATTTTAAACACAACATTTTAAAAATTCCAGAGACTTTTAAATATATTGGAAAATCTTTTTAAATATGCTTCTAAATACATTAAACAATTCTTTAAAAATTGAGTTCAGGTTGAACATGTTTAAAAGCCATTTTTAAAATGCCAAAGGCTCCTAAATACATTGGAGATACTTTTTAACATTTCAAAGGTTTTTAAACATGTTTACGAGTCATTTAAAAAATGCCGCAGGATTTTAAATACTATCAAAACAATCATAACATGTGATTAAATTAAACTTACTGATATCCTTGTTGTTTTCCTCCGCCGTTTTGCAGTTCCGACTTTTGCCTGATAACAGAACAATTCACTTTCAGCTGCGCTAGTTCCTTAGCAAAAATAGCCGCATCCGTCATCTCTCCCTTGGCTATCGCTGTCTCCAACCTCCTCAACAACCGGTTAATCTCCAGTGTATCCTTATGACTACCCTCCATAACTTTACTGCCATTCCTGAGATTTGATACTCCTTTTGGTACGTTAAAAAACAGTGACAATTCGTCGTTTCGTGCCAAATTGGCGTAAACTCTTGTCGGAGCTGCCGCGTAAATATGATTGAAATCCTGCACTTTCATTGGTTCGTAGGGATTTTCAGTTTTATGATTTTCGATCAGTTTTTTTAGTGTGGTTTGTGGAACGATTTTTTTCACTACTGCACTAGTTTGAACGGCCGAAGACACTTTTACCGGTTTGGGTTGCTCCGTCTTTCGTACTTTGATGTTTTCGTATACTGTTTGTGTGGTGCCTATTAAAATTTCGGCCACTTTTTCTTCCTGAGTTTTTTCTGGTTGATTTTCAACTGGTTTCGGTTCATCGGGAGCTTCCACAATAACGCTAGAACGGTTGTTCTGCTTCATTTGCATGTGACTTTTTCTTTTCGGTAAGGAATTCTTCATTTCTATCAGCATCTTCTTTAAACGTTCTCGTTCTTCTTTTTTACTAGAACTGTCCACTTTTTCGTCGTTGTTGTTGTTGTGGTTGTTATATGTGGCTAAAGCAGAGAAACCTATTTGAGTTTTGCTTCTTTCAAAAGCAGGTACAGGGGTTTCCTTAGGTGGCTCTTTGGTGGAAACCTTAGCTGGGGAAGCGGAAGATGAAGAGAAATCATCAAAGTAAGGTTTAATGGCCGAACATGAGTGGCAAATGATTCTCCAATACTCGTTCTCCAGGTGGCACTTGGGACATTTCCAGGGTTTTCTCTCTATTTTAGGGGAGGGTGTGGCTTTCACAGCGCTTGCACTCTCCGACTTCATTAAAGGGAACTTTTCTTCTTTTTTCTTATCAATATCCTCGATTCTCTTCTTGTGGTTTTCTAAGAGCTGTTCCTGCCTCTGTCTGGCTTCGTCCAGACTGATTTGCTTCCCCAGGTGCTTTTGGAACACTCCCGATTTGCTGACCCCTGTAATGGCGTTGAATTTGGCTATCAAGTCTTTGGCAGATCGTCTGCGAGGGCTCTCCACCACAGTAACTCGAGACTCTTTAATCTTCATAAACTCAGGGATTTGCTGCTGAGGATTTTGAGCCAAATTTTTGTTTTTCACTATTTCCGAAGCTTCACGATCCAACTCGCTTATATTAGGTAGGAATGACATGCCACTTTTACGTTTAGTGTCTTCCTTTTTTCGTTCCTTAACTTCCAGTGGTGCTTCATCTAAAGTGAGATCGAGGGTGGAGTTGCGTACAAATGGTACTTCAGGCAGTCTGAAAGCAGATGTTTTGCAGTGTTAATACAGACGATACAAATGCGGTTTTAATTAAGTTAGGACGTGACGTGAAATGTGAGCAAGTGTAATTTTTAAGAGAGTTAAATTGGGATGTGGGTTTTGTTGCGAGAATTGATACGACCTTGATTTGCCAATTAAAGCTAAATAATTGTAAATAGTGCTAATGCTAAATAACTTAAGAGTAAGTTACTTGATAAAGTTGCTCTTATGAAAATAATCAAAATGATAGTTCTAATCTCTAGGAACGGATAGAAATAAGGTTCATTTCCAATTCATTTTTTTATATAAAATGATATATTTTGCCTGATTGAAACTATAAATATCCGGAATAAGTTTGTACAAATAGTGACCTAAATTAGAAGTATAAATATACAAGATTTACTTTTGAACCGCTTTGAAAACCTTTTAATAAGAGAGCCTAAAATCTAATTGTTTATACTGGCAATAATTGCTACATATACACATGAAATACATAAAACTATTAAGGTTAAGTAAGTTCTTACCTTTCAATGGGTTCATACTTATTCTCCTTTTTAACAGTAACTTCTTTAGCTATGGAATTTCTTTTGTACCAAGGTCTAGGAGATACAGGGGCTTGCGCTTCGGGTATACTTTGCACCTGGAGGTCCTGAGAGGTTCTCGGCTTCACGTCCTCCTTCAGGGGCTTCAACACTCCACGGTCCAGTTTCAAGCAGTCATTGGCCAAAACCTCCTTTTCCGTAGTTGGAGGAGGTGTGGGAGCCAAACGTTTTTTCCGTTTCAAACTGGCAGTTGCCCCACTGTCCACCGGCACCTTGTTTTGGGTTCCAGTTGGTGGCTGGGGTGCTTTTCTCTTACCCTTGACGTGTACGTAGGCTCCCGCTTTTTTTAGTTTTGATGATTCGCTATTGGTTCTGTAATAGTAATTAATTATTAATTTAAGTATTCAGTAAGATCCCGCACAAAAAAATTAAAGTTTATGGATTATCTCGAGTTGAGCCTCCCTGTACATTTGGTTATACAGAGTGTCATCAAAAGTGTCGTGTTATTAATTAAGCAATGCAGACTACACCTTGTAATAAACAAATAAATGTTTTAATTGTGACAAATGAAGAAGCATACGTCACATTCAAAACATTTGCCGGACTATTTCATAGTTATTACGTCATGTCAATATTTTTTTCTAATTTCCTAGATAAAACTGATGACATTTATGGTGAGTCAATTTGTATACAGTGTTCATCCTAATCCATCCTCATGTTTTTTTAATCATTAGCCGATGTCACTGATTTGGCATTAAATGGGATGATTTCTGAATTTTTTTTATTATAAATTGTTTTCGGTATTTTAATTATACAGGGTGGCGAGTAGGAACGAGGAACGAGCACACTTTTGGTAAACTCTCTGTATATGTACCATCATAACATAAAAATGCATTTCATTTATGGGTCAGAACAAAAATGAGACTTTTCAATTAGTTGCCAACATACCTTCTATGAACCTTTTGAGGTTCATCCACCTCCATAATATGCGCTTTAGTCATCAATGGTAAACTTTTGGAGTTTTCCACTTGAACCAGGGGTTTCGGTTTCAGCAAGGTTTCCTTGTTGAAAAACAAATTGTACTTTTTCCGTAGCGTGACATCTTTGTCCCGTTCCCTGCGTTTGTCCCTTTGTTTCAACCGTTCCCGGTACGTATCGGTCTCGGGACCAATAGGAACGTGCTTTTCCTGAACCACTTTGTTTTCGTACGCGGTAGGTGATACGTACCGGAAACTGGCGACCGTTCCCGAGCTTTTGTCTGAGGCGACGCTTTCCAGACTGGCCGACGAAGAAGACGTCTCGTAAGCGACGGACTCCTTGGATCCAGGCTTCAGCCATTTGAAGAAGGCGAACAAACCGCTGTTTCTTTTCGCTCTTGGATCGGTGCCAGGGCTTTGTTCGACGTCGGCGCCCGGGTCGTTCATGGTCGTTCCTTAAGGTGACGGGACGCGCCATCGGCCTGTAAAACGACGTGGATAATAAGAAAGGAAACTCGCTCGTTTTCACTTGACTCTCTAATTACGAATCGGCTAAATTTAATGCGGTGCTGATGGGATTAGGCCGGATGAGGTACTTTTTCGTTCAGAATTAGACCGGAGTTTTTTCGAAAATTTTAGTTGTTTTTATAACTCAAATCAATCACCACAAACCTTTATTGAATAGAATAAATAGACCATGCCAAAGGTGAAAAAAATAAAAAACTTTTCATGGAACACCCTATATATTTTTTGATTAATATGTTGACATCCAGTTTTACAAAGTTACCATAAACAATCAAAGTTTGATGAATAGTTAACAAAAGACATAGTCCTGTCAAAATACGTCATCGTGACGTCAAATAATAATAACGTTTAGTCCAAACTCAATTAATCAGTAAATATACAGGGTGTTTCATTAAAAATGTATCAACTTGCCTTTGTTTTTTGCCTTTACCAAAGCGTTATAGAAAGTCCAAACTAATATTTTTTGTCCCTATACATTTGTCTGGAACCGCTATTTCTCTGAGCTACAGGGTAGTAAAATAATTTTTAAAAAACTGGGTACCCTGTATATTTGACAAAAAATTGTAGAATTTTGAAAATTTTAAAAAATAGTCTAATTCATAAGTTTTAGTACATTTCCTCGTAAGTCAAATGTGACTCGCTTCTACAGGGTGATTCAGGTTTTAATACACAAGTTTTAACAACGTATTTTACGTCCAAACAAAATGCGTCTTTCAGGAAATACAGGGTGTTGAAGTTTTATAAGAAAAAAGCAGGTTGTCAAGTTAACGAGCAGTCAATTCTTTAGTCCAACGTTGCAGAAGTCGAACGACACCAATTTGAACAACTACATATTATAATTTTTTATTAAATGTTAGTTCTTTATTGCTTACAATTATTTTATTGCCTCGATAAGTTCGATTTTCCATTACTCGTCTAGCAGTGGCGTTCCTTTCTTTTCTTAAAAATTATCATGTGACTTATTAATACACGGTACTGGTGGAGATACTAGCAATATTATCATATTTTTATTTTTTCTTTATGTTTATGAAAACCACAAAGTTTCATTAAAATATGTAAAGACGTTTTGAAAAAAAAATGAATTTTGTTTTTTTTATAAAACTTCAACACCCTGTATTTCCTGAAAGACGCATTTCCGGGATATAGTTTATAGAGCAAACTGGGATTATTTTTGGACGTAGAATACGTGGTTAAAATTGGTGTATTAAAACCTGAATCACCCTGTATAAAGGCAGTCTTTTTTATTTATTTATTATTTTTAATCCACGATTTAAAGAATTTGAGTTCTCACTTTAGAGTTTTGATTTTTTTTCTCTAGCTGTATAACAAACAATTTAGAAGATTTACTAATTGAAATTACATAAATTAGTTTAATTCCCGAAATTAAATGATTAGTATAGAGCTGCTTTTAATGTCGAATAATTTAATTGTTGAGGATGAGTCTAATTTTAAAACCGGATGATGTTTTCCGTTAAAAGAGACATTACAGAGAAAGTTCCAAAATTAACTGTCTAGCCACTGTCAAACTGAATAGCTTATTTCAAAACTCAATCAAAAAAGTATAATTATTTTAATATTTTTTTTTAGAAACCGCAAACAATATCAATTAATAAAGTACATTTTGTTAAGACATTCAAATGCTTCTACTTTGTATTTTTATTTTAAAACATTTTTTGACTTAAATTTTTCTTTTCATATTAATATTAATAATAGATGATTAAAAGTGGTGATTTTGGCTCTTCTAACTACTAACTCAATTTTAGTATACCGAGTGTTTTTCACTTCAACTTGTACCTCTTCTTGAAGCCAGAATTGTTTTAATAACACACCCTGTATGGAAATACCGTTAAAAATAGGTTTTTTGTGTGTTTAAGTAAACGATCAATTAGATAAAAATATTCGACAAGCGGTGACCTCCGCAAGCAATTTGGGATGGATGAGTTTATAATGTACCTCCCACGCACGTTAATGAATACTTTTAGGTACTAATTAGTACTCTAATTACATTATAATATTTCATTTAGTTGCAAACCAATTAGGTTCGCTATTTATCAAATAAAAGAAGAAGTTTCTAAAATTTGGATTGGTTTGTTTTGGTGTTCTAAATTTATCAATAAAAGGAAAACTCATTACACTGTAAAAATAAATAACAAAGAAAAGTAGTTAGAATTAACTAAATCACCTCATGCAGAATCAAAAAAACTGGGTTTTAGGTTACGATACAATAAATATGTTTATTAATAGATGGTGAACGAGCGTCCGCTAAATCCTACACATCCTACTATGAGAACTATAAATAAATGATCAACACTTGCGATGTGAAAACTTTCATACTCACCCATTATCTTAAGAGGAAAAATTCCAAACATAACCGCAACTCACTGAATCACTAGACACATTCGCAGACGACATATTCGAAATAGTACCGGGGTGCGAAACGAACAATTTACCACAAAATTTCGGTTATATGAGATTCACTAGAGCCGGAGTTTGAGTGACTATGGCTGGTAGTGAAACGACGTTGTGCGTCCCGACGCTAATTTTAACTTAGACTGGAGATAAGTGGGTTTAGTCCAATATGCTCGGAACATTCATAATATTAATTGTTGTATTGATTAATTGACGTTAAAGACATTTGACTTTGTTCTTACTATCTGCGGAAATGATGCTCGTTCGCTTAGATTTTGTCTAATTATAACTCATCATCGATTGTGACCAACTGGGTGACTGCATGGTAACTCAGAGCAATAACACATCCTAAAAATGTTTAGTTTTCACTTGGTGTGGCAACAAGTGAAACACAGATTTTTTTTTCAATATTTTGTTTGGTTCATTTGGGTCATCTTTAAGAGTCCCAAAGGCTCAAGAAAACAAAGATACAAGGTGAATATATATAAATCATTAAAATCACACAAATTTAATGAAACACCCTGAAGGAAGAACAAAATATGACAAACTTTCTTTTGCAGAACTATAAAACTAACCCATGTTCACCACTATACAGTATGTCCCAAATTCGACTGGAAGCAGGATCATGGAGTAAGAGTGGTCGATTAAATAAAGGCAAAGTTATACATTATCGGTTTTAGACATCAAACTTCAATATACTATTTGAAAGTTCTGTCTTAAAATGGTACATTTCAGGTCACACAAAAGTGTCATTACAAGTATCGTTTAGTTTAAATAATTAAAAGTTAGTGAACATTGATCACTAATTAGCTTATTGGCATTTGTATTGTTACTATTCTGAAAAATTTTCACGCATACCTTATGTCAACTCTAGGCTTTTAACTTAAATAATAATATTATCTTTGTACTAGAACTACATGGAAAACAAAAAAATCTTATTTCTAAATTATAACAGTATATTTTACTATAATTATTAATTTTATTGGCTACGATCATAAAGTTTAACTTTTGAATCATTGAAATTTTATTTCCCAATAAAAATTTCTTGTTTAGACAATTTTGAATTAAAGAAACGGGATCCTCCCAACAGAAATTAATAATTCTGAGATATTCTCCTAACTAAAGAACTTAAGGACTGTATTACAAGCAAGTTGGTGGAATAGACTATACTAATGACACTAACATTATTTGAGCGAAAACAAAATGTAAATAAAACACATGTTACACTTTTAAGGAATACACTATACCTAGAATTTTTGTTTGCTGTGTTTTGGAAAAGTTTTCTCTAAATATCTCCCTTACAAAAACTTTTTGGGCATCTTCAGCTTCAGCTTCATCTAGCAACCTTGTAGAAAAAAAATTTTGCATATTTTTTTAAATAATGCCATATTAGGGTTCATAACGAGTGATTAACCAATGAATTTTTATTAGTGAGATAACAACACTTCCTAGTGCATGCAGAAGTCACATTTGCCTTTCTCTTACATACTTTTTTTAGAATTTTTGAGGTTGTTTTTGGATAATAAGTTTTAGGTGGGCAACCCTGTACAGACTTATCAGCAAGCATGAAAACACTCAAGGTTTCAAGAAAACCTATAAGAATCGACACACATCCGGCAGCTATGCACGTGTAGTACCTACTTGGAAACAGTATTTAAAAGCCAGACATTGTTTCTGATATCATTTTGATGGATTTTCTGTTTGGCTTTATAAATATATCATCAAATGATAAAACTGCTGTAAAAGTAAAATTTGTGTGAAATAGCAATAAATAAAAACCAAACTTAATAAAATATTTTTCAAGAATGAACACATTGGAGCAATTTGTCGTAAACCGAATGACGGAAGGGGGTTAGGATTAGCAGGACGAGCAAAATAAATCACACCCCAGGAGGGCCATCATTGCTGTCGTCCGATGCACCTACTAAAAGATTAAGGGCCTAATCCAGGCAGATGTATAAAACTGGACGTCAACAACGCAACTAAACAGAACCGGTCCTGCAACGACAGCCAAACGATCAGAAGACATGAGCAGGATCAGTGTAGTCAATTGTTGCATTTTTGCTATTGCTTTATTCTTACTTTATGGTTAATTATTAATAATTGCGTCAGTTTTGTAAGTATTAACTTTATTGTTGACAGGTACAGACAGGGCTGAAGGTTTTGAACCCTCCAATGACCATCCACCCCAAGAGGCCGCGCCTATGTGGTTCGGACCTAGGATGGGCAGGAAAAAGAGAAACCCAGGAGATCAAATCGGTAAATTTGGAAATGGGAATAAAGACTCCCAGACCACTTTAGGACTGTTGGATGTACTGAAGGAGTCTCCTTTGGTTGTAGTAGCTGTCAATGAAGGTATTTTTGTTTGTTGTTTGTTAAGTGCTTATTGAGTCTGAAAGATGATAAAACAAGTTTTATGTTCAATGTTAGAAGATGGTTAAAAAAATGTGATTGCATTATGTACTAAATTTACAGAATTTTCTGTAAAGTTTTGGAATGCAACACCCTGTAGATTATTACGTTATTCGAATCAACTTGTCAGGGTCTATTTTAGAGTCTACTATGATGTGCTGACAAAAAGCTCACAGTTCCAGAGATATACAGAGTGAAAGTTTCCACAGGAAAGATCAGGAAGAGAGACTTCACTTCAACAATTTTGCCTTCAAAGAAAAAACTTTACTTTTCTTTTTTTATTTTTTTTTCTAAATTTTGCTTGCAAAATTGTTTTGATTGCAGTTGTCTTAGAAAAGACAAACTGTGTTAACAAATACAGTAAAGAACATGTTCAGGTAGGGTTTATGCCAACAGGATAGCCATTACAACCAAAATACCTTTGTTATTCACATTATTGTGGAAAACTTTCGGTAATGGGTCTTAATTCCATATCAATTTTCATTTCAAAAAAATGCAGCTTGTTTCTTTTTAAACATAACTGTTTCCAGAAACTTGGGACTCCTTGTATAAGTATTTGGTTTTACAGCAAACAGACAGCACACGTTCATCCCTAGATTGGGTAGGGAATCGGTTGAGCCGAGTTGGGGTGAAGATGTAAATCTAGTGGAAGGAGATTCAATTTCGTCAAGACCGTCAAGACCTTCCAATGTTGTCAATCCTTTCTCACCCCGATTAGGGCGCAACAATTACAACCCTTTCTCGCCGAGATTAGGGAGAGACAGCGACATGCCCTTAAAGTAGCTTAGTCACATTAAAACAATTAAAAGTTATTTCCGATTACTATATAATGTATTTGTACAATAAAAGTCCTGAATGATATTTAAAAAGTGGTTTCATGTTGATTATGATTGAAGTATTTTTAATGAAAAATTTACCTACTCATAACGTAGTTATAGTTGTATGGTACTATACATAGTAGAGTCAGTTTTGCTAGTCACTTTTGGTAGTAAGTGCTAACTACGTCAGTTTCAGCAAAACATTACTACGTCAAACATGTGATTTAAAATAGTTGTATTATTATAGTTATCAGCCAAACGATGCAAACTTTGACACTTATTCATATCATTGAAAGGAACTGACGTGGTTTGATGAACAATGTAAAATCAAGTAGCAAGACAGAAATTGAAGAACAAAGTCACTTATGTACAGATAACGTTATTAACGTTAATTTCAAATTATGTGTACTTTTTACTATATTTAACTGGTTGCTTCTTATGTGTCAACTGTTTTTAAGTTTTGACTCTGAAGAATCTTTGATTTTTTGATTTGAAATTATATTAAGTTGTTTTTAAACTGTAAAAATGAAAGCAAATCAGTCAGACACCAAATATTGCAATTTCTGTTGTCAAATTCACCAAATAGTTGGAAATATTATAAATTCAATTTAAACATTAAAAAAATCGATTATTATGTGATCTCGAAAGTTCTTTTAAAATAATTAATCACGTGACCTGGTAAACTGTTTGTAAGTCTAGTTGATGACAAAAGGTACTGCAATTTATGCAATTATAAAGGAACCATAAAAGAACCCTAATTGAACTTTGATTAGGAAATTGGGCCCTTAAGTATTCCCTCCAATTTCAAGGGTCAATTTATGTACTACTTTTTAACAACATTTATCCAAGAAGACAGCCCCAGCCTCATCCATTGGCCGGAGTATTGCCAGAAGACAATCTGATTTTATGACCAGATACTCTCACTAACGCCAACTGAAAAATCAGTCAATAACACTCTATTTGGAGAAAATATTCCAGTATTTTTGAGAAGAATTTGTGTGTGAAATGGTTAGAGGGCAATGCAAATTTAGAAAAGCATTAGAAAATTCTGGCTCAAAATTCAATTTCAACGTACAACTCTACTTGATAATGCTACAAGTTGAACAGTTTTAAATTGTCATTTTACTGAAAAATTCACTAATACGTCACAACTAAACACAATCTAAAAATCAATCAAATGATAATCCTTGTTAACAATTTCAATCAAAAAGTCGTACACATTCTTTAAATACGTAACAATATGTTACCAAAGCTGACCTCATATTTATCACTAAACAATAGCAAATTTTCCATCCCGGATTTAACAGGAATTAAAGTTGATTTACAAAGTAAATAAATTTGAAAGCTATATCTCTACTATCTCAATAAGTCAGAATAAGATAAACGGTAAAAATAATACTTTTATAAAATTAAACTCCTACGATAATTAAACGATACGGTCCATTTGTTCAATTTTTGTGCTTAATTTGAAAAAAAGCATTATTGCAAGGTAAAAAGAAACGCAACAAGAGCAAACTGAACAACAAGTTAATAGAGGAAGATGACGAATCAAGTAGCAGATAATCTTAATCTTATCTCGTTCTAGATCAGTTTACAATGATCATTATATTTTTACAGTGTAAAGCTGTTGTCGTGGAGTAAACACCCCACTCTACAAGTGCATTATGAATTTAAAGTGGACTAAAGACGTGTAAAGTTTGTGAAAATGAGTTGTTTTCGGCGTAAGGCAAATCGCCGCTATACTGTAATACAAATTGATCCTCAAGTCACAAAAAAACCATCCCCACCACCAGAACGTAAACCATCAAAGCCAACAGGTAAGACTTCAAGTGTACATGATGTGATATTAATAACAATTTATTATTAGAACCTAGAATAAATGGAGATGTCGGTGATGACAATAACAGATATAACGACACTGTTGAAGAAGTTGCACCAACTCCACCACCAGAAGAACCAATTGAAACAGAAATAACAACACCACCAGAACCTGAACCAATTCTAACAGAACCATCAAAATCAACAGGTAAGACTAATTTCAAGTGTACGTGATATGGTATTAATAACAAGTTATTATTAGAACCTAGAATAAATGGAGATGTCGGTGATGACAACACTGCCTCTAAAACCTACCAATCAGAAGTTGCACCAAATCATGACCAAGTAGAGTCTCAACCACCACCACCTCCCGAAGAAAAAAAGCGATTCCAGAGAACGCCGGGAAAGCACAAAGCTCCACCTCTCCCAAATCCAAAAATCGAGATTGAACAACCTGTTCCAGAACCGCAACAGTTAAATGAACCCACCACACAACCAGCGGAAACACCCGAAAACTTACTTACCATACCTCAGAATCACAATGGATTATCGAGAAGTTCTTCAGAGAGTTCCCTGGTCAATATGATTGGTAATTTTTGATTGTATAAGTAAAATAACGATCTGAACATTTGATCTCTAGGTCGGAAAGACAGTGTAGGACACTTAATAGATGGATCACGACGATCGTCATCAGAAGAATCACTGGAGAATACGAACGAGAGAAGAGAGGGAGTACCGATGAGTATGACCGTAACGGAAAAAATTACCCATGATGAGAAACTTCCCGAATTTCCAAAAACTCCTGAGTAAGTGATTAGTTTTCTGAGTATTCAACAATGTTGGAAAAACAGACATCATTGCGCAAACTACTACAATAATTCTTTTAAGTTGGGTTTTCCGGGTTTCATCGTCTGTACTATTAATAGCATGGCATTCGTTGCAGCATAACTTTTTCTTAACAACCTATAAAGTTCTTTGATTATTTTCATGATCCTCGCCACCTTTGCTTGATTAGAATTGATCAAGTACCTACAGTAAAAGTCGACATATTGATTTTTCTAGTCGTGACGTTTGCATTCAAAGAAACAACTGATGATAAACTTGTCAAGATAATGAAAATGATTGTTGTAAAGGAATCTAATCAAAAACTGAAGATTACAACTCAATTTTTTTGTCTAGTGTACACAAATTTTGGCGTCCTTACCACTTTACAACTGAATAAAAACAGAGTTGATTTGAAAAGTTCAAAAAACAATTCTAGTGCAAAATACAAAAACTTTTCGTCATGTTATTAATTAATAACTTTCAAGTAATTAACATTATACAACCTTGAATGCTAGTTTAATCAATTTAGTTTGATTTATATTCCACAGAGAAGAAGAACAAATCAAAAAAGCTATAGAAAAGAACGAATTTCTCACCAAAATTTTATCCGCCGAACGTCTTAAAGAAATCATTCGAGCAATGCAGCTGAGAAGAGTGTCCTCAAAGAAAACTTTAATTAAACAAGGTAATTTCAATGTATGCTAGTTTAGGTTCATTTAATGAATTTAAAATTTTACAGGCGACAAAGGATCGGAAATGTTTGTGTCCAAAGAGGGTAAATACCGGATATTAATTAAAGGAAAAGTGGTTGGCGAATTTAGCGATAGTAGAGTTTTTGGTGAATTGGCCATGCTGTATAACGCAAAGAGATTGGCAACGATTCAGGCTGTCACACAGGGCCAAGTCTGGGTGTTGGACCGGCACGCCTATCAGAAAATCGTCATCAGTTCGAACCTGAAGGAGCAAGATGAAAAATTAAGATTTTTGCAAAAGGTTGAGTATTTGAACGTCGTGGATCCAGAAGTTCTCAGACAAGTCTCTAATTTGCTAAACACTGAATTCTTCCATTCTGGTGAAGTAATTATTAGACAGGGTGATAAAGGGGATAAGTTTTACATAATCAGAGCAGGTATATTAAAAAAATATATTTTTCTTCACAATTTAAAAATGTATCACTACAGGCACGGTAACCGTATCCAAGACCGACCAGGGGGTTATAGGCAAACTAAAACGAGAACAATGCTTTGGAGAAAAAGCGTTACAGAAAGAAGATACCAGGTTAGCATCCAAAAAAACACACAAGACTATTGGGAAGGAAGTGTACTTTCTTTTTTACACTTTTAGACAAGCGACTGTGACGGCAGATCCTCCAGGAGTAGAGTGTTTGACGTTAACTCGACGAAACTTTATAGACCACTTCGGTGATATCGAAATTCCTATGCTCCAAGTGAAAAAAGTCAGTCTTAAAGAGGTGCAAGTGTCGTCCGAATATAAAAGCCTAGAGTTAGGCGATTTGAAGATCATCAGAACGTTGGGTGTTGGAGGGTAACAGGTTATTCAGTTTAATACCAACAACACCTAAACTGAAATTTTTGTTTAAAGATTTGGAAGAGTGGAATTAGTGCAACATAGAAAACAAAAAAACAAACTGTTCGCCCTTAAGTACCTGAAAAAATTTGAGATAGTGTATCAGAATCAGCAGCAACACGTTTACAATGAGAAGACAATACAAATGAACTGCGACTCTTCGTTTATAGTACAGTTGTACAGAACTTACAAGGACAACAAGTAAGTGTGTTATATGATTTAAATTCAGTTTTTAATAACTGCTATCAATCAGATACGTATATTTCTTAATGGAAACCTGCTTGGGTGGCGACCTGTTCAGTCTCCTTCACAATCAGAAGAATAAACGCTTTGAAGAAGAGGATGCTAAATTTTTGTCTGCCTGCGTTATCGAAGCGTTTGAATACTTACACAGGTACAACTTAATGGTTTTGTAAATGTGACTTTAAAGACGTAATTTCTAACAGTAAAGGAATTGTTTATCGAGATTTAAAGCCTGAAAATCTGCTAGTTGCCGCAAACGGTTATTTGAAGTTGACTGATTTTGGTTTTGCCAAGAAAATGCCTTCTAGGGGCAAAACTTTCACTTTTGCCGGCACCCCCGAATATATAGCCCCTGAAATAGTACTAAATCGAGGTCATGATAGAGCGGTAGACTATTGGGCCTTTGGAGCATTCGTCTATGAATTATTGACAGGTTAGTGAGTTCATACAGTTTCCAGTATAAGAGTTGGTCAGATAAAATTATTGGAATTTCTAGGAAGAACGCCATTTAAAACTGGCGATGCCACTCATATGAGAACATACACGAAAATATTGAATGGAATTGACAATGTTAAATTTCCCAGTTACTTTAGTCTGAAAGCAAAGAATTTGGTAGAAAAGCTTTGTAGGCCCGTACCATCGGAACGGCTCGGTATGCAAAGAGGGGCTACGAAAGACATCAAAGCTCATAAATGGTATCAAGGTAAGTTTGTTTTTCCGGTTTATTAATTTTTTTTTTTCGAAATTAACCATCAAACTGATTTTTGGTACGTTTTTGACTAGTACAACATATAAATAGTTCGAAGAGTAATTCCTTGTCCAAAACTAGGAAAATTGTTTATTGGTATATTAATTTCTATTTAAACTTAATCTAAGATGTAAAAAAGGGTTGTAGAAAAGTTTGGTTTAAAAGAAGAGCGCTGTTATTTTTATTACAAAAAATAATTAAAATCAGCTAGCTCCAGTATATCTACATATACTGGATAATAGATAAAAAATACACGCCTACGTCACTGTTCGTCGATTTCAGGTTTTGATTGGCAAAAATTCCAACAGCAAGGCATGACATCGCATTTCAAACCAAACGTTAAGGACTACGACAAAAACTTTGACGTTTTCAAGCAAGACAAGGATTATCCACCTGATGAAACATCAGGTTGGGACATAGACTTTTAAATACTTTATAATACAAGCATCATAACTGTGTATACTTTGTTGTATATTTATTTAATCAACACTATTAGGACTAAGTAAAACCAATAATAAATCACGTTTGAAACTCAATATAATATATCGCAATAAATGAACTAAAATACATAGAGTGAAAACAATACTTATATACAAGTTAAGTCTTAAGAGCTAAAACTTATTACTAACTACTGTGAGGCACATTTCCCAAATTGCCACTTAAAAGCTGCTGAGCCGATTTTGCAGCAATAGTCGGATCGTAAATGAGCTGGGTGGGTTGGCCAGTAGGAGGAGCAAAACTGGCTTGGGAATAACTCAAATTTACTGTATCACCTATGTGGGGATTTCCAAATGGGGTTGCAGCCACTTGGGGCTGAGTGTAACTCATGGAAAAACTAGCAGGATTGTACATGGGAACTTGGGGAACTGTTGGTGGTGGTGCAGTTGCTGGGGTAAATTGTGGTAGAGATGGTGGAGAAAATGTTGTCACTACAGGTGGTTGAACAGGTAAAGCTTGAGGAAGTGAAGGATTTTGAAAAGTTGGTAAAGTAGGGACAAAGGAAAACTGGGGTGAAGAAACTGGTGGTGCACTAGTTTGGGGTGGGATGTTGGCTGTAAACTGGGGTAAAGATACAGGAGGGGTTGAACTTGTAACTGGGTTAACTGGTGTTGAGGTAAACTGAGGTAAAGAAACTGGAGGTGGAACATTTGAGTCTAATTTTATATTTGCGGTCCCCTGTATTACACTTGAAATGTCTTGGGGTGGGCTAACAGTTGATGTGACAACAGGAATAGTGGTTGGCATTGATAAACTAGTAGTTGTATTAATCTGAGAAGCTTCTGATGTGGTTGTACGAACAGGTATTCTGTGCAAATAACCATAACCAATTCCACATCCTATAAAAACAAAAAATAGTCCCTCTTTATCAAAATACAATTGTAAAATAAGCTTTCTTCAAGCAATTACAAAAATTTGGACTTACCAACTAAACCATTACCACCCCATTTAGAATTAGGAGTAATAACAACCTCTCTACATGAATCCTCATCACAATTGTACACATATAATTTCAGTGCACTCCCATCATGGTTTTCAATAAGATTGTACAGATCTTCACTTTCATGCAGGATTGAATCTGTTCCAATTATATAATCTGAGAATGGTTTCAGCCCTGCAATTTCAGCAGGGGAATTGGGGTGCACCTCCAATATGTGCCACACATTGTCTTTTGCAACTTCAAAAGAACAAAATCTGATGCTGATGCCCAACAGACCTTGTCCACCCCAAGAATCACTTGGTTCTATGGTTATACTCCTTACACTTTGACTTTTACAGCTGTAGAGTGTGATTGGCAAGGGTTTGCCTGTAAATTTTCAAATTGAATTACTTTGAAAATTATTTACTGACTGATAGGTACACACCTATTCCAGTTTTTAAAATATTCTTCAAAGTATCATCATCCTTGTCAAGGCGGACGCCATTTATAGCAATTATAAAGTCAAAAAATGGTTGCAGACCAGCTTTGGACCCCGGTGAGTTCTCTTGTACCTAAAAATGTAAAAAATTGGGTTTTATTATTGAATCAATTGATAGGTGGCCATTGCTGAGATTCGCTAAAATTAAAGAATTATTGCATGAAAAAATGGCTACTTACCCTGAGAACATGGTATCCATCGGAACCCCCGCCAGGAATTTCTACACTTCCAGAATTTCCCATTTTCCGATTATTTATCGATAAAAATACGTGGCATTTTCTTTGGTTCAAAAAGTTGTCATAAAGATGAGCACAATCATAACCCCAAATAACAACTCATCTGACGTACGGAGTACGGAAACGTAAATGTCGTAAATCCAGTGCATGACAGTTGTCATTTGGTAATATTTCGTGCAAATTCGTTTATTACTTTACAGTGCACCACGTGACCTTTTTATAGGAAAGTTGAATTATAACCACATGACAATTGATTTTCAAATGTAATCTGTCATCTGTTATTTAAATTTCTGGTACATCCGTCGGCTTCTCGCTTCTCCCAACAACCGGTGCTGCCGCCCGCCATTTCTGTTTCTTTTCAATCTTTTCCCTATCAAAGCCAAGAATTTATAGGTTAATTTAGTTTTTTCAGTCTTTATTCCAGTTAAAAGTGTTATTGTGACTGCTAGAAGCTAAAAAACGCAGTCAAAATGGTAAGTTTAATTACTGCCTTTATGTAACCGAAAAAAACTTACTACATTGTTTTTTAGACGATCGGCAAAAATAATAAAATGATCCAACACATAAATTATCGTGTTCGGGTTACATTGCAAGACTCCAGGACTTTTATTGGTACATTCAAAGCCTTCGACAAGCACATGAACATGATCCTAGGCGACTGTGAAGAGTTCCGTCGAATAAAACCCAAAAACTCCAAAGTAGAAAGGGAGGAAAAAAGAGTACTTGGCTTTGTTCTCTTAAGGGGCGAAAGCATTGTCTCATTGACAGTTGAGGGGCCTCCACCACCTGAAGAAGGTTTACCCAGAGTTCCTATTCCTGGTGCTGCTTCTGGGCCTGGTAATTTACTCTAAATTTTATGTGTAAAGCTTATGAAACATTATGATTTGAATAATTCTTTAGGAATTGGCAGAGCTGCTGGAAGAGGCATGCCTGCAGGTATGGGAGGTGTTCCTGTTGGTCTGCAAGGGCCTGTAAGAGGTGTAGGTGGACCATCACAACAAGTAATGACCCCAGGTGGTAGAGGTATGTGTTTTTAATGTAACATACATGTTTTATCTCTTCAAGTGTTATGTTTTGCTCAATTAGGAGCTCCACCAGTGGGACCACCAAGAATGGGAGGTCCACCACCTGGTATGATTGGTGCTCCTCCACCAGGAATGATGGGTATGCCCCCTAATGCAATGGGAATGGGTAGAGGAGCCCCACCGCCGCCAATGGGAATCCGTGGGCCGCCGCCAGGTATGATGAGAGGGGGACCACCTGGGCCACCCAGACAGTTTTAATTTCCAGGTATAAACTAAGAATTTGGAAATTTGTTTTAAGATTTAAGGTAAATAAGAAACTTCAGATTAAAATGAATTTAAGAGTTTTTTTTTGTAGAAGTTGTGTGCTAAAAAAAAATAAGATTTAATAAAAATTTGTATTAAAAAAAAATATCACAATCTGATTAAGACACTAAAAGTCTTTATCCCAAGGAGAAAAGTCATCCACAACCTCTTCATGTTCCTCATTAAAACTCTCAAAATAGCGCGTGTCTGTTTTTCCATTTAATGAAATTCTTATTGGTGGGTCCAGCTCCTGTTTTCTCAACTTTTCCCAATCTAATTTCGAAAACCAGGGATGCGTCCGAATATCTTCAGCCCCATTTTTCTGACATCCAATTCGATCCACTGACGAGGGTCTACACAGTTTCTTAATTAAGTTCCTAGCTCTGGGCGACACAATAAAGGGAAACGTGACAAAATCGATCCCTTTCAAGATCGCCTGGTACGTTTTCAAATCATTGTGTTGGTCGTTTCTAAAGGGCGAACTTCCCACTAATAGTTCAAATATGAAAATTCCCAACGCCCAGTAATCCACTCCTTTATCGTGTGGAGTTTTTCGGATAAATTCGGGAGCGATATATTCTGCGGTGCCTACGAAACTGTATGATGACTCGTTGGGACGAATTCGTTTAGCGAATCCAAAATCAGTCAATTTCAGGTATCCGGAAGAGGCTACCATTACGTTTTCCGGCTTCAGATCTCTGTAAACTATGTCTTTTGAGTGTAGGTAGCTTAGAGCTTCTAAGATGCATCCTAAAATGATTAAAATTTAATTAGGGCTGTAAAAACAGGGTAAACACCGAACGCAAGCGTAACCATGTCACTGATAATTGTTAAATGAAAAAAGATGTACGCCATTGCTTCTTCATGGAAAATCAGTAATTCTTACAGCTTTTGTAGTCTTGCATAGCAGTCACTCATTATAAATAAATTAAATATCGAATGATGAATCCAAAGTAACTTGTATGTTCTGAAAAAGCAGTAGCGCGTCTGTTTCTGTGGCAATTAATTTTTAAATATTTAATTTGAAAATCTATCAAACATTTTTATGTTTACCTGCATAAAATTTTGCTTCGTCAGTACCAAAACATTTCCGCCTTTGCCGCCTGAGAAGGTTCCATAAATCTCCACCCAAGCAAGGCTCTAGCAGAAAATAAATATATTTCGAATCTCTGAACGTTTTGTATAGTTGAACTATAAAATTACTACTGCACGCCATTTGGAGCTTCTTTTCGTTGTAAACCTGATTTGTTTTAAACTTTATTTGATTGTGCAAAAAATTATATAAACATCAAACCTGTTCAATTTGTGCAGCTCCGCTGATTTCATATTTTTTCATTAATTTCAGCGCAAAAATATCGTCTTTATTCTTCGTGTCTTGGACAAGCTCAACTCTACCAAACCCTCCAACACCTAATGTTCGAATTTTTTTAAGATACTTTAGCTCAACGTTTTCATAACTTTTGACATCCATTGCTTCTTCTAAAAGAAAATCATTCACACACTGAAATACACACTGACTGCTATTACCATCAAAACCTAGTAAAAACTCTTCTAAATCTCCAAAATGTTCCAAAAACTCTCTTCTGGATAGTAACATACATTCCACTCCTGGTGGGTCAGCTAGAATGGTAAACTGACTAGTAGTTTCCTTAGAAAACACATTTTCACCAAAAAAACAGCCTCTGGTTAGCTTATCCAGCCCCCTGTTCCTCTCCCTGCTCAAAATGGTAGCGCTCCCTGATGTTACCATAAGAAAATTCTCCACAGCTTGTCCTTCCTTGATTATTAACGAACGCCCCGCATAAGTCTTTTCTCGAAACAAATCGCACAAGCTGGATAATCGACGTTCTGAAGCTTTTTTTAAACTGGGCACATCTTTCAAGTGATCCACCAAATCTGATCGTTTTTGTGTTTGTAGAGTGGCCACTAAATTTTTATAAGAAGCACAATCTAAAGTCCATACTGAAGCTTTACTGACCGCCCGTACGGTTTGGGCAGCTTTAGCGTCGTGAAGAATGGCCACTTCACCAAAAACCCGAACACCTTCTATTAGTTCCTCTCGTTTGTTGTTTTCTATAATTTCAAATGTGCCATTTTTTGAAACGAACACATTCGAATTTATTTTTCCCTGTTCTAGTAGAGTTTCACCAGGTTCAAGGTCTCTGAGATACATAAGGTCAATTAAGTCTTCCAGGGATGCACCTTCCAAGACATTTCGAAGGAATTCATTACTTGCTAGAGTTTGATAAATTGCAGCCTCATCTCTGTAAATATTGCTCAAGTTTAATTAATTCAAAAGGTTGGTTTGATTAAAACTTACTCTTTGGTTTTGGCAATCACATGATGGCTACTGCCGTTTTGATGAGCGTCTAACAAAGGGCATAACACTCCAGAACGTCTTCGTGGCTTTCCTTTACCCTTTAGGTCGGTTTTGTTTTTGTAGAAGTCTTTTAACGTCATTTTTAATATCTGTAAATTATTCATCTTTAAAATAGTGTGTTAATGTTTGTAACTTTCTAGGGGTAATAATTAAACTAGTGAAAATAAGAATATACAAAGCAAAACAATTACTGGACAACAAGGTAGTTACGACAAAAAGATAATTTATATAGGAAGATAAGGAGATAATAAGGTAAAACAAATTTGTATTAAAAACTCACCTTTGGTAAATATAAATGCGAAAAATTCAAATCATCCCTTTGACCTACTATGAGACTTTACAATGTCGCGTGACTTGAATAAATTATACAGCTACCCCACTTACAGAGAAATCATAAAACAGCATTACAGGGAACTCATCAATAATTAATTAGGATACATTTCCATTTGTGCATCCAGTGGCGTATTCCAAATGACAACATATTTCCATTAACTGGAAAAGACACAAACAATCTAGAAAATATGTACTAACAGGAAACGGTAGTAAGTACTCATATCACAAGCATTAAAAATATACGAAATACTACTTATGTACTTGGACACTTAAAACTTATATTATCTTAAATATTATATTATCACTATAATGTGTAGTTGATTCCTTATCTACCTTTTTTGAATTAGGTACATATACATTTCACAAATTGCACATTCACTTTATATCACTTTTACTGGATTATATAATTCACACTAATCTTGGATACTGTTTTCTCTTGTATTTTTTGTGACTGTACACAGTGGAAAATTTACACCAAAAATATCAGAAAATCCAGATATATCTACTATAAAGTTTTTATCGCAATCATAAATAAAAGGTGTTATCGATAACGAGTACTAATTGTTATTGACTCAAGAGAAAATGATACATTTAGTCTGAAATAATGGTGCCGACACAAAACGCAAGCGAAACGCTCTGTAAACACATTAGCGTTCAACGAAATCGGAGCAACACGTGAACACCTACTAACAAAGAATAACTTCTAAATCAGTGGGGTGGTCATGGAATAAATGGTACAAATCACCCAGCAAAATATCCAGTAGTAAAGCCTAGATTTCAGAATTAATGAATAGTTGATTGCCAGTCGATGGCCCGCCACTGTCCCACACTTAGGTCATGAGGCACTTGATCCTCAATATTTAATTGTTCCTAAATTATTTACAAAACAATGAAGTCACGCAAATAAACACTTTCTTTTGATTGGCACATTTTTTCAAGTATAGCCACTTTATTTACTAGGTAATTTTTGCTAAGAAGCCAGAAAAGGAGATCATAAATATAATTAAAAAATAAATTTAACATCATAGTGGTTTGTTCCTTGTTTTAAAGATTATAAGACATAAAATATGTTTTTCTAATTTTGGCATATAAAGTGACACTTTTCAAAACTGATTAGAGTGACAAAACGTTTTACTTTTCGTAACTAGTTACGAAAAGTATCACTTTATGTAACTAGTTATGAAAAGTTCATTTCATCACTCCCTGTTTTTATGCATTTCCGTAGAAACATATGGGCGACATCCATCATAACATGTCGTTGTCACAGTTTATACAAGGTGCTATGAAAGTGAATATTTGTGTTAAATCACTTTAAAAGATGGTTTTCACAGCTTTTTGGTCAAAATTAGAAAAAATTATGTATGCACCACGTTTCGAAAATGTCTTATTGTGTAACTCATTCACATTGTAGGACCTCGCTGCGCTCGCCCTACAAACATTCATTCCTTACACAAAATCGATCTTTTCGTAACTGGTTACATAAATAGCTATTTTATACTCCAGACAGATTTGTACTGGTATATTGAAATTAAAAGCATTCACAGGATTCTAGCTAAAGTAAAACCCAAATTCTTAGACTAAATTTTATTACACTCCAAAAGTAATTCAACTTTATTAAAGATAAAGTTGTTCAGAAACATCCCAAATATTCAAATCCTTTAGGACTGGAATACGTTTGTTAACATTAACACCCTTTCCCAACTCATGATATTCCTTCCAACACTTTGTTTGGTCCACACAAACACATTGTATAGTCTTATTTTCATATGTACTCTCACTTAACAGTTTAGCACCATTATTTTTCTTTACAGACTTGTCAGTAATGGTGCTCAAGTCACTGATATCGGGAGTCATTAGCAGTCCCAAACTAGGGTAAATTATGAAGGCAAATATCATAAGAACTACAAAATCAATTATTACTCATTGTTATCAGTTACACTAACTTGTTAACCAACCAGTTAAAATATAGATAGGGATTGACACTGCCCAGTAACGTTGAGGCAAAAAATTAATACCAATCATTTCAAAGTAGTTTTCTGGAATTATTGCCCAGATTAAATACAGTAGAAAAAACACTTTGAAACATAAGAACATGGCAAATCCATATACTGCCCTAGAAGATGATGGAGCAGGGGTATGTTCACCCATCCTGATTATCTTAATAATGATCATAAGTTTCACTAACAGGGGGGCCCATAACCTGAACAGTCTCTAAAATTAAATCAACTTTTTCAAAAAAATTATTTAGGGCTACCCTGAGCTGCCTAGCTAACCGGGCAGTAAACGTCCTGTAACAATTACTAAATTAATTTTAATCACAAGACAAAATGGTAAAAGTTACACTTTCAATAGTTGATCATGTAATGTGAGGGTTTTAGTTACTCCACTTCTTTTTGGCTCTGCATCCACTCTAAGAACATCATACACTATTTGGGCTATTCTAGGGGTGGCTAGGGGCAAAGTTACATCTCTGTAGATGTGTGGTCAAGAATAATAATTGGATTTTTTTTTAAATATTGCTTTTAACTAAAGGATACACTTTCAAATCATGTTTCTCATCCATGTCACTCTGTTAGGGAGTTTAGAATGACTGTGAATTTCTTTGTTTTACTCGTGTTAACAAACCTTAATTCAAATAACAATTTCTATTATCTCTTTAAACAAATATTAGTTAAAAACTACACCTTAACAGTTTTAAAAATAAGTGCTTTTTATTTGTTAGGTTATGTTACTCACTGTTTAAGTTGTTTGACAGATGTAAAATGTACCATGTGACAAAACTGTTTATATTAAGCGCATTGGCACGTGGTACTAGTCAAATCTGTCTTTTGCCATCAAATGTCAATCTGGCCCTTGTGTTTAGTGTTTACGTTTCTGTGTGTGTCATTTCCGATTTCTATTTTCCAAAACAAGTCCTTTTAATGTTTTCCTTTTTAAGTTTAACCAGTTTATCAAACAGTTATTATACTAATTAGTTATAAATTATTTGAGATAAGATACACCCTCTAGTTAGTGTCAATTGTCAGGGACAACAAAACAACACCCAAATGATTACCAAATATGTTACTAAGCTAAAGTGAAAAACATCAGGAATTAAAATTGAAAAAGATGGGGACCCATGAAGCTAAATACGGTATTTTCGTTCGCAACGACATGGTAGGCGAATCCAGTAAAGGCCAGCCCAGAACAGTATTGCTGGGACACATTTGCATGATTGAAGGTGTCTTGAAAAATGGAGTGTTAATTGTTCGGCTGTTAAAGGATAATGAAACTTGGGAATCACAAACTTTTACTACCAAAGCTGAGGAGAGTGTTTTACAAATACCACCTAAACTGTGGCAGTATATTGCTTCCATTGTTTCCCCTCAGGAGAGAGTAAAGTTTGCTCGCAATAAGAAATTATGTGATAGACTCAGCTTAGTTTGTGTTGACATGGTTGTGGGCTATTCAGATTTGCATGATGTTAAATTAGGCAGGGTGAGATACAAAGGCCACATCAAAGGACAAGGTTGGGGATTTGGATTAGAACTACATGTAAGTTTGTTTCTGAAGTAATTATTATTTAATATAATGTTAACCATATGTAAATTGAATAACAAAACTTTCTTTTTACATCAGTACTACATTTTGTTACAATTGCACATCAACAAATGACTCATTCATCCTTCAGGGTTGATTGAAATTTACAGTTGAATGATTTTAAATTTGAACCTTACTTCCATCAAATTTGCAAGTTGTACCAATATTTACAGGAGAAAAAACCTAACAATAAATGTAATGGTTCTATTGGGGTCATCCAATACTTTCAATGTCTCCCTGGCAAAGGCTTATTCACCACCATTGAAAAAATTGTTCCCACTTTTCCTGACACTTCAGAACCTACAACAGTTTCTGTAACTTCAGAATTGGATCAATTTTTGAAAAAGAATCTGACAAACCTTTGTTCAAGTAGTAATGGTATCAGTGGTATGTGGTTTGTTTTTAATAGCTCTTTGTTGGTTTTAAATAGTGGCATTGTAGATAACCCACCTAGAGAGGAAATTGTTACTAAATATGGTGAGTATCCTAAGAAATTGACCACAGCAAGCAAGAACACTCCTCTCAATCACAACTTGAGAAATTCACTCTCCTTGCAAAATATAATAGACATTGATGAAAGTAGCATTAATACAAATAATGATTTTGATCAAAACACCATAATTCAGCCAGATAGGAGTCAATTAATGAAAGTGGAAAAACTAAAGGTGAGCCAATGTCAATGCATAACTTTGTGTTTTAATTACTATTTTATCTGAATTACAGAATAAGTCAGAAATTGACTTGCATGATCTCATTGGCAACTCAAAGAACTTGAACACTGATTCAACCAATCTGAGGAAAAACTTGGATAAAAATGATAATATCAAAGAAAAATACAGTCCATTACTGAATAGATACAGCACTATGAGGTATCGAAAGTTATTTTAAAATTATTTATTTCACTTACAATATCAATTACATTATAGTTCTAATAGCACATTAAACAGGAGTCCAAGAATTAAAAGTAGTAACCCAATTATGCATTTTATGGATAGTACATCAGCTTCAAGGAATAAGAGCAAGTTTTATGCTGAGGAGTATGTCCAAAATGGGTTTGACAAGCCTCCAATGAAGAAGGTGGAAAATGGTAAAAGTAAGTGTTTTATTTTTGTTATATTGTTTTAGCAGTTGCCAAACTTGTATTAAGAAAAAACTGTCCAATACAATAAAAAAAATAGCTTCTTTAAATTACATTGAAAGTGTGTAATACATTTTTTTTGGATTATTGCGCCTTAAAACATTTATCTATTTTTTAGAGGGTATTCCAGTTAGTATTTTTAGCCATACACAGTCATCTACTTGCCAAAACAACAAACAAAAACACAACAGTAGTTTACAAACCAATATGTATAAAAAATAATGCGTCATTCTAACCTAAAATACTAATATCTGGTACTGTCCCGTCAGTAGCGTAACTGCACATAATTTTATCCAGTTTTCAGAGTATTTTTTTGCTAAAAATATGGCTACTTTTATAATACGCCACTGCCGTATGTTATTAAAATATACACAAGTTCCAAAAATAACCGCAAACTAACACTTTGGCTGAACTGGCCTATTATTGGCCAAATAGCCGCGCCACTTTTTTTTTAGACTGACGCTATATTTAGTACGGCCTAGTCGGGGTTCAGTTGGATGACGGATTTCTTCTCGGTCGCTAATTTTTGATTTAGCAACAAAATTAGTGAATTGATTTCTTAGTG
The DNA here is from genome assembly GCF_016097725.1 of Ips typographus. NCBI lineage: Eukaryota > Metazoa > Arthropoda > Insecta > Coleoptera > Curculionidae > Ips > Ips typographus. The sequence goes on from NC_138429.1 coordinate 7,232,336, forward strand.
ATGGTTATTCCAGTGCTTAAGACCAACTACGACCTAATCTGCTGCGTTATGAACAAACGGTTGAAAAGTGCGTCAAGTGGCTAGTTTAAGTTCATTACTTGCATGTTTGTTGAGTCATGCAATCATCAAGTTGTTTAATTAAAATTCTGCGAGTTAATTAAGATTGTAATGTCCGTGACCAGGCGTAAAAGACATGGATTGTCTTTAAATTTGCGCTCGTTTAAAAATTCCAGTGACATGCGCCCCAAAAATTACCCTTCTGGAGAAGACGTAGTGTATGCTAACACCAGGGCGCGGGATTATTACGACTCTGACTATAATCCATTGCCGTTATCCGTTATTGAACTGAACGAAGCTAATCGGGAAAAAAATAAAAAAGGTTATTTCTTAACGTTAACTGGGTTTTAATATTTAATTTAAAAACAGTTTGTAGGGCTAGTTTAATTCAATAACTAATGGGTTTTTTCCAATATGATAACAAAACTAATTTACAGAACTAGTCGATCAGCATGTACCTTTTAAAGAAAACCATCACCATCATCATCAACCAACCAAACCGACGGCTACGTTCTATATTATTGAGAAATCAAAATATACCGAACCCTTACCAGGCACCACCAACGATTTGGTTTGTGAAAGTTTGGTGGAGGTGGAAACTGACGTCACTGAACAGCCATTATATGGTAAGTGGGTGTTTATTGTAGTGGAACTTTTACTGTTCAGATCGTAAAATTTGATTTGGGTTTCTGATGATTTATAAACCAGCAATGTGATTTGTTTGGTTGAAATGCAACGGTGTATGCCGATACGTTAGTTTTTGTGTTTGACACCGTTTACATAGCTAACTTCATTAAATTGTCGAAGTTACAAAGACGTCCAAAATGTCAATAAAATTTACCATTTAAAAGGAAATAAAAACCAAAGAGATTTTCTGTTTGCAGCATCGAACTCAGCTTGAAAAAATACCCCAGCAAGGACTTTTAAATTTTTAAATTTTTTAATGGTTTTGGGGTTTCCATGTAAATTAGGCCACCCTGTTTAATCAAACCAGCTCAAAGAAGTCAATCAAAAAGGAAAAGGTTACTGTACTTACTCCAAATATACAAGGTTTTTTTTAATACCATATTTGCTATATTTCATCTTTACAGGCTAGAATTTTACAACAAACTGGTAAGAGGTACTAAATAATTGTATAGCCAAAAGCAACCTTCAAACTTGGTAAATCAACCTGTAAAACACGATTTGGACCCATTATTTTAACTTTAACGTTTTTAATTCTGAAAACTTGATAGTGCTTCTTCACTGATGTATACCCTGATTATTATAACTTTAGTTGCACGTCATAACACAGCTGATTCTATTGCCAACCGAACTTACTGGACATTAACATTGCATAGATACGGAAATTTAAATAACGCGCTTTAAAATATGTTGGCAATAGTGCGAAATGTTGTCGTCTGTTTTTTCGATTTCCTTGGTAGAGCTCGAATCAGCTAAGAAAAGGCCACAGGCGTCATCAAACGATGATGTCACGATCTCTGTACGTCTCGCTTTAAATATTGCTGCTCTCGTTACTTTCCAAGTTGTTGCAGCCAGTCAGTGGCGTGCTATTATTTTATCAGTAAAATGAAACATTTTCGTCGTTTTTAATAAAGAAAATAAAAGACAACAAGTTTTTCAAAGGAATGGAAACTCCTTCTGCTTCTTTCTTCATAAATTGTAAGACGTTACTGACGATTTCACGGCCTTGGCTGTATATGATAACACCTTTCTTTCCAACCTTTTTGAAAGACATTTTGACAAAATAACGTTTTTTATTCATAACACTATGTGAACTTCAACTGCGACCATCAACAATACAACCAAAACACCAGACTAAAACGGAACCTAACCTAACCCCCTAAGTCTCCCTGTCCGCCACTACATTTTTTTAAACTTGGCAACACCGTTTAGAGTGCCGGCTAGTAAAAGCATATAAAAAGGTCCAAATGTCCCTGGCCGCTGCCGCATCTGTTTTAATTGTGTCCAAGTAAAAACCGTACTACGTTGCCAAGTGGCTTTTTGACCGCTTAACAATATATTTTCGGGAATATTTTAATAGGACGCCTCTGATTATATCTAATGCGACGGCAACTGTAGAAGGAGAAAGAAATAGTTTTAAAAACTGCGTCATTGATGATGCGGTGGCCTTTTCTCATCTGATTCGAGCTCTACCGAGCTATTCCGATCACCGATTATCTCACCCGATTGTTATACGTCTCAAAGTGTCAAAGTTTGACGTAAATATCAGCGATTTTGAAATTTGTTGTGACTTGATCCTATTTTACGTTACTGTGGTCATTAAACGGTTTACTTGTGGACAAACAACATTACAACAACGTGCCACGTAGCTGTCTGTTATGCCAAAACCGTCAAATACTAACTCCAAACAACTTTATTCTATTAGATTTATGGGCGAAGCTTACGTCTATAGTTTGATCTAAAAATGTGTCTGCAGTACTAAAAGCCTAGTACTTAGCTTATTCAATCAATAAAAAAAATTGAATTGTTAAGCCCCTAACTGAAAATCTACGCAAACAAACATATCTCCATTATTACTCAAAGTTTTTACACAAATGCAGAGTAAAACACATCAAATCTCAAAACCCTCAACTCAGGGTCTCCTAAACAGGCTTAAACTAGCTTCCCTCACTCCCAATACCCCAAAAGTTTTATTAAAACAGTAAAAACCACTCGGACTTATACTTTACTTTCTGTAAATGCAATTCAAAATGTAAACAAACACGGTTCTGACATTAGATGTCACATTTGAAAGTAAAATCATATTCTTCAATTTCGGTTCGTTTTTTATAACATTGACAACGCCGCCCATTTTCACATTGATGACGTGCAACTAAAGTTATAATCAGAGATGTAAAATTTCCGGAAAATTAAATTTATGGAAATTTTTCCAGAAAATGTTCGGTAATTTTCCGGAAAAATTGGAAAATCTGAAAATTCAAAAATAATTAGTTTTTTACATTTTTGTACTATTAACCTGAAGGTATTCAGGCAGTTGAGGTTCATTTTGAAAATAAAAAAATGTTCACTTGAAATTTCTTGACAAAACTTTAGACCTCTAACCTGAAACGTTCTTGAGATATTGAGCAAAAAACGAGAGTTAACTTTGACGCCCTCTAGCGGCTAAACGGGACAATTTAGTCGTGTCCGCTCAACGTCACGTGATAGCCCCGTTCATTAGCTTTCTTTTGTTATACGGTGGTTCTATACAGGATGTTTTAAATAAGCGAGTTATGGACGATTTTCTGGAAAAGTGCACCAAAATTTCGCTCAAATTGGGAATTTCTGCTTTCGGCGAGAGTGGTCAGGTAATTGTACAACAATCCAATATCGATTCAAATAAAGTTTAATGTACTTTTATTTAATCATTTAGATGTCTTAAATTATCTCATTAGAACGCATGATAAGTTTGACAATAACAATGTCAAGATTAACAGTGGTTTTCCCTATCATGGAAAATTTTCATTTAAACATGAAATAATTTTCCGGTAAATTTCCAAAAATGGAAATTTTCCGCCTCGAAAATTACCGCTTTTACATCTCTGGTTATAATAATCAGGGTATAGAACTATTTTATAAACAACTTTTCATTGGTTCTAAAATGACACGTGGAAACAACACTGTTTAATTTTGTAGGCGTCATTCGATGGATGGGTTACGATGCCGAAAATAAGTTCACTTTAGTGGGCATTGAGCTGGAAGACGACCTGCCTCCTGATCTGCCCTTAACCTTAACCGATGGTACTCATAATGGGGAACGGTACTTCACTTGTTTCAACGATCGAGCTTTCTTTGTGCCATTGGAACGGTGCCGCAAAGACCCCCGTTTTCAGGTACCGGGTACTCCAGTGCATCAAATGGCTCCCAGTGAAGTGGTCAGTATTTACACTGAATCTGGAAAAATGTTGATATGACATTGAAATTATAATTCAGAACGAGTGTTCGGTGATACCTGGTGCAGTGGCTCCATTATGTATGCCTACCGAAGAAGACGTTCAAGCAGTTTGTGGCAAATACCGCGGCATTCAGGGACACCATAATTCCTGTTATCTGGACGTGACCTTATTTTCTATGTTCACCTACACCGCTGTTTTCGACACTCTGTTATTCCGGCCGAAGAATCAAAACGATATCGCTGACTACGATGAAGTAAGTTGAACTCCAATTTTTGCTTTTAGTTTCTACGTTTACGACTACAGGTGCAACGGGTGTTGAGAGAAGAAATCGTCAATCCTCTGAGGAAAAACTTGTACGTGAATGCCGATAACGTCATGAAGTTACGTCGACTGCTCGATCGTCTAAGTTCAGTGTCGGGCTTGACCAGCGAGGAAAAAGATCCAGAGGAATTTCTGAACTCATTGCTCGCGCAAATCTTGAAGGCGGAACCCTTTTTGAATCTGAACTCGGGGCAAACGGCATTCCACTATCAGTTGTTCGTGGAAAAAAATGCAGAACTGACGTTACCGACCGTCCAACAGCTGTTTGAGCAAAGTTTTCTGACTAGCGACATCAAGCTAACTGAGGTGCCCTCTTGCCTGATTCTTCAGATGCCACGGTTCGGGAAAAATTACAAGATGTATCCGAGGATATTGCCGTCTCAGTTGTTGGATGTTACAGATGTCATAGAAGGATGTAAGTTATTCTTTTAATTCATTTTCATAAGCAAATATTGCAAGTGAAAAATCTATTAAACCTGTTGGTGTCTGATGTTGTTTAAATTAAATTGTTTTGATGTTTATAATCAATACTATAGCAAAGTTAAACTGGAAGTTTAACTCGTCTTTCTTCGTCACTTCTTTTTTTGCACACCCTGTATGATTTAAACAAAATTTACGTACTGTTCTCGCGGATTGCAGTGTTGCCAACCGTTTCACGTTCTTCGCCGCCACCGGCTATTCAATATTCCGCTACATTTGCCAAAACTCCGCTACAACCAAAAAAAAAGTAGCCTAAGCGCGATTAAATGGTATTTTATTTGAGAATTAGTTTTATTTGTTCAGCTTAACTTCAGGACGTAGTTTAAATAGTAAAATTTTTTGGTAAAACTGCAGATTTACGTTTAACTGTATACATACCACTGCTTTATTTTTACTGTCTGAATATATTTAAATTTCCGCTACTTAAGCTACAATATGTTAATTCCGCCGCTACGCCGCTACATAGATCGAAAATCCGCTACAGTAGCGGAATTCCGCTACGGTTGGCAACACTGGCGGATTGAGTTTACCCGTGCGTCATCCCCCTGTGATTTAGAAGTAGACATGCATTATTGACTTCATCCTTGTCTATTGTTCACTTTCAGAAAGGGTAAATATCTAAGTGAATGTATTCCAAAAAAACCTTTACTGATTAGCGCTTCTATTTCAGTCATTGTCAGTAGGCATTTACGAAAATTATACCTGCTAATTCCACCGTTTACCACAATCGGTGTAACTTTTAAGGATCTGGTTCATTACGGTTGAATGAATTTTAGAACGCGATTGGTAATCCTATGTCTTTGAGATCTGGCATCCAGATGTTCATTGTTGAAATGTTTTATAATATCGGCATACTCTCCCTCCATCTCGCAAACAGAACATATTCCAATATCCATTTTAATTTAACAGGTCACTCTCCTAAGCTTGCTAAACTGTGGAACAAACCGCCAAACCGTCAACCATAAACTAATTTTTGAGGTTATGATTCTAAATTTTAAGGGAAAACCTGTCAAAAGTCACTTTTTTCTTAATTTACCGACGGAACTTCTCGATCCATAAATCATAAACCGGGTACATATATTCGGTATATAGGTAAAATTTCAGAACGGCAATGGTAGTTACCAAAAACAATTTTCGAACGCTCTAGGTTAAACGGGTATCTACCGGTAGAATATTCGTAAATGCCTAGTTTGACCACCATCGAAATTTATTTGATTTGTTTACTATTAATTCTTTTCCGTTTCTTTGTGTTGTTAATCATTTATAAAGTTTTCTATTTACCGCACCACCACAGTTCTTTTAAGAGCTATTGTTTCTACGCTTTTAACATTCTGTAAGTACTTTCATAATATTATTATTAATATTTTTATTTTTTTTATGTCGGCTTTTATGTCTAACCAAAATTGGCACAATTACTAACCTGTTTTGAAAAAAAAGTGGGAGTGTCTATTATGGTTTTTCCTAAATTCGGAATAACTTACTATTACAGTATTTTTTTAGAAAATGCCTGGAAAAATTCTCCACAGATAAGTCCAGCAGTTAATTCTTAACCTTTGTGAATATTTTGAATTCGAAAAAACCAATGGAAGACCTTTAGAACCTTTATCATCTGTTCAGGAAGAAAATAAGAAATTTTAAGACCTTACTATATTCTTACTGATGTATTTTTTTTGATACTAGAAGGTTGTAGCTGCTTTGAAAATTTCCCGCAAAACTGTTTATTCGATTCGGAAAAAACAAGCAAGTAATCTTATGATTTTCTCACCTAGAAAACGTAAATCGAGATGTTATCGACGGGCCAAGACCACTGATTTATCTGAAAGCATTAAAATGGATGTTCGAAATACATTATATGATATGTACAACGATAGTATGTTAATAATAGTAAAATATATCTACTTTTGTAAGAAACATCTATTAACATTTCATTGTTTCCAAAGACTGAGATTTTTGGGTTGCATTATAGATTTTTCATAAAAATTTCTTGAAACATATTAATAATAAAGTCATAGAAAAATAAAATAAGCATCTAAAATGTTTTGCAGCGAGTTTAAAATAAAATAAGTGGATTGCAACCTGAAAATGAGATATGAGATACTACAGCATCACTCAGAATGTCTTATTGAATTTTTAATTTGTTGTATTTATTTTAGAGAAACATGTAACCATCCAGAACCTAAATCAAGAGCTTAAAGTTAAAAATATACTACATATTGATGATACATCTCTGCGAATTTTGGTAAATAAATTAGGTTTCAAATTTAGACGGAATTCTATGATCCAAACGGAGACTTCTCATAAATTAAAAATGTTATTTCGGTCAAGATATTTTTGATTTGCTTTGGTATAAGGTTGTTTTAGTGCAAATTTGCAGCCAAAGATCTCTACTTTCTGACTGACAATACATGCAAAATTTTAAACGTGACGAAGCTTTAGACACGCCTTTTTCTATAATATGAACACAACAGGTTTGTTGACGAAAACTTGATTTGATTCATATGATTATAAATGACGTAGCCTTCGTGACGCACGGGTAAACTCACTCCACGAGAACAGTACTAAAATAAGAGTAACGTTAGGCTTTTAATTAATTATAGCACCACGACAATGTATCGTGTGTGGTAAACTGGCTAACTGGGAATGCAAGGAATGTTTTGCGGAATGCCCGTCTTCGGCCGGATTAGAAAGTACGGCGTACTGTTTGGACTGTTTGAGAACCGCTCACAAGCACGAGAAACGACAGCGGCACAAACCGCGAGAATTGAGCGTAAACGAAGACTTTTTGGCGGTGCAAGAGCACTACAAGCCGTCCAGGTTATTCATGGAGCTGTTTGCTGTGATTTGTATAGAAACTTCCCATTATGTTGCTTTCGTGAAGTGCGGCGTGGGTCATGAGGCGCCCTGGTGTTTTTTTGATTCCATGGCCGACAGGAAAGGTTCTTAATTGAGTTTATAGGTTCCCAAATACAAGCTGAATGCGTGGATAATTTTAGGTGAACGCGACGGGTACAATATTCCAGAAATGGTGGCCTGTCCAGATATTTCGCGTTGGTTGTCTGATGAATCTGCGTGCAGGTAAGTGTCAAATTAAATTATAAAAAGAACAGTAAATCTGTCATTATTGAATTTTATCTAGGAGACTTCATGAAGAATTCCCCGTAGACAGGCACCTGCCTGAACACGCAAGGAGACTGTTATGCGATGCATACATTTGTATGTATCAAAGTTCTGACGTCATGATGTACAGATAAGCTTTGTTATTTAGCGTTAGGGGGCGTTGTCGAAAGGCCCTCCCTCTTCCATTTTAACCGTTCTAACTATATGAATTCACCTGAGAGAGGGTTTCAGATAGGTCATGACTGATTATTGTTACCTACATTAGCGCGTAAATAGCTTCAGGGTTGAATGTTTGCTTTGGTACAACATAGAGAATTTTTCAGTTAGTTTTTACAGGGTTTTCGATTGGAAATCGCCCGTTTACTACACGGCAGTTTTTGGCCAAAATTTACGGAAAATGTTTTACTTTAATGATTTGTTACACTTTATTCAGAAAAAGAATCCATTACCGCTGGATATTGATGAAGAAAAGAATATGTTACTCTTGTAATCAAAATGAGATCTGTCATCTGTAAACATTATCGTATATCAGACGATAATGTTTACAGAACTATAAAAATTTACCGGTAATTGCTTTAAAGTAGTTTTTACCGCAACGTTTCTTAATTAGTACGTTTCCATGCAATTGAAGGCGTTTTTATAACGATCTCAAAATTGAAATTTGTTACGAGTTTCCATGCTAATTTTCAAATCGTTCTCAATTCCGTTTTGAAACTAGATTGAGCTTTTGACAAAACGCAGAAACGATTGAGATGTGTCATTTGACTTCTTTCTTCATATTCGTCAAGAGTGTCCACCCCACAAACTGGATGATGGTCTGGCACTCAATATTTCATCAAAAATGGCAAAATAGCGACACTCTGAACGGACTTCTCCACTTGTCCCATTTTTACGCTTCACTTTATAATACATGCACTTCAAAGCTTTCCATTTATTTTTAATTTTCAAAACGTTCTTAGTAGTTACACCTTTCTTTACTAATTCCTCGTAAACCAATTGGTAAATTTCTCAATTTTTATATTTCTTGGTATCAAAATACGGATTGATATTTTGTGTTTGGAAAATTTCCAGTAGAAATTTTACTTCTTTGTCCAGCCAAACATTTCTGGTAGCCATGATAAGGTAAAATGTAATTATTGCTTACTTTATTAGTAACAACAATTAATGAAATTAGAAACAATTCAAATGATAAAATGAAAAATTTTTGATTATGTGTTCTCTAACTTAAAGAAGTGAAAAATGACATTTACACGTTGACAATACACAATTGTGACGTATTTTCTCGGTTTCAAAATCGTTTTCATTTTTAAGGTGTTTCCATGCTATTTCAATCCCGATACGATCCCAAAAATCGGCGAATCGATCTTGAAGTGAAATAAGATTGACACCGAATTGAGACGTTTTGAGAACGTTTTTAATTTGCATGGAAACGTAGTAAATGAAACTAGTAGTACTAGTACGTTCTAAACTTAATAGCAAAATTAATCTAGAATGTAAACAAAGCTATAGTTTCCCTTTGACATCACAATAAAAAGTGTGTATAATCTATTAAAGTCCAAATGTATGATCATTATGACAAAAAACTTCTTATTAGTACAAACGGTTAATCAATTTGTGAAACTTTTAATAGCCAATCGTTTTTCCTTAAAATGAATTTATATTATATTACTAGCAACGTTTCCAACTTTTAAAAGGGTTTCTCAAATTTTAATAACTCAAAATATCAGCCCCACTGACCTGCGTAGAAAGTACATCAACAGAAACTTAAAATGTGATTTATTTGTTTATATATTAATATTATAATGTATTTAGTTGTACAATATTTACTATAAAGACTTGTTAATGTTCTTGTAGATTTATTTCTGAATTTATCATTTATATAACATAAATTGGTGTTATTTTAGAAATTTGTTAACTATTATGGATATATATATAACGCACTTGCAGCTTGTAATATTATTTTGTTTCCAGACAAGTTGTAAATAACTTTGCGTTATAATTGCACTTTGTAAGATAATACCGTAAATGCGGCTATATAAACAACGTTAATAACGTAAGAGCTCATCCTTTTTAATAAACAATGAATTGGTAAAAGAAAAAAGTTATAATAAAACATCCTTACTCACCACAATTTATTTGACTTATTTTCCCATTGCAGTCAACACGATTGAATTTAGACCTTCTGCGGTAAATAAAACGAATGAGATTTTCACAAATCGTGATTTCTATTTTTTTTTAAAGGTTAAGGTACTTCTTATAATATCACCTACAAACTAAAGGTTCAGTTCTCATAAGGACCGGCCTGACACTTTTAAATACCCCAAAAAATGTCAGTCCAAACCTTACGAATTTAGATTAATAGTGGAAACACTTACTACATAAGTCTAAACTACAAAGAACAGATCACTTTTACAAATGTGGATTAGTTGAGATCAAACTAAATCTACTCACAGTGGGATGGCGATTAGTTGGTGCTTTACGCAAAGATTTCATGAATAGTGGGCTCCTTAACAACATATAACACAAACAATCTAAAGCTAATTTTTGTACTTTTGCTCTCACCAAAAGTGTCCATATTTAACGCTAGATTTAACCATATAGAACCTCAAATAATGTGATTAACCTTTAAAGCCTTTAGTGCAGGTTCATTCTGTAGTTTGGTTAACGTGAAGAATGATCCGGTGTAAAATTAACATATGCAGAAAATGTCTCATTAGATTTTCTGCGTTTCGTGTTTGAAACTGTATTAAATGTCTTAATATTACATATTGAATGACATACAGATTCTTTCATAGAAATTTCTTGGTAAATTGTGAATATACTATAACTAATAAAAATATGTCATGCTACTATAGCTGTTTTTGAATTTTAAATAGATCTTTTTTTTATTAACGACATGAAAACATGTCTCACGATTGCACAGATGAACAATATAACTTCTTTGAAAGAATCAAAACTAATCAATAAATTAAATCTCGTCCTCATCCATAGCTAAGTCGCTTCCAAAACCCGAATCGATAGCATAACTGGGACTGAAAACAATAAATAACCACCATAAAATCTACTTGTTCCCCCGTCCCTTTCGCTTGTACTCACCTACTGGCCCTGCATGTAAAAAAGACAATCCTTTTCAACTTTTTGTTGTAAAAAAAGTAATTAAAACTCCACAAACAACCGTCTTCTCCGAATGGGTCTGAGCACAAGTCCGAGTTGTATGAGTAGATAGCGCAGTTCTCCAAGGAGATTTCATCATCGATAGCGGCCCAAAATGCCGGCAACAGAGCTTTGTAAGTATCCCCTACAGTGGCGGTAAGTTGAGAGTCTATAGCATTGGTTACCCATTTGAGGGATGGTTCTTTGCTGAATTCATGACTCTGCAGATGTTAGATGCTTATTTAGATTTTTAATTTATCTGAGATTTTGTTTTATTATAATAAGAACACATCTTAAATATTGCCAGATGGTGAATAAGAAAGGTGGTGATAAAGAGCGTTAGAAGCATCTTTGTCAGCGGAGGAAAAATGGGTACCAAACAAATCTCTACCTCTACCACTACCGGAAAAATTGAAACAAAAATAGAGCACTGTTTTGTGACACTCTACAGGACAGAAACAATCAACACTACAATCCACTGTTTTCGAGATATTTCATTTCTTCCAAAGCAAACTTGGACCTGGAAATCTGTACAAGATGTCTGAATTTCCTTGTCCAAATACATAATGGATATGTTTTATTTATTTAAGCTCAACAATGTAATTTTTAAGGCTGAATTAAGCACATTGCAAATAACAATAAAAACAAATATGACAGTAAAAATAATAATAGCTAAAGTAATACAAAAATAATTCAAAACTAAATACACAATGCTATCCAAACATTAAACTGTTCTTAATGTTTATTGTAGTATAAAAACAATAGCTACTTCACCAACATTAAAATTATTCTATAAAGTGCATTGTGCACATAATGAATCCTTTGTTATTATCAGACTGCAGTCTTATCATGCCCATTCTGCAAACAAGTTAACACCCATAATCTGACTGCTATTTATAACTATAAAGCAACAGAAGACCAAACAGATTATGTAATTCAAACCCACAGCAATAAAATTCTAGTGTATCAAATTAGTTTGTAAAAATATGCAAGTCCCAAGTTCATACTTTATATTCAACAGGCAAGAGAGCACAATTTGCTGGCAAATAATACAAATTTGTACCACCAGATCATAAATCTTTGGAGTTTCAGATGGGTCACAGTAGATTTAAAATTTGTTTAGCTGTAATCTGTAATAATCATAGGTGCTATTATTTTTCAAGTAACATTTTGATTTATCATCACGTTTTCCTGTTATCACTACAGGGAAATTGATAAAAGAAAGTAATCACTTAGTTTTGTAGACCAACAATAAATACTTGCCAAATTATTTATAAAAAGAAAAAAAAACTCCTCCAACCATAATCAAGTTTTAATTTGTAGATCAATTTACTTATTTAAAACTTCAAGAATAACTGGCTTTTAAGGCCTTGTTACATTAAAATGCATTTTCAAGATTAAACAAGTTTAGCAAGGCTACTTCATTATATTTAGGTACTACATCTGGTATGGATTTGATTGAACCCTTTTATAAAGGTCAGTAAACTAGTGTAATATTTCTGTACTAAAAGTCTCCTTATCTAAAATTGTTTACTGCGATTAAATCATGCATTTCAACCAAACAAAATTCCCACTTATGATTAACACTCTGTAGAAATGCATCTTTTTAAGTAAAGCGCATCAACATTGCCAAACCCTAAGCTTTGCCAAGTTAGAATCTATTTATATCAACCATTAGAATCACCAAACAAATGTGACCTTCAGGAAAGGTCAATATTGATTACCTAACAACCCTAGAGAAACTAACTTACCTTGACATCCATAAAATCATAGTCAGGAAAAGATGAGTTCAGTGTGGCAATCAAGTAAAACAATGTTTTGCGGCTGATTGTGTCACACAAAGTTCCATCTTCATCCCCTGACATGCTACGACTGTACTGAGAATATGATGTTTGTGGGGGTGACAGAGCTTGTAAATCATTAGGATTCACTCCTTCAGGATTGAATCTAAATACCTAAACATTAGCTATGCTGAAAGTGTGTCATTTTCACCTACCTTTTATACAATGCTTTGTCTGTTCCTGCCATTTTGCAAGAGTAACTTTCAATTCTACCAACAATTTTGCTGTCACCATTTTGTATTTGTAGAGCATTGTTTATAGCTTCAAAGGTGGTGCTCTCAAGCAGCTTCATTTTAACCTATTGGGTAGTATCACTACAAGACTTAGAGTCTGTATAACAATAAAGCTTTTGTTTGTAAACAGCAAAAAAAATAACACAGTAACACACTTATATGCTGCAAGGGGGGCAACACTGACAACTATTTGGAATAAAGTTTTTAAACATAGCCGTTGGATGTATGAAGACCCCTTTTCTCTTAGAGTGAAGTAAACTGTGATGTGGGACTAGTGTTAGTGATCGCCTGTTAGAGTAGTTGCTGTCCAAAATGTAGTTAGGGTACATTACAACTGTGGAAAAATAAAAGAAAAACGACAGGGCCTTGACGAGCGTCTTTGTGGTGCAGGGAAAGCTTCAAGACCAAGGACGAACCGAAAAAAACCAAACTGGGCGAGTCTTTTGATGGGCTACTTTATAGTTAATGCTGTGGTAATGCACAAAATAAAACACTGGTTGGTTGATGTTAATGTTCAGAATGTTCAGTACGGCACATCATTTTCACTGAGTTTAACACTAAAACAACAGAAAAACACTTGTTTTTACCGTTTTTAACGCAGTTTTCACGAAAAATACGCACAAAAGAAAATTTGTTTGACGCTCAACTGACAATGATCACCATTTGTAATTTGTAATAAATAAACAGACAGCGTTGCCAAAACTAGACCGTACTAAATCTTGATGAATTCCAGAATACGCATTAAAAATAGTTACAAATTATCAGACTTTTCCTTTTTCTTGAAAATTGTTTTTTATAGAGTGCTGATACAAAATAACAAAATAAATAATTATCAGTTTTGTTAAAAACCCATAAGTCAAAAAAAGTATGAGTGATTAACGGGAATAATCATATGTTCCACACATATGGCAACAGCGAACTGTGACGTCGGGGAAATTGCAGGGAACGCGCGCAGTAATCGCGTCTCTAGTTATCTCTCTCTCGACTGTGCAATTTACAATGGCCTTGACTTTATCACCGTACAATTCACATTTACAGGGTGTTTATAGTTATTTAATCAACGAATGTATTATTAATGAAAGCGATTAATAATCAAAACGGCTTAACGCGTAAACGCGTTAATAAAATTGAGATTATTAATACAAAAGTTGGTTACAACATTTTTCCGTCAACTGTAGTTATATTTGGTTTACATAACAATAAAAACTCTAGAATAGTTTACTCCCTTATTTGACAAGTGACGTCAAAATGTCATAGAAAACAAAGGATAGAGCAGATTTCAAGCTTTCCAAAAATATCCCCACATGAGTTGTTTGATAACACCGTTTGGCCACTAGAGGGCATCAAAGTCTCTTCACTATAAAATGTGAAATGTTTAATTGTTTTTCTATTTGTTAATATCAGGTTTTGATAAAAAAAAGGTGTGTACTATAGTAAATTTTTAATAGTTTTTTAATACATTTATTTTATTATATTTGTGGTTCAACTACACAAAGCCTTGAATTATCATCTCTCTGTATGCTCTGTTGCAGTATCAACAAATGAGGTAAAACACCTTGTATATGTTCTTCACAAAAAAAATTGTAAATATACGTTTTTTGATTGACGAGCGCTTTGATCGTAGTTCTGTTTACTATTAAACGTGTACAGGCATTTAACACCTCAGTTTTATTAGTTTTCCCTTCAAATTTTGAATGTAAAGTGAGTATTAGTAGTATAGTATTATATTTTTTTGAAAAAACTGTATAATGTAACCCATCTAACAATGTTTTCTCTATACCTACCCTGAGAAGCAGAAAGTGCAGTGGACACTATTATGGAGGCGTGGAAATAGCGCACTAGTCTTATTAAAACCTTCTTTGAAAAAGTGATGGGGCCCTTATGAACAGGGTGAACCAAATTGGAAGCTTCAAGAGGTAAGTAAATTGCCTTTTTACTAAATTTGGTGTTGGTTCTACTTTCTACTATGGTTTTGGCCGCATTCGTTTTCACGCTCCATGGAGTGAGCAGAGCGTTTTTGACGTCACAATGACGTAATTTGACAGTTGGTCAAATTATCGTTTTGCCAAATTTCGTCATCGTGACGTCGAATACGCTCCCTGGAGATTGAAAACAAACGCGGCCTTTTGTTAAATTATATCGTGACGTCAATATGACAGTTGAATCATATATTAATACAAAAAACACAGTGTTGTCTCTAATGAAAATGTATTTCCACATTAATTTAACCATACATCATAAATTGTTACATAAATATAAAATAAGTCATTAATCCTTTTTTTTAACTTGACCCATGAGTCGAGGAAAAAATATATTACTACACAAGTCTATAAAAATACAAACAACTGATAAGACTACTTTAAAGTATTTGAAGAAACGCCTAGGTATTTAGTGCATACATAAGAACTATTACATACAAAAGTTTATTACAGTTTTATCGTAAAAGTTTGAAATTTTGAAACACCGGCCCGTCAAAAACCTTCACGACTTAATGCGTTTGCTTTTTCAGTGCTCACTATAACAATAATAGTGATGATGATACAGAGAACAAAAACGCAGGTATTATAATATTTCCTAAACAAATTCTATGTCTTATATTTACGCTAGTTACGATAGTGATTAAATAGAATATAAACATTATGAGATAATCAAATGAAGTTTTATGAATATTGAACAAAGCGTCCCAAAAATCCTTTGAGGGCAGGAGCATTTTAATTAAAGATTTATATACATGTACACATAATTTCATTTAGAATGCCCTAAAAAATTTCGGCTAAAAGAAAAATTTACAGAATAAACTAAATCGCAAAGCGCATACACATCATCGTCAGGTACATACAAATTGGGGCTGTAATGTACTGGGAAAAAACGCAACAGTGTCAAAGATAATCATTAGAAAACCCCCTCACACATACAAACTCTACAATTGGTTCGAAAACGATGAATTACTTATAGTTATTGGTTAACCTAAATTTTATAAAGCAAAATGAGAACCCGTTGTTATGAATTAGATTAACCCAACGACGGGTTACCAATTTGTTTCTGTTAATAATTGGGACAACACTGGAATAATAGAAAATAAAACGACAAACAAGCTAAGAAATAATGGTCAGTATCATCACTGTGAATTGTAACAAAAAAAACTGTATGTACGCTCACGTCATGCCAAATGCAGATTGAATGATCAATCTACGCTCGGCCTGATCCAAGGCGGAGCTGGCTCCATCCTATTTAACCTACCGTTTCTTTTAAAATGGATTTTTGAGGTGGAATCTGTTCGGCGAGGACGATTATTCTGCCGGTTTCTCGCTCGGAGTGGCGTCTTCCTCATTTGAATTCTCATTGTCCGTAGAAGGTGCCGCCGAATCGGCGGCGGGGGCGGTGCTCTCCTCATTGTTCGTGCTGCTGGTGGCTGCTTCTTCTTCTTTCTTGTCGCTCTCGGATGTTTCGGTTCCGTCGGCACTATCTTCCTCTTTAGCTCCATTTTCGGTCGCTTCGGTTTCCTGAAAAGCAACAAACACATTATGTTTAGTATATTTTTGAAGACAAACTTTAAAATACAGAAACAGTTAAATTGCGGCTGTATGTTGTATTAGAGGCAATATTTACTTCCATACTATTAAACTACTTGTACGGCATTTCCCTAACAGATTCTAGAGGCCTTTGACATTTCTAAAATGCTTCTATAAGACTCTAATGATTTTTAAAAGTTGTTAGAAGGTTTAAAGAACTTGAAGACACTTCTAATAATTGTTGGAAGGTTTAGAAGCTTTGCAAACGCCTTTGGAAGGTTTTCTATAGTACTTGTAAACATTTGGTTTTTCTAAAATAAATATGGAAGGCCTCTGGACATTTTTAAAAATTGTTGGAAGGTTTAGGAGATTTGTAGAGGCTTCTGATAATTTTTTAGAAAATTTGAAAATACATTTTTAAGCATTTGGCATTTCTAAAATGATTCTATAAAATATCTGGTAATTTTTAAAAATTGTTGGAGGATTTAATGAACTTGTAGGCCCTTTTGATAACTGTTGGAAGGTTTAGGGGACTTGCAGACACCTTTGACAATTTTTGGGATATTTTCAATAGTACTTTTAAGCATTTGGTATTTCAAAAACGATTCTAAAAGCTTCTGATACTTTTTAAAAATTGTTGGAAGGTTTAAGGGCTTGTAGAAGGTTCTGGACATTTTTGGAAAGTTTTAATAGCACTTTTAAGCATTTTGGCATTTCTAAAATGATTCTATAAAATCTCTGGTAATTTTTAAAAACTGTTAGAAGATTTAACGAACTTGTAGACCCTTCTAATAATTGTTGGAAGGTTTAGAGGACTTGCAGACACCTTTGACAATTTTTGGGATATTTTCAATAGTACTTTTAAGCATTTGGTATTTCAAAAAATGATTCTGAAAGCCTCTGGTACTTTTTAAAAATTGTTGGAAGGTTTAAGGGCTTTCAGTAGTATAGTTCAGTAGAATAGAAGCCTGTTTAGCATTTCCAAAATGAGTCTAGAGGCCTCTGGTAACTTAAAAAGATTTTTGACAATTTTCATTAGTTGTTTGAGGCATATGGCATTTTTAATACAATTTTGGTAATTTGAAAAAAATCTTTGAGGGTTTAGGAGACTTGTAAAGGCTGCTGACATTCTGTAGTTTTTAAGACACCTCCAGCAAATTTAAAGATTTTTGGGGGGTTTACAATTTGTCATTTAGCTTAAAAATTAATTTAATTTGAAAAAATAAATAAATGTTCTGCTACACTTTAGAAACATTGCCAATTTTTTCAGCTGTGGCATCCTAATTTTGTTTGTATTTGAATGTGGGTATACCTTAGAAAAGCATGTTAAAGTAACCCCCAATGAAAGAATAATACAGATAAGGCCATAAAAACTGTGCTAAGCAAAACTATCAATTTTACTATTCTGATCTATCTCCAAGCAAAACCTCTACATCTAAAACTCACATAAGATAAAATAAGTGTTTTTAACATCAGTACAATGTGGCCTTTTAACAACTGGCATCCATTTTACTTAATAATAATAACAATCTCTGATTTATTAACATAACATAATCATAAAAATAATTGTGTTCCTAATAATAATGGAAAACTGGGATTTCCCTTAATACAAATCTATATTTTAAGCTAATCATACTTACTTTGGAAGATTCAGCTGCATTATTGTTGGCAGCTTCCTCTTTCTCTTCATGTGAGTTAGTTTCCATAGGTTCCACTTCTGATTTACTGTCACCAGCTGCCTCATCTTTTGACACTACCTTGTCATTCTTTTCTTCACTTTCTGTCACTGACTCATCCTAAAGTAGCAACAATTAATACATTTACTTTACTTTATTAGTAATGAATCTTACTTTATTTTCATCTTGAGTGTCTGTAGAGTTTTCCTCTGCAACTACTTTTTTGGATCGACCCCGACCTCGACCTTTAGTGACTGGTGTGGCTGTAGCACTTTTTTTTTCTTTTTTGGCTGGAGGTGGAGGTGTTGCTGTTGCCGTTGTTCCTTTAGCTGCCGAACGAGTTATCCTTCGTCCTTCTGTAGGTGTATCAATAACCTAAACAAATTAGTTAAAAATATATTCTTTCTATTTCTGTTTTAATATATTAGAAAACTATTTACATAATATCTGCAATTGTATTACTAACCTCAGTGCTGGCAACCCTGGGTGATTTGGACTTCTTTCCTCTAGGAGTCTTTTCATTCTGAAAAATTTGATATGAAATATTTTAAACTTATTACTTCTAATGTAGATAATAGATTAAAAGTCAAGGGCAATAGCTGTATGAATTTGTGTAACCTTAGATTATTAGGTGGTATTACATAAAGGGATCATTTACACTGTAGTTTTGAATTGTCTTTGGGACACAGAGCATAGAAATATTCAATTCTTTAGAGTATTGAAATTTTGAGGTTAAATTTTTTTACACTTTTGTGAAAATGTAAGCAGAATGTTTACAGGTTATGTTCTCATATATTAATAAAATTGAATAGAGGTAAATGAACCTCCTAATGTAAGTTAGACCATTCAGTTTGATCTTAAATTTTCCCTCCAAAAAGTAAACATTAACAAGCGACATGACTTGATATGATCGAGCATCTCCAAGAGTGAACCAACACTATGAACGTACGTTCTGACTTAACCCAAGCTTCACGGCGTACATAATAAATTTCGTATTTTAGGGGCTTTTCTTTGATTCCGGATTAAAATTGGATTATGAAAATAGATCCCCACGTCCTCTTAACTATTCTAATAATACCTTGAATGCGAAAAATAGGGAAACTAACAGTTAAATTAGGCTATTTATGGTTTAGCCACACGCCTAGTTTTGAATGTGACCGCCACTTCCAGTAAACTCGAATTCACGTGGAACGGTTGCTGTATTCAAGCGGCCCAAGTCACATTCTAAGAGCACTTCAATATTATGTGCACATTGGCAGTGTGCAAGCGTGGAAAACTCATCGATATAAAGCAAATATGGTACTTACCTGGTTATTTTCTTCGCTAACGGCATTATTTGTTTTTGCTGAGTCCACTTCAGACATTTTTAAAGATTTATTTCGGACTTTTCACCACACAAAACTATACGAACACCGCACCAACCTTCCCGGTCGTTGTTTATTCGAAGAAATGGCGGCCAGCGTCGGTCACGTGATACGAACTGACGGCGTTCGACAGGTAACAACGCGGGAATTTCAAACACCCATCAAAACAGATTTCAGCGTATCAAATGAGTTTTTCGATATAAATAATTGATTATTTCTATTAAATTCAATATTTAATGAGTGTACTTTACAGATAATTATTGCCTACAATGAGTTTTGGCTTTAGATTATTATTGTTTTGAGCGATTTTCATTCGATTCGAGAACCAGGCTGTTTGAGGCTATTTGACTGCCATGTTGCCGTAATGCAACTTTTTCTCCCAGTGTTTAATAATGAATAGAAAATTGTTACATTAAATTATTCATCAGCAAAATAACTAATCTTCTGTAATGCCTTTGCTGATGATAATAAAACATTCCATTCACATGTAATTCAGTTTCATACAAGTTTTAATAATTAAGTAAATATAGACCGTTAAAAAAACTTGCGTTTTCAAGGTTACAATCGCTTCTATCTCAAGTTGCTAAATTACACAAATGATAATTTGGTTGATGTAATTAGACAATAATTTCAAGGGTTTACGATAATTTCATGTGATTGTCAAACATGTGGCATCATTGGCAGTGATTATGTCTGATGGAGTAGCAGCGGTGCCAGTGTTTGACTTTAGTTCGGTTATCTGCTTTTAAAACTTTCCATTACAAGCAACCTGTAAGAAGTATGTTTTACATGACTTTTAAATCTGCTTTTGTACAAAACACCCTTCATACTCGCATCTTTTGAATAAAAACGTTAATTTATGCTCCATGTCATGGCAGGTTTTTGATTGTTATTGTTTTTGAGTTAGATTTGGCATCACTGCCTTTGCCTGCTCGGTATCTTCGAGTCTGACATAAGACGGTGCAAAGTATCGATATAGGAACTATGTCGATGTATTAAATATATGACATTATCGATTTAATTTAAACTAATAATGGCGCGAAACCTGTGGAGTAGATTTTGGGACAAATAAAACACGTTATAGTAACGGGTTAATACATTTTAATAAAATTTTAAGAGAACGATATAATTTTAGGCAATTATTCTTAAGCTAAAACTTTGGGTCGACTTAAAGTGTACCTTTACTTACATTTAATTAATCTGAGAGTCCTTAACTCTCTAGAATATTTAATTAATTCCATATTTAAAATTTGTATTACTTATCTGCATTTAATGCAAACTGTTCTGAACAAAAGGCTGATTGATGGTATTTACTTAGTTAATAAGTTATTTTACCTATAACAATAAATGTATATATTATAATTCATATTCCATTTGAGACAAAAAATGTTTTACCTTATAAATTAATTATTATATCACTTATGAATATTTACAAAACATTTACAGATCAATATGCTTTTTTTATATTATTATTGTTTCTCATGTTACTAATTATGTGCGTTATACGGTGATGCACTACCTACAATACGAGTAGAATCGGTTAAGTGATGTTTATATCTGTGGAAAGGTTGTTTTTTTTATACATGTCTCAAATAAATATAGTGAAAGTATAGTTTGGCCCATAATATTATACATTTTTGCTGATATGTTTTTGAACTGAAAACAATAAAGAGACAGTCATCCTATAACACCCTGTTACTCTCGATATCTTCAGTATATTATTCGCTCGTCCTCTCTAAACCTAAAAAGCCTAACTGTAAAATTAGTATCACAATTTCAAAAAGTTATTTAGTGTTCAACAACAATTTATATAGAGTAATATGTGCTCAGGAAAACGTTTAAATCCATAATTTAGTGTAGATATGATGGAATTGCCACAGATTGAAATGAGAAAGTTTTTGGCAATATGGGTGCTAAGGGGGCTGGAAGCTAAAAAAAAATTTAGTTGGGAACGACAGAAATCTTTCTCGTTCCTAATACTCTTATGTGGGAGAAAGGGATCAATTCCTTATTATAATTAAGTGTATAAAAATATTACGTTTGTACAAACAAGTACTTTTCCTACCTCCTTAGAGTAGGTTTTAGTATAAGGGAAGTGGTCAAATCAGAATAGTGGTTGTAATCAATATAGTTAGTAAGTTAATCGAAGAATTAGTTACCCTATCTACGGAAATTATTAAATAAGTATCTATAGTTTTCACAAGAGTTCTAATAAAATGTTCTTAATATTTATTTATATTATGTGTAGGTTCAATGTTTTGTAATACTGCCTCACGATATTTCTTAATACTTATACGATCACTGTCGACACCAAAACGTACAGTTTAACTCTTATTTTATCAAAACAGTTAACGTTACTTTCGCTTTTAATAATAATAATAAGTTAAAACCGCTTTTCGTTGATCTACTATCACTCATTTTTTTTTGTATATTATTCATCAACCACTGATTTTTATGACAATAATGTGAATTTATTTGCTAAGGGTTATACATATAATATTTACAGAGTATATCAACCTTTTTTTTAAATCTTTTATAACTAATTATTTACCAGTAGGATTGTGGAAAGTACTTCTATTGCCCAGTTACTTTATAGCAGACGATTAGTAATAATCCAAATTATTCATCATCCCAAGTGGGAAAAGCTGTGGGATCACTAACAAACAGTGCAGGTCCTGTGGTTGATGTGGAATTACTGGCTGGTTTGTTGATCACAGACCTAAATTTACATATTATTTTATTTTCCATAAGTTTTGTTTTTAGGGAATTTAGGTGGCTAAAAAGTCATGAAGGGGACGTTTTGGTGAAGAAAATGTTCCATAGTGGCTCAATACGGTGGTTCTAAGGAGCATTGTAAATTTTGGCAAAGATACTTAGTTTCTGGCATTACCAGATAGTTTTTAACGATGCCTTTTATTTTCTGGCAAAGCCAGTTAGTTATAAAATAAACCATACCTGGTGTTGTTGGTTTCCACATTATATTGCTGCTCGACTTGATAATGGGGCTGTGCCCAGGACGGCGTATGGTCCCATGACATGTTAGGGTTCCAGTTATAGGTTGATTGGTTATTTTGGCTGCAAATATCATTCATATCATGCTTTTGGATGGTAATACTAAATTCACTTACAAGATATTTTGGTCAGTTCGATAAGGAGAGGTTTTACTGAAACTATTCCCTTTTTCGTGGTCTGTAACGGTTAACTCAATATTTCCGTCAGCGTCTGGTTGTTCTTCCAAAGTACTGTTTTTGATCCCGTAATAGAAATACATTATCAGTCCTAAGGTCATCCAAATGGTGAACCTCACTAAAGTTAGCTTGGATAATTTCAGAATTAAGTAGATGTTAACAGTGATTGCTATGGCTGGTACAAATGGTAGTCCGGGTGTCATAAATAATAGTGTATTCCTAAAATATAAATGATTAAAGTACCTATTTTCAACAAACGTTCATCAAGAAGCTTACCTATTTTGGGGTTTTCTTGAAATAACCAACAGCAACCCAACAATGGCAAGAAAAAACATCCATAAAAAGAACGCTATGGTGCTAGTCATTTCATCCATTCCGTTCACGACGATCAAATCAAAAATAACAATCAACAAATACAAAATCCCAACCATTTTCATTACGAACATCCCAGATTCTTCAGTTGCAGGTCCTGTGTCCACCCAAGGAAAAATTGCAGGACATAAATAAGTGGCAGCCTGTAAACACCTTTGTAAAAACCATAAACCAAACCAAAACTCTGCCTGACCTGTAGTCTGCGTCCAATGTACCCCAAACTAGGACCAACTGTAGATCCCACCACACCACCAGTACTGGCAGTACTACCAGCAGCATGTAAACTCCCATAAAATTTATTTTCCGTTCTATCAGACACTAAAAACTGATCATCCCTCATGGAGTACTCTTCTTCTTGTTCATCAGCCCCGAAGGTATCGTCGCTGTCTGGGGAACTGGAAAAAGTTGATCTTTTTACCCGAAAGGTCATAGAGGGAATAAACGAGCAGAAACTCACCTGCGGGTTACTCGTCTAACCATTATTCTTTGAGTGGGTTGTGTGGGGAGAGGTGAGGGGGATGGCGTGGGTGCGTGGGGTATATCCAGACTTGCGTCTATTGCTTGTTTTAGTGCATCTGGAGCTAGTTGGTTGCTGTAGAGACCTGCAAATTGATTAACCAAATTTTTTTTCTTATATGTATTGTCTTAAACATTTGCTTCAGTTTAATTAAGCTAAACTCTATTTGAAAGGGCCAAAATATTTTTAAAAGTTTTCAGGTTTTTATTTCAGGTTAGTTGAGGCCTCTAAACTGCTTATGAAAGTGTCAAAAGCCTCAAAAAGATCCTAAACTTTTCAAAATGTTTGAAAATTGTTATTGACCTCTATAATCATGTTGGAAAGGCGTCTAAATGCTACTAAAAATTAAAGAGGAATTTTTTTTAAATAGCCCAGTTTCTCTAGATTTAGGTTGAGAGTGCCAAATGCCTCTAAATACTTCTGGAAACTTCTCAATAATTAGTAGAGACCTGTATTAGTGTCCTAAACTTCGAAACTTTTTTTACAAATTTCTAGAAATCTCACAATTTTGCTGCATATTTCAATAATTAATGACTTAAAACAAATATTTACCTGTGGTTCCGTTAGGGCTCTGTTGCATCCCCTCTTTAGTGGGAGAGCCACGTAGAGGAGTTCGAAGACTTTGCGGAAGCAACTCCACCAGGTTTGTGGAGTGTGGCTGATAGCGGAGAATTAGAACGCATGTAGAGACTAAAGTATAGGCTAGTAGAGTACCTGTAATAAATTATGATTAATATGCAATCATTAATAGTGATTAATGAAGGTTTTTTTACCGATAGACATCATTTCAACCAGAATTTCCAGCCGAATAAATAAGGCTGCTAAAGATGCTGCCAATCCACTGCAAAAGGTTGCTAAGGCTGGGGTTCCGGTGCTCTGCCACACTTGAGAAAACGTTCTAAAAGCAGTAATAATGGTTAGGCCCTAAAAAGTATCAAAACTTTTCTATTTATACAAATTGAGTTATTGATGCTTTCAGGTATTAATCACATGTTCCTGTTAAAGTAAACAAGTTTTGTTCCACTTTTTCTGACCTTCAAATACAATAATTTTACTGATTAATTATTGAAATTCCTGGTTTCATTTTATTCGAAAGGTTTTTTTTCGGACATCATTTAGAGTATGTCGATATAATTTAGTTAGAAACTTTGTATTGTAATTCCAAGCTTTTTCCAAAAAATACTTTAAAAGAGGATGAACAAAAGTAAGAACCAGTAGGTTTTTGAACTTACTTAAAAATAAGTCCATCCTGAGCCATGGCATAGATAATCCTAGGCATAGGAAACATAGAGCCGAACATCGAAACGGTTAATCCAGCCAAAGCTCCAACGGCTACGATATATTTACAACGAAAAGCCCCCACTTGCCCAAACATCTCCACCAATGCGGAATCCTCGTCTACCTCATCGTACGGCACTGGAAATGAAAAAAAAAACGGGGTTTGCATTTTTTATAAAGCAATCAAGGCCCGGACCGCTCTTATATATTGATCGGAGCTCTCGTGTTTACCTATTAGAGTCAGCATCATAGAGCTGGTGACGTACGCTGTGAGGATGATCCCCAAGCTGGATATGATGGCCAAGGGGATGGATTTCTTGGGGGTAGCTGCTTCTTCTCCTGTTGTCGCTATGATATCGAAACCGATGAACGCGTAGAAACATGTTGCTGCTCCGGTAAATACCTGTAGGAGTTATATACTCTCAAAATGGTATATTTAGTATCCAAGGCAGATGACAAGAAAAAGGAGACCAGAAAAAGAAAAGAAGAAAGTGCATTAATATAATAATAATTTTCTTTTCCTGAAACAGCTTGTATAATGAAAATACTCTTTTATCTATCTACGAAAGTCATTTTGTAAAATAAAGAAACTTGAACTTGAACCAATTACAAGAGAACAGGGGAAGTTAGTTAGTTTCCGTTTTCATTTCAGTAAAAAATTTTACGCTGTGAATGTCAGAAAGGTATAAAACTGTATGATGTTTAATATTTATTTGTTATTTTAGAGTATGCTCAATAATCTGGTTATACTTACTCCAGGCCAGCCTTTAGCAAGAAATCCATCGTGCTTGGTCCAATTATCGGTATTTACATAAAACAATCCGGCACTCATAATAAACACCCACACAGAAAAATTGATCACATTTAGAATATTGTTGAAGATCAGTGATTTTTTGACGCCAGCGGCCAGCACCAACGTCATCAGCAACGTGATCAGGAAGGCCAGATAGTCCGGATCTCTGCCTAAAACTTCAACGTTTTAGTATTCTAAACTGTCCAGTTGGACGGTACCAACCGATAAAGTCCCCGAACCCCGTATGGAGGGCGGTGCTAATCGCCCCATTAGCCAGAGCATCAAAACAGGCACTCAATGCACAGGCGCACGCGCTGGTACCGATTAGGTACTCGAGAATCATGTTCCAACCAATCACAAAGGCCACAAACTCGCCCACGGTCACGTACGAGTACATGTAAGCCGACCCGGTTGTGTGTGGTACTCGAACACCAAATTCCGCATAACATGCTCCTATAATGGAAGAAACATGAAAATCAAGTAAATGAAGAGTTGATCAACTTGATAGTTTTCAGCTGATTTTTGTTCTCTTCCTAAAATTGGCACAGATGTTTTAGTTGATAGACAAAAGTTGATAATTGATCAACATCATATAAGGAATTATCACAAGTAGCCAATGCTAGTTTCAGAAATGCTATTTTAACTTTTGCTCTACATGTTTTTACTTACTTCCCCTGTCTCCTCCTTCCAGAATATTGCCATAAAACTTTAAGTTTATATTCTAAACAAGGTGTCTTATTTTCTAGTTAAAACTGTGTCAATTAGTTATTTACAAATTAATAAGTCTCCGAACAATTTCAAACAATTTAAAACAGAATCTAGCTTAGCTTGGCACTTTTTTGAAGTCTGGAAAACGAAAGTTCAGAGGTGTGGATCATCAACAGGAGCATTACTTTGACCGATTTAAATATTTCTTCAAACGTTCTTTTAAGGTTAAAAAAAGAGATCCTCAAGAAAAGTTAAATGGTTTGATTCTCCTTCTCTATATCTAAATACTATCGGATACAGGGTGTGAAAATTAGTAAATTTGCCACTAACTTTAGAAGTATTTTGTGCTTTTTTTTAAATGGAAATTTGAATGATTAATAAAATTGCTCTGAATTGATATATCATGTTCCTGCATTTGAATTTTAAGAATTTCAAATCAAATACAAATTTTTTAGTACTTATTAGTAAAACACCCTGTATAATAACAATACTAGTTACTTGAAAAGATCTTTTGAAGGTATTTTAATGGGTTTTCATATTTTATATTAGTATACTCTGTGATCCGTTTAAATCATCAACCACCTTGTATAACACGTATAAAATTGTACTATCAATTTTTCATCAAAAAAGAAGTAAAAAAATAATTGCTATAAAGTAAAAAGAAGACTGAGATAAAAGCCTAACATATTTTAAATAAAAATTAAGTTCTATAAGTGTGAAGAATGTGTTAATATTATTGGGCTGGCTAGTTGCCAGGAAATTCTGATACAATACTGACTGACGTTGAACTTCTTTTCTTGTTTGGTTTCTGGTCTTGTCGCAGTTGTATTAACATGTAAAAAAGCACACCAACATTCAAACAAAAAAATCATCATTTTAGAGGCTTGATCTCTCGGTATTGCAGGAAATTTTGTAATCAGGATTATGGTTTTATAGCGTAAAAGATCATCATTAGGGCTAATGGCCTACCAAACAATTTACGACCTTTCCGTGAAATTTAACTCGATATTACGTCAAGGATAATAAAACAGTCCACTTCCCACCTTTATATCCTTAGGAGGAGTAAATAAGTCGGAGCTAAGCACCTTCCGTTCATTGTTTACGGACACCGTTTAAGGATCATTTTTCTCTAGCTTAGATGAGGTTAAATGTGGCACAGCTGATGTTTTCCCAGTTTGCCAGTTTATTGGTCTAATTTGTTAAATCTATTTCTGCCACACCTGCGTCAACATTTTCCTCGCCTACCCTCTTCCAGGGGTTGTTTTGACACAATTATTTGTACACCCACGATTTATCCAGCTTCTTGGAAAACCGCCTCGTTTTGGACATTAACCAATGTTTTTAAAGAAAACAAGCGAACGAGCAAAAAAGCTATTTTTTCTAATTTAGAATCCAGTTTTTTCAATGTTGTTATACCTGCATTTTTCAATTTAGTACCAAATGTTTGCAGCGTTGTCCAACTGGTGATTTTTCCCAATTTAATATAGAATATATCTAGAAAAAGTTTTCTAAAAAGCATACCTGAAAATATGCTAGCTACGGCAGCAATAACGAAGCTGATCACTACGCCAGGGCCTGCTACATTTTTTGCTACCATTCCAGCTACTAAGTACATCCCTGTGCCTACACAGCTGCCTACCCCTAGCGACGTCAAATCCATTGTAGTCAAGCATTTCTGGAAGGAAACCACACATTATAAGGATATGTAAAAAAATAATGCTTGATTTTTTGAATGACAGCAAAATCTGAAACTCGTAAAACGGAAATAAAGAAAGGAGCAACAAGTGAGTGATTAATTACCTTTAGGAGAGAACGTATCGTCTACTTAAAAGGATTTTCACACTGGAATTAGAAAAGTGATTGATTAGAGAGCCAGGATTAATGGTTGTTTAGTACTAAAAGTCTGTTCAGATACATCATACATTTTAGCTATAGTATTTGGCACTGTCAATGGGTAAAAAATTAATTGGACACTACTTCTGATGAGTTTCTCAGATGTGAATAATAACCAAAACAGGAAGTCCAACCTTCAAAAATGTACAAAGGAATTATTCTCGTGTACCTGCCAGTGCGGAAACGTTCGGAACAAATTTTCCATGTTTATTAAAGTGGAAGCCCTTTCAAATAAGCCCCTAAGACCAGGAAGATCAAAGTTAAAGCCGCAAATAATGTATATGGAAAGGTATTCAGGGCATACATTTTAAAGTAGGTCACTGGCTAACTAAAGTATTATTTCGTTAGGGAAAAGTCAATAAACATCCTTCTCTTTCAGAAAAGCTATAAAAAGCAGTATTTCTTACACACGTGTTGAATTGACTGCATGCCAATGCCACGTGGAGGTAATTTAATTTTCAATATTTGCATTTTATTTACTTAATTGATGAGTTTTGCTGCATGTGACTTGACATAAAACAACAAGAAATACACGACTACATGTTTGTCAATAACTTTTATGGCTTATGCTACATCCATCGAGTTTAAACAAATCTGGCAGAGAAAAGCTGAAATCCAGCTGGGATCAAACGGGATAAAGCAGCAGATAGAAGCAAGAGGATTATTGCCTGATTCTTGAATGAATTATTCTCTTTCCCCTTTACCGGAAAAGGGATTTTGAATAATAATTGGTTCCGAAAATGTTTGGTGATTCTATACACTTCACACAAGAACAGTGCTTGGAAGTTGGATTTGGACATTTTGGAAGTTAATTTACGTTAACTGGTAACAACTCACTCAAAAGCAGGTAAAACAATTCCCTGCTAAATCGAGAGTTCGTTTTGGTTTTAATAAAGTTTATATAAAAAAATGCCACTTGCAAAAAGTGCAATTTTGGAAATTTTTTATTTTGCTCTAGGAGGGTTCCAATGCACAGCAAAGGGCATATTTATACCAAAGGACTTTAAATTAGGTGAAATAAGTACTTTTGAGTCTTTTTTTACTACTTTTTGAAATTTAATATCTCGGTAACACGAAAAGCTAGAGAGGCCAGTTTTGGCTCATTTTGTAGTGTTCTTTATCATTTTTCTAGTGACGTTTTAGTGAAATCTATGGTATGACCGCATTTTAACTGAAATCAGGTTTTTACGGTAACAAATATACTGTTAGCACACTAAAAAATTGAAATTTTAACATTTTTCATCTTGTCAAATAGTTCACATTTGGTCAAAAAATTGAGACATGTAATTGAACCATAATGGTATTAAGTAAGAATTCATTGTTGCTTTCACAGTGAGGGCATCCAATCTAATCTAAATAAATAATATAAACTTAACGCAATAGTGAACACAATGGAGGTTGCCTAATTTTAGAACATTAGATGTAGTGCAAATTAACTATAAAATAAACTATTAATAATCTGATTTACCGTGAGTTTTTGCTTTCTGTCGTCCGATTGTTCCGGCACAGTTTCCTGCAGGCCTTCGACGTTTTTTGTGCGAATTAGTTTGCTGAACAGTACCAGTCCGTCCCTGCGGAATTGTTCGCGGTCTTTGGGAAGAAAACCTAATTTCATCCTGAAAAAAAAAGTTTTTCTATTTGCACTAGCAAAATTTGACAATCTTATGGTCTAAAAGTGACCGAAAACTAACAATATCTTAGAAACTACTGCAGTTTCCAAACAATTTTATCTTTTTTAGAATCTACACATTTGCAACATAGAAACTACGTTCCAAAACAGATTAATGCCACCTGCAGCAATACATTCAACAAACTTATGGCAATAGTTTTCTTTTCCTAAACTACTATAACGTCTCACCAAAGTTTCGAACTATTTTCAAAACAAAGTATGAGCAGCATCAGTTACTACTAAAGTAAACTTGTCTCTGATCCGGCTTAAAAACTCTCGCTTCCAATATCTCCGAAAACGCTTTTGGCAAACAAAAGCAGGAAACTGGGTCGGCTTTATGCCTTGACAATATCCGTTTCGTATACAAAGCCGCTTTATTGATATTCCTGTTAAGGCCTTAACTTTCCTACCATTATTAGCTTTTTACATATATTTTGGTTTTTGTTCAAACAGGGGGAATATTAGATTTTCAAATATACGAAACTTAGCTGACAGAAGCAATTTCGATTTAAATTACTAAGTTCAGTTCAGGACTGATAAGGTGTGAGTAATTGGACAAAATAATGTTTTGTGAAGACATTTTTCCATTTCGAGTAACAATTTAAAGGTCAAATCCATATCTTTGCGTTATGGAAGTTAGGACGACAATGGCGCAGCCACCCACACAACCGAAAAGAGATTTTGCCGGTGATTTATTAACGTTTCACCCCCGGCCTCCTTACAGTCCAAGAAATTGGTCTTCTTAGGAATGAGAAGAGGTTCTTCCTTGGAAACTTCCATTAGTTTCTTTTAAAAGCACTCTAGAACAGGTGGTCGACAATTTCCTCTAAATCATACTTTTTGAATTGTTAATTTTTTTTCGGATATCTAAGGGATGGTTTGCAAATTGGGGTGTTTTGACGTAATTTGCGTTAGTTAAATTCTCAAATTGATTTTCTATTAATATCAAAATGGATGGGATATATCAGATAATGGTAATATACTTTTAATAGGCTACAAGTTTTAAGTTTAGTAAGTTAAAAAGAAGAAATCACAACTATAGTAATCTGGACAGTTATTTGGTGGATGGTGACAAAAACTGAAGTGAAATTCGTCAAATCAGTGCCAAAGAGGATGTTGCTAAATGTTGGACATGTTTAGAATCAGATGTGACGTAGATATTGTGATCATGTGATCAACTGTCATATTTGTCTAGTCTATGGATTTGTAATAGGTCTCTTTTCTTACCATTGATTTCCTATAGATTTTAAATTTTAACTAAAACTGCTGAAACCTCTCTAAAATTGGAAATGTGTGCTAAGCTTTCTAGAATCGTTACGAATAAGCCACAGATCTTTAAATATTACTAAAAACTTACTAAAAATCACCAGCCAAGTATCTACAGTCATTTTGCTATTTATAGAGTTTCTAAATACTACCTTGAGTTGCTATCTAATTTTTCCTTTCCTTATTTCCAGACTTACCAAAACCTTAAACGTTCAAAAATACAGTTTCTGAGATATTTGTTCTCAATGTTGGCATTAACCTACCAAAAGTTGGCTTGAAAAGTGACATCCACCTATTTAAAGTGACTTGAATCAAAAGTTTCAAATAGGACACCCTGTGTATTATTAGGTCATTTGATTCAGCTGTCCCAGACCTAATTTTGTACCTCAATGAGTTCAAAGTGACTTAAATCAAAAATGTCTAATGGAACACCCCGTATAAATAAGATAATCAAATATGCTATTTTGACAACCTTAGGACAGGAAGACAGTAATTGACTGTACCTGAAAATTTTGAAAAATTTTCAGTCAGATAGAAACAGCAATTTTCGACGACGTCATGTAACAATTTTAAAGATAAGAAAAAGTTAATTCTGTTTTGATTTGACACTTTTAAACTATCGTTTTGCTGTCATTTTTGACAATTCTAAAACCTCTAGAAAACGCTTACTAACGATAATTTTGACTTAATTTGAACAATGAATCACATTTCTGCAACGTTGTCACACTGACAATTTTCCTAGTTTAGTGCCTTATCTGCGCCAAGTTTTTTCTATTTATTGTATTATAAACTTGGGAGGCATCAAAGCTCATTTCATCCATTAAAAGTTTACGAGACGTACTTTACTTTTAAAACGTGGCTCGTTTCGTTTTATATGGGAAGTCATTGCGTTTCAGGAATGCACTTTCCGATTTAATTATTGAAGAACACAATGCCGACTCCAAAAGACTGGAACAGACGTGCCGGCACTTCGCTAAATTGGTTTCGAGTTTTGCAAGTAATTGGATCCATTTTTCTCCACAAATTGGGATTGGTTGGACCAATCTCGGCTCAACATAATGAAGCTTAGTACGTTTCAAACAGTTATAAATCAAAAATTTTTCAGAGTAACTCAGGATTACATTGTATATGGCTTCTGTCAGAATTTCATGGCTCTAAAAGGGCTTTTCTAGCTTTATCTAGGCCAGTGAATCGATTGCACTGTTGCGCTAGGACAGCTTATTTTAGGACATTACTCGTATTTCCTGCTGTCCCTAATTCGTATGCAAAACAATACGTTGATTGTTGAGCTTTTGAACTCTTGTTTCAAGTTCATATAACGCACACAGTAATAATTATTGCACTAACTCAAATTGAAAAGCTCTAGTAATCACTTTAGTGAAAGTGCTCTAATACATCAACACACCAAAAAAAATGCATTAACGAGGAAATGTTGTTTCTCACTAAAACGCTTGCATGATTGATTGAACTTTTGTTTCAGTTAAACAATTACAAACGTTACATCTCACTATTCATTTTATTTCAACATAAATTCATTTTAAAGTGTGCATTTAGTACTGCTGTGATCTGTCAGTTCCCAAAAGCTTAATCATATTCGACATGAAAAAGATTTTCAAATACTACATTAAACCTGCCAAAAGTTGTCAACAATTTCTACAAATGTCCTAAATAAATATCTAAAAAAATTTAATATTTTAGAATTGTCAGAAGCTTCTAAATACTTCTGGAAACCTGTCAGTGATCTCTACAAGATATTTTTTAAAATTACCAAAGCCCCCTAGAATTATTAGAAAATTCCGGAGACCTTTAAACACTAATGAACATCTCCCTAGACCTTTAACTTTGTAAATGTCGTATAAATATGACTGAGAACCTTCCAAAAACTGTTATTTGCCTCTAGAATCATTAAGAAAAAGCTAGAATTTACTAAATACTACTTAAAACGTGTCAGAAATTACCACTAGCCTCTACAAGTGTCCTAAATCTTTCAAAAGTTTCTTTAATTTGCCAAAGACATCTAGAAATCTAGAATTATTTTGGAAATATTAGAAAAAATTCAAAAATTTGTTGGAAGTTTTTAAAAATCATCTTGGAAGCACCTGAGGGCCCGAAATATTACTTTCAAAAATGTCCAGAAAATATATATCATACAGACAGCATCACAACTACAAGAACCAAACTGTAGGCTGTAGAACTAACTTGAAGTTTATGTTAGCATATATTATTATAACTTGTGATTTTAAACTACTTTTGTTTGAATTTCGATGTAGTTTTAACGAGATTACTTACCTTAAACCAGCAAACATTGTATTATTAAAGTTTAATTTTGTGTGAGTATTCTCTTATTGTTAAGGTTTAGGAAGAACACTGAAGGAAACTGAAAATGCAACTTTAATTAAGAACTTAAATTGCCTGCATAACGGTTGCCATTTATACTAACGTTAGAGGATTATTGATTTAGTAAAGGTATAGAATTATAGTGTTTATCATTAAACCATTTAAATTCAATTAACCTCATTTACGCCGTACTCTCTATTTAAGGAAGTTTACCCTTCACCTTAAATTAGCCTTAGTTTGGAGTTGTTTCAGATGTTGGTAAAGCATGGAGGAAATGTTAGTTTGAAAGCTGATTTGGAGGTAAATTTTATTAAGTCTCTTGATTATACAGTTTAGTTCTAAGCAATGTGTTGTAGTAATGCAATAGCAATAATTAAGTAACTTTTATTTGTTTGGTCTATCCTTGACAATTTCAACAAATAAGCAGAATCACCAAATAATTTTTGCTAGATTTTCAGTCCAAAAGAAATGTGTGGATAATTACAAAACTCGTTTCCCACGTCGGTGTGTTTCATTATATAAAACCTGAAAATAAAAACCAGACCGTGACTTAATAGACACACAGCCGTATTGACCCAATTGCGGAAACCAGCAACAGTCTTTGTACGCCTCTTTTTCATTTGGTTTCATTAACTTTTCCAGGATAATACCCTGTTTTCACACGTAAAACATTATTACGTGTCACACGTCTATTACGTTCATATTTTGGCAAATATTGTGAAACAAGTTGTTAATTAGTTTGCGCTGGAAATAGTAATTATTATCGACATGTAGTTTGTCCTAGTTAGTAGTAACTAAATAACATGTTGATCGTATCACTCTATGAATGAACTTATTTACTAACATACTAAATTGTTTTTAATAATTGATCATACTTATCAGTTGTTCAGACGATGGCAACTATAGTGATAGAGTATAACCTAGCGGCAACGAAGCTAATCTACCGGGTAAAACACATAAAGCACCAGTCCGCGTTTTACACCATGAGAAACGTTATTATCTGCGAGGTGTCGAGCATTTTTCCGAAAATTGCCGCTCTAATACGTCCAGCGTTAAATTTTGAAAACGGTTTTTGGACGTCTAAATACCAAAAAATTGCGACGGCAAAACGACGTCGTCGTCGGCGTCGTCTTTCGGGCTGTGGTCTTTTACACTGGGCCCCACGTTCGGCGGCCCTTCTGGCGCGCACAGTATCGACCCAACGTGTCTGCGCATCCTCCCGATGACGTCACGGGACGCACACCAAGTCGCGCTATTCATTTGTTTTTTTTTCCTTCGGCTTTGATCGTTTTGATTCATAGGTCACGTGACTAGTTTTTCCAATCATTGTAATGTTACTGACACAATTTATTTGAATAAATTTTCAAACTCAATCATAAACAGTGTAATCCATTAGATTGCTATGTTCTAAACCGTAAAAGTTTTAGAACAAATTTGATTGACAAATTTAGGTCTCGAGACACTGTTGCCAAATTTTTGGAAGGTTTTCAGTAGTATTTTAACATTTTCAAAATTATTCTTGAAGCCTTTGACAATTTTAAAAAATTCTTGAAAGGTTCAGAACTTAGAAACCTCTGGTAATTTTTGGGAGGTTTCCAGTAGTATTTACAAAATTTTCAAAATTATTCTTGAAGCCTTCGACAATTATTTTCAACAGTTCTTGAAAGGTATAGGACTTTCTGAGGCTTCTAACATTTTTTATTTTGATCCCAGAAAGCCGCTATTAAATTATTTACCGTTACTTATGGGACACCCTGTATAATTTCAGGCGCTGGATAGATGATATCAAGGAAGAAGTAGGTTGAAGCTGGTTCCGGATAGCACAAGACCGGCAGAAGAAGAAGAAGATACAAGTTTCTATAAATTGGATGAGTTACACATCTAGTTAAGCTGTTAATTCAGGTAAAATTCCATTTATTATATTATTAGCGTTTAACCTGCCTTATCTGACAAATTACAATTTTGATGATGAAATATGGGAGCGAAAGCCGTAGGTTAATAAAGGGCGACGTGTAACATTCCGGTCGATGGACCTTATTTGCATGTAATTCCATTAAATTTGCCTCATGCTTGGACGTTTTGGCATTAGCCAAACCCAAACCACTAATAATAATATTTGCTATAATACAGTCTCAAAAGCTTGTGCAAAACACAAACTCGTAGAAAAAAAATGTTATTCCTAACACATGTGGAAAGCATCTTTTTCACACGCGACCGCTTGCGGCAAAGAATTGCTTTCTGCCCTTGTTTTTTTTTCTACACTTACAAACATGCATATCTTTTCCGATCTTTCAATTAAACAGGAATTTTCTATTTGTCGATGTCGTAAAGTAGCAGAATCGAAGACACGTCGCGGTAATTTTCATTCAGCTCGGTCGTTTCTCCCATTTTTGCATGCAAAAAAGTCCCCGGCTAACTCGGGATGGGAATAACAATTTGTCCAGTGCCGATTATGTAAGACGAATGGAAAATTCTCAGGTGATTGCGACGAAATGATTGATTTTCATGGCGCTGTCGTTAGATTTTATGTGCAAATTATGTTAAGCCGAAAGAGACGGACCGATTTGAATTTAAATTCAATCTTCATTCGAGGTATTGTATGAATTAGTAAATTAGTTGCGGCCATTATACCGGAAACAACCGGGTTTCCTTTTTTTTTTTGGTTTAGTCATCGTTGTTTTAATGAAATCATTGAACTCAACCTTATCTCTATCATTACAAGCATTTCACAGAAATAAGTGTCAAATTTGCAGAACAGAATATTTTAGCCAAAAAAAACGAATGGATTTAAATCTGGAAAACCTGGTGGTCACAAATTATACCATCTGTATCAACTAAATTCTAGACTGTTATTATTTATTTGGTACGAATTTTACCTGTTAACCTAGAATCCAAAATGTGGTTTTTACTGTAAGCCATATAAAATGCTAATTCAAACCCATTTAGCTGACGGAGGTTCCGCCGTTAACCTAAAAGTGCGATGGTACCGTTAAATTTTTTAGCATCTGGAAAGTCGCGAACGAATTTTGATCAAAGCTCTGTTATCGCTCGAATGAAAAAGGTTCGAAGTCGAATACTAAAATTCAAATCCATTTAAGAAACCTGGAAGAAAATGTATGTAAATAAACTGTAGAACTTTATATTAAAGTATTATTCTGGAAAATTACATAGTTGTACTGGTGGTTCAGTTGGATTTTCTTCCCAACTTTGGAATTTAAGTGCTTAATTTTATTGATTTTGTAGCGAGTGAAGAAGATTCCTGCAAATTCAGTGAATTGATGAGAGTTTTGGAGGTGTTAAACAGTTGTAAGAAAGAACTAGAAGCTTCTAGAAACATCTATCTAACTCGTAGAAGATTCTGGAATTAATTCTGCAGCCTTACAAACCTAGAATTTACTACTTACCTAGTCAACTTGAGTTTGACATTTTTAGGGTTTTCCAGCTTTAATTTTATATTGAGCAGCTGTAAAATAGAAATTAGAAGTTTCTAGAAAAATCTAGATAGCCCACAGAAGGTTCTAGAATGAATTGGACAGGCAGAAGCTGTCTGACAGTGCTTTTAAACATAAAATGTATTATTTTTGTTTTGTTTGTTTAACTTGGGTTTTAAACATTTTCCAGCTTGAATTTTATGTTGAGCATTTATCAAATAGAACCTAGAAGCTTCTAGAAATATTTAACTAACCCGTAGAATATTTAGGAATGAATTCTGCAGACAACATTCTGGAATCTACTACTTTCCAAGTAAACTTCAATTTTTCCACGTTTTTATAGTTTTCTAGCTTGTCTTTTATGTTGAACAGTCATCAACTAGAATCTATTGAAACGGAGGAGGAGACTTTTCCTTTTTGACTGTAGTTTTACTATTATGAAACATAATTGATATTAATTTATACTCACAAAAAATATAGAGGCTTAGAGTCTCAA
This sequence comes from Ips typographus, assembly GCF_016097725.1. Taxonomy (NCBI): domain Eukaryota; kingdom Metazoa; phylum Arthropoda; class Insecta; order Coleoptera; family Curculionidae; genus Ips; species Ips typographus. The sequence continues at coordinate 7,269,937 of NC_138429.1, forward strand.
AACCGGCATAGATCGATTCCGCTGTTGTTCTAGTCTGCATATTTGTTACTTTTGCACCATTCTACGTCTGTTGGGACTGCATTGGTCGCTGGATTTCACTCGTTCGGGGTCAATCTGTGGCAAATTGTATTATTTCGTCTCACAACCGGCATAGATCGATTCCGCTGATGTTCTAGTCTGCATATTTGTTACTTTTGAGCCATTCTACATCTGTTGGGACCACATTGGACGCTGAATTTGGCTCGTTCGTGGTCAATCTGTGCCAAATTGTATTATTTCGTCTCAAAACCGGCATAGATCGATTCCGCTGATGTTCTAGTTTGCATATTTGTTACTTTTGCACCATTCTACGTCTGTTGGAACTGCATTGGTCGCTGGATTTCACTCGTTCGGGGTCAATCTGTGGCAAATTGTATTATTTCGTCTCACAACCGGCATAGATCGATTCTGCTGATGTTCTAGTCTGCATATTTGTTACTTTTGAGCCATTCTACATCTGTTGGGACCACATTGGACGCTGAATTTGGCTCGTTCGTGGTCAATCTGTGCCAAATTGTATTATTTCGTCTCAAAACCGGCATAGATCGATTCTGCTGATGTTCTAGTCTGCATATTTGTTACTTTTGAGCCATTCTACATCTGTTGGGACCACATTGGACGCTGAATTTGGCTCGTTCGTGGTCAATCTGTGCCAAATTGTATTATTTCGTCTCAAAACCGGCATAGATCGATTCCGCTGATGTTCTAGTTTGCATATTTGTTACTTTTGCACCATTCTACATCTGTTGGAACTGCATTGGTCGCTGGATTTCACTCGTTCGGGGTCAATCTGTGGCAAATTGTATTATTTCGTCTCACAACCGGCATAGATCGATTCTGCTGATGTTCTAGTCTGCATATTTGTTACTTTTGAGCCATTCTACATCTGTTGGGACCACATTGGACGCTGAATTTGGCTCGTTCGTGGTCAATCTGTGCCAAATTGTATTATTTCGTCTCAAAACCGGCATAGATCGATTCTGCTGATGTTCTAGTCTGCATATTTGTTACTTTTGAGCCATTCTACATCTGTTGGGACCACATTGGACGCTGAATTTGGCTCGTTCGTGGTCAATCTGTGCCAAATTGTATTATTTCGTCTCAAAACCGGCATAGATCGATTCCGCTGATGTTCTAGTTTGCATATTTGTTACTTTTGCACCATTCTACATCTGTTGGAACTGCATTGGTCGCTGGATTTCACTCGTTCGGGGTCAATCTGTGGCAAATTGTATTATTTCGTCTCACAACCGGCATAGATCGATTCTGCTGATGTTCTAGTCTGCATATTTGTTACTTTTGAGCCATTCTACATCTGTTGGGACCACATTGGACGCTGAATTTGGCTCGTTCGTGGTCAATCTGTGCCAAATTGTATTATTTCGTCTCAAAACCGGCATAGATCGATTCTGCTGATGTTCTAGTCTGCATATTTGTTACTTTTGCACCATTCTACGTCTGTTGGAACTGCATTGGTCGCTGGATTTCACTCGTTCGGGGTCAATCTGTGGCAAATTGTATTATTTCGTCTCACAACCGGCATAGATCGATTCTGCTGATGTTCTAGTCTGCATATTTGTTACTTTTGAGCCATTCTACATCTGTTGGGACCACATTGGACGCTGAATTTGGCTCGTTCGTGGTCAATCTGTGCCAAATTGTATTATTTCGTCTCAAAACCGGCATAAATCGATTCCGCTGATGTTCTAGTCTGCATATTTGTTACTTTTGAGCCATTCTACGTCTGTTGGGACCACATCGGACGCTGAGTTTGGCTCGTTCGTGGTCAATCTGTGCCAAATTGTATTATTTCGTCTCAAAACCGGCATAGATCGATTCCGCTGTTGTCTAAACTAATTAACTAACTAAATTTAGGACGTATTTCCTCACTTTGATGAAAGAATATTTATTTAAATGTAGAAGTTAGGATACGTAGGAAAGGATAAACGAAAATTTCAGGAAAAATTTGACTATTCTTGAGTGTGCAAACTTATTGATAAATTCCCATTTGAGCAACTGAGTTAGAGGTGCAATCTCAGGGGCTGTTGGTGTTCAAGAACACTACTATCGTCACATGACAGGAAGTCTAAATAGTTACCTGGTAACAGAGTTTTGAAATTGCTTTGTTGATGTACATTAATTAAAAAAATTTAGACTTCTTCAACGGACATTTCTATTTAATGGAAAAATCAAGCCGATTAATAAAAAGTCTAGTTTAGGACTACTGGAAATCTCAACTTAAAATTACATAATCTGAAGTTCAGTTCAGTTAATTCGGTATGTCCTTTCTAAAATAGAAACCTAAAACAAATTGAAAAACTGGTTTTGGCCCTGAGAAAACTGATCCGATCCTGTATAGTGTTTGGTTGTACCATAAAGCGGTACCGAACGATTCCCTGGGGCTACACACCAGGCCACGGTACCGTCGTCACGGTGTAACTAGTCGACGTTCAGCTGTTTTCGCGCTAAGAATCGGGTCCGGAACTATCTCAGTCGGTCCATTTACACTTTGTAGTACCGGTGGTGGTACCGGTACATTAATAGTATAAACGCCAATATTTGAGGGTGTCGTGCATTTTGGGATTTCAAAAGGATTTTAGTTAACCACCAGGAAAATTGGACAGGAACATGGTGAGAGTTCTCCAAGTTTTATTCAATTTTTTTTTAATGATTTAAGCAAATTATGCATTAATCAAACTAATATTTTGATACTATAACGGTCTTGCAAAAAAACCGTTACACTCATACGAAGATCATCGAGAAATTGATATAAAACAGTTACGGGGTCAGGCGGTTAACAAGACGAAATCTTTTCGGTCAACAACTTTACCAGCAGATGTTAAGGCCGTTTGAATGTCGTTTATGTATTTTAGTGGTTAAGCTCCAAAGTGGCCCCCTTTTCTTATGGGTGAAAGGAATGTAATCTGCATTCTTGCTGTTTGTATAGAAGATTAATTACTGTCCTATGAACCTACGCAATTATGACATAACGCTCTAGAATTGCAATTTTTATTAATAAAAGTGTTGCTAGTTGAGAAACTTCTTTCTAAGTTAGACTGTAAAGGTTTGATTCATTTTGCTGGTCAAAACTACTCTATTTGAATAAGAGCAGATTTTTAGTATTTACTGTATTAGCGGAGTTCTTGATATGTTTTTACTATATTAAGTTTTATAGTAGTTTATATGACTGTATTAAATAGATGACATAAAATAATGCAAGAAAACGTTTCAGAAAACTCAGATCAATAAAGTCGACTTTACCTTGAAACGTATCACTGTTTTAACAAGATTTGCCATTGTAGCAAACCAGGATGAGAAACTAAATTAAACCATATTAACATTCATTTTGATGTTAAAATTGAAGGATTCAATATTACATCTTTAAAGCTGTAAGAACTCATCTTTGCAAAATAAAACCACATAATTGAAATTTTACATAGGCGACTCAATTTTATTAATTTTCCAATCATTCTTCACGTATTCTCTCCACGTACTAACTAACCTAACCTTCTTCTGTACTTATTGGCATGAGCACAAAACATTTTGACACAACTGTCGTAAAAGCTCATATGTTAAGGCTCAGTTCAAATTCTGCACCACACCAATGAACGAGTGAGATTTACGTTTAGATTGACATATAAACCAAAATAACATGGAATGAATTGAGTTAAAAACTGATTTTTAATGAAATTCTCGCCTTAAAAAAGCGTTTAAAAGTCAGTTTTACACAGTTCCGCTAAACTTGTTAAGGAAAATATGTTTCTGCACCTCAAATGTTAAGGCTCTGAGTTTAACCATTTAGGGAAGGCAGATGTAGTCTTTACAACTGCTTCTATTGGTTTACCAGATTGCATCTGTCAGCAATTTTAGCCATATATTTTGCTATTTGTCGTCATTTTGTGAAGATTCAGGCAGATGACATTTTTAGACTAGGGAAATAAATCTCCTGAATTTCAAAGGAGCATCATGACGTTATTGATTGATTGAGACGAGACTGATGAGGCGTTGATCCTTCATTACTTTAGTAAGTAGATTAAATTAGTCATTAGTCTAAATCTAAATAGATCTATTCCACATAATTAATGAAGGTAGAAATATATACAAGATGAACAAATATTTTCCTGAATCTCTTGGTAATGTCACTGACCTGCAATTTTTTTTATTACTATTAGCTTTACTAATCAATTCATTAAACGTTTCGACAAGCCGAGCTTTAATTGGCCTGAAAGTACGATACCGAATTTAGCCAAAGTCCAAAACGAGTACAAAGAGGAAGTCAAGTGCCAAAGTGTGACTAAATTTTTAATACGCACTTACATTACGTTTAGTTGCTGACTTGTGTGATTATTTCTATTGAATGATTTACCTAATTGTGTTTCATTGTTTAAAAAGTGTACGAGGGAACAATAGAGCATTTCATTGCAGAGTGGCCTTCTTATTGTTTCATTTATAAAGATGTAATTAATATGGAAGAAGTGTTTTTCTGCTTGATTCAATATAAGTTAATACTTGTAGTTTGTTAGGCAATAGTAGATTCGTTGTGTAACGATTTTATATTGGCAACTGACAGGTCAATTTCCTATAATCTGTGTAATACCAGCCTAAACAATGAGAACCAGTTTTTTTGTTTTCGTTTAGATCAAACAGAAGACTTTCTATGATAAAATCCAAATGCTTGTGAATTGTTAAAAAAATGCAATGTTTGTTAAAATTGGTATGACCTACCTAAATAGTTGTCTTTACTTTTGTTTCAGCTCGTTAATTCGATTAGATAAGCGTACAGATAAAGTGCATCAACAAAGGTTTGGTTGTATTAAACATTATAATCTTGTAAGACGTAAAATATCGAGTTTTACAAACTTGTTTATTAAATATTACTAGGTCACATACTCTCAAACTTATTTTGAAGTATTTACAAGGAGCTAACTGAATCTAAAATGGACGAAAATTAAAACTCAATTTAACCTTTCTAAAGGTATTCAATGTAAAAGTATTCCTTGTTTTGTAGTTCTGGTTTAAAAAATACGAGCAGGAACACTAATGTGGTTTGTTCAAGTAAAGCTCTTGGACCAAAATAGTCGATCACTACAAAAAACGATGTTTTTCAATTACCAAGAACCACAAAAGTTGAAAGTAAATCATCGTTTTTTTCTATAAAGTTAGATTTTTGGTTTATACATAATAATAAAGAGCAAAGGCCCAAGAATAGTCTCATGAGAATTTCCAGATAGAATCTCTTTAAGTTTAAGGTTCCAGAGAGAAATTATAATGTTTTTACTTAACAGTAAGGCAAAAATGTTGACTGAAACGCTGTCAAAGGCCTTTGGTAGATCGCAAAAAAGAAACTTTATATTAACCATCGTGTGGTTTAAATATGCCTTTATAACATCTGCACAATAATGTATGTGCAAAAGAACTAAACATCAATAAATTAACATCGAATTCGTCCACCACTTATTATCTTGTCTTGTGTGAGATGAAATGAAAATCTCTGAACAAAAATCAGACTCTGGAGATTACCTTTGGGCCAAACCCAGATTGTTATTTAATCTCGATTGTTCGAAGTCGGTCGTACATAATTATATGTTTAAGTGCGGTTTGCGTACTTTTTTGGGTCGCAGAGAACGAAAATTGCACAATTAAGCCATCGGATATACCAGAATTTAGTTCGTTCGTCTTGGCCGATGATCTTTAATTACGCGTTTATGTTCGCATTAGCGGCAAGAGGAGCAATTAAAGTGGCAAATCGTTATCTAGATTAAAGAAAGAAAAAGAAATTCGAAAATTACAACATCTTATTTGCTATGAAAGCTTTTTCAGCTCTAGTTGGCTGGTGTTTAAAGTCTAAGCGAATGTTATTTTGAATAAGGGAAAGGCGATATTCTGCATACCTGACAACATAATATTAGCGTAATATGTATCGTACACTAGTTATTACACAAGTATAAAGATATGAAGAAAAAAATTGCAGGTTTTATTTACAGTAGACGACGACAACAACAGAAAGAAGGTCGTTTCGAACTGTTGAATGTCGGAACAGAATCCGAGCATTTCGTCCTTGAACAATTTATCTATTAAACGGCAGCATTAATCATCAATACCGTAATTTACTTGGGAAATTATACAGAGCCAATCTAATTAATAAAATTCGACCGTTCAGACTTGCATAACGCGATTTTAGTATTCACGGCGCATCGAATTTCGATACCAGACCCCTTGTAATATTAATTAACCAGTTTGGTTATTGTCCCCACCAATTATGTAACAATAATTGTTATTGCCGGCTATGTGTGACCTAAAATTTTTAATTGTTGGTCGTTAATCAAAGCAAATTAAGGTGGAACCATCTGTACAAGTAGTTATGCAAGTCTCTACTACTTAAAGAGCAAAAACGTTTTTATTTTATAAATTTCAAGATTTTATATCCATTTTGAAATAATTTGAGTTGGTAATAAAAGCCTGTTTTACGAGAGACTTAAATGAAACGATAGTTTAATTACAATTTACTACTGTGCTTAAATTGGGTTTTAGGAGATCTGTTCACAAAGTATCGTAAATAAAACGAAGTGTGCTCAAAATGAGGTGTGGTGATAAACGCAGATTAGTAGTGGAACACCTTGTATATTCAGTACATCAATTCAATATTTTGTTTAATTTGTTTTTGAGGTTTGCGATTGATGTGCTCTATATCAATTGAATTGGCTGTTTGGGAAGAGAGTAACAAAATAGTTTTATATTTGTAGTTTTAATGAAAATGTTACTCATTTGCTATACTATAAAAGTCTTAAAACGCACATAGAAAATAAATTAGACAGTCATGACGTGGTATCTCTTTATTTTAATCATATTTCCATCTGTCGTAAACTGTCAAATACCACTCCATCAAACTACAAGTCATTGCTTAGGGCAGGCAATACAATTAGTACCAATCATATTAATGTAATGCTTGTTTACAGGTCTATGAATTCAATTTTGGCAGTTATGACATACGAATGTATGTTTAGGACTGAATTTAATCTATTACAAACGTGTCACTTGAAAAGCATTTAAATTAGTGTTAAACTACGTTATATGTACTTTATAGCTTCAGAAGTTAAATTTTGACAGGTAACACGTCTATTTTCGGGGGTAATATCCCTAGTGCATTTAATTTTTCCGGAAAAATTCGGAAAAAACGAGTTTCTAAGTAATTTGTTTTAACAAATAGTATGAGCGATAGTGGTTTTAAAAATCATCCGAGTCGAAGACGAGAAACGAGTATTCTAAACGAGTTAGATGCACGAGGGATATTTGGTAAGATTATTTCCTGAGTTAAGTAAACATTTTATTTTAATTAAAACAATAAGAACAATAATTAATAAGAACAATAACTTTCAAGCTAGAAACTATTCTTTATCTTGCTGTGAGGAGTGTGACATTTTTTCGAATTTTTTTCCGGAAAAACTGCTGACAGCTAAGTTAACAGTTGTTAAGTGATTTTTCCACTTAAAATTTACATTTGTTATACTAATTCTTGATAGCGATTGGTCAAAATTGATAGGAAGGAAATAATCGACATAATATATTTTTTCTCCTAGAAGAAACTAGAAAGTGACTCAACTAACAGTTTTTTTACACTCTTATAAATAAAATCAATCATTCAACACAGTTTTAAACTTTGGAATTTGGTAGTACTAGTAGAGTAAGTATTGAGTCAAAGTCGTTCTACCAGTGAGATTCCTGGTACTATAGAATCTCAAGGAACATCAGGAAGATATGACATATTTTTATTTTGTTTTTCATTTTTGTGGGCAATATGGCTTATAAAAACCACCAAGAGTATGACTAAGACAAACATATTTATGTTATCCTTTTAAACAATTATTGTACCTGGAACAAACTGTATACCTGGCTATTTTTGAATGAAGTATTAAATAAAGAAATTGACTTACTGACTGTTAGTACCAAATTTATCCCACACTTGATAAGTGATTTTTTTCTCAAAAAAGTCGGATGGCGTGAAATCTAACGAATGGGCAGGCCATTTGACTGCTCTCAATGTGTTCAACACATCCAAGTATTATTGTTTTTATGGGCGGTAATTACTGTTGATGGACGGTCAACTGCATTTTTAATTGACTGTAGTTAAGCCTCCATTTAAATTATTTATTACAGTCCAGTTCACCTTAACCGATTTTTATTGAACGTATTTGTATACTCATCAACCTGTTTGTATTTAATATACGAGTTTTTTTAACTATTCATTAGAATAACAGCAATTCAAGATGTTTCAAAAATCAAAACAAAACTTCCAAAGGTGTATTGAAGTCTGATTCAATAATTGTAAGATCCCAAGAAGCATATCTTTATAATAACAGTTTTTTACGATATGTAGACCATGAATGTTTCGTTAGTCATTACAAGTTTAATTAACAATTAATTATATAGAAAATCCTGATGTATACAGACAGAGAGCTGTTGTGAATCTTTGATATTTCAACTGAGTTACTATTGGTTTTTAGGTTAGCTGAATGATTGATAATCAGCTTTATTAAATTGCAAACAAAAACTATAAAATTCCTTGAAATTGTTACCAGCATTTGGTAAGTAATACTGTTCCATAAAGCTTGACCGAAATGAAATATTGATGATCAAATACTAATAGATTCCATAAAATTTTCTAGAAAAAACGTTACATTTAATGTAACCTTAATTTTTCAATTATTCACAGTAATTACACTCACTAACTTACTAATTCACTGCTGAATTACAATTGGACTGGTTTTCCAACCAATTTGACACCAAACTGTAAGCATAACAAAAATAAGTATGCTTAATTTCCGTATGGCTTGAATGACTTTCTACATTTTATAGCACCAATTCCGGGGTATAATGTCTTTTTTCCGTTTCTAGGAAATCATCAGCGTTTTGCCGTAAATTCGACCAGAGCTCGTAATGATGTGACTTCGATAATGTAAATTTGATCGGCCATGTTGGGGGCGAACGTCCTGTGTCTCAAAAAGAAGAAAAAGCGCACTTACTGTCTTTCATCATGCAAAAGCTACGAGACAGCTTCGAAAAATACCAGGTAAGTTTGTTATAGCTTTTCAGTGGAAGAAAACACATTTTACAGTTTTTGATTATAAAGCCAGCACCAAGAAACTTGCAAAAATGTGCAAGTTTTGGTTTTCTACAGATACAGGGTGTTGAAAACAAACATTTTCTTTCTTCAGAGAGTGACATGGCTATTAAAAAATATCACCATGTGTATATTGCTCAAATTGGTGAAAATTAATAGTGTTTCTCACTTGTTACGTCACTCATTTCCTAAAATTTAATGACATTTTAGGGTATTTTCAATAGGAGCCACGTGGTAATAGTGGTGTGTTTGGTTCCTCTTTCTAATCCAATTAAAAAACAGTCTAGTTATTTCTAAACTTGGCTATATTTTCGTTAAATATGCGGTTCAAAAACAACGATCCCAAACCTACGCTGAATAAACAATGCCCTTAAGTTTCGCTTCACAATGGGTCGTTTAAAATAATTAGGCCTGTATTTATTTGACGTCGGTCTCTTGTTTTAAGAGGGGTAAGTAAAGAAAAAATGGCTAACTTACCTTGTCAGGAATGCTGTGGCCGTAATGAGAAGTCGTGCGGCAACCCAGAACCTTGAGCATTCGATTTTTTTCGTCTTTGGATTTTCTTTGCCGCATATTAATTGTTACCAACTGGCCAAACTGGCATGTGCGTGATTTTTGCCACTTTAAAACCATCAAACGGCTATTAGGTAATTAAGTGTCCGAATCTAATTACGGTGGTACTGTACCGTCTTCCTTGACTAGTTATTAAACGGTCGTTACCTAACATCACCGAGAGAAAGTGAATTTTAGGCGTAACAATCCTCGAAAAGGTAACTTGTATTTGGATTTGGCCACAGATTTGGTTGTTTGGTATACGTACTTTATTTATAGTGACTAAAAGCCAATTTGTATGCATGTAAAAGATATGCAAATTGAAAAAGCCGTCCTTTTTCAGTGTAGGGATGACAGAACCAATATTGCTAATGCAGCTGTGTCGCAGTAGTATCATAAGTATATCACGTTTATGATTTTGATCGTTTTTAAGAGATGTCTGCAGTTGCGACAACTACAAAATGAGATTTTCAATAATTTAAAAGCGAAATTTTCAGAAGAAATACTTCTATAATATCTATTGTAATAACATCAATTAATACAAGATAGTTTAGATTTTCAAAAACGCACATTAGAAGGTTTTTTTAGTGAAAGTAAAATACAATAACTCCAGAAGAAAACACATCAGTAGTGATGAAGAAAATTCTCTGAAAAATAACAATTATAATGTTCTTAATTGTCTTTAGGAGATAAGAAAAACTGTCAGAATAAGACATTTAAAAGAGTAAAACTGGCTTTGGTTAAACGATTTTTGGCTAAGCCTAAGTTTTTATATATTGATGATTTATAGTTTTTTTTTACAATTTAATCTAAATAATTAGAAATCAATATGACGTCCATGTTTGAAATAAAATTTCTGTTAAAATCTTCTTTCTGTTAAAAAAGAGCGGTTGCTTTTAGAGCAGGTCTTTGTAATTATTAAAAATTCAAAACTTTGCTTGTTATTTGTACGTTATTTCAAACACTGGATCGGTCTTTGATTTTTTGTTTCGAGAATATCATCTTGTTCTTTGCAAATTAACCTAATCTGGGGTTCAAAAGTTGCTACACAAAATTGTTTTGGCTTACTTGGTTATCTTCAGATGAAATGATGTTGACATTCACAACAGAGGCAATACTCGTGGATATAGGTATAATAAAATTAGGAGATAAGGTAAATTAATTAAAAAACTTATGGAGGCATATCCCATTTATCTGTAATTGGTCTAGTTCATATTTTACACTTGTACTTGTATGTAAATACTTAATTAAGATCCTTGTTAGGGTTTTTTTATTTTAACTAAACCTTCTTTGCAATAGATAAATCTATTTTACTTTGTGGTAATTTACACTACTCGTTTTATGTTCACGACATGATTTATTATGTTCCTTATTATTCATGTAGGCAGCTCCATTTCCTGTCTTTAGGGTGCTTTAATTATCCAGGTAGAAACAACGTTACATTAATAATAAATTACTTTAGGGGGTGTTGATAAAAGATTATTTCGGTAGAGTTCGATTAGGTTATTTAGGATTAATTGAACATATCCTGTATCAAAAAAGAAATTAGAGCAAAAAACCCTTATTGCTTGAGACAATTTCTTCTTTTTTGTCTTTTCAATTCATCTTTTATTCTGGTAGAAGACAATTTTTGGCACACACATATCTACTAATTTTGGTGCATTTTTTTGTCTTTAATTCTTCTTTCTGTAAATCTGGTAGGTAAACCATTTTTGGCACAAAAATTGTGCTAAAAATATACAAAATATATACAAACAGCTGCTGGCTAGTAGGCTTAATCGATTTCGATTAAAAAGTTGATTTTTGTGGAATGACATGAGAAATTCAGTTTTTTATTACTTTGTTATGATCCTAGTTAAATTATTGATACACATTAAGGAAGAGCTCCGCTCCTGATGAACCGATCAGGTAGAAACTAGATAAATTAGTAAATTCATGTTTTGAGATTTTCCCAATTTCTTACCTCCAGCCAGTTTAAATAGTGTTTTAAAAAAACGTTAAAACTCTTAACCTGATTAGACAAGTATTTGTTGCAACCAGTTTTGATCTACAAACCATCTTCAGGTAGTTTGAAACGTTGTAGCTGCAGCTCCCTTATAAAGCACTAAAAAGCATTAATTTACAGAAACTTTTTGTTCTATTTTTACTTGTAGAATCTACGGTTAACGCACAGTTGGGACACTATGTATTCATATAGTAAATTTGCCGAAAATCTGAGAAATTACGACAAGTAGTTGTAGATAAATTGGTGAAGGAAACGTATTGTATGCATTACAATGTAAACGCACATGCTTTTACGTATGTACATTCAAGAATTAAGTAACTTTGGTAGTACTAGCATTACCTACTTCTATCATCCACTATGAAATCCAACTAAATCAACCAAATCTAATCATAACATAATGAAAAAAAAAACAGCAAAACATGCATACAACTAATTAAAAAAAAATCTCATTTAAGCTTGAATTTTTGTTGGCACACCAAATTACCCAACCCCATTCTGAAGCAAAACTGACAGATTTCGACATTAATGTTTACTCGTTCAGAAAACAAGTTTTCATTCTCATTAAACTGCAAATTAGGCAACAAGAGAACACCGTCGTCGATTTGATTCGCAGCGACTGCATTGCGCTACCATAAAGAACGGATTGACCCACCCCATAACAAATTCAATGCGACCATCCGGGCCAATTTCAAATATATAGTTTTGAAATTGAATCCGGCCCTGGAAGTCCAGGTGGACCGTAACGGGGGGGGCCCCTCAGGTATATTCTGTATGAATGGGCACGGGCAGAACCGTTGAGGAGATTGTCACGATTGTGAAACAAACGAAACGCGACTTTGGTGTTGTTTATAGCCCGAACAAGTGTACGATGTAAATTCAAATTTTTTTGTGTGATTCGTGAGACTGTGTCATTGCCATTATAAAATAGTGCACTCATGTTTGTACGCGCAATGATTAGGTAAGTTTTTTCATAACAAAGTTAAAAAGGTTTAAGTCTGGACGACCGGAAGGCCCTTCCTGGTCTTTGTTTGTGAACTTAATTCTAATTCACCCCTTACATTGTTTTCAGTCAGTTATACTCATTTTCCTGTATCACACTCAAAATTTAATTAGGTACAGTTTTTGAGACATTTACAGTTAAAGTTGGCAACAAGTGTAGTCATTGCGTTCAAAGCCCACAAATCTCCATTATTGTTAATGGGACACCTTGTATATTTTGATTATGATCTACTATGTACAGTCAACTGTTGCTTTGCATAAAAAGCTGTACTGTAAGTGTAGTCATTTTGTGTTCAAAATCACATTTCCATTATTTTAAATGGAACAATCTGTATATTGTAGAGTTAGTCGATTCTGTGCTTTACTGAAATAGTAAAATAACATTTATTACATTAATTATGTAAGTACAATTTTAAACCACTTTCAGAGACGGTTTGCTATTAAAGGCAATTTTGCAAATTTTAGGGATTTGTGCACAAATCCAACTCTCTGTAGCCTGTCAAAAGCCAGATTCTCCTTGCAATTTAAATCCGCCAATAATAGCTATTGTTACACAAAGTTTATTGGAAAATAATATGCTTGAAGCACTGAAGTACTTGTGTTTATGATTTAACTCCCAAAATTTATTAAAACTTCTAAATATACAGGGTGGTCCAGTTTTAAATGTCAATAATTCACCAATCCATAGCCAATTAAAAAATAAGTTGCCATGCATTATGTCATTTTTCTGAAAAATGCATTCTAAGGAAAATACAGTCCTTTAAATTTCTGTTAAAAAAATCAGTTTTTTGTCATAACTGTCAAACCGTTGGAGCAATTTTGATCAAATTTGGAACACGCATTATGAAATTCTCCAGTAGCCTACAGGAAGGTGGTTTTTTTAATTTCATTGTTTACAATGAAAAATAAATTATCTCTTATAAAATTCTGATTTGAAACTTCCTTTACGAGATAATTCAGTTATTACGTTCAAAAACCCAACACTAACGCAACCCAACTTAAAAATTGTCTTAAAAAAAGAAAATTCACTTAAGAAACTTAAAAAATATCATTGAAGCTAGTTTTCATAGTTTCCAGACAAACTGAAAGACTTTAGTTTTGAAAAATGACTGAGAAAAGATAAAAATTGATTTCAGAAGCTTAAAAATTGTGTTTGTAACCAGTTTTCATGCAAATTGAGAGACTTTAATATTGAAAATTGATTTGTACTTGTAGACATAAAAAACTACTTTTTCTAGAATTTTTCACTACAAATTCATACATTTAAACCTTAAAAATTGACTTGAACACCAAAAAGTGACTATGAACTAATGAAAAGTAACATCAGAAGCTTAAAATTTGCATTTGAAGTAAGTTTTCATAATTTTAAGACAAATTTCAATATTTTAGTTTTGAAAATAGTCTTAGATAGAGGACGTTGACATTAGATTCATGAAAATTGTCTTGAAAACTAACTTTTCTTGCGTTTAACTTTGCTTTTAATTTTCTCTGAATTCTGGACTATTTTTAGTGTTTCACAACTGCTTTCAGCTTGGAAAATCGAGTTTCAAGACTATCTTTACCAAGTTATTGACACAGCAAACTTAAAAACAATTTTCACATTCTTCATAGACTTAAAATGGCATTCCAAGCTTTGTCACTATTCAATCGACTTCTAGACACCTCAGTGCTAAAAGTTCGAGTATTTCTTAAAATTCTAGATTGTTTGTAGTGCTTTAAGGCTGTTTTCAGTACCTCAAATCGAGTTTTAAGACTATCTTTACAAAGTTTTTGACTTATCATGTCTAAAAGCCAATTTGTACACTGTCCACAGTCTTGAAAATGTTATTTCCAGCTTCTTCAGTATTAAATTGACTTATACATTACACTCATCATAGGTGCAGTAAATTGTAGTATCTCTAAGAAATTCAGACTGTTTTTAGTGCTTTTTAAGACTGAAAAATCGAGTTTAAGAATATTTCCAAAAGTCAAGTTTCTTCAGTAATAAAAGTAAAAAAATTTGGTATCAAATGCTACGATATTAGTCTTGAGAACTAATTTTTAGAAATAAAATAGTTCGAAAATTTAATTTACTTCTAGACTTGTTCCAGTCCAGAAAATTGAGTTGTACACCAATTGAAGTCCTGAAAATAGACTTTTGGACTCTCTTTAGTCCTAGTAAAGTCAGTTATAGCTTTAAAAGTCAACTTTTAGATTATCTTTAGAAGTAAAAAATGAGTTTCATGCACAATGCAATCTTTGTCTTGATTTCCGGAGTGTTTTTAGTTCTTGAAATCCAGTTTCAGACACTCGACCAGGATGGCAGCTTGAGAAAACAAATTATAAGACTATTCCTAGTAGTAAATAGCAAGTTTTTAGACTATTCGGTACAAATTTGGACTCTCACAAGTCTTGAATGTTCAGTTTTACACTATAAAACGATTTTTTAAATTGAAATTTGAAGGACTGTAAGTTCCTTAGGAAACGTTTTTCAGAAAAATGACATAATGCAAGTCAACTTATTTTTTGATTAGCTATCACACTTAAAACTGGACCACCCTAAATATATTCAGTAGAACCAAAAACAAAGATCATTAAATCTGGTCGATCAGGTGGATGATTAACCACACATTAGTCCTTCGTTTAACTTTGACTCTGAGTTTTGCTTTCACTTTGACAATCTTGCTACAGATGGATTGATCTACAAATGAAGCTACAGTTAAATCACAGCAGGTAGATCTCTATTATTTACATTTGCTGCGTTCTACTCCAATTCTTAAGGACATTTAAAAATAAATGAGTTTTGATTTGTGTGATCCAATCTCCTATATACAGTTACAAATTATTGCTTTGGTTTTATTAAGTTTTGCATGCAATCCGGACAAATGCTACGACTGCCAACCGTTAAGATAAAACAAACGCGACAAATGTGCGTTTACAACGTTTAAAAGAGCGGAAGCAGATCTTTTAGATGGTTCTAGATCCATTACAATATTTATAACAATCTTGTTCTAGATTTGGTACTAGTGTGTTTCTTGTTATTAGTATATTTAAAAGCTTGTAAAATCTGTCAAGCACAGGTAAATGTTGTATCTATTTAATTATAAATCATTTTAGGTGTCAAAAATGCTATAAAAGTGGTCAAAAAAACGCTTCAACATTTAAGTACTCTCAAATATGCTGTATGGTTGCTTTTGTTAGAAATTCCACTTTTGTTGCTATTCTGCTATAGGCATTAACATGTTCAGTGTGTTGCACGTATTTGAAGCCTGTAGTGTACCTGTATTACTGTGTTGTAACTATTGTTATGAAGATTTTTGGAAAAAGTTTTAAATTCAAATTCCGGAAATGGTAAGCAAACGAACACTATATATAGATCATCTGAATGATATCATGAAGCATCAAATGTATTTTATGGTCTTGTTCAATCCCCTTGAGATTATTGAGAAGTATCTATACTTCTCAATATCTCAATGAAAAAACTAAATTTGTCTCATCTTGTAACAGTTTGTATCAATGTCTTGAACATGATCCCTGAAAAAAAACTAGTCGCGGTTTGCTTCTTTCCGCATAGTAATCGGCGTAATGTGTTGCAGAAGAAGAGATTGGTATCTTGAAAGATAATAATATAATACGATTTGAGCTGTTGGCGAAACGGTAAAAGTAATGGGGAAACGGAACGGGTCACGTTTACTTGCGGCAAGTTCAATGACGTTACCCATTTATTGAGGACGTTATTATTTTTATATTAGTGTTAATTAGGTCGAAAAACTGGTCCTTCCAGAATTTGTCACTGTTTTGGAATTAACCCATCACCACCTTAATGGTTATCCATCATAACGTTAATACCACTTTGTCTCTCTTAACCAATTATGCTAATTAGATTAAAATCCTTTGAGTACGTGTTATTCATTAAATAGTTCTCATGATTGAAGAAGTGTAATTTGCCTAGTTTAGTTTCTCCTCTATGTGAAATAGAAATTTCCGGATATCGCCAGTATCATGTTCTTATATGCTTCATTAGGTTTTAATAAGCAAGTATGGGATCATAAATTTTGGTTTAATCAGAGATGTTCAGGACGTTTAATTTAGTAAAGCATTAATAATTTCATAAGTCTTATTTACCGCTAATACACTTTACAATTTATTGAATTGGGTTCCAGACAGAAAATTCAAAGAAAACAGTTTAAAGCAATTTAATTTTAAAATTGTTTACACTATAACTACCAATTTGTATGTTTGAAGTGTGCTTTCAATATTTGTAGTAAATATTTCAATATGGTTGATATGAATTGAGTGGAATGCATTTTCTTTGAGCGTTTCAGCTAGAAAATGGATAAACATTGCACAAACATCCATACGGGAATGTTCTAAGAATATTTAGTATTTTGATAACCAGTAGTAGTATTTTTTGATAACTGTAATATTCTTTAACTCAAGTACACTTTTACTCACAATTCAAAGACTTTACAATAAAATGAACTTTCAAGCAATTAAGTTAAACTACTTAACAATCTGATTTTAAATCAAATTCACACATTTATATGCACCGATCTCTAATCTTTTAAACACAACAAACCATTATCACCGACCTTGGACTATTCGATTGATTTAAGGTCTCAAAAACCACTACTACCAGTTTGGTCGTACTGAAAGTCGAATGGTTTCAGATCGGTCGATCGGGACGACCGACTTAATCAACCACTCGCTTTTGCATTAATTTTATTAGTGATGTTTTATTCATTTGCATCATCGCCCATTTATCGAAATAGTCCCGACAACGAAAGTGGTCGGTTTTAAATTAACAATTAGTAGAAAATACCGACGGTAGATTGATTTGAAAAACGATTATTAACGGGAATTGTGTGTCTAGCCTTGGTCGGAAATGGGTTTTGTGATGATCGCAGTTAATTTGCATTTAGTTTTTAATCGGCTCTGTAGGGTAGTTTGTTTGCATAAATCAAATTAAAGCTAATGCTACATCATTTTGTATGTTCCAATAGAATGGATTTTGAATGCGGGTAATTACGTAAATACTGATTACCAAAGCATAGTGGATAGTGCAAGCGAAATATGTATTATAGACCACTTTCGATGTTTTCTTGACTTTTACTTTTGGGGAAGGATGATCATTATTTATCACGCAACATTGCATGTGAAATTTGGGAATCACTGATATGAAAATTACATATTTTCAAAATTCTTTTATAGTATTATGGTTTTCTAATCGAAAAGTACACTAAACAGTCTGCGTTTACAAGCTTGATTGAATTACTGTTTTTTGAGAGTTTTGACAGAAAATTATGTTTCGTACAGGATTCGACTCGGTTGTTAAGCTACGCACATAAAAATTGTTTTTTAAATGGAACACCCTGTATATTATTTCATTTTTTGGCAAGATCTTAAATTGACCATTCTAATGGCATATAACATTTGATATTTTAATTTTTCTTCTTTTTAACGATTTTTTTGTGCGTATCTCAAAAACCGTGTCTAATAGAAACAAACTATTCACACTACTGGAAATGTATTTTAGAAATAAAAAATAATGCACCTGGAAGTTTTTAAAAAAAGTACGACTCTGTCAAACTGTGACAGATATTAACGGTTTTGGTCATTAAGTGTTGTATCAAATTTTAGCCTCAGACACCGACATCAGTTTTTGGTTTAATAATAAGAGCACTTCCCATTTAAATACATCCAATTTGGCCCACCCTGTACAATAGATTGTAAAGATTTTGTAACCGTTTTTCTTAGAAACAGTTCACTCTAGCAAAACATTCATAAAATTGTTTAGAATGGATCACAGTAAGATATAGGATGTTTCAGTTTAAACCAAAAACAGTACCAAATCAAACTGATAATCATGGCAAAAATGTCGTCTTTGTCATTCTGTCAAAATTTTATTTCACGAAATGACATTATGTAAGTAAGCCATTTTCGAGATATTGCAAAAGTTTGTTTGTTACTCACAAATTTAAACTAGCTTAATTAAAACACAAATTAAGAATTTCCAAAAATGTGAAAGAGTTAAAATTGACTAGACTATGCATGCTATCATGTTTTTTAGGTTATTTTAAATACCTATATTAAGTTTTTATGAATTTCAAAAAATTTATTGTTTTTGTACATTATAACAATTTAAATTTATACCATAAAACTGCCACAAATAAAATTGATATGACGTTACAAATCCCAATAATTTGTGTCGACTAATCCGTAATAAATCAATAATTTGCATGAAAATCAACTTGATTTGACGGCCGTCAGGTTTTATTGGATATGAACATTTCAAAATTTTGCGTACAAATTCAATTCAATTCAAATCAATAGTAAAGAGTGAAAACCATTTCAAATGACTAAACTACAAGGTGGTCCAGTTTTAAATGTCAATAATTCACCAATGGATAGCCAATCAAAAAATAAGTTGACATGCATTATGTCATTTTCAATAAATAAATAAATCAGGATTTTTTTTATTCAATTAAACACTGGTAACAGTCCGAATTTTTGGACTAATTTACTTTTTTTACTTTCATCAATCAAGAGTCTGAAACTTAACTTTTACTATAAAGTTTGAAATTCGATTTTTCAGTCTTAAAGCAAAGTGAAGCGTCTAGAAGTCAATTTAATACTGACTAAGCGTGAAATGGCATGTATAAACCTATGGAAAATGTAAAAATAGTTTTTTAAGTCTCCTATGTCAAAAACTTGGTGAAGGTAACCCTAAAACTCGATTTTCCTAGCTGAAAGCAGTTTTAAAGCCCTAAAAATAGTCCAGAGTTCTAAGAAAATGAAAAGCAAAGTAATCAAACCTGAAAAGTTAGTCTTCAAGTCAATTTTTATGAATGTAATGTCAATATCCTGTATTTAAGACTATTTTCAAGACTAAAATATTGAAATGTATTTTCAAATTATGAAAACTTACTTCAAATGGAAATTTTAAGCTTTGATGTCACTTTTCATTGGTTTAGGGTTACTTTTTGGTGTCCAAGTCCATTTTCAAGGTTGAAATGTGTGAATTTGTAGTAAAAAATTGTAGATAAAGTAGTTTTTCATGACTACAACCTAATTTTCACTACTAAAGTTTTTCAACTTATCTGAAAACTATAACGAATGACTACAAAGACAGTTTTTAAGCCTTTCAAGTCAATTTTCACAGTTTCCAAGTCAATTGCCAAGGCTAAAATCTTTCAATTTGTGAAAACTGGTCAAAAGACAATTTTTAAGCCTCTCAAGTCAATTTTTATTTAAATTTACTGGTTTCTGTCAATTTTCAAAACTAAAGTTTTTCAATTTGTCTGGAAACTATAAAAATTGGCTACGAAGACATGTTTTAAGCTTCTTAAGTAAATTTTCACTGTTTTCAAGACCATTTTTAAGTTAAGTTAAGTCTTTGAACGTAATAACTCAATTGTCTCTTAAACGAAGCTCCAAATCAGAATTTCTTAAGAGGTACTTATTTTGTCAAATTGGACAAGTAAAGTAAAAAAAACTAAATTTTTTTCAAAATATCCAGTGACGTAAAGAATCAATCCATCTTCCTGTATCTACGCTACTGGAGAATTTTGGCAAACGTCATTCATATTAAGTATTAATTTCATAAGTGCTTGTTCCAAATTTGATCAAAATTGCTACAACGGTTTGACAATTATGACAAAAAATACGAAAATTTGAAGGACTGTATTTTTCTTAGAAAGCATTTTTCAGGAAAATGACATAATGCATGTCAACTTATTTTTTAATGGACTATGCAATGGTAAATTATTGACATTTAAAACTGGACCACCACTCACTGTCACACTGGACCATATTATTTAGAGGTTTCTGTCGAATTAAAAAAAAAAAAATTAGATGGCTTAGGATACTTGAAATGTCTGACAATTGTGGAAAATTTTTTGGCTTTGAGTGGTTTTTACTGGGCTTTATTTTGAAAAAGTGATTATTTGTCCTGCCAATTTTTTCGGCTGTGATTTTTAGTATACTATTCTCTTAAATTAATATTTAAAATGAGTGAAACTTGTCTGTGCTGCAACTCAGCTTTAGTAACTGAGCAAAATGAGTTTACTGCTTAAAGCTCTGGCCTGATATAATTAAATCTCTTAATTAATTTATGAGAAATAAACATTTATCAGCTTGAGGCGTCACCATGTTTATCAAAATTCAAGTTTCTACTAACGACAATCTAATGATTGATTTGCATTATGGTTACACAAAACACTATCAATTTATCATCTGACCGTGAAACTGAAATCAACAAAATACAAATTTTAGAAAGTTTCACCTTATTAAGTTTTGGTTTAATATGTAAAGCCGCTTATATTGGTGGGACTTTTAAGAATTGGTAAATTTTGGGTTGTGGCCACAAGAAAAAAAACTGTTTTTGGTATTTAAACTTTATACTAAAAAAAGTCGATATTTGGCTAATTGGTGCTAAGCTTCAGTCGCACTTTCTTCTTGGTGTTGTCGCCGCAATTTTCCTAAAGATTGCGGTTTATCCGCCGTCATGAACAATTAATCGCGCCATAAAAACAATAATAGATCAGTTTTTATCTTGCAAATTCAATTTGGATTATCTCACTATCGATATTTTCCTTAACGTTATTATTTTTGTTACATGAAGTCATGCCCGAATTATGTCATTCGATTTTGTCTAGAAAATTTGTATACCTTTATAGAAATGGTACGAAACGGCCTTAAGAATTGAGACGTAAAAAGGCCACGTTTTGCGACACCCAGTACCGTTAAAAGAAATATCAAATCGTTTTAATTGAATGTCAACATGGCTGACCGCCTTTCGGGGCAAAATCGCGGATATTTCACAAAACCAATTTGCCTTGTGTCGGACTTCAGCTTAGTCATCTGAATCTTTTGATCATTACTAATAATATTGTACTGATTAAGATAAGGACGTAATTTTAGTTAAATGACCGGACTTTCAGATGTAGGTACATGTGGGATTAATAACATTCCCTACTTCTTGATCATGTGCTTTTTAGCATTCTGTGGGTTTGGTCCCTAGAAGGCTTTAGAGTTAACCGAAAAGAGCTCCAACATTTTTGGTGCACTCCTTCTTTATTCAATCCTAAATAACTTTCTTATTTAGCATACTACTTTAAGACTTTTATATGTCTATGGATAGCTATTGAACTGAGCTTTCCAGAAAATATTTGTGTTGATAGATTTATGAAATGGTTATCTCTAAAACTTTGAAATCGAGCATTGTTCTACACCTTTTAACTGAACAATTCACTCCTCTTCAATAATTGTTGATTGGAATTTCTTATTCGTTTGATGTTTTTCTCCATCGCCTAAAAGCTTGTAATACGCATTTTATGTAATTTCTAAATTGATGAAACTAATTTTTGAACGTTTTGGCTTTGTATAGATCACTGTAAACGTTCTGCTATATCAATCATCATAAACCAATTCAAATCGCTACCACATCTGCCAACCTTGTTCGGCGACTTTCAAAGGCCGTATCGCGACTCAAAACTCTTTTGTTTCTACGACCGCGGAGAGGACGTATACCTAGAGCACCGCGCCGTCGAGTAGTATGCACCATTCAGTTGTCTAGGTGACGTCGTCCACGACGGCGCCCGTTCACCAGGTATCTCGCCGGCCTCGAAAAGGACGTGCAGGTGTACGTTTCGGTGAAAACAGGTGACCGCGACCTCCTGCCGGCTATTTCTTCCAAAAAGTGAAATTATGTGAATACTTCCCCGTACTGGAATAATAGAGTTTTCTGAACGATTCAGGTGAGTGGGTTCCTCGAACAGGACATTCTGGTTCGTGAAGGACGGTGGAGTTTTAATGGCCGCTATTGGTACTTTAAGTAGCGATGTAGTGTGAACGACGCCTAATGGCTTTTATGGGTTTATTGTTTTCTTAATTAAAAGGCTTTGACCGCGACTATGCAAATTCAGTCCTACCTATTTTGGAATGAGAAAATCTGGGAACAACCGTAAACCGTTATCTGCATTGAACATTGATGAGATGTGGTCTACGTGCATTCTTCACACATTTTAATAACTTAAGTGTGATGGTAATTTTAAACTAAATCATGATCATATTACTGATTGTCACCTGTTTTCTTAAAAACATTACCAAATGATCAGAATAATGTATTTGCCCAGAAGAGAATTAGCATATTTATGCATCATATATGATAAAATTGATATAACAATTAAAAGTATTAGAATTGGTCCAATTTAACCAAAATATCAGTGATATCATTTTCAATAAATTTTGATATCTGATCAGCAATTTTCACTCAAAGATTGCGGAACTATGTGAATGAAATTGTTTATTCTGAAACGTTAAAAGTTATATTAATTATTAAGATCTAGATAGTTTTTAATCAAATATTAAACAAGTAACAGTAAAATAACAGTTTTTGAATGCAATACATGACTAGGTAAAATAAATACTTGATGTTCTGTTCTGAAAAAAAATTGTATCATAACGAATCCAAATTATAGTAAGTTTATGTTTAGAGGTAAATAACCATATTCGGTCTCCTAGAAATGAAACTAAAGCTTATCATCTGATGAGTATTTAATCCTTAAAACAAACACTTCATAATCTACAAGTTACAAGTTATTTTATAGTAGCTTAGTTTACCTTTTCATTAACAATATTAAATATCTCAGTACCTTGATCCCACATTTTGCTTGCCCCAAAGAATTATTATTTATTTTGCAGTTTTATTTTTTTTCTAATCCAATCCAAAAGCAACCAAAGATTTCATTTAACTAGTAGGGTGTCTTCACTGTAGAATTCTTGTATGTTATGGAATGGATTTCATTGAAAATTTGTGGAAATATGTGAAAATTCATAGAATGAAGATTAAAATAGAAAAATATCTCCACAGAGGGAGAATTGTGATAAAGGACAAGTTATCCTTAATCTTTTGACAAATACCAACCAATCCAAAAGTCTAGAAGAAGACAGATGTCTGAAGGGTTTCTTTTATAACGATTTTTTTGTGTTTTTCCTCTTTTTGTGCGTTTCCTCTTTCTCTTTCACCATTTTCTTTTTTCTAACTTATATTTCAAATTTTTTACTAAATTTCTTGTTTTGCATTGTGTCGTTTTTTTGGAAGTCTGGATTTCATGTGTTGAAACTTTTCCAGGTCTCGTTACCTTTCTTGAAAAAACCATTTGGCTGTCTTTGTATCTACACTAACCTTGTGTCAAAGTCGCAAACTTTCAAAATGGCGTTTATTGGACACCTTGTTAAGTACAAAATTCAGTCATCATGTCATCCAGATTGACACGTTTTGGAACACTTTCATGTTTATGTTTTCCAGGAAAATAAACCATATTTATTGATTAGACAGATGGGCTGTGGTGTTAAGTCAATCTACAAATCCAGCTTAAACTGTTAGAGAAATAAAGCAAATGATCTGTAGGAGTAGAAAAGGGTACCATTTTCAAAAGTTGTTTTGTTTTTGTTTCAAACGTCTACTCACGTAACATTTACTAAAATTAATTAAAAAACTAGATTTTTTAAATAATTTTGCATAACAAATTACTTAAAATTCGACAGTTGGTCTATTATACTAATTAAAGGAAATGTCATCAGAGAAAGCAGTGTTATACAACTACTAATGTCTATTTAGATGTTTTATGTTACCAAAAATATTAACTAAACTATGAAATGGTCATTTTTATTTGATTTCCTATATTTAAATGAGAGTGTCAAAGTGAAATTTTGATTTATTAACAATTTTTGAAACTCTGCTAATTGATTAAGTCGACTTGTTCCATTCCACCATCCACCATCCACCTCCACAGTCACCTAAGAAAAATTGCCAATCATTCCTTTGAGACAAAAATGATATTTTCCTATTGTTATAGGTTTTCGAGTGCACAACACTACAATTTTGTGAAATTTACGTTTCTTCTGTCTAGTCTGCTTCATTGTTTATTTTTACTGAAGATGAACAGATGGGAACTAGCAAAATTATTTAACACCCAAGGTGAACAAACCTTAAACAAAGAAAGTGTTTTTTTTTGTGACTTTTAAGTGCAATTCTCAAAAATGTAGTAGAATCCGTTTATTTATCATCGAAAGTGTTGCGATCCGGGTTGAATACGAGAAGTAAAAGCGTAACTTAATATATTTAAGCACTTGGCAGACGAATTTAAATATTAGCAACGATTGACTTAAGATGCAGGACAGGCGAAAACGGAAAAGTGAAAATTAAGAAGTATAATGCGTACAACTCATTAGTTCTCAAATTAGTGCCGAGCCGATTGCGTGCATACCAACACACCTGTTAATATTTGCCGACCCAATTTTTTTTAGTATTTTTATTAACTTTATAATTATGCCGATTATTATAGTGACTGAAAATCGACTACGTTTCCTAATGTAGGTTAACGTTCAAATAAGATTTTTAAAACTATAAACGGCGTTAATTGTTATATAAACACCAAACAAGCTAGTGACAGAACCAGTTTTTCCTTTTGAACTAGTATCGATTATATTATAATGCGTAATTAAACACGTTTTCCAAGGGGTAATTATCGTTGTTGGATGGTCGATTTGATTTGAAGGTTGATTCACATACTTAAAACCAATGTCAACTAAAACCGGACTGAATGGAAATTTCCCCATTTTAATTTTTTAATTAATTAGGACAAAGAGAATAATACTTAACCAGTTTGATATGCAACACGAACACACGTTTAATGTGAGAATTTCCACGTGATTTATGAGGTGGTTGAAATTGAAGAACAATAACGCAAATAGTCGAAAGAGCTTTTCTCGTACTGTCTGATTTATATCGTTTCTGGGACCTGAAATCTCTCACAACCTGGTAAAAACCTGACAAATGACGTGATTTTCTGTTTATGTCAGCGATTAACGGGCAACTTTCGAGAGTAGGTCAAATTATATTAGCATCTTGTTGGTCCGCATGTTTGGCCAGAGGCTGTCTGGCTCGACACGATTATCGAGAACACTTTGGTATATGTTTTTAACTGTTATAGTGGAATTTCTGTACATATTGGTTTTAAAACAACTTTGTTGGTTTACTCACCCTGGTAATTCAAAATATCTATGGTTAGGCTATCAATCAGCTTAAATGAAGCCAATGTAGAAGATTTTCTATTAACTTAGAAAATTGTTGACATCCAAGGTGGTAAGATCTTGATTTAGCTAAAACCTATAACCACAAGGAAACTTAAAAAGACCAATGAGTTCAATTTATATAAACTTGTATGTTTTACAAAGTTTTGCATTTAACTTGTACAATAAGTCATTTTACCTCTTCAAATAAGTCCAGGAAGAAATAAACGTTTTTTTCCTGATATTTTCGGAAGTAATCGGATTTATTAACTCCATGGCTGAACTAGTAAAACAAACATCCTGCATCCAGGTATGTGTCAAACGTTTTTTTTTTAAATTTGACATTTATAATTTGCCTTGAAAATATGAACCAAAACCTGCTTTTATAAATTATAAATTATAAAAACTGCTTTAATAAATATAAAC
Organism: Ips typographus; assembly: GCF_016097725.1. NCBI lineage: Eukaryota > Metazoa > Arthropoda > Insecta > Coleoptera > Curculionidae > Ips > Ips typographus. Next base: position 7,296,132 of record NC_138429.1, read on the forward strand.
GAAGATACAAATTGGAATGGAAAATAGAGGAAATAAAAATAAAAAATGAGAAAATAAATTCACAAAACAAAACATTTAAAAAACTAATTTTCATTTTATATTGTTTGTCTATAGCAAATATAAAATAGTAAGTTGATTGTATTTTTGGCCGCATTCGTTTTCAAGCTCCATGGAGCGAGCAGAGCGATTTTGACGTCACGATGACGTACTTTGGCAAAAGCATAATTGGTCCAACTGTCAAATTAGGTCATCGTGACGTCAAAAACGATCTGCTCGCTTCATAGAGCTTGAAAACGAATGCGGCCATTGTGTTGTTGATTTGACACTTAACCTAACCTAGTCACGGTCATTTGGAAAATTTTGCTGTCACTTTTTAATTATTATAAAAAATGTTAAACTGTTTTAATGCAAAAACAGAGAAGTACTAAATTTACTTTTGAAACACATTGGCAGGAAACTTATCGATAATGTTATTACACTGCTAATTACAGTGACTTACTCTATATCTTTCAATTCATACAGAGGAACGAGTGCAAACAAGACAAAAATGGGACAAAACTTCAAAAGATAAACCGATCTGTCATAATTTGTCGGATAAAGTAGTCATTTGACCATCTCAAGTGTCATAAGTATTATGATGATGATTATATGATGTAATATTTGCTTTTTCCAGACTGACACATGACATTTATGAAGTTCGCTTTTTTAATCAGGTTTTTGAAATAAATTCAAAATTTGAGCTTTTTCAGGAGTATTTTATAGAATTAATAATAACTTTTTTAATTTTAATATTAGTATCTATTAATGACTTAAATTTGCTCAACGACTTGTATTAAAATAAGAATCTTTGACTAAATCATTATCAAAGTATTTCCAAATAAGCACTTTCTTGTTGTAGGATGTTTGTTTGTATCTATCAAATTATCAACCAATCAATTAATGCGTTTTACTGTTAACTACCGGCGGACTTGCAAACCAACCACGCGATATATCCTTCCTGTATGAACTTTTTCCAAGAAACCTTTCTGAAATCAAAATTTACATTAATTATCGCCTTTCACTCAAACTGGCCCCCCTGGGGGAACCAAACAAAATTTTTTCCAAACCTGGTCATTAAATAACCTAGACCGTTACGCAATGGTGTCTAATTAACCAGTGCTCCTTTTGCATCGTTAAATCTACCAGGAAATCGAGATTTGCGTTATTAATGGTAGATGCAGATTGGTTATCGGGTTGCTTCGCATACCTTCGAGACGTTTAAATTAGATGTTTTGAGGAATTTCACGCACGTGGCTCAGTTGAGAGGTAATTAAACCCTCAGAGGATGATGCCCTAGAATGCTTTTATGTTGAGTTAGTATGCGCATCTCGTATCTGCTGTTTTTCTATTTCGAGTATTTTAATCAACGACCTTAATACCGGAGTCTGTTTACGCCTTTTTAGTGCAATGTAGCGGTATGTTGAAAAGCATTAAAGCAGGAATTTTCTGCAAATTAATGTAAAGTTTTGTTGTTGTAGTAGAGTTTAAAGTGGTTTTCAGGAGCAATGTCATCCCACGTTGATTAAGCGAGATTTTAACGTGACTTGAATGCTTTTGTCATGCTGTCTACTGTTTGCGTGATCTGCAATAGGAGATACATCATTTTTATCTTTTATAGAGTTACGTGTCGAGGTTTCTTTTACTTCAAAAAGACCGATTACTTCTAATCTAAATGCGTTTTAAAGCTCTTGAGGCCTACTTTAAAAACTATTAGATACTACCTGGGTGATGAAGATAAGAAAACCCTTTATTTTTTAATGCTAAAAGTGTCTTTTGTCGTAATTATTAAATATCAACTAACAATATCAGTTAATTGTCTAGTAGACACTGAATAACCAGACAATAATCAAGCAATCAGTCATAGATGACAAAATTTCCAGTTTGTCACCAAGAAATCTGTAAAATGTGGTTTTTGCTACGTAACAAGAGTCCCATGACCAATTTTAATTAAATTAGATGGGTAAAATTGCGTACTTGGTGCTAATGAGTTTCAATGTAAATTGATATTTTCAGTAAACCAAAATGTTAGCAAGTCTTAGCAAATTACACAAAATGTGTCCATTTTCTGACTTCGTGACAAAATAGTAATTTTCCACATTGTAAGTTTTTCCCAAAATGGGAAAGTTTACTCTTCCTTTTAGTTCGTTTTAAACGAATGTTTTCACGGCGCAAACGAGTAATAATTTCGTTGATTTACAGATACGAACTTGCAAGGCTGTAAATCTTTTAAATAATAGGAAAGTGAAGCTTTCGATGTTATCTTTGCATAATTCAAGGAAGGACGAAGATCTCTAGTCAAGCTAATAACGGAGATTTTACTTTACGTGAAAACATCGTAAGTTTAAGACCAATTACCATAAGAAGTTTGTATTTTTACTCTAAGTTTCCTCAAATTGAGGTGCTAGATTTAATAAATGGTTTAACTTAAGTTGTCAATTATGGTAGCAAACTGGAAAAGCTAAAAAAAAGTTTTTCAGTTTACAGCTGAAATTAAAATGAATGAACGAATTTCCTGCGAATTTAAATAGAGCTACGATTTTTCGAAAAGTATAAAAATTCAATTTTTCTCAAAAGTGCAGATTTTGGAAAATTTTTATTTTGCAAGTTATAACAAGGAACCTTAAATTACGTGAGATAAGCACAAAAAAAGTACTTTTTGAAATTCAATATCTCGGTAACATGAAGAGCTAGACTTGAAAGTATGTTTGTTTAAAATAACCTACCATTGCATACTTCAACTACTTTTGCAATTATAACAAATGGTCTCTTTTTGTCATTTCACAAATACAGGGTGTCGAAAATTACCAAAAACTTGTTGTCACGTATCAAGTAAACTTTTATATGGTTTTTGTAAAGTGTTTTAACTTTTTTTCGACATGTCTTTTGTAAAACTACCTTTCCGGACACCCTGTATACTCAATCAGAATTAACTCCATAGTTACTGTAATTTAAATTAATATATTTTCTATGTTATTACATTAAAACTAAATTGTGTGAAACTTACAATTTTTCTATAAATATACCAATTATAGCATACAGAAAGTAATTGCAATAATTAATCAGGAAGTAGAAAGGTACATAGTACAATACATCTATTATATGTCTGGTAATTATGAAACACTATTTATTCTAGTTTGTATTTATATTGTAAATCAGCAGCTAGCAAATGACGTGTATTCAATACCTGCTATTATGTTTTTTTTTTCAGTAAGTGATTGTAAAACTTTAATAACACTACATGTGTACTAATGAAACATTTTTAGGTTTGGTGAGATACAGCAAAAACGCCTTTCTCATCACTTTTCACTAACCTTTCATATTAACATATTTAACATATTTAAAGAAAATGTTTTAAATTAAACAAAACACTTGAAGTAAAGTGAATAAAAACTATTTTCATTACATAAACAATGTTTGCATGACACCTTGGTGCTCTATTTAATTAATAATTTTATTTTAAACATCGTCTTGGTCGATTATCATCTTACAGAAATCAGCAATGGAGAAGATTTTTTTTCTAATTTTTCTGTAATTACTCAAGAACTCCTGCAGTAACCCGAATAGAAAAATAGTCGTTACATAATTACAACAAACACCGTGTTAAATAATATTATTGTGCATCTATTGTGTGTCTAAAGGACACATTGTTCGATGTGGTTTCGGTAATTGATACACGAAGTATACTTTCAACGATCTGTCGCGTTTACAATCCGTTTGGATGGCAGGTGTTTGTAGCGCGTGAAACGTGCAAAATAGAAAGTGTTTTATTCTAATCTTGTCATAATTTGTTAGTTTGAGTGTGCAGAGAAACCACAAGATGATTAGTTGTGCTGATATTTATTTTCGATTCTCAGATCAATATTGTTTCAGACCATCAGACAACATGTTCACTTAGGAACGTAGTAGGGTACTTTTAGAATAATAGACCAGAATCGAATTGTTGTGGTGATGTTTGTTAACATTTTGCTTGTTCTGTGGAATACATGCATTAACGACATCATCCGAAGATTCGTTGGCCACTACAAGTTGCCTTCTGTTCATGTTAATTCCACTGAAACTTGGTTTGCAGTTTCTGTCATTTTTGCTGGCTTGAAGGTTTGAGATTATTGCATTCATAGGTTTTTTAACTTCTACCTTATCTTTTTTTTCGAAAGAGACTCTTTGCAATTCATCTTTGTTGAAGTCTACCTTTGGAGTTGCAGAACATGATGCCTTTTGGTACACCTGGAACTTCTTCAATTTCTACGTTTTATACCTGCGCATCTTTTGTTAAATCGTTTTTAGGACCTTTTCAAGTAAAATCATCTTTAGTGCAGATATTTGCATTTTGTATACCTATACATATGTATGTGGATGTGGTGGTAAGCACCACCAAGTGAAACGATTCTTCTCCCTGACATCTGGTAGGAGTGTTTATGATGATAGATTTTTCCGCATAATTATAAAATGTCGGAACCATTTAGTGAATATGTTCTTTGAATTTACCCACATGGTTAAAAAGAAACATAGTTCCAGAAGAAAAAACCCAGAAAAACAAATTTCTTGGGTTTCCTTCTAAATCATCATTTTGTGAGTGTAATTGATATTGATCACAATTCAATGAAGTTCGCTTATACTGTCAGATTTCGCTCTGCTATTTTTATAAGTAATATTGAACCCTCAAACCATGACAAATTAACTGATTATACGGTACTTCTAAATCAACTCACGTACGTAATAAACAAAATTAAAAAATCGACAGGAAATCGATCGTAATAAAAACTAATGCCACGTTCAGAGCAAATTTAACGCCATTTGGAATCCGGCGAAGCAAATTTGTGATTGGCCATCACCAATCGCAAACAGAGCCGCTATATACGATATTATTATAGACTTACGACCTGTACGTTTATAATGCGGCTAATTGCATTTAATTGTTTAATGCCTCGTAGATGCGTGAGTAATGTTGTATTGAGGATAATCGTTGCAGAAATATTTAAATCAAGGTTGCTAGTCGATTGGGGTACGTAGGCGAAGCATAATATTTATGTGAACACCAGAATTTATGGCACATGATAAGTGAAAAAAAGAAATCGACAAGAATTGCTGATTATTGGCTCCTCACGGTCAATTTATAGTCGTAAGGACAGACAGCTACCGGTCATTATCGCTGACACTTTGATTTACGAAGACACATACAGGGAAAATTCTTTGATACTAGAACTTCACTCAATTTTCGTTATCAATATAAATAATTAGTCAAGTTTGACGTCCTGTAACTGTCACATTGGAATGGGAAAATGACAGTTTTAAGCACATTTTTGGAATCCTCACTAAATTTCCTATCTAATGACATAAAAAACACTAAAAAATCAGGTACAGTCAGGGAGAAAAGCAGTGTCAAAGTTTAAATTGACAGAAACACAGTTTGAAAGGACAGTCAGGGACAAAATCACTTGTAAAACCCACTTGGAATGGGAAAATGACAGTTTTAAGCACAGTTTTGGAATCCTCATTCAATTTCCTATCAAATGACATAAAAAACACTAAAAAATGAAATACAGTCAGAGAGAAAAGCAGTGTCAAAGTGTAAATTGACAGAAACACAGTTTGAAAGGACAGTCAGAGACAAAATCGCTTGTAAAACTCACTTGGAATAGGAAAATGACAGTTTTAAGCACATTTTTTGGAATCCTCACTAAATTTTCTATCTAATGACATAAAAAGCACAAAAAAAGCAGGTACAATCAGAGAGAAAAGCAGTGTCACAATTTGAAAGGACAATCAGGGACAAAATCACTTGTAAACACCACTTAGAATGGGAAAATGACAGTTTTAAGCACATTTTTGGAATCCTCATTAAATTTCCTGTCAAATGACATAAAAAGCACAAAAAAGCAGGTACAATCAGAGAGAAAAGCAGTGTCACAATTTGAAAGGACAATCAGGGACAAAATCACTTGTAAACCCCACTTAGAATCGGAAAATGACAGTTTTAAGCACATTTTTGGAATCCTCATTAAATTTTCTATCAAATGACATAAAAAACACAAGAAAATCAAGTACAATCAGGGAGAAAAGTGGTGTCAAAGTTTAAATTGACAGAAACGCAGTTTGAAAGGACAATCAGGGACAAAATTACTCATAAAACCCACTTGGAAAGGGAAAATGATAGTTTTAAGCACATTTTTGGAATCCTCATTAAATTTCCAATCTAATGACATAAAAAATACAAAAAACTCAAGTACAGTCAGAGAGAAAAGCAGTGTCAAAGTGTAAATTGACAGAAACACAGTTTGAAAGGACAGTCAGGGACAAAATCGCTTGTATAACTCACTTGGAATAGGAAAATGACAGTTTTAAGCACATTTTTTGGAATCCTCACTAAATTTTCTATCTAATGACATAAAAAGCACAAAAAAAGCAGGTACAATCAGAGAGAAAAGCAGTGTCACAGTTTGAAAGGACAATCAGGGACAAAATCACTTGTAAACACCACTTAGAATGGGAAAATGACAGTTTTAAGCACATTTTTGGAATCCTCATTAAATTTTCTATCAAATGACATAAAAAACACAAGAAAATCAAGTACAATCAGGGAGAAAAGTGGTGTCAAAGTTTAAATTGACAGAAACGCAGTTTGAAAGGACAATCAGGGACAAAATTACTCATAAAACCCACTTGGAAAGGGAAAATGATAGTTTTAAGCACATTTTTGGAATCCTCATTAAATTTCCAATCTAATGACATAAAAAATACAAAAAACTCAGGTACAGTCAGAGAGAAAAGCAGTGTCAAGTTTAAATTGACAGAAACACAGTTTGAAAGGACAGTCAGGGACAAAGTCATGCGTAAAACCCACTTGGAATAGGAAAATGACAATTTTAAGCAGCACATTTTTGGAATCCTCATTAAATTTTCCATCTAATGACATGAAAAATACAAAAAAAATCAGGTACAGTCAGAAAGAAGAGCAGTGTCAACGTTTAAATTGACAGAAACACAGTTTGAAAGGACAGTCAGGGACAAAATTGCTTGTAAAACCCACTTGGAATGGAAAAATGACAGTTTTAAGTACATTTTTGGAATTCTCATTAAATTTCCTATCAAATGACATAAAAAACACAAAAAAATCAAGTACAGTCAGAGAGAAAAGCAGTGTCAAAGTGTAAATTGACAGAAACACAGTTTGAAAGGACAGTCAGGGACAAAATCGCTTGTAAAACTCACTTGGAATGGGAAATGGACCTACCAATTAAAAATTATATACCATTAGAAAGCCCATTTTATTGACTATCCAGAGAGGTGAAACAATCTATACAACGTTTGTCAAATAAGCAGGTAATTTAAGATCAAATGAATGTGTATAAAAAGTTAAGTCTAGCGTTTTCTTTTTCCTGAACGTGACAATATAATAGATCACAAGTGTGTTTAATAGTATATTCTTTAACGAGCTTAGAATCGTCTGGTGAATCCTTCTGGAATCATTTGGGTGAATAATACTCATTATATTCGAGAAGAAGACTCTATTTTTTACTACACACAGTGGATTGAGACTATTGAGCATCCTGGAGTAATTTACTTAGAAATGAAAGTATTACATATTTAAAAAAAAAACATTATAAATGGTAATTTCCATTACCTACTACTCTATACAATTTATGCAATACAAAATTTACATTCATGGCACTGTACTTTCAACGTGCAAACGAAATTTATCTTCAAATAATGCACGGAATTTCAATGCCGTCTGGCATACAAGTAAGTAACTTCGCAGTAGAATAGCAATTATCAAAAATAATTAACAGTAATTGCATCTATTCTAAACAAATATATTTTTTACGGTCGAGTTTTTGCATGCGGTGACATTGAAAACGTGCATTGTTCGATAAGACTGTGTGTTATTATTGATGACAAGGTAATGTTTATCAATAAACCACGCTTTTACTCACTAATGATTTCGTGTGGTTTTGATAAATTCAGTAATAATTTACATAGAATACATGCTTTCCTATAGTGTCACTGCACTGGGAAATCAATCCAATACAAAACTTTTAATAGGTTAAACCAGGAAACGATATAAAGCTATATTATATTCCCGGCTTAATTTCTTGGATTGCAAAATTGAATTAACGCAACTTATACCGACGACCTCCGAAGCACTTGAACGGTTTCGAGGTAATTCCATTACAAAACTCTCATTCTGACCGATAAATACTCAGAGATACTGAATTTTCTGACGTTATCGTTACAGCCAATCGGATTTGCGCCTCATTAGTGCGCACCCGTCATTGTTTTATGACGATTGATGTCTTAATAAGAAGCTTAATTTTATATGACGGGTAATTGTTACAGTTTGAGCCAGATAAAGGCTGAAATAGCAAATAATCAAAAAAATGAGAGATGTCAAGTCTGGAGATCTTTCCGGCCTTCAACCAGTTTTGGTACACATAATATACTGCTAAACTTGTTTGACACTAATCAGCTGAAAGTGTAAGGACAATTTGTTTATCAATTCAATAAACGCAAGATTACAGGAGTAATAAAGATTACAAATTGATAAATGTAATATGACGAAAATGGCAAGAGTAAGTCTAATAAGTTAGATTTAGTCATAAAATTGGGTAGGTACCTATAATCTGTTCACGATCTTTTAGATTTATCTTATCCATAGAAAATGACAGAAAAACTCAGAGCGTCATTGTTTTTGTGTCTGCTAGATAATGTCCATATCTAGTTTGGAAACGTCGTTATATTGTTACTATTGATTTACCAAAAAAAGACGTAAAAATACAACTAATTTGGTCATGACACAAAGAGAAGCATCACAAATGGTTGGAAAATCACTAGGAAAAAAGAGAATAAATTGAAAACAACAAAGTCTTGGTTAAAAGGGCTTCATATCATAATAATATATGGAAATCATTTTTTTTCTAAATTAATAGAAAACCCTTGTTTCAGATCCTTTTTAGTAAAGATTACGAGCTGCCACTGTTCACTGTACGTGATATAAACGTGATAATACTGAAACTATAACACAAGATCAATGCCACAGTAAAAAAAGTAATCATTTTCCCATTAGAAAACTGAAATCAAATTCAGTCCATCAGCATAACAGTCATCATCACAATTCCATTTTGAAAACAAACAACGCGGAACTAATTCTCATCTTAACAACCACGCACCATCCATATTTTTCTTCATTCAATAAAAATAATTCAATTTTATGATTGGTTTGAAAAGAAGTCATTGCCCGAAAGTTAATCAACCTTCTTGTTTTTACATCATTTGGCGCTGAGGAACAATGTTACCGAATTTTCTGCATCAGTGAAGAACCTACTGTTTACACAGTACCATCAAACTGGTTGGATTGCGTGGTTCAGATTGCTTAAGGACGAATTTCCTTCCCAGTTTCAGCTCACTTAAATAGTTACAAAACGCCTGCTATTATTCTCCTAACGTGTATAGTTTCAATGACCCCAGGCGTTAGTCATATCTTCCTTTTTTGTGAAATAGGTACTGGTGGTTTCCTTCCTGTTCGTGTGCGCGCGTACCAAGAATGGATGAATCTGAATTTACTGATGGTCGGTAGAAAGATAAGCCGGAGGATAATGAAAATGGACCAACGTGACTTTGGTAATAGAAAAGTGAACGCATTGAATGGAAAACGTTTACTAGTGCGACTTTTTCTTCGTTTTGCAAGTGGGTCAACGTGTGTTCTCTTAACGTAGTTTTAACACAAATGAAATAGCAGTTTGATTGTATTGGACCGTACAATTAATCAGAAAAGTAGTGTACTGTGCCTTAAGATTCTGTACGTGTTAACCAAAACAAACCTTATTAAAGGTTGAAAACAAAACCACCATTGATCAAATACTAACCAACGAAATGTATTTCCGACATAAGAGTGAGTGCTACCTTTAATTTACCAACCAAGTGATAGAAACAGAAGGTTACACAATTTAGTACTTTTTTCAGTTGGATCTATGTAGATACTTCTAATATACTGTCACCATCCAGATCCAGTCTCCTCTTCGTGGATATATCAATCCTGAATACTTAATAACTGAACATTCTCTCAAGTTGATTTGGAACACAAAATAGAGACAGTGAGCAAAACATACAGTCTAAAAAGTTTAAGCAAATACATTTGAGGCCGTTATATTCCTGCATATATTTTACAAACGAGGATTCAGGTTTTCAACAGAACAGGAATTAAAGTTACGATTTTAGAAAAGCCATTTTAAAAGCCTTAAATTTACTAAAATAACTTTCCTGAGAACATTCCACTCCAAAACAGTCTTTAGAAGGTTTTAAAGGCTTCTGGCAACTAAAAATGACTTTTAGAGATTTCTGGCAACTAAAAATGACTTGTAGTTGCTTCTGGCAAACTAAAAATCACTTATAGAGGCTTCTGGCAACTAGAAATGACTTGTAGAACCTACTGGCAACACAAAATAACTTCTAGAGGCATCTGGCATATTAAAAATCTTTAAGTCTTTAGAAGCTTAAGAAGGTTTTAGAGTTTTCTGGCAACTAAAAATGAGTTGTAGTTGCTTCTGTCACATAGAGGCTTAAAGCAACTACTATATTTTAAGAAAATGAAGATACAAAAACCACCTGCAGTGTCAAAAGTCACTGTAGATGTTAATTTACTTTATTAAGAGACTTCTTGATTAGATATCAGAGAAACCGTAAAATCAAAAATATTTTGAAGAAGGTTTTACTGTAAAATAAAGATGCTTAAACTTTAGCATCTTTACAGACAAAATGAACTTTAATAAAAAGCTAAGAGATCTGGAGTTTAGAAACTCTCTGAAGTAGAACTCTTCACATAGTATTAAATCAAAAACTTTTTTGTTTTTGCAGCAAAATTAAGGTAGTTTCCAGGTGTCTTAGAGACCGAGAATAAGTAGATTGAACCCAGCAACAACCAAATAAATTCATTGATCTAAAGTCAAACTGATTTTGTTACTTTTCAAAGAAGTTTCGTTGTTTTGTACCTCCATGAGATTGAATTTGACAGTTTCCAGGTTTAGAACAGAGACAGATGCCACAGGAAGGTAAATAATTTAAATTTTACAAATAAAGAGGCAAACTTTATTCAAAAAAATGTATGTGTCTATTAACTATTTTTTTTTTTTTTTTTATTCTTTTTTTTGTCACAAGCATATTATTAAACATTAACATCAATCATATAAATTGTTTTACTTTGTAATCCATATTTATTGGGACACGTTTTGAAACTTTATTGTTTCTTCTTTAAGGCACTTAAATTAAAATGTGTTGTTGACAATTTACCATAATAAAGATTATTTCTAGAGTTACTATTTTACTATTAGGGTTTACCATACAACATTATAATTGAGTTTCTCATTTATTCAACAAACATGTAGTGAAAATCAAACTTTTTCAACTATTAACGTAATTGATTCCAAATTGCGTAACGATTGAATTATTTGGTACAAACTTTAACTAGAGGTAATAAATCAAAGTGTGATGAAATTCTGAGCACGTTTATTCTAATAGTTCCACTTAACCACTCCATCCCACATATTAATGATAGTAATGAGAGGAACATGCACCTACTTTTTTTACTTTATGTGCTTCAGCATGATGATAAAGAATTCTTGAAATAACTTTCAAAATTGTTATCGTTTTTGAAGACGAGAAGTAGATCCTCCCATTTAAATTCAATTTTATCGAATTCCAGAAAACTCTCATCCATTACAACATAAAAAGTGGTACCTTCTGGTACCAATAAATTGCTGATGTAATTTTTATCTCATAGATACACACCTATAACAGTAAACACTGCATTTTATTACAAATATGCGTTATTATCACTTGTTTCCTGCGTGTTTCAGGAGTCTTTTAGCACAGTAATCACTATGTACTTACTATACGAACAAGTTAAATATTTTGCCAGTATCAATAATTGCCAAGTTTCAACAAAACCATCATAAAACCGTAATTATAGAAAATTACTTTGTTGTTTACAAAAAAATAGTTACGCAATTTGATTATACTCGCAAGTTTAACCGTTGAATACAAACTTAAATTATCCAGCAGAAACGCAATGAAATTGAGAAACTTATTTAATTTGTGGCCACCTAAATAATTTCAATTTTACTAACAAGAAAATTAAAATTTCTGGTTACTTTTTTAAATTTACAGTTACACAGATTTCACCTGTATTTGTGCACTTTTTTGTCTAATCAGAAAGTACAAATTGCATAAAGAAGATACACACACACACAAGACTAATTATTTCAATTGCACCAATGAAATTCCGCAACCGTCTTCATTATATATTAACAATTTATATTCGAAAAAGTGATGGGAAAGAATGGTAAAAAGGAATTCTGTACGGTTTGCGAAACTAACAAAGCACAGACCGCACTGAAAAACTCGTATTTCACGTAATTGTTTGTTTGGTTGTTAATTGGTTTATTATTTAAAGGAAAACAGTGCCACTGAATGCACATTTTTTGGTCTTAACCACTCTATATTTAAAATATATGGTGCTTGCATGCGCCAATTAAAGAAAAAAACAGCTTAAAAGACTGAAGAGATAAGGTCGTGAGAACTGCGATCGCTTTCTACTACTTATTTTCTTCCTTCAGGTCGAATATTTTTATACAGTGACATGGTTCACTAGTTTTTTGAATCGATATTAACCTTGAAATTAGGAGAGTTAACATTAAATATTATAAATAACGGTATTGTAGAGTTTTTTCCTGCTGTGTAATTGCAGAAAAGATTTTTTTCTATTTATCACATGATATGGCAATAAAATTTGCCAGTAAAGTGTACTTTTCTGTTAGTTGTTAGCAACAGTCATCATATTTTATAACAGTTCTCGTTGAGATTAAATTCCAAGACCTACATCCAAATCCTTTTACATTGATGAAAGTGCAGTTACTTTATAACTGATTACCTATACCGGATAGTCAAGTACGTAAATAGCGAAAATGATAAATCAGAAATTAAATTATATGGTAAGAACTACTTAATAGACAATGATCATCAATATTACTGGATGAAACCTTTCAGTTTTCAAAGAATGAAGTGTCATCTGCAAAAATTGCTGATTCTACAAATTTTCACAAAATCCACTAAAAATAGTTTTAGTTTGCTGTTTTTATGGAAGATCCTATTTTGAGAATCTGTGTTAAAATAAACATAATTTCAGTTAATACCAAAATTTTTTGGTATGTAATTTCAAACTAAAATTTGGATTTTTTTCCATTTTCATTTAAACGAAGCCAACTGTAAAGTAGCTTGATTATTTATTAAGTGTTTGGCTATGATATTTTTCTCTGAAGATGTAGTATTATACTACAAAATAATTGTCAGCAGTACTGAAAATGTTGAAACATTTTAAAGGACGTTAACGGAGTTATTAGTTCTAAAAATATGATGTGCAGCAAACGCTGGTTATTAAAAACTTAAGCAACTAAACAATTGCAAATTAATTTTAGATTACTTTAAATGTTCATCCAAAAGAAAAATTTGTCTTAACGAGATTTTTCTCGGAATATTAGAAATTTCAAAGTTCTTTTTGGTACTCATTTTATCTAATATTAGACACTTTGGCATAAGTATACCCTTTGCCGTGCATTCTAACCATTTTGGAATGCAATTTTAACAAAAATTGTATTTTTTCAATTTTTGACAGTCTGTAGCGCCCCTCATTTGAACTCCAATCAATTTCATGTTTTCTTCACTTTTTCTTCAATTCTTTTCAACCTCATCAACTGTCAAAATTAATTTTAACATTATCATACCTTCATCTGATATGCTTCAATGCTTCTTCATTCTACAATAATCGATCACTGAATTCGTTATTACGAAGTACTAATTTCAGTATTATTTATAGAACTTATTTTCTGTGTATTAGGTTTTTGGTCGAGTTTTGTGCTTGCTAATTCGATTTGAATTTGATCAGTCGAGCGATATCAATTTATAATATTGCAAGCTCTATTTTTACAGGTTGTTTACGTGTTATTGAATTATTATAGAATTATAGTTTGGAGTGTGGTTTAGTATGAGTTTTTATCCAATAAACTAAAGAAATCAGTTCAGATATTCTTTAACATAAAGCGATAACAACATAAACCCGGAATTAAACTGTGAAATTGTAGCTATTTATGAGATTAATCGTACCAATTGAAATTGGTACTGCGAATATAACAATTGCCAGTACCTGGTGTACTAAATTGTTGTGTTTCCGGCTCGTAAATAATAAGACTATAGAATTTGATTATAAAAGCGAATTATTGCGATTTAGCTTTAACAACTGTCATGTTGTTATAAATAAAACATGTTGGCCGACCTCTTAGATTGCTACAATCATGTTGTTTTCCTCTAAGTGAAACATTCTTTCACTTATTGCGGTGAAATTCTATTTTCTTTCGGTTTAGCAATTTAGATTAAACTGCAACGACTACAAAGTGGTTCGTTTACTTTCTGCGTAAATATAAATTTAGTACCTCATTTTTTGATAATATTTGTTGTGTTTCAGGTCAAGGGGTGGTACGGTGACTATGATGCAGATCACCGAGGATACGCCCCCGGATATGTTGGCTGGGGCCATGGATTTAACAGTCCATTTACCCAATGGAAAATCAGTTAAAACCTCAGTTGAAAGAAGGTATAGTTTCTTAGCATCTTATATGGTGAATGTGTTTTATAAAAGTTTATTTAAAGAAATATGAAAGTGCTGTTAAGTTAAGCTGGATTGCTGTAATTTTACATGTTTTCATAACAACAAGAAAGAAACATTTTGTGACGTCATTCTAGTTTGTTTGGTTTCCTGTATAGGTACCATTTTATAATAAGTGTTCCAGTCTTAAAACTTTGATTGACATCTTCTTACGTTATCTACCTCCTAATTTTTTATTCTGCATTTTATACATTTTTATCTTGTAAGATCTTTCCACTTGGATATAAACGAGCATGTAGTAATTAAGGGTATTAACACAATCTTAGCTTCTAATCTACTAATTTAATAATCAAGGACTGTGAGATAAGTTTTACTGTACAACCTGTTTTAGCACCCCCATGATGGATCTTCTAGTGCAAATCACCACCGCCAACCACTTACAATTATCCAACCACACTCTTCAAGTACTTGGAATGGCTCCATCTAGCCAGTATAATGACAGGGTACTACCATTCAAACCCAACACACCCATAGGAACCTTGGATACCCAACATATTAGAGTAACCAACCATCAATCACACACGCAACCCTCATCTCACTTTTTTAATTAATTCTAAGGTACTACCAAAGGGTAAAACCATCCCCCAACCAAAACTTAGCGTAGGACCCGGTCATCAGCCTTTCGAGAGTACCTTCAGACTGAAGGTGCACTTGCCCAGGAACCAACTGTACGTTACGAGGGTCAGTCGAAACGTTCTGCTGGAGGACATAATGAAAAAGGTGTGCGAGGAAAAGAATCTGGATCCTTTGAAGTATGATTTTAAACGGCCCGGTAAGTGTTTTGTGGTTTATCTGGTCGTATTGTTCTAGTGTCTTATCTCATTTGTCGCAAACAATACCTCGATTTATTTTGATTTAGTGCGGTGTTGTATGACACCATACTGTGACTACGAGTGTGAGTTCATTAATGAGTTTACACAGGTGATCACGCGGTTTTGATGGATTTTAGTTCTAAAAATTGTTAGGGAACCTGCGGTTGTGTTTTTACTAGTGGCTGTAATAACAGGTATTATTATACTAATTGATTTTATCATCTTGCAATAATTACCTATCTGTAGCTACCTTATCTTTAGAACTACGTCTTAATCTATATTGAACTAATAAACATGACCAGACAAATAGACTTAGTAATACACTGATCACACTTGTGCTCCCATAAAGTACGTAATTTCTAATTAATTTATAAATAACTTTATGCATGTATAAGTAAAATTATTAAGGAAAATCCTTATGACAATTATCTTCAAGTATAGTAATTTATAAGTGGGATTTTAGCTAAGTGAGGAAATACATATTAGACTTTAGACCTTGCAGTCGCACTTGTTTCTCTCTCCATATAATTTCGAAAAACCCAAGGATTATTTGAGATTTTTTTGAGTTTCAGGCATTAAAATTTTATCAATTTAGTATAGATTTTGCAGCTTGGAATGCGTATAACGCGGTTTTAAGTACGAAAGAATTTTTTATAGGATTTATTTTAAGACCATTTGGATCACAAGTATTTTATTTTGAGATTTATTAATCTTTGTTAATGAATTATGAGGAAATGGTATGTGACCTTTAATTGTCCGGACTTAACATTTTATAGATTTTTCTATTTTAAGAAAAGAAAAATAATTAAGACAAAATCAATATGTCAAAATGACGATAATCTAAAAGGAACCATATTTTTTCTGCTTTTTTGATAGATAAGTCAGTAACTTCGATTGTTACTCAATATTTCACTAAAAATTTATTAGTCACTTCATACGTTTTACGTATTACCTATAAATACATATTAAACGATTTTAGGAAACTATATTATCTAAACTTTCACAGTTTTCATTTGATTTATTTTGAATTATCATCCATATCAAAATTCCGGATAAGTTGGTTATACTTTAATCAAATTTTATTCAATTGCATCAATATTATCAATTCCTAACTTGTTCCTAAAAGACTTTTTGAAAAATGAGGTTTTATTGGTTAAATGCTCACGTGACTATTTCTGACTTTTGGCCAATAGCTGTACATATTTCTCTGACTGAATCCAATTCAGTCAAATTCAAGTGTGGTTGAATTTTTAACCAATCAGATCGGTGACAGTTTCACATGACAGTTTTAAATGTCATTTGAAGGATTACGTAATCGTTTTTCAGTTTAAACTGATATTTTTAAAGGCACGTGACCCTCTTTGCAGTGCAAATGGCCAAGTGACAATTTTCCATTATTTTAACGTCAAAACTAAATCCTAAAGATCACGTGAGTGTCTTAGATGTTAAAATATTATTTGAAGAGTCACGTGACTCTTTTTAATGCCAAACCAGAATCCTGAAGGTTACGTAACTGTAAATAGCGAAATATTGTTTAAAGGGTCACGTGAACTGAGATTTTTTAAATTGCATGACTTCTTTTAATGTGCAAATGGTCACGTGACGATTTTCAATAATCAAATTTAATTTTTTTTAGTCCACGTGACTCTTTTGTAACTTCAAAACGGATCCTGAATTTCACGTGACTATTTTAAGATTAAAAATGGAATTTATAATGTCACATGACAGTTTTAAACGTCAAAATGTCATTTGAAGGATCACGTAATCGTGTTTCAGTTTAAACTGATATTTTTAAAGACTCGTGACCCCCTTTACAGTGCAAATGGCCACGTAACAATTTTCCATTATTTTAACGTCAAAACGAAATCCTAAAGGTCACGTGACTGTTTTAGATGTCAATTTTGTATTGTATATATTTCTGCATGTATTATTCTCAACTTTGTCAATGGAACTTGATTCTAACAATAAAGTACTTTGATTGATTGATTGAAAACTGTTTTTACAGGCTTATAGCAACTTTAGGAGACTTTAAGTTAATTTTGGAGGCTTCTGGTACATTCTAATCACTATTAAATCCTTTTTGAACTTTGAAATGAAAACTTTGAAAAAAACTTGGAATGTCCATCAGAATGTATCAGAGGCCTCTGACATTTTCAATTCAATTTCATTTTGGTGTTATATGCTAAATTTTGTATTGTTTGTGTAAATTCTTTTGGAACTTATCTGCAAAGAAAAACAAAAATTTTGCTGTCCTATTCTATTTGATGCAAAATATTATTTGAAGAGTCACGTGACTCCTTATCATGTGCAAATGGTCACGTGACCATTTTTAATTTAAAACGTTTTCAGGTCAAACCGGAATCCTAAAAATAAAGTGACTGTTTTAGAAGTCAAAAATATTATTTGAGGAGTCGCATAACGATTTTCAATAATCAAATTTAGTTTTAAAGGTCACGTGATTTTTTTAATACCAAAACGGAATGCTAAAGATCACGTGACTGTAAATGACAAAATATTATTTGAAGGGTCACGTGACCATTTTCAATAATTAAATTTTATTTTAAAGATATCGTTACCGTTTTTTAGTTTTTAACTCTAAATCACGTGACAAAGTACAAATAGTCACGTGACGATTTTAAGGTTAAACATGTATTAAGCATTATACATTATTATCATAATGTATTAAGTATAAAATAATCCCTCGCTGATACATAAATTAATTTTCAGTTCCATTGCCACTAATATACGCTCTTAGTATATTTCCATCTTGTTTTATTTGTATTAAACAGAGATAAATAGACGCATATTATTCAGTTGACATCCACCATTAACGACACAGATTCGGTTAAATGGAATAAGTTGTGAAATTTAACTATATTTTATACTATTTATATTTAATTAAAAAATCATCCTTTAAATCTTTAGAAACAAAATAATATTGGCAACAGGGTTAATGGAGTTAGCAACATCATTAAAAAAGGATTTTTAAGCACTTTCTAAAAATGCAAACTGAATTGTCTTGTTCAACTACTTCTCAAATAAGACTTGACTGAAACTTGATGATATTTATTCATTGTTTTTTTTTAGGCAATTTAGAGGAAGTTCTCGACCCTAAACTAACCTTAAACGACTACCAAATCACCGAAATTTACGTGGTGTCCAAACGTTTATCAAATCTAAACCAGGCGTTTTCACCCGCCGACATTATGGTACTTCGAAGAGAGGAAGAAAGAAAACAGATGCATAACAAAAGTGGGGGTGGCGTTTTAAATCTCATTTTCAAAAAAGTTAAACCGGTACGTATGGTTTTTGTGGGGATAATCTGGAATTATAGCTTTTTTTCATATGTTAACAGAGTATGGGATCGGGATCAGTGTCGAGCAACGACAACAGATCACTTTCTCCCACTCACAGTGACGATTCGAGGTCGGTGACGCCGCCAACGGTGCCGCCGCTCAAAAAGGACCCACCAAGACCGCCTCAGAGGAAGAGGCGACCTGCCCCAAAACCTCCTCAAGTGACACCGCAAATTTCAGTTAACTCAGACAACGAAAAGACTGCTCCTTCGTCAGGTAACTGTCTGTCTGTCAATCAGTCAAAAAATTAGATGTTGTAATAATAAGTAGAGAAAAAGTTTGATGTTGTGAAAACTTAACAAAATACGTTAAAGATTCTGTGATAATCTGTTTTAGTCCATTGATTCCTGTCTTTAATCTTGCATATTATCCAGAAATTACTACTTTACAAATATTATCAACATAATGATGAACATAAGCCTCGTTTCTCAGTTCAAGATTACTATGTTTCATCGGTTATCTGTCATCCTTTCAGCTGAATTCTTCCATTTACTTCAAGATTGGTCATTAACAGGATCTTCAATGTGTTTATTATTCAGCTATTTTTGTTGCAGTCTTTCCAACATTTTGACTTTCTCTATGTTGTCTGATTTGCTAATTCTACTGATGATGTCTACATCCATGTGTCCCTGCCAGTTTAGTTGTACTAATATAATTTATGAACAACAACCAATGAGTATTTTTGTAAGTCGACTAATCTACGCTAGTTTTAGATTGTCTGCTATGTAAATTCTATAGGATGCTGTAAATCCGTATGTAATACCCACGTCAAAATTTAGATTTAAGCGTCGTATAATTGTAAATAATCCATTTGGTGTAGATAAAAAATTAAATGGATTAATATTAATTAATCTTTAGGCTGATGGAAAATTCCAGTTAAAACAGGTTACTTTCTTAATTAATATATGTCCACAAAACAGTGTCCCTCATTCGTTTTGTAATCTTCTCTGACACAGAGTGTCAAAGAAAGTTGTGACCGTAAATTAGGTTAACTCTGAATAGGCCTGAAATTTGTGGAATAAGATATCTAATAGAAAATCTCTCTAAGAAAGAAGTGTTCTGAGTTCAGTCAATTACACAAATGATGCACATAAAATATCTACACATCAGTTGGTGAACAAATGTTATGTTGGTATTATTTGTACAGTCCACTCACAATTTTTTCTTCTATATTTTTTATAGGTTTATTAAATATCCTTCTGACAATAGTAAAAGTTAATAAACAATTAAGGGTCTCACAATTTGTAAATAATAGTATATTATTAACCAAGGTTTAGACAGAAGCTTTTATTGACCATATGTCATGATTAAAAATTTTGGATAACAACATGAAAAGTCAACCTAATTTATCTGTCTCTGTCAAGTATATTTAATATGTCATATCGTTTGTTGTGTTTGTGCCCACTAGAACTAGAGATTAGACTCTATTATTGACCTAGGTCAACAATGAGCATTAAGGTAGAGAAAACTAATTTCTCAAGTTACTAATCTGTCAATAATGGTATGTTTATCATGTTAGTAGTGGAAAAAAAATATATATTGTAACGTTGGTTTTCGTTAGTATTTTAAAAGGTGGGGTCAACGGGTTTAACATGAAATTAGAGGAAATTAACTGTAAAAAACTTGTATTAAGGGAAACTAACGTTACACTGGCGCCCAACGTGGGGCCACGGAAAATCAGTGATTTTATTGGAAAATCAAGCTGTACTTGTAGAGAAACAGTCCACTCTTGTGACTCGCTGAACTCAGTTTTTGTGAATGTTCGCCCCGATAATTTGCTTCTACAAGTGTAGGACTTCTTCAATCGGACTTTAGTGCAACAAAACACGAAGCTGCAGAGTGCAAAATTACATGTGCGTTCAAGATAAACAACTGTAAGTACTTATATCAAAATTGAGCCAAGAAGCCCCTACTATTTACGCTCTAAGACCAATAGTCAGTCAAACATGAGTATCACATTATCTGCAGAGCAATTTGATGCTCTTATGAGCAGGTTAACTTTAAATCAACCACCTGTAGCAACTCCTGTAGCAGTGAGTGGTAATTTCACTAAGTGTAGCTCTAGATTTGATGGTTCAAAAGATGCTGACGTGAATGCATTCTTGGATGCCATTGAAATTTACAAAGATTGTACTCAAATGACCAACGTTACAATATCCTTTAAAATTTCGTTATATGTAAGGTTTTGTTACAATTTTTTTTTTTAAATTTAGTGGTGTCTACTAATGAGGAAGAAGATAACAAAAAACCAATCGAAACCAACGGACTGACGATCTGCCATTCAAGGAATAGCAGCGACAGTTCCGGTTACCATGAAGCATCCATTTTGAGCGAACAAGCTGCTTCTCTAGGACGAAATCGACCTAAATCCGCTTTTGTAGGTGATTTACCATCCAACCTGACAGAAATGGCAGGACAGTCAAGGTCTACAACCAGTTTAATTGCCGGTAAGTCTTATAGTAATAGAAGAAAAAATATTAGCAATGAACGGAATGTAAAAATATGGCCTCAGTTTGAGTCAATTCATAAAGCCCAAGTGTTGACGTTAAGAACATTTGAAAATTAAGTTGTCAGTCTAATTAGGTACAAGAAGTTTGGAGGTTCCAAGGCTTAGAACTACTTCCAAACTGTTTATGAGTTAATTTACAACAACTTCTAAACTTCAACTAGATGAACCCAAAATATTCAAAAAACTGCAGGAAAACTGTCTGAAGAAGAAGGTATCTTCTAAATAAACTATCTGGCGATCTCAAGAATTATTCACACTAGCTGAGAGTATACTTTAAACAAGTTGTTCTAGAAAACTATTCTGAAACTGAAGGTGACTGTTTTAAGTACACACAAAATTCAAACTTATTAGCTTCAAAACAAATGCGTAGAATCTTTTAAAATGCTTAATAATACCTTCTGAAGAACACGTTTTCATCAACCTAACAAATTTAATTTTAAAATGTACTGTAAAATTCAAAATTTGTGAAAATATAATCTAAACTGTTGATAATTTCTGGAAAATTCTGTTTTTAGTTAAGCATCTGAAGATAATTTGAACAATTTGATAAATGCAGAAAGTCTTTAAAAATGAGGTTTTCATAAAATTGGAGATGTTGGAAACTTAATTTAGTCAAATAAAATATTAGGCAATCCTGAATGAACTAAATTTTGACGGGTTTTTAAATTTTTTAAAAGTTCAAACTTATTTCAAATTAAACTTTGCCATATTCACTAATCTCTTATTAATCACCACATTGCTCAGTTATGCAAATCAATTTTTTATAATAAATTGCGCCTTTTTCTAAATGAATCAAACCGAAATGTGGATCATGAATATTTAAAACTTAAAGTGGTCTGTTTTAATTACCAAAACACACCCAGTTAATTGAATTTTTATCATTTCTTAAGACTTCATCAAAATTAGGTTTTTCTTAAACGAAATCAATTATTTTTGACTAATCAAAGTCAACCTAAATATGGCCATCATTAATATAATTAGTTAATCAATCAATTCGCCTACTTCTATCAAACATTTGGCTAATCATTTTTGAATTGGCTCATGCTTCAACAATTTCGCGTAGGCTGCAAATTAGATACTGAAATAATTGTATTGTCTTTTTATAGTATATTTAGTAATTTACGCTGTTATTGAATCATCCATCAGAATGTTTAAAAGAACCTCCCCTTAGAGGACTTTAGTCAAATTTTTACGCATATTTTGACTAAAACAATTTGTTTAATAAAATTGCGTTTCAACATAAAAAAAGGGAAATAATAATGTGGGTAGAAATCGAGCGACATGTAGGCCGACATAACGAAAAACTGGTTCGCAACATCCACTTGTTTCAGTTCGGAATCGAAACCGCTCCGATTGTTCGCGTTGTCTTTTCCTCTCCTTAATTGGAGCGGATTGAGATACGACTTAAGGTAATACAGCACAATTTGAATCGGCCCGAAAACAGTAAACAAAGTCGCTTTCACTCTTGTGCTCGTGCGAGCTAAATCGTAAAAATTAAGTCGTAAAATTAGTGAAATTGTCTTGAGGCCGTAAAAAGAGGTACACAACGTCAAAATTGATGAAGGTGTGTGATGTTGCTTTAGTAAAGTCATTCAAGGTGGTTTTAGTTGGTGTTATTCATATGAAAGTTGTGACGGTTGGTTTTGGTAATGTAATCCAAGTTTTGCTTGATTTATTAAGTAATTAAATCTACAGTTTTAAAGTTTAAATCGCAAGATCTTGTCGTTAATTAAACTTTGAAAAATAACAAGATTTACATGTTGCACTGTTAAGGTCACGGGACAACTTGAGTTTAAGGCGATTATCAGATTTACACAAAATTTAATATTGTTAACAAAGTCACGTGACTGTAAATCTTTAATCCTTAAAAGGGTATACGTTATAGAAAACTTCAGTTTGTAAGTCTTCTCTAATGGATATAATTCTAATGTTTACTTTTCTATGATTTTTGTTTAAAATCGATTTTTTCATAGCCTTTTTATTTTACAGGAAAAGGGTTTCTCAAATATCCTATCATGGAAAACAATACCCTATGCATTGAAAGAAAATGAAATACGTTACTTAAAAAAATACAAACAATTCTATGTTCTCTTCTTCAGTGACTAATAATGTACTTTCTACTTTCATATGGGTTTGTACACAAAACCACAATCAGGTGTGGTAGTTAATGTAGAAAATCCACATCGATAACATCGAGGTATGTGAAGCTATAATAATTGGCCCTCTTTTGATAATTGGATTTTCCCTAATTTGGGACAGTCCAATCTTTTTATAATAACGGATTGTGTATATGAAAGCTTTTTTGCAAAGGAAACTTTCTTTGTTCTGTCAGCTTTTTTAAAAATAGTTTTAACTTTCCCACACGCACATTACTTGTCTAAGTGTTCATTCAATTGTACAAATCAAAGTAAGGAAGGAAATCACTGACTAAATAAATATTTGATTTCATGACAATTTTCAATTCAAATGACATAACAGCGTTAAAGGTCGATGTCGAAAATTTCAAGGTAACTAACAAACTATTTGCTACAAGCGCAAATAATGCGAAAAAATTGCTGATTAAATCTAATTTGTAATGTTCTAAATATGAAGGCGTGATAACCCACGTATTAGCACAGCTGTAATCCAAGTGGAAATACTTAATTTTTGGTCTTTTGGGTTTCAGACTAAACTAGGTAAGGTAGTTTGTGCTGCCATTTTTAATTTTTTTGATCCATGAGAACTGAGTTGATGTTTTTGAATTTCAGGTCGAAAAAAGAAAGCAGCCCCCCCACCACCACCTGTAGCTGCCGTATCGCCAGCAAATTCAGTAATCGCGCCCCCTAGTCCCCCCTTATTAGTAGCTAGTCAACCCGATACCCGACCAACATCAGGTAAGACCCCCTTTACACTTGCAACCCCGCAACTAATCCACAAAGCACCGCGTGTGAAGTTTTACGTTCGAAAAGGAGAAAGTTCCAAAAATTTCACTTTGAATCTTACAAACGCAGTCCGTGGTTTACGTTTTGGCCCTAGAACTAGACGATACTCTGTTCAAAATGGTGCTTTGACTTTAGGCCAAATCTATCAAGAAGAAAATTCGAATATCAAACCTCTAGAAGGTAGTCTAAGAGCAGTAAAGGTACAACACATGTACAGAAAAGAAAAGGACATTATTGAAGTTCCAGAAACTGACAATGATAGAGATGTGATTTTAAGTTCTGAACCGTCAAAAGCAATCCAGGACATCCCTAAAATTGCTCACGTAACTAAACCTGAAGGTTCTGGTTTCAGGCCTCCAATTCTAGAAGCTTATGGTATTTCACCTTCTAAAGGAGTCAGGCGCAAATTTGGTTCTTCAAGAAGAATCAAAAATAGTGATAACTCTACTAATGACGAAGAGTGGAATCAGTTTATTACTAAGTTAGATCAGATCATGGTTAATAGAGCTAGTGAATATCTTTAATTTTCTTTTCTTTCTGCTAGGAAAACTGAAGAACATTTTGAAACAGTTCTATTTTTCACTACCTTTATAATTTACACTTATTACAGCACTTTTTTCTCCTTTTCGAAACTAACCTTCTTAGCTTACCAAACACCGCTTTACGCTTCTAAACTTTTGCTTGTAGTGCACTAATAAAGCCGGCCGTGTATTTTGCATGCTAGAAATTCCTGAGGTGTTGGAGAGTGAAACCGCTTCTACTACCACTAATACTTTGGCGCCGGTGCCAAAACCAAGAAAACGACCACCAAAAGCTGTACCTCGAGTACGACCCAGGAGTTTTGAAGAACCGCGATCAGATCGAGAACGAGTCGAAGCTGAGCTCGGGATTGAGCCAATTACTTTCGAGTTAGGACTCAGAAATACTTACGAAAAACCTGACTCGTTTGAAGTAGATGAAGTTTTCACTGAAACTCCGTTAACAGTGGACGATATAGAGTTTCTAGCACCAATATCTGAGCAACCTGTAAAAAGTCCTGTACATTTTAAACCACAACCATCAAAATCAGATGAATACTCTATGGAAGAAATTTTAAGTAGTCTTGAAATGGTCAAACCCTTTATAATGAGATCAACTGAGTCATTATCAACACCTCCACCTGTTTTGATTGGTTCCCTTCAAAGAACTACAGTAACCAACATATTCAACTCTGATGAGTTCCTGAAGGAACCAAAACCACCTGAAGTGGTGGGGGTGATCAGAAAGTCTTTGGTTCGTGATTCCAAAAACAAAAAACAGATTGATGATTGTTTAAGTGAAAGGGTGGCGTTTCCAGATTCTTCGACATCAGGCATGTTAATCTTCTTTTTTTTATCTTTGTCTGTCAGTTATTCGTAGCTTGTCTCTATCATTTAGTACTCGTGTAGTCGTTGGTGTTGGAACTGTACAGTCTTGATGTTTTATCTGTTAAATTCAATAGTGTTCGTTTCATTTAAGGGAATACACTTATCTTCATTATGTTTGCATGATAATGATAAATAATAATTTAGAAGCAGTGTTATTATTTATACAATATCAGTCTTTTTGAGTAAACCAATTTGAAATTCACAAGTTTAAGTAAATAGAAATTATCATCGATTACAGCCAAATTTACAGTCATTTTTAACGTCCTGTATCTCCGAAATGGTCAGGTCATGTATTTTCAAGCGTCGAATGAAATCTTAAAGATGACTTAACTCTTCTTATGATTAAAATAGCATTCTTGCAGTAACGTGACCATATTTAAGGCCAAAATGTTGTTATGAAGGTCATGTGACCATTTTTGAGATTTAAAAGAATTTCTGAAGATCACGCGATCGTTATCAACTATCAAATCCACCTACAAAGGTCACGTAAGTATTTCTATTTTAATTTTTGATTTTGACCACCCATCGGCATCTCAAAATATCACCCAATGTTTTAAAGTGTGTGTTAAAATGTGACAAATTTTCAGAACATTTTTTAATACCCTGTATATGCATGAAGAAGTAGCTTTTATTCAAAATCTGATTCTATAAGAAATGGCTTCCCAAAGACTGTTTTGCTTACCAATTTTAGTCGAGGCACTTTGAAGATACAGGGTGTTGAAATTACTATCTCATTTATTTCTCTGAGCAGTTTAGTTCAGCTTGAAATTATGTACTTAGAAAATTAGAGCGACTATACTGTGTGTGACATGATAGAGATTTAAACAAAACTAACTTGTAGAAAAAAAATGTCTTCTCTCCATTTCCTTACTGCAGTATATTTTCTTTCTGTATATTTGTAATTACTCTTGCATGTAATCTGTAGTTTGTGTTGTTAAATTATAATATAGTAACACTCTGTTTGTTCTAACCCCCAAGTAGACAAAAATCATCTCTTGATAAGCCTTGGTTAGATATGTGTCATCCGCACAAATCCACCATCATAAGTAAAAAAGTTGAAACACCACGTCTCCCCTTATTTCAGAAACCACATTACCCTTGACCCCTTTCGAGGGTGATGCACCAACTCTTCTTCAATCGTCATCATCAAAGAGCCTCCTGGAGGAAAAAAGTTTGGAGTCCACGGACAGCGGAATCGCTCAAGACCGCGATAAAGAACCGGATGACGACTCGGGTTTCCGTACTCCACCTCCCCCTCCTGTTCTGGATGATGCGTCTTTTATTTTTCATGATACTGTGTCTTCAATAACTACCCCTGTGGAAGAACCTATCGAAAAACGCGAAACCATTGAAGAAGTAACACCTCCACCAAAAAGTATTCCAGACATGGATGATTGGCATTATCAATTACCGTCACCCCCTAAAGCTTTCCGTGATTCTAGTCCACCAATTCAGTCAAACTATTCGGCCAGTGAAAGTGATTTTAAAGACTCGGTGGTCACGTCTCCAGAACTCTTCGAAAAACTAAGAAATCTGGAAGATCGAGAATCGGCTAGCAGTGAAGAACCGCCACTGAACACGTTATCTCTAGAACACCTGGAGAAACGCAAGTCGTTGGTCTACAACAGAGAATTGGCCACCAGCTTGAAAATGGCCGACAATGCGGATCCCAAGCCGAAATATACGCAACAAACCCTTCCTAATTTTAAAATAACCACTTACGATGTGCCGAAACACCAGAACATCAAAGTATTCGAAGATGATACAGTGCGAAGCAACGAAAACGTCACATTCCGAAATAAAGCGAAAGTTCCAGTAGAGATTAAAAGTAGTAATGGACCTGGAACGGTCGTGTCCAGGTCTGGATCGTTCTCGACGGAATCGAGCTGGTCTCCAATGAAACCGGTGTCCAGGTCCAAGTCAACGTTAACCTTAAATAAGTGCCAACCCCCGAGGGAGGCAATTGTGAATGGAAATGGAGGAGGGATGTCGAGAAGCAGCAGCTTGTTTGATGTTTCCGGTCTTCATAGTTTGGAGGTAAGAATTTGTATTTGAGGGGGTGCAAAGTTGGTTTTTGTTAGTAACACTGAAGATGTAACTATTTTGGTAATAGTTAACCGGTGTAGGACTACTTATTTTTGGTTTACACTCTCTACCAAAAGGTTTGTCAGAACATTTTCATCTTGGAAAATTTGGTTTTTCCTATCCCTGAACTTTAATAGTTTTATTAATTTTTAACCCCCAAATTGCAACTAATACAAGTAGCAAACTCAAAGTTTGAACAATTTAGGTCTTGTTTGAGTCAGGGATTTAGACAGTTTTGACGAGATTTCTGTACTTACACTCTAATTTGTAGCATTCTGAATGACCACACTCAAAACTTGTTTCATTAAAAATTATCAAAACATATCACACAAGTGGTCGACATAAATGTCAGATTTAAGGTCAGATTCCGGTGATCCAGGAAATACTGCAGCTTTGCTTATTTAAATTATGCTGTCAGATTAAAAATAACTGAATTAGCTATTGAGTAACCCTGTACGTATTAGGGGCCGAACGAAGTAGTCTTCTGCTTTCAGCCCTTGATAGGTACAATAACGATTAAAGGACACCCTGTATATTTATTATTTTTCTTCAAACTCTGGAAACGCCAATTTGCTATTTGTTACTGAAATAAACAGTTTATAAAGTTTTGCATCTCTGCTGAGAGTATCATCAATGTACTCCTCAATAAAATACTGTAAAACAAAATTCAGGTTTAAAATATCTGAAAGCTGTTTTAAAAACATGATTTTTCCAGGTAATGAAACAAATTCGTACCAAACTCCATTCACCGGAAGATTCGTCGGAAGACTTAAAAACCATCCAGAAACCGGAACCACCAGTAAGTCCGCCAGATCTAAGTCCGATCGAGCCAAAACCTCCCTCACCTCAAGCGGTTAGAAAGTATTACTACAGAGGTCCTCCAGCTGTCAACATGACCACCTGGTCTGAACGTCCAAAAGTGCCAGTGGCAGTCAAAGAAGATGAAGACTACAAACTAGGAAATGTCAACAACCAGAAGACTGAAATTACTCAACACTCTGGCAACGTGGTGATTAAAATTGGAGGTGCGGCAACGTCGACACCGATATCAAGCCCCGTTACCACAACTGTAACTAGCAGTACCAAATTGTTGGCACCTGCAGGTTACCGAAGACCATTGGGCAACATCAATGGAGCTTCTGAAAGACCCGCTTTCCTCAACTTTGAACCGAATAGAGCTCCGGTGGTACGTGGAGTAGAATTCAAAAAACCTTTCAGAGACTTTCACAACACATCAGTTGTTCACCTAAATTCTGAAGATGTGACTTTAAGACCAAAAAATGGTGGTAGTCGTGAGGTGGTCAACAAAAGAGCTTCATGGGCAGGAAGTTACAGCACATTACCCACTAAACCTAAAGTGGATCAACCCTACGAACCAAATCAAAAAGTACCCTTTTCACAATCAACTTTACGTCGAACTGAATCCAGTAAATTATACGCGGCAGATCAAAATTTAAACGTTTTTATTGAAAAAAATAACAATAATACAATAACTAAAGTGAGGCAACAATGTCTGAACCACACACCTCCACCACCTCCTCAAATGCCTAAAGTAACTTTAAAAAAAGTTGTGCAGCTTGAAAACCGCCAAAGTAACGGATCCGAAGATCCTCGAGATCAACTGATGGAGTCCATACGAAGTTTTGGAGGCAAAAAAGGTCTTAAAACAGTCAAAACTTGATTACAGTTGGTGTTTGTACATAATTTTAATATGTTTGTGTGTGTTGTAGTCAACATTTTAAGCTCAATTTTTCTCGATCAAGTTGATCAAAGGTGAAAAAGTCAGTTAGGTCTATTATGGTAGTCAAAGGGGCTTAATTTTGTACATATAATTTTAAATCTTATAATTTATATGTGTCTGTTGTAGTCATCATTGTAAGCTCAATTCTTTTACTGTTTTAATTTTCGTCCGTTATATTTAATATTAATCACTTAATGCGTTATATATTTGTATAGTTTGAAGTACTACCGTAAATGATATTTTTATTAAACCATTCTGAATTAACAATACGTAAAATATGGAAACGAGTACATTTTAGGGACCAAAGGTTGTAAGGAAATACTATTATTTATTTGTTATGTTATGATGTATACATCTGTATTATACTATTATTTAAAACTACATAAACTAAAAATCCCATTAAAAAATATGGTAAATATTTTGGTGTTTTAATTTTGCACTCTTAGTGATCCAAATACTAAAGGTAAGTTTGGTTTTCTTTACAATTGGTGAATGCGGTAAGTATCAAGAGTATTTCTGCTCTCATGAGAAAATTATTGATGATTGAAAATTCTACCAAAAGCACAGAAATGCAAGGAGGCAAATTTGATATTCTTGACACTTGTGAGACGCGTCAAGTATTCGGAAGAAAAAACGTTTACCTCATTGCGTTGCTGATCTCTTTCGAACAAAAAAAACTAGAAATAACAAAAATTTACTTCTCTGTTAAAAGTGTAAGTTGTACCAGGAGCATAGGAATTCAAGAAAGTAAATTTAGTTTACTTGACAATATTAGACGAAACAAAAATGTACCTCATTGCGTTTCTGCTCTCCTAATACAATTCTCGATTTTCTGTAAAAGAATTGTTATTTTACAAGGACCACAAAAAGGTGAATTTGGTTTCCTTGACAATTGCCGAATGCCCCAAGTTTTAGTAGTAACGAAAGTTTACCTCCTTGGATTTATATTTTCTGGATAAAATTCTCAATTTTCTGTACAAATTGGATTTTCTACCAGGAGCACAGAAATGCAAGAAGATGAGTTTGGTTTCCTTGATAATTTGCAAATACGGCAAGTATTAGGAGTAAAGAAAATATACCTACTTGCGTTTCTGCTCTCCTAATACAATTTGCAATTTTCTGTAAACATTTTATAATAGATTTTCTCTTGGGAGCACCGAAGTTCAATGATCTAAAGATGGCGAATGCGCTAGTATTAGGAATATCAAACAAAAATAAACTAGAAATAACGAAAATTTACTTCGCTGTTAAAAGTGCAATTTGTACCAGGAGCACAGGAATTCAACGAAGTAAATTTAGTTTACTTGAAAATATTAGGCGAAACAAAAATGTACCTCTTTGCGTTTCTGCTCTCCTAATACAATTCTTGATTTTCTGTAAAAAAATGCTATTTTACCAGGACCACAAAAATTTAAGAAGGTGAATTCGGTTTCCTTGACAATTGACGAATGCGCCAAGTATTAGGAGTAACGAAAATTTACCTCCTTGGATTTATATTATCCGGATAAAATTCTCAATTTTCTGTACAAATTGGATTTTCTACCAGAAGCACAGAAATTCAAGGAGGTGAGTTTGGTTTCCTTGATAATTTGCAAATACGGCAAGTATTAGGAGTAAAGAAAATATACCTACTTGCGTTTCTGCTCTCCTAATACAATTTGCAATTTTCAGTAAAAATTTTCTAGAAGATTTTCTCCCGGGAGCACCGAAGTTCAATGATCTAAAGATGGCGAATGCGCTAGTATTAGGAATATCAAACAAAAATAAACTAGAAATAACGAAAATTTACTTCGCTGTTAAAAGTGCAATTTGTACCAGGAGCACAGGAATTCAACGAAGTAAATTTAGTTTACTTGAAAATATTAGGCGAAACAAAAATGTACCTCTTTGCGTTTCTGCTCTCCTAATACAATTCTTGATTTTCTGTAAAAAAATGTTATTTTACCAGGACCACAAAAATTTAAGAAGGTGAATTCGGTTTCCTTGACAATTGACGAATGCGCCAAGTATTAGGAGTAACGAAAGTTTACCTCCTTGGATTTATATTCTCCGGATAAAATTCTCAATTTTCTGTACAAATTGGACTTTCTACCAGGAGCACAGAAATGCAAGAAGATGAGTTTGGTTTCCTTGATAATTTGCAAATACGGCAAGTATTAGGAGTAAAGAAAATATACCTACTTGCGTTTCTGCTCTCCTAATACAATTTGCAATTTTCTGTAAAAATTTTCTAAAAGATTTTCTCTTGGGAGCACCGAAGTTCAATGATCTAAAGACGGCGAATGCGCTAGCATTAGGAATATCAAATTAAAAAAAAAACTAGAAATAACGAAAATTTACTTCGCTGTTAAAAGTGTAATTTGTACCAGGAGCACAGGAATTCAACGAAGTAAATTTAGTTTACTTGACAATATTAGGCGAAACAAAAATGTACTTCTTTGCGTTTCTGCTCTCCTAATACAATTCTTGATTTTCTGTAAAAAAATTGTTATTTTACCAGGACCACAAAAATATAAGAAGGTGAATTCGGTTTCCTTGACAATTGACGAATGCGCCAAGTATTAGGAGTAACGAAAGTTTAGCTCCTTGGATTTATATTCTCCGGATAAAATTCTCAATTTTCTGCACAAATTGAATTTTCTACCAGAAGCACAGAAATTCAAGGAGGTGAGTTTGGTTTCCTTGATAATTTGCAAATACGGCAAGTATTAGGAGTAAAGAAAATATACCTCCTTCCGTTTCTGCTCTCTTAATGCAATTTGCAATTTTCTGTAAAAAATTCTGTAAAACCGAAGTTCAATGATCTAAAGATGTCGAATGCGCTAGCATTACGAATATCAAACAAAAATAAACTAGAAATAACGAAAATTTACTTTGCTGCTAAAAGTGTAATTTGTACCAGGAGCACAGGAATTCAACGAAGTAAATTTAGTTTACTTGACAATATTAGACGAAACAAAAATGTACTTCTTTGCGTTTCTGCTCTCCTAATACAATTCTTGATTTTCTGTAAAAAAATTGTTATTTTACCAGGACCACAAAAATGTAAGAAGGTGAGTTTGGTTTCCTTGACAATTGACGAATGCGCCAAGTATTAGGAGTAACGAAAATTTACCTCCTTGGATTTATATTTTCTGGATAAAATTCTCAATTTTCTGTACAAATTGGATTTTCTACCAGGAGCACAGAAATGCAAGAAGATGAGTTTGGTTTTCTTGATAATTTGCAAATACTGCAAATATTAGGAGTAAAGAAATTATACCTACTTGCGTTTCTGCTCTCCTAATACAATTTGCAATTTTCTGTAAAAATTTTCTAAAAGATTTTCTCTTGGGAGCACCGAAGTTCAATGATCTAAAGATGGCGAATGCGCTAGCAATAGGAATATCAAACAAAAAAAAAACTAGAAATAACGAAAATTTACTTCGCTGTTAAAAGGGTAATTTGTACCAGGAGCACAGGAATTCAACGAAGTAAATTTAGTTTACTTGACAATATTAGGCGAAACAAAAATGTACCTCTTTGCGTTTCTCCTCTCCTAATAAAATTCTTGATTTTCTGTAAAAAAATTGTTATTTTACCAGGACCAGAAAAATGTAAGAAGATGAGTTTGGTTTCTTTGATAATTTGCAAATACGGCAAGTATTAGGAGTAAAGAAAATATACCTACTTGCGTTTCTGCTCTCCTAATACAATTTGCAATTTTCTGTAAAAATTTTCTAAAAGATTTTCTCTTGGGAGCACCGAAGTTCAATGATCTAAAGATGGCGAATGCGCTAGCAATAGGAATATCAAACAAAAAAAAAACTAGAAATAACGAAAATTTACTTCGCTGTTAAAAGTGTAATTTGTACCAGGAGCACAGGAATTCAACGAAGTAAATTTAGTTTACTTGACAATATTAGGCGAAAAAAAAATGTACCTCTTTGCGTTTCTGCTCTCCTAATACAAGTCTCGATTTTCTATAAAAAAAATTGTTATTTTACCAGGACCAGAAAAATGTAAGAAGGTGAGTTTGGTTTCCTTGACAATTGACGAATGCGCCAAGTATTAGGAGTAACGAAAATTTACCTCCTTGGATTTATATTCTCCGGATAAAATTCTCAATTTTCTGTACAAATTGAATTGAATTGAAAAGCAAAGGAGGTTAGTTGCAAATACGGCAAGTATTAGGAGTAAAGAAAATGTACCTCCTTGCGTTTCTGCTCTCTTAATATCCCGAATCCCGATTATCTGTAGAAACAAATAATAAATATTAAGTCAAGGCTAAGATAGCCGTATCAATGGCCTTAGCAGTTCATCAGCTGACGAAGGCCATTTAAACAAACAGAATCAATGTCAGTAAGCAAAACCACTGTGCAGACACATAAATGTGAATCACCTGAGCAGAATTTCAAACAGATTTCTATTTCCTTCCTTATAAGACTGCTGCAAGTAGGATTTGATCTTATAAATATTTACTAAACGTTATGCAGCATTAAAGACATAAACGGTATTGGCAAAAACAAATATCCAAGTAAAATAACTAGCACATTCACCCCAAAGATGACAAACCTTTCTTTGAAAGAACCCATTTAACATACAATAACCAGGGTTGGTTACATTGTATTGTTTGGCAAATGGTCAAAAAAATGTTGACTTATTCGTTTCGTGGATGATTAGATCTTTCACAAACCACGCCACTGTATATTGTTATTACCATTATTGATATAATGTTATGCAGAAGAAAAGCACATTTGGAGGCTTTGAAATTTTAAAAAGTACCTTGACCTGAACAACGCATATAAATTAAAATAAATTAAAAGTCTTCATTGGTTCTGTTGATGATCGTCGTTTTTGGTTTGATTTACATAAGAATTTTTATAGACAACACTGTAAATTCGAGGGCATGACACTGAAAAGTGGGAAGGCATACAATGCATATGCATATGCTCTTCTACAATTTTTTCAGGCTTTTTTGCTTTTCTTTTTTATTTTGATACTTTGTGGTATGTATGTCTGTGTCAATTCAAAGAATTGGAATCCTTCTGAAGGCTAGAAGCATTTTCTAAGTGATCTATCCTTTATGTGCATTATATTTGTATTGTTCAAACTTATTTATGTATTGTTTCTTTTATTATAAGGCAAACACTAAATTCACAATTTTTAATAAGTAAATATCTCATACATTACCTTGAAGTTTTAACTTTGAGAGTTTATGGCTACAAGGCTCATTTTTCATCACAACAAACGCACTGTTTTGTACAGTTAAAAAAATAAATAATAATAAAATGCAAAGGAAATGAAAGTTGTTGTTATAACGTCTTATCGCCAGCTGCACGATACTGGACATAAAATCCGCATTATTGCAAAATTGCATAAAGTAGTACCGGTAGTGCATTATTTTGTCTTATATTAACTTTCACGCACAAAAACTCTCGTTGGTTTTACATAAAGACACAAAAACCAATTTTATTTTAACTGTCTCCTAACATATTAGCAGACTGATCCTCCATTACCAGATTGCCATCACCTTCCCCCACTTGAGGACTATGTTTGGCAGTTTCAGATACATTTTCGTTATCCTGATTCCTCTTCTTTTTCTTCGAACTGGTTTTCTGTTTCAACTTGAAATCTCCCAACTTAAAAGTTCCGTGCCACCTCCTCAATATCCCCAGTTCCAAGCCCCTGTTGAGGTATAAAGGTAAATGGTCGATCTGTTTCTCAAAACTCTTCCTTGCTCGTTCTTGTATGCATTTTTTGATCATTTTCGTTGTGGCCTGAATACCAGATTTTTGCAAAAATGCTATTGCTCCAATAATAGCGTTTGCTAGTCGGATGTCCGGTTTGAACACGTTTCGACTCCTTTTGGTTTTTGAAGTATCGCGCTGCTTCGATTTGGGACTCATTGTAGTCAGATTTTGTTACTCAAAATTTGTGGACGTGTCAGATTTGACAATGGGGAAATAGTTTCCAGGGTTTTGGAATACCGTAAACAATTAAACACCATATTAAATTACCTTAAAACCTTCAAGTGCTGAACTTAGTAGAAATTGAAGAACAAAATGTTCTCTTTTAAATTACCATTCAGTGTAATTATTATTGCGTTAGTATGCTGGTAGGTGGTTGTATCAACTGGAACAAAAAAACATTTTCACCATTCAACTGTATTATAACAATAGTAAATGTATGCACATATTATTTAGCTACTTAAGTGACACTATAACACTCGACCCAAAATAAGAAAGAAAGCCACACGCTCTTATAATAATTACATATTGATTGCTTATCATAAAATCAGCAAACGAACACATTTGGGTGTCAAACATGATTTGTAAAGAAATGACCATATCAGTGGCACCAAATTTAGGTTGAGTTTTCAATTTTTGTGAAACTGACATTTAAAATAGCTTAAAAAATGTCTTAATTGCGTATCACACGAATTTTGAGTATTTTTGTTTTTTAATTTTTTAGACCAAATTTTAGCAAACTTTGTCGTAATATGCTTCTGTCACGTGTGCAAATATGCCAAAATTAGTGCCAAAACTTACAGTTTTTTTAATGTGCAGTTTACCTAAGCCTAGTTTATAAACTTAATTTTAGCATTAACTTCAGTACTAGTATTAGTGTGATTTTGTTAGCTAAACAATTTTTTTTCAGCTAATACTAAAGTTAAATCTTTAATATTTGGACATTGTGTTAACACTGAATTTGCACTTTTTTACTAAACAACTTTGCAGTAAATTAAAAGATTTACTTTTTGCTATTAATTCAATGCAAGCAAAACTTAAAAAAATACATGAACGGTAGCTGATTTTTCATAAAACTGGGAAAAAAAATGGGAGTTTTTCTTCCTTCTTTATTAAGGTTGATGTTAATTTTATTTGTAATGTTAAAATTACAGCTAAAGTTAAAATTTCTTTTATAAAATAGGCTTTTATTAAGCAAACGCTGCCATTTGGTGATTTAAGGTGTTTTTAGTATTCTTTGAATGTTTGATAAAAATAGTAAAAAAAGAAAAACTTGACACCCTGTAGCAGAAAATGACAGTGTTTACAAGGTAAGTGAGGTAAACCTTATTTTTGTTTGCTTACAATGATGACAATATTAAAAAAATATGAAATCTTTGACACCCTTTTGCACATGATGTCAGTGTTTCACAACATATTTGGATACGACAAACTTATCTTAAATTAATTTCTCTAATCATTTAAACTGACTTTCTTTACAGGGTGAGTAAGATAACCCTCATGTTAAAAATAATTAAAATCTCTGAAAAACTGACTTACTTAACTTATTTTTTAGGAAAATATTTATTGGTTTTTCAGGTTTTACCATAATGAAATGCGCAAGAAAAAATAACATTCTTGAAGAATTTCTCACCCTTTAAGAGTCTAAAACAGAGTGCTAAATATTCGAAAAACTTATTTGTTGACAAGTCATGTCGAATTGTAATAAACAATTTTGATTGATACTCTTAGTAAATAGACAGTATTTGTTAATTACACTACAATGGCATAAATTAGGTGAATTGAAAAATTGGGTGTTAAAAACAAAATTGTGACTGACGTAGTTTTTTTCTAATTAGCGATAACCAGTTGCTCATGTTAAAAGTTGGATTCACTGAATTAAGTTGATTAAGTCGATTAACTGCAAGTACGATTATTTTCGGTCTGTTTTCAAGTATTTTGCGTTGTTATTTTGTCCTATTTGATATGGATGCCTTTCAGTTGACGTAGCTGGTCAATAATTAAATAACGCTAGTATGGATAATAGTAATGTATAAAAGAACTTGATTTAGATAATAACAACGGAAACACCGAATTCGGGCATGTAACCGGCTTGTCGCCACCTTGGTTACGATTAGTTTTCCTCATTTTTTGTCACCTAATTAAACAATTCGAGGAAATTGTGTTGTTTTTAGCCTTAAACCGACCAATTTGACACGATTACTCAGAGAGCGCGGGCGTAGTTTGTCGTTTCACGTTAACACAGCAAAAAATGCCTCATTTTCGAATCGTCTAAACTTCTATTACACCAAATTATCTAAATTATACAGATTTAGAGATTGCACATTTACGCAGCGGAAAATTCTTTCTACTTTCAGGTCGCATGATAAAACAAACCTTAATGGACGTTTTATGATAATGGCCAGACCAATGAACTTCTTCAGTCCGAACATATTTGGACTTATCGGAACTGTACCGTTATTGGTACCATCCTTTGATAATTAACGTGTCGTTAATGACATTTTGGAATTTTTACCTGCTGTTTTACAGTCCTGATGTTTTTTGCAGTTTTAAAAACCTACTAACCTAATGACTGCATTTGATGAAACGTTCTGTAATTATGGAAGTAATTGTTTGGGCACAAATACCTAAAATTCTTTCAAATAATCCCTTCCTGTATTAATTTACTTGAGGAAACATGTCTGGAGGAATCACAGGGAAAAATTGGGCAAAACTGCCAAAGGAACAAAAAACAAAATGATAAATTAAATAGGAAATACAGGGTGGTCCAGTTTTAAATGTCAATAATTTACCATTGCATAGCCCAATAAAAAATAAGTTTACATGCATTATGTCATTTTCCTGAAAAATGCTTCCTAAAAAAAATTCAAATTTCAATTTAAAAAATCGGTTTTTTGTCATAACTGTCAGACCGTTGTAGTCATTTTGATTAAATTTGGAACAAGCACTTATGAAATTATTACGTATTATGAATGACGTTTACCAAAATTCTCCAGTAGCGTAGATACAGGAAGATGGTTTTCATGTTTCTGCCTGATTCTCTGGATATTTATCAAAAATTTCAGTTTTTTTTACTTTACTTGTCCAATTTGACAAAATAAGTACCTCTTATGATTTGAAGCTTCGTTTACGAGATAATTGAGTTATTACGTTCAAAGACCCAAAATCAACCCAACTTAACTTAAAAATTGTCTTGTAAACAGTGAAAATTTACTTAAGAAGCTTAAAAAATGTCTTTGTAGCCAGTTT
This sequence comes from Ips typographus, assembly GCF_016097725.1. Classification (NCBI taxonomy): domain Eukaryota; kingdom Metazoa; phylum Arthropoda; class Insecta; order Coleoptera; family Curculionidae; genus Ips; species Ips typographus. Next base: position 7,334,686 of record NC_138429.1, read on the forward strand.
TCATAGTTTCCAGACAAATTGAAAGACTTTAGTTTTGAAAACTGACTTAGAAACGAGTAAATTTACTTTGAAACGGTGAAAATTAACTTGAGAGGCTTAAAATTGTCTTTTGACCAGTTTTCAGAAATTGTACGATTTTAGCCTTGGCAATTGACTTGAAAACTGTGAAAATTGACTTGAAAGGCTAAAAACTGTCTTTGTAGTCAGTCGTTATAGTTTTCAGATAAGTTGAATAACTTTAGTAGTGAAAATTAGGTTGTAGTCATGAAAAACTACTTTATCTACAATTTTTTACTACAAATTCACACATTTCAGTCTTGAAAATTGACTTGGACACCAAAAAGTAACTCTAAACCAATGAAAAGTGACATAAAAAGCTTAAAATTTCCATTTGAAGTAAGTTTTCATAGATTGAAAATACGTTTCAATATTTTAGTCTTGAAAATAGTCTTAAATACAGGATATTGACATTAGATTCATATAAATTGACTTGAAGACTAACTTTCTAGGTTTGATTACTTTGCTTTTCATTTTCTTAGAACTCTGGACTATTTTTAGGGTTTTGAAATTCCTTTCAGCTAGGAAAATCGAGTTTTAGGGTTATCTTCACCGAGTTTTTGACATAGCAGACTTAAAAAACTATTTTTACATTTTCCATAGTTTTAAACATGCCATTTCACGGTTTGTCAGTATTAAATTGACTTTGCTTTAAGACTGAAAAATCGAATTTCAAACAATTTTTTCTAGTAAAAGTTAAGTTTCAGACTCTTCATTGATGAAAGTAAACAATTTTGGCATTAAATGCTACGATATTAGTCTGAAACACTAATTTTTAGAATTAAATTAGTCCAAAAATTCGGACTGTTACCAGTGTTTAATTGAATAAAAAAAATAAAGTCCAAAAATCCTGATTTTTGACTATTTTCCTCAAAACTTCCCTTTTCCTTTAAACCTCACAGATGACCAGATTTGAATCGTTTTGAACCATTTTAAAGTAAAAAATACAATAACCCAAGTAGACATTTTTGTCAATTTTGAATAATATCCAGTGAGCGTAGAAAATAAAGATTATCCCCTATATCGACGCATTTAAACAATTTTGAAGGTCTGTGTCTTCCTTAGGAAGCGTTTCTTCAGGAAATTGACATAATGCATGTCAACTTATTTTTTGATTGGCTATCCATTGGTGGATTATTGACATTTAAAACTGGATCACCCTGTATATTAAGGCGTAGAAGCACCATAGACGTTTTTTTTTTTAATTCCAATTTCAAACTCGAAAATTAACTAAATTCCAACTTTGAACTCGGAAATTAGTAGCAATGTTGTCAAACTAACAAATTCTACTAATTTTGGTTAAATTTGGTTCGAAGAGTGTTCGCAATGTTGTCAAAATGATAAGATTTACTATCTTGGTTCGAAGACTCTTTACAATGTGAAAATCTAAATTCTGAGTTTGAAGTAGGAATTTAAGAAAAATTACCTTCCAAATACAATATCTCGCATTCCTAGTAGGCCACGCGGTATAATACCCACTCTATGGAAATATGTCAAGCCAAAAAACTTTTATATAAACTAAACAATTTAAATTAATAAAGTTTCAAAACTATCGTACTAGGTCACATTAACCAATTCATATCACATGTTGGTACTACTTTATAACCTGACAATGTTTTTCGTACCAATTTTTTCAAATCTTATGAAATTGATTAAACGCGAAGAAAACGAGACAACAAGCAGCGTAAAGATGGTTTTTTGGTTGGGTTGTTGCGCACCCACGGCCGTACCATTGGTAGCCAATAATAGCGCGAAATCAAATTAAAAATCTCGGTTATACACCGCAATCTCGTCTGCATCTAGTAGAAAAAAACCCAGAAAAATTGATAATGTGCATTTTAAGGTTAAGAACCGCGAAATTGGGCGACCTCGCAAGAAGCAAAACGAAATACCGTGAAACCATATGAAATCACTTTCTGCCAACGTATGTAAAATTGCAAAAAAGTCACAAAATAAATATCGATCTAATTAACCGGCTATTTTTACTACTACAATGTAGGTCATGTACACCTAAATCAGGTAGGTAATAGATCTTCTTTAAGAGAATTTATTTTCGGTGTTAATGAAAGGCATAACTCACTGTCTGCCAAATGGGAGGCTTATTAGTGTCCAACCTAATATGATCGATTATTTTCTACCAACGTATAGTTGGTAGATGACAGTAGTAACATTATTATCTACTTAAATATATAGAAGGTTTAATAGAAGTGCAAAAATAGCAAAACCTGTCTTTACTGCACTTTTTAAAGACAATCGAAAGAAATTTACTTACACCAGCAATTAATGAATTTAGATAAGATTATGTATTTGCAATTGATATTTACTTACTTAATTTTTGGCAGTTGTAAGTTGGACAGTATTTAAGTATCAAAGTCAAACAATGACGTGGCTGCCAATTGCCTTGATTTCAAGTATACCTTATTTCTAAACTGCTTGAATTGAGATATTTGTAATAATTCTCGACTTTTAAGTAATTGAGCTACTAAAATTGGATTACTTTTGAAAATCAGTAAAAATGTAATTAATATTTCTGTTAGTCAACCAAATGCGAATTAATTCTACATTTTGTCTAAATTGAATATTTCTTAATTTGATTTTCCTCATACACCTAAAGTAAACAAACTGTTAATTTGAGCGGTTTTAGAGTAGTTTGTAACAGTAATTCATTTACTTTTTTTTTAATAAAAATTAAAAAATGTTGTTCTGTTCAATTTGTAGAAATATGTACATCATTTTAATGATAAATCTTCATGCAAATGAGAAACCTAAGTTAATTACCATGGAAATCACTACAACCAACCTTGATGAAGAATTCAATATTGTTAAATAAAACTTGTATAATTTGCGTTTTAATAAAAAAACCAACACTGAAACAATTTTTCCTTAAATTCATGCATGCATTCGAATATTTGTTGTTTTCTTTCAAAATAACGCAATTAACACTTTTCCTAAGTGGTAAATCTAATTACGATACTTTAGAGAAAGGAACGTTAAAAAGCAAACATATTGAAGAAAAACTGTTCAGACGTAGACTGATAATCATTTTAATGGACTTAGTATTTTTTGCTAGAATACATTAAAATTACTAGTTAAGTATTATGATATATTTCAGTTTATCATTTTTCAATTTATCATAGTTTTAGTTCCTGGGATATAGTCATAAATGAGAATATTCGATTGGTGGGTCATCTTAATTAATTTATAAAAGAGAGTGTCAAAAATATCAAAACAAACAGAATTACTAAATTGTCCTAACCTAACACATTCTTGTTCAATGTTGCCAGTTCCTTTGGTTTGCGTTTTTCAGTCAAAATAAAAAAAATCCAAAAAAAATATTTTCACTGATTACACTGGCCGACACAATTTTTGTAACACCAGTCAGACCATTAATTTCACAATGCTTATGCTTTTCTAGTAATAGAAAAAATTCCCATAAAGTCCTAGAACGTCCACTTTTTTCAATAGCTTCATTAAACCTTTTGATGTTGGCCAGTAATATCCGTGTTTGAGTTCAAGCCCCGCATGAAGGAGCAGAGCAAATATGACGAACCCCCATTTGCACAGTCATACTTTAAGCCAAGATTAAGTTAAGGGTGCTTCACACTGTGACAATACAGGTGAAAAAATGACAGCCTGAATCAAACTTAACTTAGACGCGGCTTAAAATACGACGGTAGGCGTCTTCGGCAGAGTCGTCACAACGCGTTCATCTAGAATTACAAAGTCGTAACTGCCAAAATGAAACTGTACAAAAGAATTGCTTTTTTGGGATTAACACAACGGATATTACTTATTTACCAAGAGGAAATATTCGTAAAGGTCAAAATTCATATGTAGTTACTGTTTTTTTTTTTAAATATTTTTAGTATTATATACAAAAGAGCGTTCTTCCAAAAGGAGTTTATATGCATATACGACTTTGTAATTCTAGATGAACAAACGGTAGAAAAATGATAGGATCTAAAAGATCAGGTGATCTAAAAGTGATAGGAATTATGATGGGGCTTCAGGGAGGATTTACAAAATTGCTGTTTTCTTTGTTTGTGGGACAGTCGTGCAGTAAATGAACATTTCGTAAAAAAAAATTGGCCGGAGAGGAGTGCATTTCAACCTGGATCTCAAAATGTTAAGTATGAGCCTCTTGTAGATCCAAAAAATGTTCTTTTGCCTCCTCTTCATATAAAACTCGGACTGATAAAAAACTTTGTGAAGGCTATGAATAAAGATGGTAAAGGATTTAAGTACCTGAGACAAGTGTTTCCTCAGTTAAGTGACGCCAAATTAAAAGAAGGTATTTTTATTGGACCGCAAATTAGAAAATTGATGGGAGATGTTCATTTCACGGAAAATCTCACCTTAGAAAAATTGAGAGCGTGGAACTCATTTGTAAGAGTGGTGAAGGGATTTTTAGGTAACAATAAGGATCAAAATTATGAACAAATAGTTGAGGAACTTTTGGAATCTTACAAATTGCTTGGTTGTCGAATGTCTTTAAAAATTCACTTTCTTCATTCCCATCTATCATTTTTTCCGGAGAATTTGGGCGCTGTTAGCGACGAGCAAGGTGAAAGGTTCCATCAGGACATCAGGACAATGGAAACAAGGTACCAAGGCCGATGGGATGAAGCCATGATGGGTGACTATTGCTGGTTTTTGAAGAGAGAAGACGTCACCCCACACAAAAGAAAAAAATAGAACTATTTGGTGTGTTTCAAATAACTTTTTTGAATATTTGTATTGTTATTAGATTTCAACTTATTATTAAGTAGATACAGTCGCTATAGAGATTTAAATTACTTGTAAAATATATTTTGTGATAAATAACATATGCATTATAATACCGTTCTACGCTTGTGGTTTGTTTAACGTAACAAGAAAACCTTACGTGCTACAAGTTTTTTTTTGCTGTTTTCAATTCATATTGGTCCATTTTACCATTCTATGCTATTCAGCTTTTTGTTACAAAAAAAAATATTTTTTTTGTCGACCAGTGTTATTATTTGTTATTTCTAGATTTTAATACATTGCTTCAGTCTCTTCTTTGTTTCCTTCAAGCTGTCACTTTTCTTCTGTTTCTTTAAAGATGACATGTGTCTTAATTTGACGAGTGCTAACCTGGTTACTGTGATAGCTAAAAGGTTCGTTCAAACATGAAAATATAGAACCTGTAACTTTGGCCTTCTTTTAATTGAACACAATTTTGTTCTAAAAATTACAAATAACCGAGAAGAGGTTTTTAAAGGTGTCAATATTTGACAGCTCCTAACTTGGTTCCCGTGGCGGTTAGAAGGTTTGTTCCAACGTCAAAATGCAGCTTAAATCTGGTTTATTTTGTTAAGAAAAAATTCCAGGTTTATACATCAGCAAATCAACAGGAGAGCCATTTTTTCCTAAATTGAATGAGGAATTCAGGACTGAATTGTATTTTATAAAAAAGCAGTGGCGTACCATTTTTTTCTGTTCAAATATCTAGTGGCTAGACGCCAGTGGTAAAACTGACACTCTTCAAATTTCAAAAAGTGTCTCTTCTATAACATTTGACTCAAATATCTCTAAAGACGTTTTGGTAAATTTTGGCAACTTTAAAATGGTCTTTTTTACTTTTTTTACACGAGTATCACAGCAAAGTTGAAAATAGATTATTTTAGAAAAAAAAACAATACTACAATCGTGCGAGATTATTAAATGGTAACACGTTACTCATTTTCAGAAAAGGCAATTAAACCTCACGTGAAATTAATAAATTGACGTAGGCATAGATAAATTAGGTACCGGTCATAATTCAGTATTTACACAAAAACAACAAATCTGTTAATGTAAAATTGTCTCGTGACATTGTGGTATACCATGAGAAACAACAAAGAATCCATCAATCGTCTTCAAAGATGCTACTATGGGTACTATGCGTGGCGGTACCAAAAACGAAAATTTCTCGGTCGTGCAGAGGGGGGGACGCCCCCCTGTAAAAACGGTATAAAGCGACCGGCTACGGTCCCAACTAACTTTCATCTTTCAAACCGGGCAAAATTAGGATTTCCATTTACGAACGGGAACGCGACACGCGACGATGACCGGTTAAAGGAAAACATACATTTGCGCTTGTTTTTCCAAAAAAAAAAATTTTTTTTTTGGTTTGGCCTTATTTCATTAAACGTGCGTGCATGTAGAAGAACCAGTGCCCGTTATATTTTTTTTAGTGCCGAAACATGACTTCCGGAGTGAAACAAACCGTTATCAAGTAAGTTTTATGTAAATTCATTTTTAACGACCAGAAATTTGTTTACTATGCTATTTTAAAAAATTTTTAGTTAGTTTGGTAAAAACATATTTTTCCAATTATTAACTAATCCACTTTTAATTAATTTTTTTCTCCCAAAAAATTTTTAATTAATTATAATTTTAAGTGAATATTTAAGCAACTTTCCATTAGTACAGCAAAAAGAAATGAAAGTACCTACCGGACTACTTGTAAACTAAAAAAAAAAATTACAATCTCCTATATTGGAAAATGTAAAGTAGCTTTTACACATTGACCTGAAAAAACCAACCTGCCAATCAACCTTCGATTTGATAATAGATAATTAACTATTCATAATTAACTCAAACGAATGCAGTCTGTCTATCTGGGCCATCAACAACAAATTAATAATCTCCTTTATCAATTTAGGATTATTCACTATATAAATAGACTCTAGAAGCTATTAAAAACCAAACAAACAGAGAGTGGTTTAATAAAAAAATTAATTAAAGAACGGTACTTGTTATTGCTTCATCAAGCGTTTACTTCACAATTAACTTCCTACAAATGAAAATCCTTGTAAAACTTAAATTTTCCAAGTTGTATTTGTCTGAATTAACCAGAAACGTACAAGTGCAACTGCAACAAATCTATTAACACGAAACTAATTACACTAAACACTTTTAGTCACGAAAATTATAGTCATAAAGTTTATTTGCGGTTAAAATAAATTGTTACATTAATTTGACAATTTTCTATTTTTTACTCCTGACAAGGTTATCTAGTGGTTACATTTTTTTAACTGAATTAGTTTAAAAAAGTGTGTTTTTGTTTGATGTTTTGAAGAAAATGTGTGATTAGGAAAAACATAATTTAACTACTCACCAAAAAACTGAGACAAATTTTTTTTCACTTTTGTTGGTTGATGTTGAATTTTTCACTAGTGTCTTGGTTTGTCATTGTTAAAATAGCAAAAACAGACAAATTATTGCCCAGAAACATTTTTGACACAGTTCATTGTTTTAAACTATTTTGGTAGAAGTAAACTGCTCATTGAAATAAACGAGACAGCTAAATTCATAGTCATTTGTGACACTTTATATCTCCGAAATGCCTTTGGCAAATTTAATTAGTGAGGCTATTTTTTATACAATCTTTTATGCTATTAAGTACAATTTTTCTCATTGAAAACTGTGCTATTGTATTCTTGTCCTTTATTTTTGAAACACGATTTATATTTTTGCTAATAATTTGAACAAACTATTTTCAATCGAACAAGGAAGTAGACAATTACAAACGACGTATTAACCAGAACTCTTTTAGTGACTTGTTTGCACATGTTCTAGTAAAGACGTAATAAAGAATCAGTTAAATAAAAGAATCAATAAAAATTCATACTTATTAAGCAGAGATCATAAAAATTTTCTTATTAATAAACATGTAGAATTATTGCTTAATAATGTAATTAGCCCACGCGTTTTAGCTGACCGACTTTTTAGTCCTGATTTATATAATACTTTCAGTTTTTAAATAAGAGTTTTGCTGTCTTGATGAGGTTTTTATTACAGATTAAGTACTACTTTCCGCTTGATAGTCAAGTTTGTAATTATTATTAAATTAAATGGAATAATTAAGGAACAAAAATTGCCTTGACCCAATAAAGATCCAAAAAGCACAAACAAACCAAATAAATCAAAATCTTAAAATCATCCATTTGTAATAATATTGGCTACTATAAAATGGAAAAGCAACATTTGTCTAGTCCGGACTATTTACTTAATTCAATTTCCTATTTGAGTTTGAAATTGCAACAGCAAATCGTGGATATTCCAGGAAACTGGTGCACGACGGACTTTGTGCTAAAAACAACAAAAATGGCTAATTTTACAATGTAATTGTTTACACTGAAATAATGGTATAAGTACACCAATCGAAGAGGTTTCTCTTTGGTAAACTGTTAACGAGACACTAACGAGATTCGTATTGTTGTTTGTCTTTGCCTTTGTTATTAGGGGGCAAAAATATTGCATTTTCACATAATTTCAAGTTTAATAAACCTCTGGACTGGCAAATTACTGGTATTAATGGTTCGTTGGTTAGGCAATCACCGACGTTCTTCTGGTCCATTTTTACATTTGGCTGAATAACGATTAATTCACAATTTTATTAAAATTACTTTAATAATATTTTTACAGCAAAAAACAGTTCATAAATCCACCGTCATCATTGCCAACTTTATTTCCTGGCTCTGTCCCTTTCGTTGACATAACGAATAATCTCGTCTCGTTAATCACTAAATTAAACACCTACCCATTGTGTAAAACTGTACCAATTTGGTGGTTTACTAACATCAGCAGCAAAATTCCTGGTATCGCTAATTTCACTATAAAAGACCTAAAAATTGTAATAATTAACTTGCTTACAAACATACCACGAAAATCGTCCGTTTGTTCGGAATCTGAGTACAAAATTGTTAATAATAATGCGGTCATCATTTTCGCATTTATGCGGAAGTTTAAATTGCATGTATGATGGTTCAGAAAATTTTGTGTATAATTCTTATGATATGATTATTTATTTTTCAGTCCAAACTACCTGATATTATTTAATGCCGTTTTTTGTGGAACCAATAATAAACCTACCCATCTAACTATTTTTAATAATTGTGACTTGAAAGTTCAACCTCTGAAGACAAGAAAAAGTGAAATAAAAAACCGTTTTGGTGTCGTAAAAATGCTTTAATTTTAGTGAGTTGTACAATGGTGTAATGTTACATTTTTTAAACACGATTATCGTGAATTATTGTAACAAATTTGATGTAACTTAATCTTTTTTCATTTTCTGACTCTTAAAACTGAATTATTCCAAAAGTAGGTCCTATCAGGTTTCAAACAAAACGTGACGAAGTTAGCAATTGACATCATGGAAGATTTACCCAATTCGCTCGACCCATCTAAAGAGATCTAATACGATATCCAAACAGGCTCGTCGTTTGCGAATGTGAAAATCATTTTAGCTGCTGTTTTGTTCTGGCTAATAGCCGTTTCGCACGGTTCTCATAATTAATTATTGCGAACAAGCCTTCATTTCCCCTTATCGCCGAATTACGAAACCAGACAATTCTCTTGAATTTAACTGAAATTGGTGTAAACATCGCGACTATATTGCTTTCACAGTCAAAACCTACGAAGTCACCAAACCGAGACGGAAAATTACTTAAGTGCGCTAAAAAAAATGTAGAACTACGTGTCAACCGCCAATTCTTAGCGCAAATATGTACCTAGTAGTGGCTGGTGTTTAGATTGTGACCGGATTTACTGCGATGGCACTTAATTGTTTGAAAACTACCAGAATATATGAATACAAAATTAAGGCTGATTTACATGAAATGTTTCTGATAAAACTGGAAATGAATATGTAAAACTGTGTTTATCAAAACACATTCTGTATCTTTGTGTATATACCGGTCAACCAGGTATTTAAAATTTAATTTTCATAGCCTAAACCAGGGTTTAAAGTTTGTATTTTTACTGTTTTTTTTTTACACTTTGGTCAAACTGCTTCGACAACTTTGACAAATCTCAAAATTAGCATGGAAGAACACCTCGTTGGTGATCAAGACCTAAAAGATTCTAAATTCAGCTTAAAAGGTCTTAAAATAAAGAAATAATTGACAAGGAAGCCTCAAACCCTTTTTAATCAGTTTTGGATGTCAGTTTGTTATCTTTTTTAAGAAAAGGTCAATTTAGACATTTTTGAGTGACACACTGTATTGTTGGTAGGTACTTAATTTTGACCAGATTTGATGAGTTTCTCTTGCCTAAATCTATTGTAATTTCCAGAATACTAATCTTCTTCCATAACCCAAAAAAACAACTCTAATAAAGTATATTTAATTATTATTAAATATAACTCCAATAAAGGGACTTCATGGTACACTAGTACTGGTAAATCATTAACATAGATTCAACCAGAATGGCAAAAACCACGCATTTCCGAACATATTTCAAACCAAACGACAATATCCCATTCAAACATCTTTTGTGCTCAACATCCGCTTTACCATTGACAGACATTTGGTGCCGGTCGGTTGACTTAAATACAATTAAATGATAAACTATAATTACAGTTTTTCCGCCTCTAATTAAGTAATTTAAGCAGGATTTGTTGTTGCAAATTAACTTGAAATTACAATAAACGTTGTGAAAAAATTGTGGTTTGTTTCGTTAATGTTTTATCCACTGGTTTTTCCGGTTTAAATTTGAGGAAGACCTTTAATCGAAAAAAAATAGTAATCCGTTTTAAATTTGTTATAATAATAGTGGTTTAGTGAATTGTGAGGTATTAGGTAAAATTATACGTAATTAATAGGTTCTTGGTGCGGGAAAAAAATTTTGTTTATTTCTACAACACTGCTTGTTTTGTTATTAAAATTTCCATATTTTTGCAATAAATGGCCAAACGTAAATAACAATTTTCTTGAACACGCGTTTCCACTTGAAACCCTAGCAGGATTTTAGTATATAATCGACTTTAAGACGATTTTTAAACATGAAATACCTCTTTTCTCACCTAGTTTAGGGTACATGGCTTGCATCGCAAACAGGTAAAACCATTCACTTTCCTATTACATATTCTAATCTCGTTTTTAGTTCCACCTAAATCTATTAGAGTTCTAGTAGCAGAATTTTTGATTATCGTATTGACAAATTGTATCGAAAATTGGAAAACTAGCACAATTTGCTAAGCAAGTCTAAAATTAGGTTTTCAAGTTGATGCTTTTAAGAACAACTTTCTTATAATACTGGATTCTTTAAAACTTTGAAGTGTAATTACTAACCAATTACTATCTAGAGAGCGTAGCGATAAGTAGCTTTTTCTTTCGTTTCCGCGTAATTTTTGCTTTAAACAAAATGCACGCAACAACGTTTCAAAGTCTTAAGTTCGATGAAATCATCACTCAATACGACTTTAATCCATTCAATCATCTTTATGATTAATTTATAATTACACCTTTAAAAACGTTTGTTGTTTATGCGTTGTTCCGAGAATGATCAACAAAAAAATCGCAAAACACAAAGGGGAATTAAGAATTGACTTGATGATGGTAACGATTATTTTTAACGATCAATAGGGATGGGACTCAAATGACGAAACACTTTTGGTAACCACAATTAATTGGGGTTTTTGATCGATACGTCATTGAACGAGGAACAAATTACCATGTAATTTTGTGTATTGTTTATAATGCATAGTAATGTGCTAATATAACACCGTAAGGCAAACAGCTGTCAAATTTAAGAGAATCATACATTTATTGTTCAATTGTGCAATTTAAACTTATGTTTTAATAACTGGTGCATGAAAATAACCATTCAACAATTCCCTGTTAAGTCATTTCCACGTGACATCATTGCCATTTTTAAACCGTTGAGCATGTGACACACATGTCAAATGACGTCACGGAGCCTGTTCCGATCCATTCCTGTGATAAATACCATCGAAGATGCAGGAAAGTCATTTAAAATGCCACGAAAGACAATTTCAGTTAGTATCTCTGAAAATTAAAATTTTTGAAATGTCAATAGATGATTTGCATCTGGAGAGCATTTGAAACCAAATTGCAACAAAGGCTTGGTACTTTTAAAAACATCTTAAATACTTAAAAAGTGATTTTATTAGAAATATTTTAAGGCTTAGAAACTGACTATTTTTTAGTTTTTTTTTTTAAGAAAAGGGATAAGTAAATGTCTTAAGTCTATACAAAATGTAATAGTAAATAGTCAATACAAGGGCAAAACCATAAGCCACCGTTTGTAAATACAAAAATTGTAGATAAAAGTTAACTATTTTCTGTTCTTAGGTATTTTTGACATTTGTAAGACTTTCACGTCTTTATTTTTAACTAAATTCCTAGATTTTTATTCGTCACTAAAATAAATTAGAAATTATTTTAATTGTTTACTTTTATCATCACCTTAATTGAAGATAAGATATATGCTTTGTAATTTTCAATTACATAGTTTATATGCCACTAATTGTTCTAGGAAGTATTTTGGGGGTGGAACTGAATTAGTAACTCCACTTCCAACTAAGCTGACTATAATAAGAAATATTATTAGCAATTTTAGATAACTTTTCGTTTTATAGAAGACGAGATAATATGCCACGTCCTGTTGAAGCAGAATTTTAAACCTGTTTACGGACGAAGGCATAAATAACCAACGACAACCTTATTCACAACAAATTATTGTCGAGATAATAACACACCTTGTGTTTTTGATAAAAAGTCCGATAAACTTTATATTGATTTGATTATACCAATATCGGTTTCAATCTCGGTTCAGTCAAAGTTTTACACGCGAATAATGCGGTCGAGTATGTGCGAAGAAGTGTCCTTTAAACGCAACAAGTTTTCTTAAGTTTGACCACCGTAAATCGTTTTATGTCACGAGGTTGTTCTTCATGTTGGCCAAAATGGTCTCCTCCTTTACCGATGTGAACTACGTCGGTGTTCCCACTGTAGAACAAACTAAGAACGGACGAAAGTAAGTAGAATTAGAGCTTCTCAAGGAAAAAAATATGCGAATCCATTATAGGAATATTAATAACCAGTAAAATCAATCATCTAATTACCAGTGACATGAAGAACACAGAGAAAGCATGGAAAAAAGTGAAAGCAGTTAAAAGGGAGTCAAAAACCGTTTTGGGGAATGTGGAGTTGAACGAACGTATTTGTAATATTTCTGAAGTAAAAAAAAATCAATTTGTTATAAAATCAGTATTTACAATACACAAAAAGTGGGTATTACAGTACACTTTATGTTTTGTGTTGAATTATTATTATTATTACTTATCTTTCCTGAAAAATTAATGACAAAAATGACTGACAAACAAAATTTTAAGAATTTGTTAGTAATAAAATCATTGTTGCTCATCACAATTATAACAATATTACCTTGAATTCAACATTACTCAAAAACTTGTCAACAACAAAATGTATTATTTCATTTTCATCTTATTAAGCTAGTATTTTTTGATATTTCTAAGAAATTTAAAGATAACCAGGCTTCAGTGTAACTTTTTCAGACCTTTCGAGTAATCTCTCACGAGTCTATAGCATTTTCCACGTTATCTTAGAGGCAAAATCAGATGAAAAACACATCTTTATAAAAGCACCATTGAAATTGTCATAGATTCAGTTCTGAGTAGGTTCTGTCCACTTTTCATTAGGATATTAGTGGCAAATGAACTATTTGACAAAAACAACACTTTTGCAAACTGATACAAGAAAGACTGACTATAAATCTATTCAAATACCATTCTCAGGCATGCTGATGAATTTGCTAAGATATCTGGAAAACTCGTAAAGTTTTCCTAATTAATCGCCAAACAATCACGAACAGCCATTGGCTACTAAACAAATTTCAATATCCCATGATCAATCAATGCTAACATTTCTTTGAATTCTAGCTAGAAAATATAGGGTGGTCCAAATTGATTGTAGGATACTATGAAAGGTAAAAAGTACATAAAAAATAAGTGTCATAAACTATATAATTTTTTTATCTTAATTAATAAACTAAAATTAAACTTATATGAAATTTGGCATGCTTGTTCATTAGTTTGAAGTAATTATTTGGCGTTTTTTTTAAATTTTTTAAAATAATCTCGACAGGTACTAATTTTTTTCATTATAAATTAGCGTATAATAATGACGGTATCTGAAAAACTATTCAAAAGAAATGTTTAGACAAACTTCGTCCAACTAATCTCATTCTGTCCAATCCTTCTGTCTAATAAAAAATCACTCACACAAACATGTTATTTTGTTAAAAAAACAACACTGTAATTTATAAACTCTTCACTTTAATCGTCTATTATTAACAAAAGGTGAGTTTCATCATTTGCTTGAAAGTCACTGCTAATATGACAACAGCAGTGATTTAAGTGCTGTTACTTCATATAAACTGTTGAGTATATGAACTTTTTCAATAACAAACAAGCCAATAAACGATTACACAGGTATTTCTATACACGATTAAAATAAACTATCTTAATTTTGTGGTTTTAAGTTTAGATCTTCCATTCTTAAGGTTGAGTGTATCAGTATTCTGGTTACCTTAGTAAAAAGTTGTTTTTTTAAGTATTATTGGCCTAGGTCATAGATAATTTTATACGAAGAATGTAAAAAAAGATTTACTCGAGCTACTATAATCAGTCAGACAGGAAATAACAAAAAATGCTGTATAAGCACTATAAACGTAACATCTTATCTTTTAATAAGCTGATATGTATATTAATCAAATCAATACTATCAAATAATCCATCATTTGTTACGTTCTTCACTTTAATCTTCAATGATTTAACGTCACACAACAATAACAGTACTTGTATATGAGTAGAAAAGTAGTATTTTGACCTCCTTGCATTATCACGTCGACCTTATTAACCAAAAATCTAGAGTGACCACACCCGAAATCAAGGCGACGACCTTAACATTTGCACACCATGTTAAGTCATTGCTCTAGATTGCAAAAAATTTACAGGAACGTCTTAATAACGTATTAATCTAATTAAGAATTATTAGAAATTTTATCATCAGTGTTTGCAGAGTTTTGTATTGTTGCAAAACATGCCCACTTAAATCTGTCACCAGCTAAAGGACGCAAATTACTTGGAAATCATATCAAACAAAAACGATACTATTTGATTGTTACTTGTGATTTTTAGGTAAAGAAATTAAACTGATTTGAGACTTTTTGTTGCAGGAATCCAACATGGTGGAAAAGGAGGACGAGCATGGAACGATGTCTCACATTAACCACAGCAGTAGTGTTAGCAATTGGAATCTCATTAGTTATAGCTTTAGCCAGTGTTTTGTACAATAGGAATAAGACAGTTGCTAGTAAGTATATTTGTTATTTACATCAATTCTGGTATTAAAAAATAGTGAAAATGATATACGGTAGCCCAAATAAAACTGAAATGCACACGTAACAGTGCAGGAGTAACAGTTTTCAAGTAAATTTGAATGTCTATTTTAGAGCTCAAAAAAATTCGAAAAGTAAATTGTGAGGCTAGAAAGAAGTAAAACTGCAAATTGCATTAACAGTAAAATTTTAATAAGTTTAAAATTAAATTTCTGTGACAAAATTATATATTTAAGTAAATCATTTTGAAAAACCACAAGTGTTAAGATTGTTAAGAGACAAAAACATAAACTTTTTGACTTTTATCTACTTTTATACAGGTTGAGTCTGAAACTAAAGAAAACTTCATACCAACTGAAATAATGTATTATCTCGATTTAAATGTAAAAGCAGAAATCCTGTAAAATTAACTTACTTTGTATCATAATATTTAAGATTGCATCAAACTTCACTTTCATATTGAAATGCAAAAAATGCAGTGTAAAACGACTGCACCTAAACCAATTTAATTTCAAATCTGTTGTCAACAAAGATCCGCAGCAGATAAGTATCTTCATGCTGATTAATCCGAAACTAGAGAATAAATTAACTAGATATGCAATCAAAATATGTAGAACGGAAATTGAAGCATGATTACATTATTATTAGGCCCTGTCATAACACCTAGTGAAACGCTTGACTTGAGAAATACATAAATAATAGCTCTTAAGGAGCAATAACCTGTAGCAACGAGATTTAAAAACAAAAATTAAATTTCAGATACTCATTTCACCGCCCAAGCTTTGCAAGGTCCGCAAATCTTCGTAATCAATGCCCCTGATAACGATTCGAAAGCTGGGACCGAGAAAAAGTTATGTTTGACCCCCGGGTGTATACATACAGCCTCCAGGTGAGTTGCTATTCCTATAAACCATGTTATTATAAACTGTAAAATAATTTTTTTAGGGTATTGGAGTACATGGACCAATCTGTAGATCCTTGCGATGATTTTTACGAATTCACTTGTGGAAACTTTATCAAAAAAACTATTATACCAGACGATAAATCTTCAGTTACTTCATTCAGGTAATTTTGGTACTCTCGTACATACTGATTTGCAATATTGCTTTTTGTTTTAGTATTATAAGTGATGAACTCCAAGAACAACTAAGAAAAATGATTGAAGAACCAATCAAAGAAGACGAACCAAAACCTTTCCAACTTACTAAGAAACTCTACAAAGCTTGTATGAATAAAACGGAAATTGAGGCTGATGGTGAGATTATCTGCCTAATATTGAATCACACAATTTGATAGTAAAAATTGCAGGATTAACTACAATCAACGCCATTTTGAAGAACTTAGGAGGATGGCCAGCTTTAGATGGAGCCAAATGGGATGAAGGTAGTTTTGACTGGAGACAATCGGTATACAAGTTCCGAAAAGCTGGATACAGTGTGGACTATTTTATTGACTTTTCAGTTGGGATTGATGTGAAAAATTCAACCAAGAGGATTATAGATGTAAGTAGAAATTGAATGTTGTTTAATACAGTCAGTAGTCAATTTGGCAGCTCATGCTTTTATGAACATTATAACATTTCTACTACTATAATTGACAATAATGCAACAACACTGGATTATTACTGGAATTGTCTTAAAAGTGATTCTATTCGAATTGGATCAGTAAAGGCAATTTTCTTAATTTACCAGCAAGTTTTGTGCCAGCTAAAAGGCTCTTAATGTCCAGAATCTGCTAGAGCTTTGTTTTAATTGGTTGGATAATTAGTAAGCAGTTAATTTTATGCACTTTTAGGCATCTTTAAGTACGTTAATGTTTAAAACACACCCGGAATCTGGTTAATGCAACTTTAAAGGATAATTGGGCCTACTGGTACAAATTATGAATCCGATTCAAGTATAATGACCTGAAAGAACACTATACTCTCCTAATTTCCATACAATTATTATTAAACCATTCAATGAAATCTTGTGATCCTAATGTGTTTTGCTTGACATACAAATAAGATTGCACAAAAACAGAAAGTAACAATGAATTTCCGGTCCCATTGCATAGAACGGTAATTCACCACAAAATGCTGCAATTTTCAGCTTGACCAAGCCTCTTTAGGCTTACGAAGGGAATTCCTCACCAAAGGGTTTGATGAAAAATTGGTAAAAGCTTACTACGACTACATGGTGGATATTGCTGTTATATTTGGAGCTGAACGTGAAAGGGCCACTAAAGAACTTAAGGATTCTCTAGAATTTGAAATGAAGCTAGCTAACGTAATTGACCATTTTTAAAAAAAAAAAATATTTGCAATAAAGGATGCTTTTGGTGGTTTTAGATCTCACTTCCAAGCGAAAAACGTCGTAACGCCACTGCTCTTTACAATCCCATGAGTATTCGAGAAATGCAAGACAAATTCCCTAGTATTCCTTGGTTGGAGTATATCAACACTCTTCTAGCTCCTGATATCAAAGTTACCCCTGATGAGGTAATTTATTAAAATTTTTCTTAAACTTATTTGAAGAAAAATCATAAATTTAGGTAATCGTCGTGAGTATTCCCAAGTACATTACTGATTTCGAGGCTCTAATAGCCAGAACACCTAAAAGAGTCCAAGCCAACTACGTCATGTGGAGAGCGGCAGCTTCCTCAGTCTCCTACCTGAATGAGGCCCTTAGAAAAAGACAACAAGACTACAGTACCATTGTAACTGGCAGGACAGAAAGAGAAGCCAGATGGAAAGAATGTATTGATGTGTCTGCTGGTAGTCTATCGATCGCGGCTGGAGCTTTGTACGTGAGGAAATTCTTCCACGAAGAAGCCAGACAGAATGCCAAGGAAATGGTGGCCGATATCCGAGAGGAATTTCAGGATATTTTACATAAAGTTGATTGGATGGACGAGAAAACCAAACAAAATGCTTTGGATAAGGCCAAGTCTATGTCCACTCACATTGGATATCCTGATGAAATGTTGAACGATAAGAACTTAGAAGAGTTTTACGGTGATGTAAGTTTGTTTTTTGTTTAGTTAGCAACAATTCAAAGTTGAATTTCAGTTGGAGTTGGACGAAACTCACTATTTGAAGTCAATTTTGAACTTGACGTTATTCGGAACCAGATTCTCATTCAAGAGACTTCGCCAACCTGTGAACAAAACCGACTGGATTACTCATGGAAGACCTGCAGTAGTCAATGCTTTTTACTCAGCTATTGAAAACAGCATTCGTAAGTCACCACACGCTTACAACTATCACATATAAAATCAAAAATTTCTAGAATTTCCTGCTGGTATTTTGCAAGGGGTATTCTTCAACGCAGACAGGCCTAAATACATGAACTACGGAGCTATCGGTTTTGTGATCGGTCACGAAATCACTCACGGTTTCGACGACCAAGGACGACAGTTTGACAAAGAAGGTAACTTAGTGGACTGGTGGCAGGACGAGACGAAAAAAGCGTTTATGGAAAAAGCACAGTGTATAATCGATCAGTATGGTAATTACACAGTTCCAGAGTTAAAACTGAACGTAAGTACTTGAATTTGTTATAGAAGCTTTCATGTATCTAGTTATGGTTAGTTGTGTGTGGGGTATGTGGTAGTGCTTACTGGTTGGTGGAAAAACAAATTATTCTTCTCATTAAGTTGTCAATTGCACAATATCTGAAAATAGAACAGTTACTTGTAAATAAACTAA
The DNA here is from genome assembly GCF_016097725.1 of Ips typographus. NCBI lineage: Eukaryota > Metazoa > Arthropoda > Insecta > Coleoptera > Curculionidae > Ips > Ips typographus. Next base: position 7,353,602 of record NC_138429.1, read on the forward strand.
TGAAATTTACATGGAAAAAGTACAGTAAAAATGCTATAAATCAACATAATACAATAATAAAATGGTCTATGAAATAAATAAAATATCTCAAAAACGACAAATTGTAAAGCATTTCGGCGGAATTTGAGTAATCCTTTTCTAGCAAAAGTGTCCCAGAAGTCATGTGATTTATTTCGTATAAGTTTATAATGGGGTACTAGTGATTATTAAACTCTTATTACGTTAAACTTCTTCATTATCAAAATGCAATTATAAAAAAAAACTGAAAAATAGAAAAAGGTGTCAAAAAGCAAAATAGACAGTTAAAAAGTGTCAAATATCATCATTAAATCCAAAAAGCTTACAGTTTTATTTTAAATTTTATTACGAAAAATTCTTGAAAATATAATAAACGGTCATCTTAAAGGCAATAAATAATTACGGTAGGTATTGATTGAAAATATGAAAAATTGCAAAAATAAAGTATGATTACAGGAGGCAGCAATGAATATCATGTAAATAATGAAAATTTTCCCATTTGTGATGCATCTGTAAGTTCAAAATCAACTAAAAAAAACGGTAATCATGATACGAAAAAGAAAGTGTCGGTTAATTCTTCTATATCTTATAGCCAGAATTCGAGTTTAAAATCTGATAATGTAACGTTTCATTCTACCATAATCAAACATTTAACCTGCTACATCCATTACAAAATCAAGCTTGAATGGTTTACTTCTAGCTTTTTTTCATTGTGTAATCTATGGAGTTGCAAAACAACCAAAAGTCGTTGTAACTCTTCCTCTCTTTACAAACTTGCTTTAGCCTGCAGCTGGGATGTTTCTGCATGGTACAAACTAACACGCCCGTAACCTTCCTCTTGCAGCTGAACGGGATAAACACTCAAGGCGAAAATATCGCCGATCTGGGAGGGATCAAACAGTCCTACCTGGCTTATATGAGGTGGATTAATCGTAATGGTGAAGAACCATATTTACCAGGATTGAATTATAACGCCAATCAAATGTTTTGGATATCGGCTGCGAGTATCTGGTGCTCTGCAGTTCGAGACGAGGAACTTCGTCAAATGGTGGTGACCGACGAACATGTCCCGGACAAATATCGAGTCATAGTACCTTTGAGTGATATGGATAATTTTGCCAAAGATTTTAATTGCCCGAAAGGCTCGAAAATGAATCCGGTCAACAAGTGCCAAGTGTGGTAGAAGTGCAAAGAATGACTGATAAAGTGATGACTTTTGGTTTGTGCGTGATGATTTGATTGTGTTATTGTTACAGTGTGTTAGATTGGGCCAAAGATTATTAAAAAAGACAATCACTTTGATGTCTACTTTTTTTAATGGTCTGTGGATTTGCATGCTCTGTATCAGAGCTAAGTTTGGAGCAACTCAGTTTTCATCGTACTGTTAAATTATCTCATTGCAATTAGAGGTTTAGGTTAGATCCAAGAGAAAATTTCTACTTATTTTGTCCACTATGTCTTAAATGCACAAACCGTCATGGTGCAGTATAGTGCTAAAAGCCATTTTAGTTCTCGAATTTTCTACATTTTGTTATACTTCAAATTCAGTTGAATTTCAGCATGGAATCAAATACGTTTTTCTACCCTGGGGACTCTATGTGTGTAGGCGAATAAACTCAATTTTATCACTAATTAACGTTATCAAAAATAAGTTAAACGATCACTTACCATGTGTCGAACACTTAATTGTTACAGTAAAACGCAAAATCGGGCAACTCAACTCGGTCAAAATTCAAATAGTAACAATATTACTTAAGATTGATCTGTTATCATCTACTGTTTTCCATAAATCATTAAAATAAAGGTTTCAGTACACATACCAAGTTATAGTTTTATTACTTTGATCGCTTTTTGTCTTGATTGGTCCGGTGAAAGGGGTAGTTTTATGTTGCTTAATCGAGCCTAACTGCCACTACTTTCCGGCATGATTCTGTATCTACAGAAGGATTGTACATACACCTTCAGAATGCTTTGTTTTTATGAATAAAACACTTTTCAGTGCTGTTGCAAGTAGCTTTTGTGTACATATTTCTTTATAAGGTAAGTTTTTCATATTAGACTTAATATAAGCAGATACTAACAAAATGCAATCATACGAGTATGATCCAGTTCAAGCACATGCAAGACTGTAATTTTACTACTCTCTTCTTCTAAATGTTGCATAAAAAAACCACTTTGTGCCATTTTTATAATTATTTAGAAGACAAACCTTTTTAATACGACAATTTGTCCTTATCGTACAGATTTTAAGTTATATGTCACAAATTTAAGCTAAAATTAAATAAACATTGTAGTTAAACGGAATCAACACCCAAGGCGAGAACATTGCCGATAACGGTGGAATCAAAGAAGCTTACCTAGCTTACCAAAAATGGACGAAACGCAACGGAGTCGAGCCTTACTTACCCGGCCTCCCGTTCACCCCGAACCAAATGTTCTGGATTGCGGCGGGCAACAGTTGGTGCGCCCGATACCGTCCTCAAACTCTAAAATTGAGGATTTTGACCGGGTACCATTCCCCGGCTCAATTTAGAATCCTAGGACCGATGAGCAACACCGATCAATTCGCCAAGGATTTCAATTGTCCCGTTGGTTCGAGAATGAACCCGGAAAAGAAGTGTAAAATTTGGTAGGAAATGTTGGAAGATGTAAATGAATGAGATTGAGAATGATTTGGGAAATGGAATGGGTTTTATTGAGTTGAACTTGATGCTTAAAGTATCTGAAGAAGTATTATAGAAATTGTATATTTTTTTGTTATTATAAACAGACAAAAATTAGCTCTATTTGCAGTGTTTTATTGTATCGTTGTCACTCAAAGTAAAACAGTTAAACAATTCAATCTCGCGCCAAATTATTCCATAAGCATCAACTTTGAGAAAACTAAGTTATTTTTGTCACTTGTCTCTTTTCATTCAATGTTTTTCTTAATTTTTGTTATCATAAAGAAGCGTTTCAAAAATTTAAAGCTAAATTCAACATTCCTGGAGAGAACAGAAATAAATGTAATTATCCGCATGCTGCAAACCAACAAAACATATAAGCAAATTTACTTACCGGAAATATATTTTTTCCTCGATTCTCTATTGCATTTGGAACCAAAATTCACTTTCACATTTTTCACTGATTTCAATGTCATTTGTGTAACAAAAAGTTATTCAATTCATTTGTAGCATTAGGTTTATCAACAACTTTTTTATAGCTACTTACCATGGTAGCAAGTAAATGATAAAACAAATTCAATAAAAAAAACAACAACAATATATTTCAGAAGATCAGTTGATGGTAGGTAGCACCTGTTATCAGTTCTTGGTTGTGCCATTTGTCAGTACAGGTTTTAAAGTCGTTGTGTAACTCTGTAAAATAGCCAAAAGTCAAGTAAAAATTCTGCAAAATATTAGAACACTCATTAACTGAGTTAAAAAACAACAGAAACGTCTCGACCACTTTAACATGTTTTAGCAAATTACCACCAAGTATAACCAGACACCAGAATTATAAACTAAACTTACCGATTTAGCAATTTTATTTAAATTATCCGCCATAGCTTTTCCAGTCTGTTGTACCAACTGATAAAACACACCATCCTCCCTCTGTAAAAGTTCGTAAGGATGTCCAAACTCAACGTTCCGTCCAGCATCCATCACCAGAACTTTGTCCGAATCCATGATGGTGTGCAATCGATGAGCGATTGTCAGAACTGTGCAATCTGAAAATTTCCTCCTGATTGTGGTTTGAATCAGAGTGTCAGTTTGGGGATCCACATTGGCTGTAGCCTCGTCCAGAACAAGTATTTTGTTATTTCTTATAATAGCTCTGGCTAAACAGACCAATTGACGTTGTCCAACGCTAAAGTTTGAGCCTCCTTCGGACATTGTACTTTCGAGACCACTGGGTAGAGAGGACACTGCTGCTTTGAGTTCCACTTCGGCTAATGCATGCCAGATTGACTGCAAATTACTTTTTAATTGAATTTCAACGTAAAATGTATAGAAAGGAGTTTACCTCATCAGAGTGCTCATCGAAAGGATCCAAATTCTTTCTGAGGGTTCCCGAGAATAGGACAGGTTCCTGAGGGATAATCGCAATACTGGACCTTAGCTTTGTCAAGCTAATAGTACTGGTATCCACATCATCAATGATAATTTTTCCTTCATTTACAGCCAAACGAAACAAGGCAATTATAATAGAAGACTTTCCAGCACCAGTCCTGCCGACTATACCAACTTTCTCTCCACTCTCTATGTTAAATGACAAGTTCTGCAAGACTGCAGCTTCACCAGGTGCATAGCGCATGGTCAAATCGATAAAATCAATTCGACCTTCTTGAGGCCAGTACTTCGGTGGTTCTTTGACACTGTTGTCACTTTCGGGCTCCACATCCGCGTATTCCTTAATACGTTCCACGCAAGTCATGGTGTTTTCCAGTTCACTCCACTGACGCATGCCCCATTGGAACATTCCAGTTAAGGTCATGGATTGAGTGATTGCCAAACCCACATTTCCACCGAAAGACTCTAAATTATAGGACCAAGAAGTTTGTAAAATTATTCAACAAATAGCTGAGCAACTGTAGTTATACATCATATAAATACTCTAATATATTCTTAATAGTTAAACTGTTATACTTGAATAAACACTCACAGAATTTTCTATTCAAGACTACTATCAGTTTCAGCAGCTTTCACATTTAGTTTTCTTTTTCAAAATATGGGATAATAAGGGTTAAGTGATATGTGAGAGCAGCTGCTTGCTGTATATTGCAGTCTGCATACAGTGCGTTTTTTTAACGCGCAACATAGGATTTTACGTGTTAAATTTTTAAGCCCCTGTTAGACCATGTTATTTTGGAACTACAGGTCTAAAACTTGACGGGTGTGTCTTTAGTACCCTGAAGCTTAAGTAAGTTAACCAATTTGGTCTAAAAAGTAATTAAAAACTGACAAAAAATCATTTTTTTCGAAAAGATTTTATCGTTTCATACTCCCTGTATGCATTGTTGTTTTTGATACTGGCAGGGCGGGTAGCAGGTAGAGTGACATATTTGGACTGCATCAAGACCTGACATCTTTTGAACGTCAAAAGGGCATTTTATGATTGTTTGGAATACTGTTTGGCTTCAAACGGAGGTCACTTTGAACAATTCACTTATAAAAATACTTCTTTTGTTCTTAACTTTCTTGATACAAAGTTAATGATCAACTTGTTTTACTTTCTACGCCAAATTTTACCTGCTACCTGCCGTGCCAGTATCAAAAACAACAAGCACCTATCATACATACAGGTAGTATAGAAAGATAAAATCTTTTCGAAAAAAGATGATTTTTTGCAAGTTTTTAATCACTTTTTAGGCCGAATTGGTAAACTTACTTAAGCTTCAGGGTACGAAACAGCCACCCGTCAAGTTTTATACTTGTAGTTCCAAAACAACATGGTCTAACACGGGCTTAAAAATTTAACACGTGAAATCCTATGTTGCGCGTTAAAAAAAACGCACTGTATATAGTGAGGGAAAATATCTTATGTACAATCTATAAAGTAAATAACAGTGGCAACCAAACTGTAAAATTTTCAAGTTTCTGTAGCCTGAAAACAAGTTAAAACTTAAAATGTTTTGGTTGAAAGGTAAAAGCTTATAAATCAAACAAAATAAAGAGGAATATTATGTAAAACTGACAATTTATAAACCAACACAGGATTCCAAATACTGTCCAAATGTCGTTTCCATATTCAGTAAAAGCAATATTTAAGTGTTAATTTTAAGATTGTATACCTGAAATATGTCATTTACGATCTGGCAGCAAGTAAATTCTTATCGGGGCCCGGAATTAAGGTGGAAAATGTTGCAGATTGTGGCAGCTCAAATATGATGTTAAACATTTTCATTAAATGAACTAATATCTTACCTGTTTCAAAAAATAAGAAACTCATGGTAACTAGTGCAATGAAAATCACGCAATGCATGTCCAGCCAGAACCCAAAACATCTATTCGCCCCCAGAAACATAAAATAAGCGGAACTGAATGCATTCTGGTACTTGTCGAATTCAACTTTCAAGATCTCTTGCGCGCCAAAAGCTCTAATTGTGGTCAATCCTTGCAGGGAAGCAGTCAGGTGAGAGTAGATGGGACTTCTTGCTGTTTATTAATAATAACAAAAGTTATGTAAATAGTGTGCAACAACTATTCCTGACCTACTTATAGCTTCCAGACGCTTAATATCTCTACTGCTAGCGAGGAATATTAATCGTATTAAATAGAACATTACTAGAATCACTGCAGTAGGTATTAACATCCATGGATTGATAGTTGCTACCATGATGGTGATTGCGACAACATTCATGGATATCTAGAAAAATCCAGGTATTGGTTTTCATGGAATATACCAACAGAGCTGTTGATATAAACTGCTCGTCAAAAAGAATGGGACAGCAAAATGTTTGCTCTTTTTTGAGCGGCTGCTTCTTCAAATTGATTTACTTGATTCTAATAATTTTTTTGAGGATTAAAAGATATTTTCTTCCTCTTTCTTTTGACCTAAATGATCTTTTTGAAAGGTGCCACGGATCCGAGTATACAGGGTGTGACTGAGGTGTAGTCAAAAAATGAAAAATTCGGTCTAACGCCATTTCTCGCAAAAAAATTTTTTACGTTTTACAATAGCCTTAATCGAGTCTTGCGGTCAATATCTCTAAACGTTTTCGCCAGTTTGGCGATTAAAGGCCGTTTACAAAATTTATTGCAAAATTTTTAAAATGTGGTTACTTTTGATTCTCTTGTTTAAAATTAAACAATTTCTTTAGATCTTTTGTGGAAGAAGAGCGGGATTAGCAAGTTTACACTTAAAACTACCCAATTTAAGTAAAAAACATACACTGCGAGATACAGGGTGACCCAAAAAAAAAATTGGAAAGAAAATCATATGTTTTATCATAAATCTTAGCATGTTCAGTAATTTTTTATTTTTTTATAAGTTTTTACTTAAATTGGGTAGTTTTAAGTGTAATTTTTCTAATCTCGTATTTCATCCGCAGAAGATCTAAAGAAATAAATTGTTAAATTTAAAACAAAAGAATTAAAAATAACCACATTAAAAAAAAATTCAATAAATATCGTAAACGCCAAACTGGCGAAAACGTCTAGAGATATGAATTGGATTACTAAACAAATAGTGTGCTTCTCTATCCAATATCATTATTTTCCATTAAAATGACTGAACATGCTAAGATTTATGATAACACATATGATTTTCTTTTCAAATTTTTTTTTGGGTCACCCTGTATCTTGCAGTGTATGTTTTTTACTTAAATTGGGTAGTTTTAAGTGTAAACTTGCTAATCCCGCTCTTCTTCCACAAAAGATCTAAAGAAATTGTTTAATTTTAAACAAGAGAATCAAAAGTAACCACATTTTAAAAATTTTGCAATAAATTTTGTAAACGGCCTTTAATTGCCAAACTGGCGAAAACGTTTAGAGATATTCACCGCAAGACTCGATTAAGGCTATTGTAAAACGTAAAAATTTTTTTTGCGAGAAATGGCGTTAGACCGAATTTTTCATTTTTTGACTACACCTCAGTCACACCCTGCATACTCGGATCCGTGGCACCTTTCAAAAAGATCATTTAGGTCAAAAGAAAGAGGAAGAAAATACCTTTTAATCCTCAAAAAAATTATTAGAATCAAGTAAATCAATTTGAAGAAGCAGCCACTCAAAAAACAGCAAAAATTTTGCTGTCCCATTCTTTTTGACGAGCAGTTTAGTTGGATTATTTTAATTCAATTATTTACAAGTAATCGAATTACATTTTAAAAATCTAATTATTATAATTAGTCTTTCAATTACTAAACAAAAGTAATGAGAAAAAATCGTTTTTTGCTTACACGACATATTGGTCCCAATTGTTACTTTTACCTGTTAGTTTAGTGGGTAATAGCGTTTTCCAATGTCAATTTTAATTCAAAACTAGTAAAACTAGAGTACTTCATGGAACAATAGGTCAACACCAATGTTCCATAAATTAATCTATTTTCTGGCACAATTATTCCTACTAAACTAAATTCAAAACATATGCTAGGTTGAATGAGCAAGAAACGAGTAAAAATTCCTAACATCATCAATAGTTAAACCGGAATTCTAATGAACAATTTTAAGGTAGTTGATAATTGTAATTCAATTTTTTTTTTTAGAAATTGCGACAGTTCTGAATAGCTGAACATCAAATACTACCTACCTGTATGGTATCCAATAGTGTTAAAGGTAAAACTTCATCCACTTGGTTCATATCCTTAGAAAACCTATTCAATATCCTTCCAGAGGTATTAAAATTAAAAAATCTCATAGTGGCATAAACAATTTTGTAAAACATATTATTATGTAAGCGTACTGAGGCTTTGTTGCAAAATCTGAAAAAAGCCAGAGAACGACCTATGGTCAAAATGATCACCAGCACTATCAACACCGAATATGTGATTAGAACGGCATCTTCTGTCATTTTATTTAGCCAAAAGTCTTCAAAATACGAAGTGGATGATTCTGAGTTGTTTAAACCAGAAGTGTTTAACTGTTCCAGAGGAAATTGTGGAATTGTTTTTTTGAGTTGGTTCATGTTTACCCTGAAATTTAATTTAAGGTGATTTATGAAACAAACTGCAACAAAACCTTACCAAATTTTCAGATAATAATCACAGCCACTAGACAAAAATTGTGCCACCGCAAAAGCAATACTCAAAGTTAGTATTTTGCACCAGTGACCGCCAGAAAGAAAGTATGATAAATAGACTCCTTTCGACACCGTACCAGCCCCTTTACCTTCCTTTTCCATTGTAGGGGTCTAAAAAATATAAAACAAAATCATCAACCTATAAAATGCAGTCACTTTTCTTATTAACTGTGTCATCTTTCGGTATCACTTCTTTAGTTGATACTCTTCTACTTCTTACTGGCGCTACTTCTTCCACTTCTCCTACTTCTTCATCTTCATCAATGATTTCCTTCAAATCGTTTAAGAGCTGAGCAAATACAGTGCCAGCATTTTGGATCTCCTCATAAGTGCCTTGGTGTTCAATTCTTCCTCGTCCAAGTAAATAAATTTTTTTGACGTTTTTTAGATATTGCAACTGGTGCGTGACTAAAATCACGCATTTGCTTTTTAAGTAGCCCGTAATACATTCATCAAACATTTGCCGGCCTACATGAGGGTCTACAGCTGACAGTGGATCGTCCAGCAAATAAATGTCCGCTTGCTTATAAACAGCTCTGGCTAAGTTAATTCTAGCCCTTTGGCCGCCACTAAGCGACACTCCACGTTCTCCCACTATAGTGCGGTCTCCATAAGGAAACAAAGTAAAATCACGTTGAAGCTGACAAACTCTGACCACTTCGTGGTATCTTCTAGCATCAAACTTTTGACCGAACGTGATATTTTGCCGGACACTTCCAACAAATAACCATGGTTCCTGTGAAGCGTAGGAAATTTTTCCTTTCACTCTGACTTCTCCAGAAGACGCAGTCAATTCTCCTAAAATTGCATGGAGAAGTGTAGTTTTCCCACTTCCAACTGGACCAATAATCACAGCTAATTCACCAGGACCAACATCCATGTCAAGTCCTTCTAAAGTATTTTCAGATCGAGTTTTCAACCATTTAACCGAAGCCTTTCTCAATATGATGCTGCCTTCAGAATTTTCCTTGGATACATCCTGTGATTTAGTTATTTCATTGAAGAAGTTATCACTAGAGTCAAATTTCACTTCAGGGTATTTCAGAAAGGTTTGTATGCGTCTGACGGATATATTCGCTTCAGCAAACTGAGTAATTCCCACTGGAAAGAACATTGTCACCGCAACTCTAAGAAGTCCATACAAAGATTGTAGTATATAGACGTATTGGGCGTCCAAGGTGTGTCCAGTTAGCACGTACAACAAAATGCAAATGTAAATTGCTGTAGAGCTGAGAAAAAGGTTAAAGGACATCATGATGGCACGGATTAACGAGATTTTACGAATTTGGTCCATTTCCTTTCTGAAGTGGTTCAATTAGTAATTGTCAAAAAAGCCTCATCAAAAGTACTTACCTCCGGCTAATTTCCACTAATTTGGCAAAAGGTTTCTCCCACGTGTACATCTTAATAACTTGAATTCCTGAGATTATCTCATTCATTAGTCTAATTCTTTCGTCTGTTTTTATAGCAGTTGCCAAACGGTAAATCGACGTTTTCTTTCCCATATACACTGCAATAGTTGTGTAATGTAAAATAAAAAAAAAAACAAAAAACTGAACCAACTGGAAATAAAGCGTACTTTGATACGGAACAAAAGCTAAGAGAAGAATAATCCCAATCATTCCACTGTATCCTACATAAAAGTACATCAAAACCATAACAATAATGGTTTCCAGGGGGGCCAACCAAAGATAATGAAAATGTACGGTGGCCAACTCAAAACGGGATGCATCGTTGGATATCAAATTGACCATTTGTCCCACTGTAGTCTCAGCCAGAGCGCTTTTACTAAGCTTTAATACTTTGCGATAAATTAAAGTTGATGTTGCTACTTTCATTTTCATTCCTAGAAAATTATCATGAAGATGATAATGTATGAGAAATATCAAAAGTAAATTACGATGACAACAGTTGAAAAAAAAAAAACGTTTTTCCTTAAAGAAATGTGACTGTAGTTAGTGATGTCATCATAATTTATTATAATTTAGTATGTTGATCTCACCTAAATGAAAATTATGCAACATAAATATATGCTGGGATGTTGCGGAGATAAAAGTACACACAACTATGGCAGATGCATAATAATATGCTTCGGTCTTAGACATGGTAGTATCTGGTTCAAAGTAGTTCAAAAGTTGGGCCAGAAATAGAGGAACGGTCAACCTATTACAAGTTAACATAATTCCGCCCTTTAGGATAGTCTGGAATTAAAACTTACCGAACGAATATTTCAAGAAACATGTAAAACATGCCTAAAACAAAGGCTTGTTTGCCAAAAACCCCCGCTAAGGCTCTCCACAATGAAGGATTTTCTTGGTTTCTTTTCAACTGAGTAACCCATTGTCTTTCTAGTTTGTCTCCTAAATATTTGGATTCGTGCGACGGCAAATGAGGGAAGAGATCGTCCTCGTCCAAGTCCCTTTTTAAACCTTTAAGAAAAAGTGGAAATGTCCACCTACAAAAAGTCCGGTATATTTCCATTTTACCTTAAATATATGATTACTCACAAAAAGAAAAACTTGGAGAAAATTCCAGCTTTTGCGTATGGATGCGGTTTAGGTTTCCGAGTTTCGATTGGTTTAATTTGTTCCATGGTTTTACTTCATCCTTTAACAACACAGGAATCAATCAGGCACTTCATGCAAGAAACAACTAATTGTGTAATGTACAGCTTTACGCATTTCAAACACGTTATTTGCACTTGAGAAGCCATACTCAAATAGTGATAAGTAGCTATATCATTGTGGTACTTCTGACATACAAACTATAATAGCTTTATAAACAGAACGTTTAATCTTTAAGTACACCTTCCAGAGTAAATTTCATAAAATATGTGAAATTTTAGCCTGACAATATGAAAGTAAAGAAACCACGTTTCTACAGAACAGAGATATAAAGCTGAAAAAACATCAGTAGACTCTGGACAAAGCTCCAGGAATATATTGAGTTGCAGAATAATGTCCAAGTCAGTTTTGTGGGACATTTTAAGAAAATTGCATTGCATGAAGGTAATTACGGGATATAAATACCTAGCAACTTAGAACAAGAAAAAAATGAGAAAATGCATCAGGTTGCTCTAATTGCTAAACCCTCTCTATCATTTAAAATCCCAAGAGAATATGATCTCTGTTCTCTTTTAGAGAAACTTGAAAATTATAATATAATTTACTAGCAGTGCAACTGATTTTACTAAAATTTGTGTTATCATACAACTTCATAAAAAAAATCAACAATTAACACTCCTCCTGAATTTATTGTGCAACACACCCTTTCCAAGTTCAAAATTATACAAATACACAGGGTGTTACATTTAATTTCATACAATTTTAATGCCCTTTGTCTCTCAGTAACCATTTTTTAAGTATGTAGTTCATATTAGCAAACTGATGGTTTATTTTTTTATGTAGAATTCATGATTGACATAAATGACCACCACCACCCAGTGTAGTACTGAGACAATCAACAATAAATATTATTTTCATAAATGAATAGATAAAAATAAAACCATTTTTGCCAAAATTTAATTAGTAATAACTCTGCAGCATCAAATGAAAAAAAAAAAATTCAGCTAATAGGACATGTCCAATACAATCATACAAAACTAATAAGTATAAGATTTTCTTGCTTGCCCTTTGAAAAATGACCAACCAGCTGTTTTTGACATTTTCTTCAGGTGCCCCCCCATAGGACAAAATTAGGTTAGGACTGTCCTTCCTAATTTTGTTAAATACAGTTTTGTGCGCTTTTTAGTTAAAAAATTTGTTATTACCTGTAACTTAAAGTAAGCTCTTTATTTACAAACTAAACTAATTACACAAAGGCTTTCTTTATTGACAATCAAAATTTCAAAATTCTATGCACCCCCAAGAAACTGTTTTTTTTTTAATAATTTGGTTATTGTTATTGTTTGCAAACACTAGTAATAGTTTATTTAGTGGTCTCTGAGGCTGACCAGGTTAACAAATATGGAATTTGATTGGAAGACCAAATGTTTATTGAAAATGTTTTGAACCTACTTGAGGACTTCCAAGAAGGCACTATGTGAAGGCCGACTATTTCACAATATTTTTTATAAGCGTTTAAGGTTACTAAAGTTGCAACCTTTTGTATTTCCGAGGAAACTAAAAAACGTTAAAACGCAAATTATTTGAATCAACTTATCAAAAATTCAAATTTCAAAACAAAAAACATAACCTCACACCAGAAAATAAGTCTTCTTTACTTGTCTATTCTATCATCTGTCACTACTGTCAGCTCTTTTGTTTTTTATACGCAACGTGCTAACATAACCTAAACTAAAATATTGTCTTTATCTTGTAGAAAATTGGTGGAGGATCAAGAATGTGTTTTTATTATTAAACAATTTTAATAAATAGTACAAAAAAATGGAAGCATCAAACGATTGTCAGCTACAAATACGCCTGATAACCAAACAGGACTGGTAAGATATACCTTAATCAAACAATGAAAAAAGGCGCCCAAACTCTTGTTATTGTTTTAGTTATGCAGTGCCGGATGTGCCCCTATCAGTGCCGGCAAACGTAGACACGAAATTGCTGAACAATCTTCTCAATCAGTTGTTAAAAGAAAGCAATTCCAATTTCTTAAAGAGCATAGAATTTGATTTTTTAGCTGTTGGACAATTAATTCGTTTGCCACTCTTAGAACACTTGCAAGAACACAATGTGTCCACAGAAGCTACTGTGGAAGTGGAGTATATTGAAAGGACTCCAGCTCCAGAACCAAAAGAAAGCATTTTACATGATGATTGGGTTTCAACCATTGAGAGCAATGATAAGTGGTAAGTCACATTTTAAGTAAGCAAACATGCTTTAATGTTAGCTAGAAATGCATTTGTATTGATTTTACCTATACATGTTCAAGTTTGCAGTGATGCATGTAGGTAAAATAGTTATGTATGAAACAAAATTGACTTCAGACCATATAAATTAAATTTCTAATAACTGTTGTTTGAATTCTACTGTAAAATATACTGACAATCTGTATTACAGTAAGTAAATGAACTTTATGTTGTATATTATTTTGTGCTTTGATGCAAGACTGTGCAATCAATAAGTATTTTAAGTTGCTTTTAAATGTATATTATTGTAGTAAGATTTAATGCTTATTCAAAATCTAAAGAGCATCAATTTGCTCTTAAAACATCAATAAACCACTAATTGTTTTTGATTGAGAAATTTCTGAGTCATATTTAAAACTCTTAGGGATCTGACTGAATCTAGATTCTAATGGATTTCTTACTTTTAAAAACCCCCTACCTCTCAAAAGACCCAATTAATTGCAAAGTGGTTCAAAGAGTCCAGTTTTTTCTCTTCCTCCTCTTTGGTTGGTAGTTAAAAAAAATCACAACCAACCACAATTTATTCAGTTATTGTACTCAATGCACAATTTAAGCTTTATTTTCCTGTTTTAAGCCATAAAAATGACAAAGTTTTTTTACTAACAGAAATTAATTACTACCTCATTCTAAAAATTGCATTTTTAAAAGGATTTTGACTGGTTCTTACGATAATTCGGTAAACATCTGGACACATCATGGTAAAGCAATCATTTCTGTGAAAGACCATACTGATATTGTGAAAGGAGTCACTTGGATTGACCAGTCTGACCCTTCTAAAGGATTTGTGTCAGTGTCACATGATCAGACTGGCCTAATATGGCAATGGGAACCTGGTACTGGCAATGCTACTGCTAAAATCAGTTTAAGAGGACATGAAAGGGGTATTGACAGTGTTGGTGTTAGTCCTGATTGTTTGCGTTTAGCTACTGGAGGGTAAATCATTTTCCATTAATGCAATATGAGGTTTTAAGTGTAGGTTTTAGTTGGGATACTAATTTAAAAATTTGGTCGGCTTCTCTTGAATCTGATGATACTGGAGAGCCTAGCAGCAAAAAACTGAGAGGGAGTCATAACGGAGTAACTAGAACGCCTATACATACTCTTAAAGGTCATAAAGAAACTATTTCATCTACCATCTGGGTGGATAATCATACAGTATGCACTGCTTCCATGGATCACACTATTAAATTCTGGGATTGTGAGGTATTTAAATAATAATCATCATCTCAAGTCAGATAGTATAAGCAGCTATTTGTAGTTGTACGGGGTATCTAATGAACTAGTAGACCAAAAAGCGTTTTTGTCCGCTTCATGGTCTCCTTTAAGTAAAACTTTAATAACCAGCTCAGCTGACAGACATTTACGATTGTACGATCCCAGATCGACGGAAGGCACAATATGCAAGAGCATGTTTACTTCGCACACTTTATGGGTTAGTAGTCCGTATTATTTTAGCAACAAACCCACTAAAACAGTACCAATTTTACAGGTTAGCTCCGTGGTTTGGTCTAAGTTCGACGAACATTTATTTATGTCTGGAGGTTACGATTCTACCGTTAAAATGTGGGACACTCGTAGCTCTAAAGCACCGTTGTACAACTTACAAGGTCACGAGGGACAAGTTCTTAGCGTGGATTGGTCAAACGACAAATACCTCGTGTCTGGTGGGGCTGACAACAGTGTACATATATTTAAAAACAAGCATATAGCTAGTGGACGCTAAGAAATATATATTTTTAAAAGAAAAGCAAATTGTATTTATTCATATTTTTCGTACTTACTTTAAAGTTATTCTTAAAAAAACAAGTTTGTGGTGGGATGGTTTTCAACGCCAGCTGGTAAAAGATGAGCTCCTGAAAAATAAAAGAGATATTTATAGAAAGTTTTAATATAAACTGCTCACGGAAATGATCGAGAAAGCATTTTTGGTAATTTTCATGGTCGATACCAACATCTTTGAAACGTTATTAAGTTTCTTCTCATCCATGATTTATATTTAATGATGAAATTGTAGAAACCTATATTTATGATATCAATTGTTCTCGGTATTGTAATACAGTAGGTAACGAGTAAGAATGGACACTCATCCATAACTTCAATAAATTTTTTGCCACTCTTGTACAGGGTGGGCAAATAAGCGAGGTAAGCGGCTATACCTCCGAAACTAATGATCGTAGAGAGTTACGGTAAAAAAATTTATAGGATAAGTAGGCAAGGGAAAATGCTGGAAATTATTTTCAAGTTTCCAAGATGGCTACCAGAGGGCGTTTGCGCCATCTTGAATTACATAAAGTTACGTTTCTTGTGATTTTCCCCAAAGAATGTAACAAAAAAGTATTTGCGTTTTAATGTTAACTTAAAGTCGAACATTTTTTGAAAAAAACATTTTTCTCTATCTTTCGAAATAAGGTGGTGGGGGGTATTTGAATGTTGTTTTAAATAAATGCCTGTAACTTCGAAACGTCTTTAATACATTTGGATAAATTTGGTATCATTGAAAAGAGCATTTCTTGGGCTTTTAAGTTTCTTCTGATAATGACAGTTGTGACCTAAACGGCCGCCGATAGAGGGCGTTATTTGATATTATAACCAAAATAATGGATTTTCTCAAAAAATTTAAATGCAATGATATGACTTTTTGTAGACTAGAAAATAGACAAATGACTAACCAATAAGCCTGCGCAAACCGCATCTTAATATTTTTTTTTCTTTTTTTTTTTTTTCTTTTTTTGTCATTTGTCTATTTTCTAGTCTACAAAAAGTCATATCATTGCATTTAAATTTTTTGAGAAAATCCATTATTTTGGTTATAATATCAAATAACGCCCTCTATCGGCGGCCGTTTAGGTCACAACTGTCATTATCAGAAGAAACCTAAAAGCCCAAGAAATGCTCTTTTCAATGATACCAAATTTATCCAAATGTATTAAAGACGTTTCGAAGTTACAGGCATTTATTTAAAACAACATTCAAATACCCCCCACCACTTTATTTCGAAAGATAGAGAAAAATGTTTTTTTCAAAAAATGTTCGACTTTAAGTTAACATTAAAACGCAAATACTTTTTTGTTACATTCATTGGGGAAAATCACAAGAAACGTAACTTTATGTAATTCAAGATGGCGCAAACGCCCTCTGGTAGCCATCTTGGAAACTTGAAAATAATTTCCAGCATTTTCCCTTGCCTACTTATCCTATAAATTTTTTTACCGTAACTCTCTACGATCATTAGTTTCGGAGGTACAGCCGCTTACCTCGCTTATTTGCCCACCCTGTACAATATTATACTGATTTTACAACTATTAATCTCATAAAATCAGATTATCGTATTCCCAAAATACAAAGTTCTAACATACTGCCGGTAATTTCTTTTGAAGACTAAAATTGTGATTGAAACACCACCAAACATGTTTCGAGATACCTACCAAATCCATTAAATGACACAATAACCAATGTTCTAGAATGTTTCCCAGACATCAAATCTACTTTATCGAAAATCGCTCGAAGAAACGCTTTTCAAACAACTTTTTGTTTAATAAATTTGGCTATGAAACAGTTTTAAAATTTCATATTTAACAATACTACTGTTGCAACTGGTGGTTGTACTGGTCTTTACGTACAGGGTGATTGATTGAATTTTGACCAAATCAAAATTAAGGAAGTTAAGGGGGTGGTCAAAATTCAATCAAACAAGGACGCCGCTGCGGAAACAGTTGAATATCGATACAGACATTTTACATCAATTTGGCCTAAAATTTGACGTAGAATGCAAATATCGGATAAAAAGTTGGTCATTGTATTTAAAAAAACATAAGTTTGGTTCGTTACTCAAATTTGGGACACCCTGTATAATAAATGTTTATCTAAGAATAAAGTAGACCTAAATATCTTCTTGTTTCGTATTTAACGTTTTTTGCAAAAATCAAAATTAAATAAGTTAAGGGGGTGGTCAAAATTCAATCAATCCCTGTACATTCATGAAATTTGACTGGAAAAAATTTAAACATAACCTCAGATGACCCTCAGTCAAATCTACCAAAAATACATGGACCTTAACGTAAAATAGGAATTTTTAAAAACTGGGTTTATAAGTGGTGGATATCAACATTAAATCCTGTGATTAAAAATCTTGAAAATGTTATTAAATTTGTTTATTATTATGCCAAAAATTGGAATGTAACCATAATAGGAAGAGAAAACCGAGTTAGGAAATTCATAAATGGGTAGTAACTATCCGGCTGTACGCTGCATTTCTAATTATGGAGCTTTTTAGAGAAATAATAGTCATATCCTAGAATAGATATTTGCATGAATACCAATTATCCATCTTAGAGATGCCACATTAATTTGTGATGTGTATTCTGTAAATTTTGAGGTAAATATTCTAGGGAATTTGTTGAAAGTCATTAGATCATAAAATCACTAACTATTTTGTAAATCACAACAAAATGTAAAAACTGAGTATTAACTTGTTTTTTTGCAATATCTTACCCAGAAAAAGGCATAGAGGCACCTCCTGGATTAGCTTGTTGCGCCAAATTACCAAACCCAATAGTATTCTGTGAAGCCAAATTTCCAAATCCTGTTGAGGGTTGAGCTGCTGCAGCTCCAAAACCACCTGCAAACCACTCCACCATCTAAACATTTCTTAACAAACCAACACACGCTTATTTACCAGTAGACGCAGCCGGTCCGGAAGATCCAAACACTTTCTGGGGGCTTCCAAAAACGGGAGCGGCACCAAAACTGGGAGCGTTTCCAAAGCTCGGCGGTGATCCAAAGCCCGAAGAACCGAAAACAGGTGCCGAGCCAAAACCAGCTTTTTGAAATGTTGCCGGGGATCCGAAACCGGTTTGGGCAACAGGTGTGGCTGCGGCTGCGCTAAACGGTCCCGCTTGCGATTGAGGACTACCGAAACTACTTTGATTGAACGCGGATGTCTGGCCAAAAGCTGGAGTTTGTCCGAAAGCTGGAGCAGCCCCGAATGGGCTTGAAGAGCCGAAAGTTGAACCTGCAGGTGTTGCAGTGCTAGTGCTACCGAAAATACTACCTCCACTGGATGTGGTGGCAGTGGAGGATGATCCGAATATATTTGTAGCAGTTGATCCAAAAGCAGGTTTGGTTTCAACTTTGCCAAAGGGATTAGCTTGCTGTCCAAAAGTTGAACCTAAATACGTAAAATATTCTTACAAGTATTGCAAATCGGCTAATAGTGCTAACAAAACATTTAACCTTTTATTTAGTTTTGTCCTATTTTAACATTATGCAAAAATTAACCTCTATTACCTGATGTACCACCAAATATACTGCCTGAAGGTGCAGCTCCACTTGCGCCCATACTTAGACTTCCAAACCCAAAGCCACCTGTCGTTGACTGTTGAGTAGCTGGCGCTGATGGAGATCCAAATGGACTGGTTGCTCCAGCAGTAGTGGTCGTTGCAAACACTGAAATTTTGAACATTTTTATTGCTGACATTGGATGACTTTTAAAGTATACAGAGTGTCCTTGAAACTACACTTAACTGCTAAACTAAAAAAGTATGTGGAGAACATACATTCAAAAGACACCCTGTATATTATCATACTTAACGTACCAGAACCAAACGTTGAACCAGAAGCTGTTGAAGGCGCACCAAAAATATTATTACTAGGTGCTGGAGTTGTAGCACTACTCCCGAAAGCCCCAAAAGCGGGAGTAGCAGCTGTAGTAGCAACTGCTGGTGTTGCTCCAAAAGGTGACGTAGATGATGAGGTAGCGCCAAAAGCTGGGGTGAATGTGCTGGAGGTGGTGGTCGGTGCACCAAATATCGACGACCCGGAGTTAGCACCACTTCCAAAAATACTGGTTGTTGAACTGACAGTTGACGAACCAAAAAATGATCCGGACGAAGAAGAAGATGGACTTCCAAATGTGGAAGAAGACGCACTGCCAAAAGGAGCATTTCCAAAAGTGCTTGCAGTCGTAGAAGTTCCGAATAAGGGAGTTGTCGATGGCGTAGAGCTAGGGAACGATTGTGCTCCAAAAATATTTGAACTTGTAGTTACTGGCACTGTTGATTCTTTGTTCGAAGAATCTTCCTTTTTCGTTGCATCTGAACCGAACGTAGTTGCTGCACTAAAAGCAGGAGCAGTGCTAGCAATAACTGCCTCAGATTTGGGTGGAAATGTAGCTTGGGCCTGCGAGCTGATTGTTTTTGCGGCAAAAATATTCTCTGATGTAGACGTCGCACCACTGACAAATGATGGAGGTGGTGAAGATGCCGCTCCGAATATAGGTTCAGCAGTAGTACTTTCTGATTTTGATGAGTTTGGTACGGAAGTGGTTCCAAAAGCGGACGTTGTACCGAAAAGAGACTGTTGTGGTTTAGCAGCAAAAATGTTACCCTGGTTTCCACTAACGGATGTTGAACTATCATATATTGAAACGGTTGGTTTTGCAGCCCCAAATAAATTAGATGCGGTAGAGCTGGATGCTGCTTCTACACTACTAGAAGCACTAATAGATGCAACACTTGAAAATATTGACGGTGCAGTTGTTTTGGGGGTTTCTGGTAATTGGCTACTGTCACTTGGTTTATCATTTCCAGTGGCTACTGGAGGAATACTTGTAACCGTGGCAATAGTATTAGTAACAGTGAAAGTTGCCGGCTTACTAACTATTGGACTACCAAAGGGTATTACTTTTTCACCATCCACTTTAGGTGCAGTTACATTACTTGTTACTGTAGTTGCAGAAACAGGTGACCCAAATATTGACGACGTGGTAGTTGGAGTGGCAAAAATAGGTCTTCCAACCCCGACCGGAGCACTGGTAGTGGTAGATTTTGGTGAACCAAACAAATTTGAACCAGCAAATGTTGAATTTGAGGCACTGCCAAGAACTAGTGTGCCTGAGGACTTATTATTTCTAAAACTGGTAGTTGTAGATAATGGTGCACCAGTCGATGTTGAATTTGAGGCATTGCCAAGAACTAGTGATCCTGGAGATTTATTACTTCCAAAAAAGGACGGAGCAGAACTCGCTACCACAGAACCGGTTGTTGAAGATGAACCAAACATATTTGAACCAGTAGATGTTGAATTTGAGGCACTGCCAAGAACTACGGATCCTGAAGATTTATTACTTCCAAAAAAGGACGGAGCAGAACTTGCTACAGCAGAACCAGTTTTACTGGAGTTAAAAATAGCACTTGAAAACCCGGTGGAAACACTCGGAGTGCTGGAAGGAAAAACCGCTGAACTCGATGTAGAGTTAGACTCTTTCTTGAGATTCATTGCCGTTGAAGGAGAACTTCCAAATCCAAACGATGTTTTACTTAAATCAATAGTGCCTGAGTTAGTAGGTAAGGCTGTAGTAGAGCTCGTGTTGGTTCCAAATTGTGAGGCCGCCCCCCCAAAAATATTCTTAAACGTCGTTCCAGAAGCTGGGATAGCTGAGGCTGAGCTAGTGACTTCACTTTTATTGCCAAATAAAGAAACAGTTATCACATTGTTAATGGTTTCACCTAGAGTACTAGATTGTGAACTGTTTTGTGGTTCTCCCGTTGCATCCGTTAGCTTCAAACATTTTCCCGCTATGTTGGTATTAATAGACGTTGTAGCGTTAGTCACTTGAACTGTTTGAATTTGGGTGCTGGTTTTGGCGCCAAACAAATTTCCAGCGGTGCTTAAACCAAATCCAGTAGTTGATGTGGTCGCATTTGTTTGGGTGAAAAATGAATCTTTATCTTTCGGAGGTTGAGGCACAAAAGATGACGCAGCTGACGTTTTAAACTCCACAGTTTGGGGCTGGAATTGTGGTTTAAATGTTGGTGTAAGAGGTGCAAACGCACTACTTTGTGAGCTTGTTAATCCGGTTTTCATGGGCGGAGGGGTCGACCTTGATTCTTCAAGTTCAGCCACAGACTCGTCTTGACTGAAATCCAAACTTCTCGCAGCTGACGCATTTAATTTATCTAAACAACTTTTTACTTTAGAATTGCTGGGAGATTGGTTGAAAGTCCACGTTGATATTTGTGGTTTAACAGCTTTTACTCGAATGACTGGCCGATCTTTCATTAACGTTTGCAGTTTTTTAATTTTAGTAGCGGACAGCTTTTTAGAATGATTTTTAATTTTTTCAACTTGCAGTTGCAAGAGGTCATCTGGATTTAAATGTAGACTTTGAAAGTCTTCCACTAAATCATGATCTTTTTCCAGAGAAATCAGTAAGGAATTAATTTTGGATTTTTTCTGTTTTAAACGCATAGAAACGGTTTTCAAAAGGTAGGTTTGCTTTTGAATGACAGCATTTTGGTTGACCATTGTCTGGAAAATTGAATCCACCGTATGCACTTTTTGCTTATGCCGTTTTTTAGTGTAATCTTGAAAGCTGCCCCACTGCTCATCTAAAACCTTATCAGCTAAAGTGATCTGGGATTCGATGTAATAAGCCAGTTGATCTATGTCTTTTAGCCGTTTTTCGGATAAAGAATCGAGAGATTGCACTTTTATTAACAAATTTACCACTTCGTTTTTGGAGTCGTTATAAAGCGATTTTGCCTCCTCAAACCAAGCCCATGCTTGTATAAGATTCTGCTTGAGGCAGTGAATTTCATTGCTCTGTCCTTGACTGATTTCCACAGCATCTTTTACAAATTCTTGGAGAGCCTCAATTTGTTCAATTAAATTAACCATTTCTTTGTCCGACCCTACATTTAGTTGAAGGCTACGACCCATCTTAATTAGTTGAGCTATTTCTCCATTTAATGAATTCCGTTCATCTATAATGAGCCTATTAATTAACCCCACGTCTAGATTGTTAGGAGTGCTAACATTCTGCTGGTCTTTAGATGGTGTAGCCTGTGCTTGTGATTGTTCCTGTTGATTTTGGAATACAGGTGGTTTAACTTCTTGTTTAGGAACTGCATTAACCACTATAGGTTTAACGGGAACTGCACTGCTTGCAGATGCTGGAACAGCTTGAATTAATGACGAAAAAATTGAAGAATATTTTTCATTCAAACTTGATGGGGGTGTTTGAGTTTGTGGTTTACTGACAGGCAAAATGGAAGTCTGTCCGCCAAATAATGCAGTTCCTGGAACTAAACCAGAAGCTTTCTGTTGGGGTTTGATGGGTGTAACTGTTGCTTGTTCCCCAAAAAGACCCTTTGATAAAATATCAGCACTATTGTCTCTACTAACAAGGGGTGTACTCTGAATTACAGCTGTAACAGCTGGAGTAGTAACAACAGGTTCCTTTAAGGGGGTAGTGATAGATGGAGCCACAGGCACAGAAAACTTGCTTAAACCACTCAAGTCACTGATAGGATCAGGGGGTGTACACACTGAAGGAACTCCCTCTTTTAAATAAACCACATTAAAAACACACAAAACTCCTTGATGAGACAATAAACACAAAAGTGGACAAGGGGGTATAGTTGATTCACCCCAAGGAAGATGTTCAGTTGAACTGATATCAAAAGTAACACCTACAGGAAATGTTTCCTGATGATCTTCACTTAAAGGCAATTCTGCTCTTGCTGTGTCTAAAGTTATCCATTGGATCCATGAGTCACCAGCATTACCCAGTACACCAACTTCAGTACTGTTAGCTGAAGCCACCATTAGAAAGTTCCTGTTGAAAATAAATTTATTCAAGCTGCTAATAATACAATCAATTTGATGGAAACATTACATTATTACAAGTCATATTATAAGTCATGACAAATACAAATCTAATAATCACCAAAAATAATAGATTTTCTGAAGAATTTCAATTACCTGTTATATACCACATAAAACAAGTTTTTGCTTTGTTAATATTTTTATCATAAAATTTCAACAATTCAGTGCAATACATAAATATATTTAGTATTCACTATCAATTTTCTACTGTAAAAATCT
Organism: Ips typographus; assembly: GCF_016097725.1. Lineage (NCBI taxonomy): Eukaryota > Metazoa > Arthropoda > Insecta > Coleoptera > Curculionidae > Ips > Ips typographus. The sequence goes on from NC_138429.1 coordinate 7,377,087, forward strand.
ATTGCTATTATAGACTTACCATGTTTGTTGAAAAATCATATAAAACTGATGAGGTCTTGAAGATCCACTGTAGCAAATATCATCATAATTTGTATATGCAGGCTCTCCAGTTTTTGGAGCATCGACAACAATAACACAGCAACTCTCATTGCCTATCAACTGATATACTCCAATAAACTGATAATTTGACACCCACTGTAAACTTATTATTGTAGCTGCTCCATCCAGTTTGGGAGCAGCTATGGCTTTAACAGCTTTTAAATCTGGCTTGTACTGAGTGATTTTGCCATCTTTAGAGCCCACAGCCAACTGTTTGCCTTTGGGGCTCCAGCAAAAACATGTGGCACCCGCTGCTGGAGGTAACTCATTAATATCCACAGAGTCTCCTTTAAGTTCATACACTCCCAAAGAATTGTCACTTTTGCATGCAGTAAATATGTTTGGCAATGATGGATTCCAATTTACTTCTCTTATGAAAATATTTGGTGTGGCTGACAGGCGCAATTCTTTAATAATTTTCACAGTTTCTCTTAAAAATGACAGGGTTTCATAAAAAATAACTGTGGCACATTGGTCTTTTTCAACCACTACAGCCAATATTGTACAGTCACAATTAACAATTAGATGTTTTGGTGTTGAAGGCAATTGTACAGTACGCCTGGCATATGATACAACATCTTTATCTTTGGGGTTGTACTTAAATAGTGAATTTGTCTGAATAACTGGAAAAAAATCAGATGCAATGCATGAAATTGTTTTGATTAGTATATCTACCTTGAAACTCATTTAAGCTTGTACCAACAAACAACATGCCATACCGGCTAGCACAAGTCACAAGGCTGTTTAAGTTTGGGAAATTAGAAATGTCCCTGTTGTTGAAGACTTTTAGCCGGCATTGCAATTTAAACTGAAGATCCTGTATAAAGAGTAGAGGTGTAGCAGAGAAAAAAAATTAAAAATTATTAACTTACTGTCACATCTATGGGACTAGGACATGGCTTAGCCATTTTAATCACAGCAGCGTTATGGGACACACAAAAATTCGTATATCACTATGTAAATTATCAGAAGGAGGAAGATTTAAGTATGCAAAAGCCAAACAACTATAACAAACTAACAATTTACAATATCACAAAAGATAAACCAAACCAAGCAGACACAAGCAAATCTAACAACAACACATATAACCTTACTCTTTCAATTAATTTGTCAGTACTGTCAACGTTTTTACAATTTTTATCATACGAAATCAGCTTATCACATGACATGCTGTAACAAATGGCTATATCGATCACATGATAAAAAATAGAATGAAAACTTTGACAATTAATTGACTGTCGTTTCTCAGGTGACTATTGACATTTGTAAAATGTTTATAAAATTGTTTTTCTATTTGAAATTAAAAATACAAACAGGAGAAAACATATTTTAATTTAAGAAACACGGCAATGTAACTTAGATTTAGGTCCGTGCCGTTAATTAACTTTATAATGCTGTCCCGGTTTCTCAAAGCGGAAGCAGATAACAGGAAAAAACAAATTACTACTCTACAAATTTTCAATGACAAGTAAGTTTATGATTCATTTTAATTTTAGGGACTGAAATCAGTAATTTCTGAGTAATAGAAAAGTGTATGCTGTAAGGGTGAATAACCAGGCAATGTATAATAGGGCTATGTAATGAGTAGCAGTAGTGATTAAGCACTTACTGTATTTATGTGATTTTTCTTGTTAGTTTTCATATTTTTTTATGTTCTTAGATATTCTTATTGTCTTAATATTCAACCTTCTGATATATCTAAGTATATTATAAAAGTGTTACTCTTAACAGTGTCAAGGAAATTACCGAAGATTCTGAGTATGAAGTGGCATTCAAATCAGGAAAGAATCACTTAGTCTTAAGGATAACATTAGGTACAGATTTTCCAAATCAAAAACCTCTTCTAGTAGTAACCCCATTGGTCAATCATCCATGGGTTAATAAGAGTGGTGTGGTAACATCAGCTCCTGGTTTATTAAATGTAAGTGGGGTTATCCAAGACATTTTCCATAAAAACTTGCAGGTTATTTTAGTTTGCTCCACATTCTGACCTGGGACGGGTAGTTCAAGCAATAATAAGGGAATTTCAGAGAAATCCCCCTCCTGTACTTGAGAATACAATGCCTTCATCAAGTCAACAAGTGTTGGGTAACATTTGGGTTTTTAACTGTTTAAACTTTTGTATTAAGTTGCATGGTATGTTTTAGACAATGATAATCATGCTTCCACTAGTTTCTCAATGTTTTCATCACCATCTCATCATTCAAAAACCCAAAAATCACAAACAAATGATGCTCCTGTTCATAGTGGTTTATTTCCTGAATTAAACTTGCTCTCATTAGATGAATTACAATTTTTGGATGAGTGTGAAGAGCGTCAGGCAGAATTTATAGATGATTTGCCCATTATTAGGAATCAAAATAGTATTCTAGAAGAACTGATTGCTCAAATTGAGGAAACTGCCGGTAATTGTGTTTTGAATTTAATGTATTGTTTGTAATTTTTGGATTTTAGAGGACAATTTAAGTAAGGAGGAGCATTTAAATCAGTTGAGAGAGACTGTGGAAAGTCAGATGCATAAAGCTGCAAAGCTGGACTTTGAAAATGAAAAGTTGTACACTATTTATCAGAGTTTGTGTGAAAAATTCTTGCCCAGAAACATTCAGGTTTGACAAATTATAAAATCACTGTATCTAAGTAAAATTGAATTTTTACAGGAAGAGCTGGGGAAAGCAGCTAAAACGGCAGATGATGAAAGTGAAAAAATTGCAGAATCATTCCTACAGGGAAATTTAGATGTTGATAAATTTCTGAATATGTTTTTAAAGTCTAGGTCCTTGTATCAATTACGCAAGACTAAAGAGGAGAGATTAGCAAATCAGCTAGATCGTTTTGAAAAGGAAAAGTATTAAAATATGTAATGTGTTTATATTTTAGTTCTGTTATATTGTTTTAATTTAAAGTAAGTTCAAATTATTATTTATTTGTAAATAAAGTTATATTTGTTTTATAACGTTTTTTGTTTTTTCCTTCCTTATTTAAATCTCTAATTTGACAAACCTTTTACCATTAGTTTTATTTATACCTATATTTTGCTAAGAATTTGAGAAGCAGTTTCCAAAATATTAGTAAATAGGCTTGGAAGAGATAATACTCTACATTTCACAAATAGAGGAGTCTACAGAATGATTCCTAAGATTTACTCTTAATATCTCATTGCTCTCTTTTGGAAGATGTAAATTTTAAAGAGCCAAACAGCATCCCTGTATGAAATAATGCTCTATACAGGGTGTCTCTTAACACGTATTACAAACTTATAGGGCGTAGGTGATGTAAAAATTAGAGGAAAATATTCTGTAGACAAAAAATGTCCCTCTAATTTTTACTTAACTTGCAAATTTTCAGATATTTTTCTCAAATTTGGAACTTATTATATTCTCAGGTACTCTTTTGTCACTTTAATTTTTTTTGTATATTATAGCCACGTTTGCCAGAAAAAAAGAAGAATTATATATTATCTCAATTTTGACTTATTTTTACTCTAATTGTCAATTACAACATTTTTTAATGTCAATGGTGTGTATGTAAAAATTTGCCAGAATATGCGAATGTGTCTGACTCAATCAGGGCAAAGTAAGCATTTCTTGAGACTTTGTATGACTTAGTTTTTCAACAAACTTGTTATTTCTAATGAGGATAGAGTTAGAAAATATGTTATTTACTTTTGCAATGTTACACTTTCTAATTTAATCTTGTATTTTACAACAACTCAAATTTCTAGGTAATGTCATCCAAACATCGGATCAACTGGGTTAATTAAGATGGTTACTTACAAACTTCATACACATATTTGATTAAAATGTATGCGGTATAATATGCAAAATGGTTTACAATATAAAAAAAAAATTAAATTGAGCGTATAAAGATCCACATCATCGACGATATATCGTGTGCCAAGTTCTAGCCAATTCCAATAAGTTAATCCGTGAAAAAACGGAAGTTGGCACCGCTTATATGGGACAAAGACCTCCAGAATATAGGATCGACAAAAGATAAAAAGTATGTCACACGGGCCGAATCCTGTCGAGCCACACCTCGTGTATTTTTCAGATGCATATCCATCGGGAACGGGATTCTAGGCAAACGCTTGCGCCCTTTTGCCGCCCTCTTGCCGAAAATCGAATCAAGGGCCGGCGTCCAAACGGCACACTTGCACGGTCGATACCGTTAATTTTCTTTTGATGATTTTCATTTCCAAGTTCCTTTTGTTTAGAAAATGCTTTCGCGCGATCACTGAACATTGTTAATTCGGCGCGTTTACCTTTTAGGAACGTCGTGTGTAGTTGTAGTCTCCAGACTTCTCTAACCGTTAAGTTTAGCCAGTAACTTTGGACTAGTATTTAGAATGGGAGCCAAAGGAAGTGTCGAAGCTGCGAAAATCAATGCACAAAACTGGAACGATCTTGAGGTACGATATTTTTTACTACAATTCTTATACGGGCAATGGGACTTAAAGGTGGGGTGGCTAAAAGTTTCACTTTTGTGCAAACAAGCCCCGTTAGATTAGACGTTAGTATTGATCTTATGGGCGTATAGATAGTAGTAGTGGTGAACGTTGGTGTCACGGGTAAGTCAAGTATTTCGTTGACCCTTCTTTATTTAATATCCTTTTTAACAACTTTATACAAATTAAAACCAGCATAGTTTACTGCAGTATTGAATACTCTGGTGCGTCAAACTCAGTTATTATAAAACTCGTTTCCTGCATCGCTCTGTAGGGTCAAGCGGTCTCAAGTTACATAGATACGCCCTAATAATTAAATTATAGATTATCAAGGGTGTTTACACAATATCGTTGAAATTATAGTATATGGTGTTTTATTAGCAGGCAAGGACAGATTTGCGTGACGCATTAGTCTATATTGGATTAAGTTATTATTAGAGTTTTCGCTTAAGAATATAGAGTTTGTAAATAACTGCAATTTTTAAAGCTGAATATCTCATATTGCTAGTTATTAACAACAAACTAAAAATGTTTGTTTGATACAGATGCTATTAAGAAGTAGGCAAATCTGTTATAGGTATTTTAGTTGTAGATAGATGAATGTCCTTTATTATATCAATTTTTTAATTTGTGCCACAGAGAATGTTCAATCCGGACAGGGCGTCTGTGAATTTGAATTAAAACTAATGTGCTTCTGTTTATAATAGCTGGTGCACAATTTTGTGTTTGAGAGCATTCAAAACTGATTCTGTAGTAGTCTGAGTACAACTTTTATATAATTCTTAATTAACTTAAAACTATTCCTTATAGCATAAGCATCCAAAACAATTTCTTATCCATCACCAACGATCCCAATCGCTGAACAGAAACGTGCGCCAATGGGGTAGCAGTAGAAGTGCTGATTTCGGCGGGGGTGATATGTGGTGACATCAACGGTGCCAGTGTCCAGCGGGAACGTTACAGGGGATGGGCAATAAATTGAGCTGCTCCTGCGCACCGCTCATCAGAAAGGTAATCAGTTCTTTCCAGTTAAGAGGTGGTTACCAACCTTTCCAAGTTGTCCAGGAAAAACCAAATGGTATAAATTTCTTTTGTTTGATCTTTTAGGCATACAGGTATGATGATTCGCCATGGCAGACGTCCAGACGTCGGGACGGACATTTACTTCGGTAAATTCAGTAACAATTAAAATTTAAACGAAAGTTGCACGGTTTTTGATCTAGACTATGGGCCGAAGTGTTCCACGTATCATCCGGTGGTGGCGGACAATTCAAATGGCAACAAGTGAGCGAGGACTTGGTGCCCGTGAACATTACCTGTATCCAAGACTCACCCGAGTGCGTGTTTCACATCACGGCCTACAATTCCCAAGTTGATAAAATTTTGGATGTTCGATTAGTTCAACCAGGTGGATTGTTGACATTTTAGAAATTATCGTGTGAATTGTTTTTTTTTATTGATTATTTCAGGCACTCGAATTGGTCAAGCCTCAGAATGTTTCGTTTACTGGAAAGATCCCATGACGAACGATACTTGGGGTCTCAACTTTACTTCCCCTATCGATGCGAAACAGTTTCGCGAGTGCTGTGTGAGTAACTTATACAGGGTTAGCCACCCAAACCATTTATTAAAGGTTGGTTAGGATCAAATATATAATAGAAATTTAAAATTTTGGAATCAAGATAAATACAATGCGTACTAAATATATTTTCATCTATCTTAACACCTTGTATATTATTATTTTTTTGAATACTTTTACCGATTTCAGATATTTTTCATCTATGATAACCTATATCTATTTCAAACGGTTCTTAAGATATTGGCAATTGAAAAATTACATATTTATAGATTGTGGAGTGAAAAAAAAATTAGAGGGAAACTAAGATTATTTAAAACAATGGTTATCTAGGCCTAACCTAACCTAAGCACTACAGGCAATTTGCAAACTCTAAATACCAGTTATTAGGTCTGACTGTTTTGAAAATATCAAAATGTGTAATGTTTGGGTATTCAGTTCTTTACAATCCTTAAAATTTAGACCCAAAAGTAATCCTAATATTCTTAATTTAAAAATTATAAATTAGGAGCAGACTTTAATGTATTTTTTTTTCATTATAGAATAAGAATTTTTTTGAACCATTGAAAAACCTCAAAAACGTATTCGTACAATACATCAAATTACCTGTATTGTATATTTTTATAAAAGAAATAATTGCCCATATTTAATAAAAAAAAGGAAGTTGCCAAAAAATCCGATGAACAAAACAGCTATTTTCATTTAACTGACAGTACAATTTATCATCAGAGTTTGATGATGCATAGTGAATCCAATAAACTTGCTTATTTAACCTATAAACAGATATCTTTTGTGGTAGATTATACCTTTAGATTGCTCTCCTGTTAGCATATATCAATCTTATGAGTGTAGTCTGATATTTTTCAGTCGCCGTCGTTCAAATTCTCCCGCAAAGCTTCCTCATCTTACTCCCTCAAACTCGATCCCCCTGGAAAGCAAAAGTTCAAGCAGAAGAGAAAACCGTTAAGCACTCCCGCGTCCCCTTCGAGAGGTTCGAGGGAGCCCCAATGCACTTGCATGACTGCCGAGCAGTATGCGAGGCTGAGAGCCCAGGACCCCCGTTATCGGGGGTCATCAACCCTCCCTAGAGCCACCCGAATCTCGGACACTGAAGGAAAAATTGAGAAAATCGCTACCGCCACTTCATCGACTAGTTTGTACGATAATATTGGAGCTACTCAAACTTCATCTCTACCTGGTGAGTATATTGAATTTTTTGGCTTGGTTTGACAAAATCTACTTTTCCTACAGGAATCAAAACTGCTCAAAGAGAAGGAAGTCAAACGAAACAGACCCGAGATCGTGGCATTCAGCCACAGTCTGATACAAGCACCATGACTACAAACAGCTCAACTGCACCTAAGACTGTAACCGCTTCCGTTGGCACCGAAAGTAATTCCGTTGAAACACAGGTTGGTTATTTCAGTTTCAAGTTATTCATATCGCAACTAAAAAAGAACTAGCAAATTGTCGCTTTTCCGCATTTTGATGCGCTTCCTTAAAAGATTTTCTAAATATAAACCGACCTGCAAGTCTAAAACTATTCTTACACTCGTATGCGGTGCGTTGTCACTGTTCCAGGCCAATCAAACCGAGTCTCAGTCTCAAACTTCCGATCAGCAACAACAATCGGAAGGAACCCAAGCCGGAGAACCATTGTCAACTACCACCAAATCTGGTGGAGTATCCACAAAACCGTCGCTCAAAGATCACCACGTTTTAACCAGCACCAAATCGGTCGATTATTCCGAAATCGAGATGAATCGTGATCCGGAATTCCGCAGCGGACACATGCATAACAACGTCAGCAATAATTTACAATCACGCAGGAATAAATCGAAGAGTTCCGAAGAAATGAATAGGTAAGTGAAACAGTGTTTTGGTTTATGATTTTGATCTGTTTTGGGCAAGTTTACTTGAACACTGTAATCCTATTACAAGAATTAAGTTTATTATATGTTTTTGCAGAGAAAATGGGATGAATTTGGATAGTAATACCTTAAAACGTATGCTCAAACCGATGCCCAGTCAAGAGAGCCCAGTTACGTCACCGGAAATGAGCAGAAAACGGTATCACTATTACAACCATCATCAGGGACGTCACATGGCCAACAACAATCGACATCCGGAACCCGATCCCAATACGATGAATTCCAGACCTCCGTTGGGTGCTAATTCTCGATTTTCGGGATCACGGTAAGAAGTGATATTTAAATCCATGCTAGAATAATAGTATTAATTTTTGATTGCACTGAATTAGTCAGTTTTTACTTATGTTAATCAGATATCAATACAATTATCCTGGAAAACAATTGTTTAGTCAGGAAAATATGTTTCTTCAGATCTTTTACCATAGGAAAATATAATTTTGAATATTTCAGATCGTCTCACGAAATTGGACGTGGTTATCCAGGACGTGGACTCTACTTAGAGCTTGAACGTGGTGCTGCTGGCGATTTTTCACCACCTTCCGATAATGTCATCTTCGATAATCAGTGTTACGCAACAACTCCCAGTTCCAGCAATGGAAATTCCGACATGGAACAGGCTTCTCAACATTTTGGACGACGTCGTCTCCATCGCCAAGTATTTAACTTTTTTTGTTTATTTAGAAACCCTAGAAATGTCTCAGTGTTATTTTTCTTTCTGATGTTAAAGTGTAAAGTTGAAAAGGTAGAGTTGTAGGTCACTTTTTAAATATGCCAACTAAAGAGCAAAAACACAGAACAGGCACTGGTGGCAAAATGAGAGAAAAACGAAGATTAAACATAGAAAGTAAATAAATTAAAAACATAAAATATATGAGAAAATATTAATTGTGGACGCATTTGAGTTGGTAGGACATAAAGATCTAATCCTGCCTCTTTTCTCATGTTTTTAATTTATTAAATTTCTATGTTTAGTCGTATCAATTTTTTTATTATGAAAATTGCAGTTAGTTCTGGCAAAAATTAATGGTAAACTATTTGGAACTGGTTATTTGTTATATTGTCGCCAGTGCCTTTCCTTATTGTACCGTATTTATTTTTTTTCAAGAAGAAGACCTCAATAAAGTTCAAATCGTCGGCATATAATTAAAAAGTAATTTTATTATTACTGTCAAACGAGACAACAAAGTGTAGTTAAGTTACATTCTGATATCAATACAAACAAAAAGCTGAAAATGATTCAAAATTCTATAAAATTTGTTGTTTTTTTTCCAGAATTCCAGTATTAATTCAACACCAGGGTCGCCTACAAGTCGACTTCTATTAGAATACGAAATGCACTTACGCAATACTTTGGCCAAAGGCATGGATGCTGAAAGCTACAGTTTACACACGTTTGAAGCTTTACTCACACAAAGTATGGAAAATTTAGGTAAAAAATAAACATTTACTACATAGTCACTGAAAATGTTGTAGAAAAACACCAAACAGCAATTTTGCCGTATCTAAAAACGCATTGGTGGAAACATCAAAACATTAATGATTCCTTTATGTTTTAGAATTTGCTGAAAGTCTTCCAGGATCAAATCAAAGGAGCCCATACCATGCCAGAAAACGTACGTCTCATTGGAACAAAACGAACTATTTTATTTACAGTTTTTGCAGGACCGGCTTCCAGTGCTTCCATGAAATCGACTACTCTTCCATTTAACCAGCGGATAGGCTTAAGAGACCGAGAAAGGGATGGTTACTACAGCGATCGAAATGAACTAGCCAGGGACCGTGAGAAGGAAAGAGAACGTGGCTATTTGAGCGACCATAATTCCGGGTAATTTCAATATTTTTGGCTCAACCGTGTATTTGTTTAATGTTTTCTTTAATGTACAGGTCAAGATGCGCATCTTGCATTGGCGAATCCAGCAGAGCCCAATGGTTTCGCCACTCGGACGGATGGAGATCAGGTAGTTCCGCTTTCAGTTCTGCTCAAGGGGCAAGTGCACCGGGACATAGAAGAGCCCCGTGGGATTCTTTGCCATCATTAAGACAGGAGAGCAGTATGAACGACAGTGGATATAAAAGCAATCCAGGGGATAGTTTTGAACAACGGTAAGATTTGAATCAACATTACAAAAAGACAACTTCTTCTAGAAAATATATTTACTAAGAATATATAGTAGGAAAAACCTCAAGTTGTCTTCAATGTCACTGAAGCTATAATTTTTTACCATGAATATTAAGAGGAATAGTAGTTTTGGGTAATTTTTGCTTGCCAACTCAACTCAGAATATTTTTTTTGATTCACTGCGTTGTTAATCACAAGTAGCTGTTAACCAAATACATCTCCTCTAGTTTTGGTCAAGAATAAGGTCCAAATCAATTGAAATTTGTAATACAAAGTAAGTTCACACTGATAGAAAATTGAAAATTGCTTCAAGAGAAATAAAAATAATCAACTCAAAATGACACGTGTGTTTTTGTGTGACTGATCGTAAAATGATTAATCTTGTCTATCGACCAACTAATTAATTATTTCAGACAGAGATCCATCAATCACATGATCACAATAAGCAGCCAACTTTAAAGGGCTTCAAGACTTAAAAAAAAAAACAATCGGTTATTGTTATTCCTGCTAGAAGAAATTAATTATCATTTATTAGGTGCTAGAATGCTTATAAACTAAAAGTCACTGGACTTTTTCTGTTTTGTCTGTGTTTCGTGTTACTCTCATGTATTAAGCACAACAAAATTTTAAGTGTATCTATACCGAGAAAATTTGTTTTACTAAACTCTTTTTGGATTCCTGGATATAAAGTTGAAAACATTTTTAATTTTACCTTCGTCAATCGGCATAATTAAGCTCTGAAACGTACTTTCAAGAAATAAATTAAAGACTCTTACCAAAAGTGTTCCGGTTCAGAGCCCCCTTTCAGTTCCAGTACGTGAGCATTACAAAACCGTGAATAAAGTATTTTATACACGACCTTCAGTAGTTCACGGAAAGGGTTTTTACTGTTGAAATGTGCTTTCAAAGTGTGCAACGGCGAGTGAAATCTACACGAAGGTTTCTGGGTTTCTCGTGGCAATTTTAACGTTTCCTAAATTATCATAAATTTTGTGATGGTTTTCCGGATAAGCTGAAATGAATTGTTTTTTTTTCAGGGGAATTTTCGATCGTCAAGATAGTTTAAGGTCGGACTACATGAGCGACAGGGAGTCGTGTCGTTATGGAATTGTGCAACAGGCCTCGGTGGAGAGTGCAGATTCGAGATTGTGCTATTTGACATCTTCTGAGGTAAGTTTTTGCTTTGTATTTAACTAAAACAAGTTGAATATTTTGTTTTCATCCAAGGGAAAGTAGTATTAATGGAATAAATTTGAGACTATGAAATACTGATATAATACACATTGTTCTATAATGTTGTCTTATAATTGTTCTATTTCAAAAAATTAACTTTTACTCTGATTAAAAACCAATATTGATTCTATATTTTGAGCTTTGGCATATGATTCAATTAGTAATTTAAAGTAAAACAGTTTTAAATATTCATTCATATTGTGTTTAAGGAGTATACTGATGTTTCTGTATTATTTCCAGAAAATTGTTAATTTGAAACAATTACATTATGACAAACATATTCTAACTAAAAAAAACAATAAATAAGGAACTCCATCTTGTCTGAAAACTCAATTTGTATCCAATTACTATAATCAAGTACGTCAAAACTACTTTACCATTTAATTAGAAGTATGTTTACAAGAACCGACACTAATTACATATTCTGCTCGTATACTCGAATCCTCTTGGTGTTAAGCACAACAGGCTGTAACTGCAATTTGAGGCTGTAATTATGTATTAATGAGAAACACATCTTAAGAAAATAGATTGATGATGAAATCTCAAAAGTACAACTTTTGAGTGTAAGAAATTAAAAAGCAGAATCAGTGTAAATTTTGAATTCAGTGTGTAAGAAAAGATCAATATCTCGAAAAAAGATATAACATAAACAAACTTTTTATATTTACCTTTGTTTTTGTTTTATTAATTGTTTATTAAATTTAGACTTGAGCAGGATTTACAAGAACAGGCTTATAGACCTCATCGAGAGTTTGTCCAATATTTGGGACAAAAAATATCTCTCAAATTCCATTTTGTACTTAATAATCATAATTTTTCATCTTATAAGAAAGTCATACTTTAAACCATGTTTAAGTTAAGAATAGTTAGGAATGTGGCAATGGAGATGGAAAAAATTACAGTCTGAACCACACTTGACTTAACTCAGTTTAAAGTCCAACCTCATTACCGATTTGGTGTCTGTCTCTACAACCTAAAATAATTAAAATTTTAGTTATTTGAGGTTCTGTGTATTGATCCATTTTATAGGCACCCAAAATTGGCGATTAATTTAAGGTGAAACATTATGATTTGGAAATTTCTGATTGTCGTTTTCGTGAAAGCAATTAACTTATTCTACAGGAAAAATGATCAGAATTTCCCAGAGAGTTAAGTTGTTGTTTCATAAGGAAACAACAATTTTCTTTCAGCTGCAGAAGAACGTTAAAGGTGACAACAGTGACAGTTTTCGAGATATTACAAGGTTTCTTACATCCTAAATAGATTTGTGTTAAATAGATTGGATCAAAATATTAAAAAAATAACAGGGATAATAGAAACCGTTTTTAATAAGAATTTTCTAAACAATACTTTCATAGGACGAAAAAGACGAGTTTTCCGGTTTTTAATCATTTAATAGGAGTGATGTCAGAGATGCCAGTCTCACGCCACCTCCATCCGTATAATCCTCGAACTCAACAATTTGTTTCGCAAACAAGTCCCGTAAACTGGGAGTATTAAAGCCAGGAGTTGCGAGGCGCAAAATAATTAACTTCATAACGCCCCGTTTCGTTTTTGAGCAGCATTCAACAGCTCGAAATTGAAATTTAAAGCCCGAAGCGGACGTCACCGTCTTATTCCCGAACACCCCTTAACGGTTAATTTACGCGAGACGTTGAGGGAATAGGGAATTAACCGGATCAGGTCACGAAATTGGGTCGATTTCACCCCAAATCTGTAACAAGGTGTTTGAGCTTTTGGGGGGGATTAGGTTAACCTACCGTCATCCGGCTGTATTCGAATCCAGCCTCTCAATTTTCATATATTACGTAAATCGACCAGGGACGCGAGTATTATAATTCGTTGTCTAAGTTTCATTCCCCTCACACAACTTTCCGTGCTTTTTGTTCTATAGTTTCACGTGTATTTCGGTTTGAATTGCCAGCTTAAAATGTATGTAAAGCGTAGCGTGACTGACGTAAAATTTAAATCCAAAAGTCACGCAAATGCCTATTGTGATTTTTCGTAAAAAGCGTGCTCGAATACAATTGCCCATGCACCGACGATAAAAAATTTGAAAAAAGTAACCTGGAAAGCAGAGAATTAATTGCCAGAGTATAAATCAACGTCAGTTTCTTTAAATGTGACTAAAGACCGTAGATAAGCCAATCAGATCTTGTGAAACCAATTATTTTTTTCCCTAAACCAATTACAGCTTTTTGCTACTTTTTAATTAAGATGCAAGATAAATGATGTTATCCTAACCAAGACAAATTGCAGTTATTTTATCAGAACATAACACTTTAAACAATTCACTTAAATTATATTTACATTGGTTTAGACTGTAGCCAGTTTATAGTTTTTTAGCTTGTAGTAATTAATATTTGAATGCATTGCAGCTTACCCAGATTAACATTTTTGCCACTCGAATACACAATGAACTATTTCCATTCGGAATGGCATAACACGACAATTTGGGATTTTGAAACTGGAATAATTGCGCTAAATTTACCAAATTAATTATCATACACCGCCTGCATAAATTACAGTCACCCTGCAATTTCCCATCCCTCAACGAGGTGTACAAATTAAGGGAACAGCAGGATTCACAAATCGATTGTTTCCCTTCGTCGAGGGATGCCACCCGTTTTGCGGTTTTCTTGGCATGGAAATTTTAGTGTAATTTCCAGGAAACCCCGCCAATGCTATTTCAGGTACCTTTTGATATTGACTATAAAGCACCATGCCGAGCCTTATTATGAAAGCCGGGTTTCATTTAACTTCGTCCTCACTTTATAATAAGGGACGATGTATTTAAATTAGTTTAGTTTTGATATGATGCTGAAAGCTTTTACGGTTGCTAACAGCAACATGTAGTTAGCGTAAAATGTTTTTATTTATCCGCAATGGTTTGTTTACCTTAATTTAGTGGGGAACTAAAAGCAAAAGCGCAATTTGTGCCTTTTTCCGTACAAAGCAAACTTTTAACTGAATGTTTAATGAATTCTGTATCGTCATTGAAATGCAACTTTATGTCGACTTCAAACTATAGAGGATCAGTTTTTGTGGAGGAAATTTGTTTGAAAAATTTCATTTTAAAGAAAAAAGTGTGCTTTGCAGCTAACAGCCGTGGAAATTGGAGACTTCAAAGTCCTTTTGAAGCTGATAACGTATTATGACAGTGGCATGAAACCCTAAAACCTTGGGGAAATATATTTTTGTTCAGGGTGAATTTATATTTTACTCAATAACTACGTTAATTTTGATCTGACAGCTTAGTTTGTATTAGCAAAGCTGCAGTATTTTTCTAGAATCGCCAGATACTAATGTCAATCACATCTTTTTTCTGATTTCAAAAATATTTATTGAATTGAGGTTAAGACGGTTACTTTTTGAAAAATATAAGTTTTTTCCGTAAAAATTGAAAACCAAAAACAATTAAAATAAAAAAAACTACAATCACTGTACATGGAGATGTATAGAGAACTATTTTCGTTGAAATTGTTAAAAAAAAGATGTTTTCTTAATTTTGGTTAATCGATCTTAAGATACTAGATAGATTTAAATAAATCAATAACTTAAAGGATTCAAACTGCATTATTCTAAATTAAAAATTTAAAACTTTTTCCATTAACTTACTTTTATCTATTATTAGTCACTCTATCCGGAGGCAAAAGCCGATTAATTAACTAAATTTGTAGATCGCCCACAAAAGATTCTTAAATAAATTATGGCTTGGCAGTATTATAGAGTTTGGGTCAAAAAAAGGGTTGAAATATGACCCTGATCAACGATGAATATTTAAAAGTAAACTTTTTGTGTACTTGGGCAGCCGATTCGACTTCGTTTTTGAATTATTTCTCTAAACTTCGTTATAACCAGTGGCGTTCTCGGAAAGCTAGTTAATTTAAAATTTGATTGATTATGTTTATAAATTGAGCACAACACCCTGGGATTTTAAGGGAAGTTGAAATGAATGAATGAGAATTTTTAAAGGTAAAAATTCTCTGTTATGCCACTGGTAAAACAATCACTTTTGTTTCTCTATACCCACAATTTTGGCCAATATCCAGAAACCACCCTACGTCCTACGACCCTGGTTTCGTTCCTTCCGTTCTGTCGCTAAAACTATATCGATCCAGGAATGGGTTAGTTCAAAAATTGACCACGGTGTCATGAGTGGCGCTGTCCCGTTCCCGCATCATCCCCTTTCTTTTCAGTTTGACGTCACCGTAGCTTATGCGAATGTACGTGGTTGGCCAATCCAGAGTAATACTCGTAGAACGCAATCTGCAAGAGTGATCAGTGCCTAAACAGTAATCGATTACTCAACATGGTCTAAAAATTTCAAGAGGACGAATTTAAATCGGAACCGTGTACGTGCCTAGTTTCGGTTTGCACTTTTTGTCTCATCAGATTAGAGTTGTTTTGTTTTCTGGAGGATTTTTTTTCCAAACTAAATTGTAGTGATGAACTGAAAGCGGTATTTGTTTGTTTTGGTTAATTGACGCGAGGTTCTGTTGGGAATGCATGGATGCCTTTTGGGAAATTACCTTGGTTTTCATACAAATCATCTGTCATGTCCAAAGATGATTTATTAGTAGGGAAGTTGGTTGATTTATTGCTGCTTCATGTCAAAACAAAACGTGACGATTGTAGATTGTTTTTTACACAACAAAAAAAGTTTTTAATTAAAAAAAAAATAGCCCACAATATTGTGTTTGGTATTTTAAGAATTTTGATTTAGCTTTGGCTGAGTTCTATAATTTTCTTAGTTTGTTTGTTAGGGAGAAAAGCTCAAATTGCGTGCAAACTTATTGGGTGTTTGCTTATCCTGTAAAAATATCCATAGAACTACCAAAGAAAACAAACAAAATAAAAAAACACATTATACACTCATATAACAAATTCTGATCATCTTTTTGTCTGAGACAAAAAAAATTTTCAGGCGTACATTTTTGACGTGACATTTTTTCATTTTGGTTTTCTAATTGATTATTTTTCATTTCTTGTTGTGTTCACTAGTAGATCGTTTTTGCTTTTCCAAATATGTTTCCTTAGTAAAACAGTATCACATTTAAATAAACGTAAAGGGATTGATACGATTTCCAATTTTCACTGCAAAGTTTACTGCTTTTTCATTTGTAGTTGGTTTTGCTACATTTTTCTTCAAAAAAGCTAGAAAATTCTAAAAAATGTTTGTTTACCTTGTAGCGTTTGAATCAGTTTTTAATCTGTCCGAAGTGCTTCTCCACCTTCTTTCGTTGAGTTTAGAATAGTTTTGTAAACTAAATTCATAAAATAAGTGCATGACAAATTACCATGATAAAGGTAACAATAAAAATTTGAAAATGATTTATGGCATCAATTCCACTCCTCAATGAATTCCAAGATGGAAATCACTGCTGTTAGCCAATCAAATCATTCCTATTTCATTATTCACTTCCTACAGGTAATCTGGTAATAGTACCACCAGACTCTTATTGTTTACATGAAGAGACACAAGACAAGTGTAGTGTAAAGTTTAATGTAGTTTTCATCTAAATTTCTTCATAAAAGTGGTTTTAGACCGTTATAGAGAAAGTTGTTTTATTCTCGTGTGTAATGTGGATTGTTAATAATAATCAGCATCATTATATGCTTGTTGAATAATACACTATTATACTAAAATGACGTTATCAGAATCTTTTGTTCTTACTTTTCGTGCACATTCCATTATGGCAAAATCTTGTGTTTAAATGATGATTTTCCTAAAAAAAACCGATTTAAAAACAAGACCTTTTAGACAAATTCGAAGCTTGTTCCTACTATTCTTGCCAGTATAACAATACAGAAGTTTTTGTCTCTAGTTCTTGAAAGCGTGGAAGGAAATTCTCAAAAGAAGCGTTCATGGAATATGACTTAACTAGTCGACAATGGCATGTAGCTCTTGATAACTTCCTCGTTTCAATAATTTCGGCCTTTGAAGGCATGTTTGTCAGATTTTTCACTGTCTTTTCCCTCGTTTGTCTTATGTAATAACTCTACAAACCCAGCACCTCTTGGAAAAATATATTGTTATTTCAAGACTTGTATTGTTTGAATTTTCAAAGAATTCTTCTGAAAGAAATTGGTAGTGTATAGCCCTAAGCAAATGTTACTAAGTTATTGTAAAGATATAAAATCGTTAAGATTGTTTTTATTTACAAATGAATATGAAGGCAAAAATGTTTTAATATACTTTGGCCTCTACTTGATCTTTTTACAAAAAGTAAGGTAAAAAATCAAAGTGAAAAATATTAAAAGTAGCTTACTGAAATTAATATTAATTTTTAAACTTAAATTAAATAATCCTGAGCAAGTTTTAAAGTAATTTGTTATAATTACTTCTTCTGTATACATAAAAATATCTTGTATGTATAAAGGAAATACACGCGAGTTTGATTATTTATGACTTAATTTATACTACCTTCTTTAAAATACAGTTTAGGACTTATTTTATTGTTAAAAAAATACGTTTTTTTATTTTTGATTAAGTCCATTTAAAATGTTTTTTTTTGTCAGATATTTTGCAAAATTTGAAAAAATACTTATGTTTACACTTTAAGCCAAACTTAAATAAAATACAGTTCTGTGACATTTTTCATTCGTTCTGTCACTTTCAAAAACAAATGTCAACTTAAGCTCGGTTTAATATATCGACCGTTATTGATGTTAGGCTAGGTTAGGTTAACTTGGTTGTTTAAATAGTCTCCATAGATCACATAATCAGCACAAATTTCCACTGAAGCCTATCTAAACTGTTAAATGTAAGCTTTGTGACGTTAAATTAAATCCATAAAACTGAACATCAGTCTTACAGAAATACTGAATTAGTTTCTACCATGACCGAGATTGGATTTTTCGATTTTATTACGTTATTTATTGGCCACGTCGTAGTTAATTAGTACAGAAACTGTGTTGGTTTCTGTCACGTTTTCGAAAATTGATTTACACAAAATTATTACAACGCGCTTATGTAATAGAATTCTATAGAAATTTAGTTAGGAAAAATGTATACAAATTTGTTATACAAAAGTTACCTTATCGTGTTTTAATTAATTATTTTTCCCACTGGTTGGCATTCATTCCAGTTTATTTGCTACTGAAATGGAATTACCAATCCATTGATTCAAATTACCAGTCATTTTGCTCGATTTAAAATTTTAGTGCAACGGGAATTTTTTGCTCTAATGTTTGTTTCTGCAAACTCCTCGTTTATAAGCAAAGTGAGGTTTGAGCGTATTTTGTAAACTGAGAATACCAAATAACTAAGTGTAAACGACCACTTTAAAAGTTTTCGCAATATGTGCTTTTATGGCTAAAGTTGTTGGATCGACCTCTAAAAGAGGAAAGGCCAAAACTTGGCGTTTAGCTTAATGGATTTAACCCTTGCCGGATTTGCAATCATTTTAGAAACTAGTTTGGGTTAGTCTAGATATCAAGTGTTCAAGTTTTAATCCAAGCATTTATCAAAGTGCAAAAGATGAGTGCTTTGATAGAGACGATTTGAACTAGTAGCGGGTATTGCTGTAAAATTTTAAATAAAGTAGTATCAGTTTTACATGAACTAATATTCAGGATGAGATAAAGAAAATACTTTTGCAAGCAATGACACACCTTTAATTCGTACTTTTGCTGTTTTTTTGTATGAATTTCCTTTTTTGATTTGTCTGTCAATCTAACAACTAAATTCACTCATAAATGAGTTTGCTGAAAAAAAGGACGGAAACCCATCAACAGTTTGATGTGAAAGAAATGAATTTTCACGTTTTCGGAACGGCGAAATGCCGAAACAGAAAGACGGTCCGATAACGAGATTTGACAAATGGTTCGTTTCATGTATTCCCAACAAAACTTTGCTTACGTTAACCCAAAGCTCGTTCCCAAGCAGAAACCGAGTCGTAACATTAAAATGGCTTAAGACGAACGCAAATGTTTTATTCATTCGACGACAATCACAAAAGGAATAAAATAAATGTTAACGTTCCGTTCAAAAGAGCGTTTCAAGGAAAATGAAACGACTAGAAATCGGGCGGCCTTATTTTAGTACATCGTATACTAGCGCGAAAACGGGACAGATTAAGAAACACAAAGTCCCATCTTGTGTGTTTAAAAATGCCGGAAAACATGTCTTTGGCTAAACGTAGACGTCGCAAAACGGTCCATTTCGGCGACAACTTCTTGTTGCAAGTGTGCGCAAACACGAATTTTTGCTTGCAACCCGCTTACGGAAAAATGGAGGAAAACGTGCAAAAATTTTTTAACTTCATCGAAAGCGTTTTGAGCACTTGGGTAAGAACAGCTCTTAATAATCGTCCTTCCGATCGACCTGATTTATACGACCGCGATTTCAAACCATCTAGGTTACTGAGGAGAGGCTCACATCGCAAGGGGATGTCAGTGAAATGGACGAAAGAGAAGCGGAAAAGAGACGCCACAAGAAAAAGATCAAAAAGAAAACAATTTATCGTTTGGCCAGAGAAGTGGCCAAGTTGAATAAGCCGTCTGTGATGGGTAACTTGAGATACCGACACGTGCATTGGAACGAAAAGCAGGACGATGAAAGATGTAATGCTATGTTTCTTCTCAAGGTATACAAGTCATCCATTAAACTGTCTATTTGTATCATTTGTTTGTTTTTGTTTACTTATTTCCATCCAAAACCATCACAACCACCATCTAATTATATTTACCCCAACATTCAAAATAAACTGATTCATTGTAGAAAGATCAACATGTTATTTAGAGTGATCATGGAAAGGAGGTCTGCAATTTATATAGTCATCGTAGTTTAGTGTTTAAATTATGTTCCTACAATTGCTAAAAATAACGCTTATAAACATTTAGTTCCTATAATTAAAGCTATAAACAATACTGAAACAATAAGAGTAAATAATGATTCCAATACACTAATGAAGGACAGGATTTTTGCAATTTTGACAAGAAAACATCACGTTACTGCTCAATTTGAGTTTTGTTACAAAAAGTTAACAAAATCAGCAATTATTTAAAAATTGAACAATGCCATTTTTGCAAAAAGTGCCATTTTGGCAATTTTAGGAAGAATTAAAGGTTTTTTGTCGAAATTTTAAATATTGCTGCAATAAATGATAGACAACTTAAGGGGCATATCTTAATACATCATTTTGGTTTTTTATTTCTGCCACAATAAAGTGGTTGAAGGTTTCAATTAACTTCTTTTTATAATCGGAAACTTCTTTGTTTTCAACCGTAAATGCGGTAATTTCACTCTTTAACATATTTTAAGTAGATCTGACACGAACCGCAATTAGGCGTATTGCAGAGCTTGAAGTTTTCTTGTTAAAAGTTTAACGAATCTTTGTTGCTTATTACAAAAAAGTAGCAAACCAGTTTAATGCCTTATAACTTGTTACTGTCATAATGTATTTTAATCTAAAATTCATACCAAAACGTGAGGTAGAAACTCGCTTTTTTTAAATTGATTCTCTGAATTCAGTTTTTTTAGATGTGGCAAAGGAAAGGGAAAATAATCAGTGCCCGAAAGGCATAAAAGGGAGCTTAATGGTTCTTGATTTAGCAAAATTCACCGCAACAAAGTCTTGTTAACTTTACAGGATTAACGAAGCGGAAACTGACTTTCTTATTGATTAGCTCCGAAAACTTATCTTTTCATTGTTAACGTTAACAATCGCCTAACGAGGCCTGGTTAAAAACAACCAGAAAAACCAAGCTCTCTGGAAAGCTATTTTGAACTAGTTAAATTTGCTTCACAGTGTTACCACCGTAAATCTTCTTTTTAGAGACATTTTTCCGGCTTTTTGACTAGTTCGACAGTTTAATTGGTTTATTGCTGAAGTTTGCTTATCGGCCTTAAAAAGGTTGACGGTTTTAATTAGAACAAACTGTCGGGGAGAAAACTCTGAAACTCACTTTATCCGGTAGGTATTTTTGAGGTTTAAGAATTAATTACCTTTGACCTCGGTGCAGTGTTTAACTTATCAAGTTAGGGCGTAATTGAAATGTTAAATTTAAAGTGGATTTTTAAATGATAATTTAGCTCAAAAGTTAAAACACTCTTTATAATGGTATTTTTATTGAATTATTATAGCAATCAAAGCAGATTAGAAACTTTGAACACCCCAGTTTTGTCTTTTTAACTTGTTAAGACCAAACGCATAAATAAGTAGAATGTACAACCGTTAACAACGGTTTTGTTGTTTAGCAATTTAGAGACTGCAATCCCAAAATTCAAAATTCAATTTTTTTTTCTTTTTTTTTTAAATGTGTTGCTTGAAGTTTAATTCCTGAAATCCGACGATTCTATAGCTGAAATTTAACATTTTTGTGTTGAAATAATGGATAGTATTATAAATATGCTATAACCGAGGGTTTGTTGTTGAAATATATATCCTAAAAATTAAAACAAGATTTTTATGTTGAAATTATTGATAATTTAAATAAAATCAATGCAGGTGTGGCTGAAAATTAACATTTAGATCCTGAAATTGAGGATTGAAAAAATCAATATTGTTCTTTCCAGTTTAGCAATACTATTGGCAATTTCATTGATTTATTGAATCAAAGCAATAATGTCATTGCTTGAAAATGCTAGTTTAAATACTAAAATTGAGGGTTTTTTTAGCAAAATCAATATTGTGCTTGAAGAATGAGTTAAAAATCAATGTTTTTGTTCTCAATATTTTCCAGAGTAAAAGCTGCTGTAATTTCTGTGATTTTGATACTAACTTTGGTACAATAATACTAAAACATCTGAACTGTACTTTATTGAACATAACTACTTAACTGATTTACATGTTTATTAAATTAATTTTATGCTTAATTGTTGAAATTTGTTTCAGATATCCGACGATGATCGTATGTCGCTGACAACCGCAGTGTCGGACGAGGATGAGGGAGAAAGTGTCATGAATTCCCCTTACAAGGCTAAACAAACTGGTACCGCCGCTGCTTCCTTTAATTGTACGGGGGCTGTCCGAAAAGCTGGGTAAGAATTTCAGTTTTGATAAAAATTGGTATTAACTTATTAAATCTATGCGTTACACTAAACCAGTTATTGCTTACATGGTTTAGTACCATTTTTAGGTAGGATAATATTGATGTTTTGAACTAAAGGTGACATTTTTTGGAATTCTATATTTTTACGCATTTTCTTCCTAAGGTCTTGAAGACAGCTGCATTCCAAAGGATTTCCAGTAAGGTTTAACGTTCTGATTTTGCTTAAACCATTTTCCATAAATTCTTTTGGGAGACATGATATGTTGTTCATGGAAAGGTCCACAAGTTCAGCTTTGACTAGTTTGATAAGTAGGACAGCGTTGTTGAGTTGGTTGTGGTCTAAATGAACCACATGGAACTGACTTACATCTAGGGCAGCTTTGTGTACTTCTTTAATCTGATTGTAACTTAACAGGACGGACAGTACGTTCTTTTTTATTTGTCTTAAAGTTCCTTCCTCTAATTTTACTATCCTGTTTTGCTTCAACGATATTAATTTTACTTTCGGGCAGTTCTGGAATGTAAAGTTGAAGATGCTGATTTTGTTGTCGTCCATAATGACAGATTCTAAGGCAGTCATGTTGTCGAAAGCTCTTGGAGCCACTATTTCAATACTGTTAGATGACAAGTTGAGATGTTTTAGGGTGAGATTGGAGAAGGTAAACTCGCCAATTTCAGGAATGTTATTTCGCACCGCTGTAAAGTTCTCTACTGACCTCGGTAAATCCACTAAAGACGTATTCGTAATAGTCCGGAGACCCACATTGTCAGCCACTAAGAGTTTGAGTTCAACCGAGCACTTTAACATTTCAAGTTGTGGTATTTCCATTGGTTCGGTAATCCAATATTCGTGAGCGTGGCAAACATCAGTAGTGTTGTTCTGATTGGCCAAAGTGAGGTTTTGTGAGGCATTTACGTTAAAATCGGTAAAATTTTGATCACTCCCGATTACTAAATCTGGTTTTAGTAACGTGGCAATTAAAGCTAGTAACAGAAGCATGTTTCTTATGACCGACAACACAATGATGAATACAAGTTGAAGGGGTTTCTTTAGAAGGCAGGATGTATATTATTCAATTTAACCCGTTATTATTATAATCGTTTTATTTATTTGCCTTTGTCGTTCCCGTCTTAAACAATATAATTGCCCATTTACTCATTTAATTAGAGTTTATTTGGGATGGAGCAAATAAGTGAAATACTTTGTTAAAACTTCAGTTGTGCCCACTCTTTTCCAAAAATTAAATTTAGCGTATTTCATGGAATTCATTTCAAAGTCTTTCCTCTAGTCTAAAAGATATCCTGCCTCAAAATAAATATTAAATTTTTTTGGTAAATTGCTCCCATTAAATAATTTTTAGTGACAAAGTATAGGTTCTGGTTTGTAATTAACTATTTTGTTAACATTTGAATAACATTCAGAATTAAATTTAAGATTGAATAAGTCAATGTGGAAACAGAATTCCTGCTATGTTTTAATGCTTCGGATCAAAGAAACAATTGTTACTACTTAGAGACGCAACCAGCATAACTTGTTGCTTTATACTAAACTTTTCACTTCCGAATCCAAAGAAAAGCTTCACTTTCCTCAACCTAGTTCTATTATATTTAGTTATGAAATAGCTTTAATGGTCTAGATGCAGCTTATGGAAATTAATGGACTAAATTTCCCAGCGTTTCTATGGTATGATATGAACAGCACTTTACCAACGTACAGCCATAAAACTCAAGGCTCTGGCTAAATGATTGATGTCTTTGTCTCGGATGTAATCGGATCGAATTAATCATCCTAGTAGAATGAAAACGACTACCATTTCACGTCGAGATAGGTAATTGTCAGGCCCGAGCTAGTTCCTCTACGCTCTGAAAGGAACTTTATCCTTTTGCTTGGTTTTCGTGTGCTGTAATGCGATTTTTAATGCTGGTTCATTACAAAACAGGAGCTGCTGGAAATGGAAATTTCTGACCCAGATAGCCGACTACATTATAAAGCAAAATGCAGTCTGCATTATTATCCGTGATCCTTTTAGTAGAGTATTAGATTTATGAATAGATTTATTTTAATTTTTGCTGCAGTTTGGAGTTAAGTCTATTACCGATATGTGAGATAAACGGACTGATTAAATTTGTTTTATGACATGGACATTTTTTCAGATTTTTGAGCGTGAAGAAATGGCTGCTCCGCAAAAAACATCAAATAGAGCTGGCGCGCAAACGCGGCTGGAAAGGGTACTGGGTGTGCCTGAAAGGTACCACTTTGTTGTTCTACCCCTGTGAATCCAGGGAAGGTCGCAGTGTAGAAGCTGCTCCTAAGCATTTAATTATTGTGGACGGTGCCATAATGCAACCAATTCCAGAACATCCAAAACGAGATTTTATCTTTTGTTTGAGTACTGCTTTTGGGGATGCATATCTATTCCAAGCTCCTTGCCAGGTAAGACGTACTTTCATAGTAGGTATATTTAAAATAAACAATTTTAAGTGAAATTTACATTTCAGAACAAAAATTATGATTTTCTCATCATTTTCTTCTTTTTGCTGTTTACATTGATACCTCATAAAAATGCAAATAGCAACTTCTTGTTTAACTTCTGTATATTTATTTAGGTTGAGTTGGAGAATTGGGTTAACAGTATTCACAGTGCTTGTGCTGCTGCCTTTGCTCGTCATCGAGGTAAAACTGGTACTTTACACTTACTCCAAGAAGAAATCTTCCGTTTGGAAAAGGCCATAGAAACGGTATTAAAATAACTCAAACCACATCCAACACAATTTTCAATACGTTTTTCCCTTAAAGGATTACAAATTGAAACACATGGCTGAAATGCAGCAAACTGTCGTAGTGGACATGGAAGCTAGACAACAACTGTGCAATCAAGTCCTCCAATGGGAGGAAAATCTGGAACGGTTGCATTGCGAACAGTTCAGACTTAGATGTTATATGGCCAGTCTTCAAAGTGGAGAACTCCCAAATCCTAAAGTGAATTTCTTGCAAATTAGTTTAAAAACAATGTTGTAATGGGGTTTTGTTGATTTTAGTCACTGCTCACTCACGTATCTAGAGCAACGAAGAATACCCTCAATAAATTAGGAGTTTTTACTGTTTCCTCTTTCCACGCCTTCATTTGTGCCCGTAGTCCATCTTTACTCAATAATTTACTAGCAGGGAGGGGAGCTACCAAACGAAGACCACCAATGTTATCTAGATCTAACAGTGGATCAAGTAGACGATCTTTACAGGTAAATACTTTCTTCAAATTAAGTAAGTTTTACTGGTCCATTTTGTACAAATTATAAAATGAAATCGGAAATAAAAAAAAAATGAAAACTGAAATCTTCTAAACTATGAGAAATATATTTATTTGAACGTTAACATATCAAGCTTGAAATGGAAAATTTACTTTGAAACAGCCTTACAAGTTGTGTTTTTTACTTAATTACAATAGTCGCAGCTTTAAAATTTACGTAAAAACAATGGAAAGTATTGAAGTTTTCAAAATTCACTATAAAAGGTTTTGGGCCTAATGGGCCTATCCCACATATCATAAATTTTTGTTTTAATGACTGGAATCGAAAGAATAGGATCAAAAAACTAATTTTTCATATTCTTGAAGAAAAAATTATGGTCGTAAATGTTCCTACATTAGTTTGAATTTGTCCATTAAATTTAAAAGATTGTTTTGGCGCGCATGTGACGTACGTAATTCTGGGCGATTTTATTGGCTGTTGCACGCCATCTGTTTCACTTCTTGTCGCTGATTGGTTGATAGTGTAGTACGTCACCGGCGGCGGGCGTTTTAAACATGAGATTAATGTAGTTTTTATCGTCATTTTTTTCTATTTAGACTTAATATTTTTGAAAACAAAAAAATACGGGTATAATATTTTCAATCCGTCTTTGTAGTTATGAAATAAAAAAAAATTGTGTGACAGGCCCATTCCGGTCATTCGTAGATAGAAATTTGCTCTGAAATCTAAACCATGATAATTGATTAGTACATAATTCTAATAATACATTTTGGCCACTCTATACGAATTTCGAAATTTTATTGACGTTAATCAATTTTTCTGATCACTTGAAGGCACTAACATTGGATACTTTGCTTTTACTGTAAACTCCAAATTTTTAAAAATCTGTCACATTTTTCTTGACTACTGACTTTCTTGAAACGTATAGTCTAAATAATAACCTTTATCACTTGTATGTTTTTCTTGTTTTTACACGGTTTATCAAAATTCGCCAAACACTTAGATCATCAAGTTGCTAGATAACGTTAAACAAAGACACACTTGAAAATTTACTATTTTATTATTCTTATCATTTGCTAAACATGCGCAAAATGTTTTGAAACTTTATACATCAATTATTTTACCCACTTTTATTCCGTTATTCACTGCAGTATCAACATGCACTTTTCACGTTTAGAGTTTAATCTCTGGTATTTAACCATCCTGGGAATTTTATTTAAATCTTTTTAGGCGGTAAGTGATTAGATAACGGATTTATCAACGAATATAATCATTTCTGTAATTTTCGGTGCAGTTCCGGGTGATTTGAGTAAAACAGTGATGTAAACAATGTCAAAATGGCTGAGAGGCTGGGCAATACCAAAAAACACAGTAAAGAAACGCTAATATGGAGCAGTGCCAACAAACCCCATACTCTAAAAACAATAAAGGAATATTGTCTGTTTATACTATTGCATCTTACCAACTTTATGATTTTGGTTCAGCACATTGTATGTAAAATTCAATCCCTTACAACAAATGGGCATCAACGACCTTTTTTGCAAAAAGTGAAACAAATCATAACACATCCTTTGTGTGTTAAAATTTTTAAGAGAATGGCACCAAAAATCATTTTGGCTTTATTTCCCATCACACTGATCATAAAAAAAGTGTATCAAACCAGTATCAACAACACCTCTTCACCAGTAAGTATATCAAAAACAGCACTGTTACCAACTTACCAAAACATTTATGCAGAGGAAAAAAATACAAGCCTTTACCACAGCCTTTTATCATGAACTGAAAGACCTTGATCCAGATATCCGAAACGAAATAATTCAAGGATTAATTCCATGTCCATTAATTCCAATTATTGAACCTTGTTTTGAATCGGAAGACCAACCAACAGTTGAAGAAGCTGCTACAGAACTAAACCACTTACCGATAACCAGTGAACATATAAAGAATCAAGGTATCGATTGAAAGATTAGCAATGGATGGCATTGCTTATAAACTCTTTCCAAGTAGACTTGATATGTGTACCCTCTTCACCAAACCAACAAATAAGCTTGAACAAAGAGAAGGAAGATCAGCAGAACAAAGAATTTCAGCTTGAAAGTTTTAACAACACCAAGGAGTAAATTATAATATTGCTGAATCAGAACAATTTGTTATTTTTGTTATATTTTCAGCTTTTTTATCACAAAAAGGTACTATACTTGGCCTAGAAGATTTTATAAGAAGAAAAAGGTTAGATTTGTTATGTGTCTTCAGGAAAGTTTTATTTTTCCAACTAAATAATAATAATCTGTTTTATAAAGGGTGACAGGACATTTTTTGAAATGGCTGAAACCCCTGCAGTATTGTGTAGTCCGAAGAGGGAGGACCTTTTGAAAAATGTCCGCTTTTCTTGGCTCACCCTATAATATGTCCTGGATCTGAACTTGTTATTTGATTGAAATAAAATTTTGGACATACAGTGTGGAACAGCCAAATGGAATAAATTCGATAACGAATAAATGAGAGCGTGTTGGGAAAAACGCTTGGACACGTCGATTTGTATTTTTAGATGCGCATTTATTAAAAAAAATAAAAATTATATAGGGTGTGTCATGTGACAGTGGCCGATACCAACTTTCTTATTTTAAATACAACCCCCTGTATATTATTAGTTTTTTGGATTCTTCAGAAAATTCTAGACATAATTCATGTACAATGTCCCATACCTATCTTCAACTGTTTCGGAAATTTTAAGTGTTTTCAGATGTATTACAACAATTAACATTAAAAAAAGAAAATTATTTTATTTCACAAATTCGCTACATTACACTCAATACTTATTTTCACGAACATTTTGAACATCTCTTACATTGAAATTAATGTTTTTTTGTTTTTTTTTACATTATTTATGAAATAAAATAATTTTCTTTTTTTAATATTAATTTTAGTAATACATCTGAAAACACTTAATATTTCCGAAACAGTTGAAGATAGGTATGGGACATTGTACATGAATTATGTCTAGATTTTGCTGAAGAATCCAAAAAAATTATAATATACAGGGGGTTGTATTTAAAATAAGAAAGTTGGTATCGGCCACTGTCACATGACACACCCTATATAATTTTTATTTTTTTTAATAAATGCGCATCTAAAAATACAAATCGACGTGTCCAAGCGTTTTTCCCAACACGCTCTCATTTATTCGTTATCGAATTTATTCCATTTGGCTGTTCCACACTGTATGTTTAAGGCACAATTTAAAAGTAGTCAAAACTATACAGGATCGATATAACGATAGAAAAGTTTTAGAAATTTGGTAACACCAACCTAATCATCTCTCCAACTAAAATTTTTATCTTGTCTTGACTAGAAAATATTTCAGATCAATTAAATATTCAAGATCAAAGATGTGAGTGTATTAACCATTTTAAAACTTTAAAATAGATGAACTCCAGGGACGAAAACGAAAAAACAGTAAAAGTTTCCCTACCCGACCAAGTTACCACTTCAGTATTCGTTAGAGACACCATGTCTGTGGAGGAGTTCCTATCCAGCGCGTGCGCCCGGAAGAACCTCAATCCATCTGAGCATTTCGTTAGAGTGAAGAAACGTAGAGACATGGAGGACCACAATTATTTCGTGCCACATCGTAGCGACCTCATCGAGACTTATGTGAGTTGAATTGAGTAGTGTTTGCAATATTTAACATTTTATGATTCAGTTACACACCCACGAAGTGGTGGAAGTATGTGCCAAAATCCTGTACCAAGTGGAACTATCCAGAAGTACCTTAGAGCAAATGTGGGGATTTAGTGTTGAAGCAGAACTAGTCGAGAACGCTGATCGACAAGATGAGTTATGCTGCTACGTCAGTCGAGTAGAGGACAAAAGCGTTGCTATGCAGAACGGTAAGCTAAAACAACCGCGTTCCAACCCCGATTCGAAAAGTGCCACCTCCACATCCCAGGTATAATCAAAGGAGACGAGATCATGGTAATAAACGGGTCGATCGTGTCCGACCTAGACATGATGTACTTGGAAAGCGTCTTGCAAGAAGAACTCTCCTTATGCATGATGATGCGCTCGTCTCGCACCGAACCTCCAGATATCACCGGGATGTTGAGAGCTACCGATGATATCATCGAGAGTTTGGTGTGTCCTCCACCACCTAACGAACCGCCAGTCATTAGCGAAGAAATGATATCCGGACTGATAGTGCCAGCTCCTGGTAAGGACAGATATCAGACGGAGAGCACAGAAAGTCAACCTGGACAATCAGACAATTCAGCCAAAGTTTCGTCCAGAACTAATTCGTTTGAGATTGAAAACTTACTAAAAAGTGCAGAACAGGTAAGTCTTATCAGTAAAAAATTAGTTTTTGAGTGAAAAAGTACCTTCTGATGATTAAAACTGTTTCACTTTGCTTACCAATTTTAGGTGACTGGATTTTGCCGTTCTCCCGTTGAAATGCGAAAAACCTCCAATAATTCAAATCCCCAAACTGCAGTATCAACCCCTAACCGACAACTTTCAGACTCTGAAAAACTCAGAAAAGTCATTATGGAATTGGTAGACACTGAACGAACTTATGTTAAGGTAATTCAGGTTAAACACTTTCAAATAGTACACTACAAACCTTCTTGTAATTACAGCACTTAAACAGCCTATTGGAAAACTATCTGGAACCGCTCAAAAAGGAAACGTTCTTATCGAACGCTGAAATCAACGCCCTTTTCGGAAACATTCAGGAAATTGTGGCTTTCCAGAGACAGTTTCTCAGAAATCTTGAAGAGGCCATCGAATTAGAACCGGACTTTCATAAATTTGAGTATCCGCATCATTTCAAGGTTGCATCTATTTACTCCATGAGTATACTGTTGGTAAACTATCAATTTGTTGCAGAATATTTTATTCTCCATCGGAAGTGCCTTCTTATATTATGTCAATCATTTCAAACTGTACAGCTCGTTTTGTGCCAGTCATAGCAAAGCTCAAAAAGTTTTACACCCCAGTAAGTATCCTCATGTTTGACACTTAATACATGTGGAATTATGTTATTTTAACATCCAGACGAAGGAAATCAAGCACTTCAGGAATTCCTCATTTCAAGAAACCCAAAACAGCAACACTCTTCTACGTTAGAGTCTTACCTAATCAAACCGATACAAAGAATTCTGAAATACCCTTTGTTGTTGCAACAGCTTAGGAATTTGACCGAGCCGAATACTGATGAGCACCAGCATTTAGTTGGTGAGTTTCATTCAAATTATCAACATGATTATGTTGTAATTGTGATTAATTATCGTAGAAGCACTAAAGGGTATGGAAAAAGTGGCTGAACACATAAACGAAATGCAACGAATCCACGAGGAGTACGGAGCAATATTTGATCATTTGTTCAGACAGCACCAAAAGTC
The DNA here is from genome assembly GCF_016097725.1 of Ips typographus. NCBI lineage: Eukaryota > Metazoa > Arthropoda > Insecta > Coleoptera > Curculionidae > Ips > Ips typographus. The sequence continues at coordinate 7,408,135 of NC_138429.1, forward strand.
TTGCAAACAGGTTATAATCCAACCTAAATAGTTTTTGATAAAATATAACACTATGGTGGTTAATTTGCAGTCAATAGATTTAAGTCCTGGGGATTTGTTATACTACGGTGGAGTGGAATGGCTTAACATATCCGATTTTCTGGGAAAAATCAAAAAGGGACTGGAACTACACGCCATGTGTTTCGTCTTTAAGACGGCGGTGGTTTTTTTATGCAAAGAACGTCTGAGACAGAAAAAGAAAATTATGGTGAGTTTTCTGCTTTTTGGTAACAACTCAATTAATTAGGGTTTAATGTACAGGGCGTAGCCTCTAAGGCTGCTTCTTCCGAAGTTGAAATCATTCGTTACCAAGTGCTAATACCGGTGACCGAGGTTCAAGTGCGAGCCTCCTCGGCCAAAGACATGGATTCGCACTTCTTGTGGGAATTGATTCACTTGAGAAGTCAATTACAAAGAAGGTCAGAAAAGGTGTATGTGTTATCTAACAGGTAAGGAGAAATAATGTTGAGTGGTGGCTAGTTCATAATATCTCAACTAACTAATCAGATTTTACCAAAACTTAAATGCTATATTCAATTTTAATACTATAAATGACCTGCGTGATGAAATGAAAATTAGAAGATGTATCAGGAATATGCCCAATTTGGCTTACTTCGTGGTAATTCTACTGGCCTTTACGTTCATGAATTGGGTTTCTGGGTTTATTTCTATGAATTAATATTAATTTACTAGCACTTTTTAAAATAGAAGAATGCACTTGTGGACAATAAACAAATCATTGAATATTAGCAGTAAATGGATCTGGTCTATTTTAAGGAAGATCTCCCTTTCAATCCTAGATGTAATGCTCTTCATGTTGAAAAGTTGTCTAACTCTTCTTCTTGATGAAGACAATTCGAGTTTTAACAGTTTTACACTACTCCTTACTTTAAGTTGAATAATCGGAACTATTCTTCTAGCTTTAAATCTTATTGCTATTGCCTTACCCTCTCATCGAATTGTATAAATTTTTGATAAACTTTAGTAAATGAAAAATGGTTATAATTTCAAAAGGAACTTAATAAAGTTAGATAAAACATTTACTTCTTCTGTAAAGGTAACTTCGTATTTTCTGTAACTCTTTAGCCTTAATTATTTCCAAATCAAGAGCCAGGGAGAAAAACGATTAATGTCCAAAAAACTGCATAACAAGAAAAAACTAATATAAATTGAAAATAAATTTTATATTCTGAAAACTTAATTAAAAAAATATACAATATCGGAAAATGATGACAAAATATGTTTTTTTTCTGTACATTGAGTATCATTATATCAATAAAGAGTGGATAAGCACCATAACCTCCTAATTCATTGTGAAATAATAATGAATGTCTCTAGGTAAAATTTGAATACAATCTAATATTTACTACATATGAAAGATCAAATTGTTGTCAATTTTAGCACTGGTGAATTCCGTAACGCCTTCCTGAAAACAATACGGCAAATAATCCGAGAATCGGTACGAAACATGTCAATACCGTCGACAAAACCTGGTTCCGGTCCTGGAATTCTTTTGGTGACGGGACACAAGGGTGGCGGTACCGATCATCACACAAACAGTCACAGTCACACCCTGGAACGGCCCAAACATCACGTGATCATCCAGGGTTCGCAAACTTTAGGCAAACCGAAAAAAACGAAGAGTCAACGCCTGTCCGCGGGAAACATCGAGTACGGCAACGGGGAACCGGAACCGGAAGAACCACCTGGGGGGTTCCGGAGTCGCAGCAAAACCGTCGGAGATGCTGTCGGTAAGTGTGGTAGTTAAACGAGCGCTTGGTGTTTTTTTTCGATGGCCGACTTGACTTCTTATTAATTTACCCAAAGCAGATATGATAGAGAAGTTTTCTAACGTAGAACTTTAAAGGAACAATTTGTGTGAATCATTTGTTGAAGTTGCTTATTGGCTACTACCTTTTTCTGCTATGGCTGAACAAAGAATTGAGCATTTCTGTATGATCTTGTGTGCATTACAATACCAGTTTAAAACTAAACAAAAAGAATAAGTAGAGTCAGTCATCGAAAAAGTATTCTCTATATTTTGAGCCAAAAGTACTGTTGCTGCGTTGTGCACCATGTACTTTCCACTCTTAACATAGAATATACTATTGTGGTGCGAGTTTTGTTGAGAAAGCGTTTTAACGACAGACGCGATTCACGAGAGGATGAATCACGACAGGAACGATGCGGGAGCCAAATCGGAGGGCGAGGACGATTCCCAAGGGACGTCCAAACCGAAGGCTTCGCTCGGCAGGACGCCTAATCATTTAACTTTAAGGTAGGTGCGGACGGGGAGATTTTGCGCTTAAATGGGGAGCTTGATTATTTACTTTAGGGGTTTTTGCAGTACGACGTCGACTCTATCAGCGGGGAGTACAGGGAGTCAAGCCCGGCTGATTCAGTCGTCACATCCACCGGAAAAGTTCCAACCGGTTCACCTTGAGGAACTAGGTATTCAGTACTTTATTAACTTTCTTATTCACTCGCTGTATTTATTTTTGTCCTTATTATTAGGTTCTCCAATATGGAAACCAAGAGAGGTAGAAAGCACGCCTTCCTCTTTATCGAGAAAGTCGCGCGGCGACCTAAGTTCCTCAAGAAAATCCTTGACAGGAACTGGCTACGGAGGAGATGCACAAGAGCAGCAATAGACGGTGTGGTAGGTTTCTTTTATATTAAATTATCCCTTGTTAACATGTCACAAAAGAACTATAATAAACGTATTTTATACGTGAGTGTTTTATTTAGTAAACCTGATAAACTTTACACCAACATTAACCACATATGAAGCTGTTCATTTTGGAAAAATACTTTGTTAAGATTGAGGTTTGTTAACAAGAAAAACTTGATAGATCTGAAACAGAACTGTTTGAAGAAGGTTCATTCAAGAAGTTTCATTGAGTCTTTGGCTATCTCCAAGATAGGTGAAGCAAATTTTCTATTCTAGTTTTGTTTCATATCAGTTGACTCACAAACACAGTGGTTTTAAATGATTTAGGGCCGATTACACCAACATATTTAAAGGCACCCTAGACTATAGGTTTTAATTGGACTATGATACTTTGCACATGGTCTGTCACAGTCAAATCACAACTTAGGGTTCCCTTAATTACGTCGATGCAATCCGCTGCTAGGAACTTAGAGCATAATATGACAGTGTATTTAGTGTGTCATCTGACATATGTTGTCAAAAAACCGTTAATATACCACCTAAACGCCAATTTAATTTTTGGGTCTGTTTTTGACGAAGCAGAAAATTAAATTGGGATTCAACCATGTTAAAGTTTTTTGACATTGTGTCAAATCACACGCCTAATTGACTGTCATATCATGCTTTTATAAGCAAGCCAAACTTAAATTAAGCTTAGTTCAGGCTGACTTTGACTCTTCCTATCACATTTTTTTTAACAAACCGTTTTGTCAATAGATACAAGTTGTTACCCACGGCCATATTGTTTAATATAACTGCTGTTAGTAACATTATCATTCAATGACATCAAATTGATGGAAATTGACTCAATAACTGCAAACTGACGTCAACCTAATGAAAATTAACTGAAACATCTGATTCTGACATTAAATTTATGAAATTTTATTTAAAATTGAAAACGAAATCTGACACTGACATCAAATTGATGGAAATTGACTTGAAAACTGAAATGTGGCGTCAAAATTATGAAAATTGACTCAAAAACTGCAAACTGACGTCAACCAAATGAAAATTAATTGAAACATCTGATACTGACAATAAATTTATGAAATTTTACTTAAAATTGAAAACTAAATCTGACACTGACATCAAATTGATGGAAATTGACTTGAAAACTGAAATGTGGCGTCAATATTATGAAAATTGACTCAAAAACTGCAAACTGACGTCAACCTAATAAAAATTAACTCAAACATCTGATACTGGACATTAAATTATTACTTAAAATTGAATACTGACATCAAATTCATGATAGTTGACTTAAAAACTGCAAATTTATGAAAATTGACCAAAAAATCTGACACTGACATGAAATTGAAGGAAATTGACTTGAAAACTGAAATGTGGCGTCGAAATTATAAAAATTGATTCAACAACTGCAAATTGATGTCAAATTCATGAAAACTAACCAAAAAACCTGTTAATTTTTTTGAAAATTTTACTTAAAATAAAATAATCAAGGAAGTATAAGTTGTAAAGCCACTACACAACTGTAATATCTATTCACCACTCTACTATTCACCAAATTAGCATGTGGTGACATCTGTACTATTCACAGATAATGTCGAAATGTAGTTCTCTGCCACAGATATCGCTATAGTATGCACAGACCAGAATAATGATGTTTGTAATTATTTAAGAATACGGATTTATCATAATTGTTACTGGAAACAAACTTTCTATTTTTTGGTGTGTACAATTAATGGCTTTACCCACAGATTAAACCTGCACAGAAGTCAGCTTTAACAGGAATTTAATAGATGGCAGCACCCACTATAAAATTCTATTTCTATTTCAAAATTTAGATTATAACTAGGTCATGACCTACTTGTTCTAGTATTTTGTTGCAATGGTTGCGTCATACGATATCTTTAAAATAGCTATCTTATCTTTATATTTCCTAAATTAAATATGGTTTTGGTGGTGGCTTCTAATAACTATTAACTATATGGGGATGAACGAATAAAAACCAAATATTGGAAATGTTCATATTTATTTAATTTTGCGTTTTTATTAATATAGAGGTATTACATATACAAGTACTACGACAAATTTACGGAATAATACAATAATTTAGACCGTCGGTTTAAAAGACCTTCGGCTCAGACTTACGCGTACAGTACGTTACTTTATTTGTTAACAAAACAGAACAATCGTTATAAAAAAAAAAGTAAGCTACTGGTGCATTAGCAACCGATATAATCGGAAATAAAAGCTTACAGTCCTCAGTGTTGATTTAATTCCCAAAACACCGAAAAGTATGTAATATGTAAATTAAATTTTCTAGTTGCGTCAATGAATTATATATTAATCTAAACTCCACTCCTCATTGACTCAACCATTCATTCAAATACAAGCTTAGTATTAAACACATTCAACTTATATAAAAACGTATACAACCATAATAAATTCACATACATACAACTACCTATATAGAATTAAGTAGTATTATTGCAAAGGCTCCCGCCACAGGCACTACAATAATTATATTTAAAAAAAAAATATTAAAGACGCCACAAGAAACAGTCTTATCACAGAACGAAAAAAATTTATAATAAAAAGAAGCTTTGCCACTAATTTTGAACTACAGTTATTAGTAGTAGTCTCTATTGCACACAGTTCTACGACGCTCCCGCGTATTGTATTACACTATACCTAACTGGTGAGGAATCAATGGTGTTCTCCATGGATTTCTGGATCATTCTCGATCGTTTTCTGGGTGGTAAGCTCAACTCTGGATCGGGTGATGCCGGAGGTGATACAGAAGGTGTCGGTGATACTGGATTCGAATTGGGCGGCGTCATGATCCTTTCTTCTTCTGAGTAATTACTCATCTCGTCCAAAACTAGGGCGGCTTCTACACGTTTTCTGATGTCGTCTCCTGCGTTCAAAGAGGCTACAGGTGCTGCAGGAAAATACGCAGAGTGCCTTAACGGTTGAGCGGATGGGGACTTCATAAAGTTTAAAAATATGTCAGCGTGACTGTTGGTCGAGTAGAAATCAGCGTTTTCACGTGCAGTGGCGGCGGCTGCCAACAGCTGCACTCCTGCAGAGGACGCTGGATATGCACTTTGTAGGTACGAATTAGGGGATGAGTAGAGGTAGTACAAGTCTTCAGGTTCAGGACTTCTTTGCAGATGGTCATCCATTGAACTTTTTGAGTTTTCTTTGTCGCTCACGCCAGATTCACTGGAAGGATTCGATGAAGGTGGCGTGGGTGGTTGCACTGGGTGCTGGATGGTCACCGATACACTTTCAGAGTGGCTTTTAATATGTGCCTCCATGCTTTTCTTTGAATTGAAGGTGTCGTTGCAAATTGTACATTTGTAAACTTTCTCGCCGTAGTGCGCCACCTGGTGTAGTTTCAGTACATGATTGTAACCGAATGACTTGCCGCAGATTTCGCAAGAATATGGTTTCTCGCCTGTATGGGTTCTGGAATGCACTTTGAGTTGTTTGCTGCAGGTGAAGCCTTTCTGGCACACATTACAGACGTATGGTTTTTCTCCAGTGTGCGTGCGCATATGGATGACCAACTGTCCGGACTGGATAAATGTTTTGGAACAGACTGTACACTTGTGGGGGCGTTCGCCTGTATGGATTCTCATGTGTCGATGGAGTTTTCCAGAATGTTCGAACGCTCTGGAACACACTTCACACTTGTAGGGGCGTTCCTTGGTGTGGATACGTCTGTGGACGCTTAGGTTTTCTTTGACGCTGAAGCTTTTATCGCAGAAATCGCAACTGAATGGTTTCTCGCCCGTATGGGTGCGGTAATGACGTGTCAGACGAGCTGGTACGGCAAAAGTTTTTGAACAAATATTGCATCTATACGGGTCGGCACCATCATCTTTAAGGTGTACTTGGCGCTGGTGGGCTTGCAGTGTCGCTTTGGAAATGAACATTTTACGACAAGTAGGACACTGTTCGGTTTCCTGGGGTTTCTGGGCGGGGAATGCGGGCAGTGGTAAGTCTGGACTGCACACCAACTTCTTCACGGACAAATCGTCACTCGAGGAGGTGGGATGGAGGGCGGTGGATACAGGCAACGAGGTTTGGCTGTAGAATCCCACCATTTCCGGCATTGGCCAACGTTCTTCTGTAACAAAAAATCAGTTAGAACAAAAATAACATTACAAACTGTATACAGCACACACCCGTTTCGGTTTTGGTAGCGGCGCAACGCATGAGAAGGCTACGAATCATTTTTGGATTCAGAACTTTCTCTTTCGCGACCGAGTCCATGTTGTACGCGTTGATGTCCGGGAACGACTACCACGATACGATTGTGCGTAGCGGACAACGCACCGAGAGGGAAAGCAGGGCTTTGATGGTGCGTGCGCTGCGCGGTGGGGCAAAGAGGGGCCTACGATTCGGTTTTTGACCCGGGCCATGTTGATGTTGTTAGCAAAACGTGCGTAGGGAACTCCGGACAATGACCCTAGGGCCAATGAACCCCAAAAAATTGATTACACATGTAAGGAAGAGGTCTTTGTTTGCTGATAAGATTTCGTTTTAGCAGTTTTCCAGCTCCAGAATCATAGAGATGACAATATACAGGGTAATTCAAATTCGACCCTCACCATTGGGATCTCAGAAACCATAAGAGATACGAGAAAGTTTAAATTGGGGCAAAGTTGCGCAATTTAAAGCTCAACCAAATGCTGTTTTAAAATTTTTGATTTTCCGAGTACTTCCGAAGATATCCGAAAAAAACTGAAAATTTGATTTTTTGTTTTTATTTATTTCTAACCTTATTTGAAGAGATATCCCAAAACTAAAAGCATCTTTTCATTGCCACTTTTTCCTAGCTATTCGATGATGGATACAAATTTGCCACACGACGTTTCGTTTTCTGTCAGTCATCATCAACTTTCTTTTTTCTTATGGGCGCCATATTAGATTTTTAGCCCACCAAATAGTACGTTTTATTCTGATTTTAGTGATGTATAATAACTTATGATTTGCTTCATAAATAACAAAATAATTCAATAAAAACTATTTTTACTTTAGTTATTGGCTTTGAGTTAATGGGCCGTTTTAAAAAATGTCATTATTTGACAGTACTTGTCAAACACGATAATTCGGATGATCATTAGAGCGTCAATCATAGTTAAAAATGTATCTAGAAAAGAAACCCCCGCAGAAAATGTTATTATTATACAAGCATTGCTGAACTATTTAGGTTAATCAGAAAAAGAGATTTGTTAGCATTATCTCTAACTTAAAAGGCTTATTTATGTTTCCAAGAGAAAGATCATCATTTTAAGAACTTCATTTTTTGCCAAATTTCAATTTTGTATAATGTTTAGTGCAAGTTTATAGTTATTTATACAGTAAGTGACAAACCATTTTTTATTCATTCATATTTATTCGAGTGAATAAACCGGTTTAAGTCACGTGTCTTATACAGTATTTTATTAAATTTCGACTTCTTATATTAAAAAAAAAAACTAAAATTACAGTTCTATTAACTTTGCACCGCGCCCCGTAGATGTAACATTGATGTTTGTTTGTTTACATCTGTAAATAGGCGAATGTCATTCAGAGTGATTTAATAGTTATTTATACAGCAAGTGACTTAAACCATTTTTTATTCACGAAAAGAACAACTAGGTCCACAAGCGTAGCGAGTGGCCTAAGCTCAGTCAAGTCAAGTCACGTGTACACCTTTGTGACTAAGTATGTTCAGGCCAATTGCGTGTGACAAGTACTACCAAGTAATCTTCATAAAACGTCTCATTAACAAAGCTAACTAAGGTAAAATCTCTAAAAGCTCTAATGATCGTCCGAATTATCGTGTTTGACAAGTACTGTCAAATAATGACATTTTATAAAACGGCCCATTAACTCAAAGCCAATAACTAAAGTAAAAATAGTTTTTATTGAATTATTTTGTTATTTATGAAGCAAATCATAAATTATTATACATCACTAAAATCAGAATAAAACGTACTATTTGATGGGCTAAAAATCCAATATGGCGCCCATAAGAAAAAAGAAAGTTGATGATGGCTGACAAAAAACGAAACGTCGTGTGGCAAATTTGAATCCATCATCGAATAGCTGAGAAAAAGTGGCAATGAAAAGGTGCTTTTAGTTTTGGAATATCTCTTCAAATAAGATTAGCAATAAATAAAAACAAAAAATCAAATTTTCAGTTTTTTTCGGATATCTTCGGAAGTACTCGGAAAATCGAAATTTTTAAAACTGCATTTGGTTGAGCTTTACATTGCGCAACTTTGCCCCAATTTAAACTTTCTCGTATCTCTTATAGTTTCCGAGATCCCAATGGTGAGGGTCGAATTTGAATTACCCTGTATATAAGTTTACTAATCTAGTCAAAATTAAAACAACAAGAAATATTAAGTACTAATTCAAATAGCGTAATACTAAATTACATCCTAAAATACTTCTTTAATACTAGTGTTCAATGCAAATTTCGAGGACCTAAGTCTCGAAGAAGTTTTTCAGTTTTCGTTAAGTTTTGTTCGGATGCTTTGTCCAAACAAGCTTTATTTATTAACCTCTTTGGAAACCTAACAGAACAAATATCAAAAGTGTTTGTAACAGCTTTTTCCAGCTGTTCTAACTTTTCCTCATCTGTTGAAAACTTTTGGTTGTCCCATACAATTTGTTGTATTAAATTTTTTCCTGTAAATTCCGGTTTTTCATCGTAAACCTTTGCCAGTTTCATCAAATTTTGCCAATGCTCATCGATAAACACTTCATCCAAATAGCTGTATAGGAATATCCTAATTCCGTCGTGTTCTGGGAGAGTTAGTATTGTCAGTAAATTCCCGTTAAGCCATTTTAGTTTCGTTTTGATTCTTCCTGTAGTATTTTCCTTTAGTTCATTAAAAGTATCCAAGAACCACAGTGCCACAAAATACTCGACAAACCTTTGATGCACAAAAACTGGTTTCTTGTCAATGCACTCCACCATTTCTTGTTTTTTTGCAGTATCATTTTGGAACTGAATTTGAAGCTCTTTCAATCCAGAAGATTTAAACTTCTTTGAAAAAGATAAAGGTCTAAATTGGTCCATAGCCAATATTTTATAATCATTAATAAATTTTTTATTTGTTTCTGAACGTAATGTTTTTTGCTCTATTTTTGAACCTGTAAAATCATTTTTTTTATAGTATTTATCAATACAAGATTGTACAAACAGTTTGAATAAGTCGTTTTGGGTAAAGTTTGTAGGTAATATTGTATCACTTCCTAAACACTTCACAAGCATGCTTAAATGCAGTGGAATGCTATAAAAATTCTGATCCAGAGAAACAGTGTTTCTGGCAAGTGACTTTTTTTCTTCTGTTAAGTTTAGGTCAGACCATATATTTTCCAAATATTGTTCTTGACATTCCGTACTTAAAGGTGTGATGTGGTAAATTATTGGAGACAAGCTTTCTACCAAATAATTTTGAACACTGGTTCTAGCTGATATAATTATCTTCTTTGCAGTATTATTTAAATCCTCCACAAATTGTATCACACTGTCCGAATAATCGGGACAAATATCATCAAATCCATCAATAAGAACAAAAAAATCCAGTTTTTTGGTACCAAACATTTTCAATAAAACAGCTTTTTCAAAACCGGTTAGTTTCTTACATAGTTTATTCAGTAAAAAATGTATGGACCAACCTTTGGCTCGCTTGTTGTCCAGGTTTTTTAGAACATCACAGCAGTCTGTTAAGTTTATTAAAAATACAAAATTGGTTAAATCTTTGATTAGTTGAAATAATTTCAATAAAGTCGTGCTTTTGCCTATTCCTGCAACACCACTTATTACTATTAAACTCTCTTCATTGTTGTTAAGCAAAACCTGTTCAGCTACCTTATTATTTTCATCATGTGGTTTAAAATAAAGTCTATCCAACGTTTGTGTTGATCTAGTTTTATCTTGAAACGTGTAACTTTGTATAAGTATTGTTTTTTTTTGTAAATACTGAGAGAAAACATGGTTAAGTACCATTTTAGGGACTTTATGAATCATATTTACTTCAAAAACGTCTGAAAGGCTGTAAGTATTGCTAGCGCTTCCAAATTTCATCAATTTTTCGTTGAGTATATATTTTTTACTCACATCTTGTAAACACAAAAATTCGTTGTCATTTTCTTCACATAGCAAAATGATTTTTTTTTCTGTACAATTTGTAACTTTGGAAACTTCAGATTCGATAAACTCAATAGGAACAGTGCTACAATCTATAATTATTAGATTGAAAGTGGGTAGAATAATAATGTTATCTGTTTCAATGCAGATATATTTGTCATTCATTACGTATTGTTGAAGGTGCTTATTTGACTGTGATTTTTTTTGTAAAGTATTAATTGTTTGACCTAATCTCATTCGACAACACATTGGATTGAAACACTTTATATGCAAAACCTTAGTTTCACTCTTTATAAAATCACATACAGTATCATAACTTTGAAACTGCAGGTGTAACCTTTCTGCCTTATCCAACATGAAAAATTGCTTGTTAGTAAATTCTACGCTCCAGATTTTTAACTCATTTTGTAAACTGGAGAATAACTCTTCAGCTTTTGCTTTCGTATAGAATACACCTGTGGTGTCTGCTAGCCAGTGGTGCATTTTGTTGTAATATATAGCATTAAACACTTTTGTATTTGTACGAAACAAGTCTTTTCCCGTACATTTGTTGAGAACTTCTATCAACTGCTTGCGATCTGGATAATTGACTATCAACTTAAACTTCTCTTCAAACTCCTTTACATCATAACTGCTAAATCCTACCGGTAAATTTATGTTAAATAAATTTTCTTCTGGAATATTCAATTGCTGAAAAGTTATCTCAATTTCACACTGAAACAATTTTTCAAAATTTTGGTTTAACTCAAGTTTCAATTGGTTTCTAAAAGTTTTCAAATTGTCTGGTAAGTTTTCAGATTGTTGGTCGTCTAGAAAAAATGTATTGAAACGCACTTTATTGTAACACTTTACAAATACATAGCCTACACATTCAGGTACGATTTTTTTTACTATTTTTGAAGCGGTTTTGTCTATTGTCAAAATTTGTTTTGACAATTGTTGTTTCTCTAGTTGCTTCAAAATTAGTTTACTTAATTCTTTAGCAAATATTTCTATTTCTATCTTTTCAAGATTGCCTGAAGGTATACAAAAACATTTCATTTCATTGAACATTTCATCACGAAAATCTCTCATTTTTTTTATCGCTTCTTCTTGAGATAAGTCCTTTTCTGCCAACTTATCTATCAACGTGTCTCTGAACTCATTGGGTTCAGTGTCATCTAGAAAGGATTCTTGAAATTGAATAATTTTTTTTTTTTTTTTTAATTTATTATCAAAAACCTCAAAAACGTATTTCATTAAAGGATAATGATAATCTTGAATCACTCTTAGTAATCTTTCATTGATCTCATTTGATGAGGTTGGATTTTTTAATACTCTATCAGCAATATACTCTACTAATTGGTAAAGATCAGAAGTTATTTTATATACTGAATTGAAGTCACTGTTTGGCTTAATTTTAAAACATGTAGTGTTTTTAAAAGTTTCCTGATCCACCTCAAGCATATCATCTTCAAATACAGCATTAGAATCCTTCATTAGGTGGTTACTTTCAACGTCGTCTGTGGTATTTGCATTAGTTACCAGTAGAATATCTTCGATTTCATCGGTGTCGGATAACATGGTGTAGTATGATTTTAAAGAACATAACCTTTTCACTTTCAAGAAAGAATGAAAATATTTCGACAAACTGAACTTGTCGTCAGCCTTTTTCAGCATCTTCCAACTAATATTGTCAGTTTCACGATGTTTGGCTTGTAGTAAACGCAGTTTGGATTGCGGCTCTCCTACCTTTTTGTATTGAAATACCAAATCATCTAATGATTTTGCCTGTTTGTACTCTGATGCCAAACGAAAATATTCAATGGAACTATTATGTGTAGTACGCCACAAAAATAGCATTATCAGTTTCAATTGGAATATCCAACCTTGTTGGGTTTTTTTGCCGTCTCCTGTATACTGCTCTTCATCTTTGATTTCTGCAATTTGTTTGCTACTTTCGCCATTTTCTGACTGACTTATTTCTTCATTAGAATTTAAATCGCGACTCACTATAACTTCACTGTTTTTGGGAGGGTCCATTTTGATGAAGCACTTATTCCAACATAATGTACAAAAACTACTAGGAGCAAATGCATTTTATCACCGGTTTAAATATCTATTGATAAGATATTATTAATACTTAGTATTATCAATTTGTGCGAATACATCGTTACAAAATTTGTACTAAAAAAATACTTACTGCATAGTTCTGGGTAAAACGCCACGTAGGTCTATGAATTAGATTTTTGTCTTGATTAATTTGAGAACCTGTTTCATTATGTATATCGGATGCATCAGACATGATGCATCCGATATAGCTCAATTTTCGCAGACGATGGGTTGTAAAGCTCATTTCTTGGTTGGAAGTTTAAGGTTAGCTGGACATTTTGATCAAAACTTTTTGCTAAAAAAACCTCAACTTGAACGAAAGTTTAAGGTCAATAACTACAGCACAGACCCGATTGCAAGCCGGTTGTCGTTATCGAACCGCCGAGCGACACCGACGAGCTATCCAACTCCATGTGCGTAATGATTTCCAGGAAATGGATAAATGCAATGTTGTCAAACTTTATTCTTTAGAGTTTAGACTGAAATTGTCTGGCTAAAAAAATTGTCTAAATTGAAAAAGAGTGTAAACTTTTCTAACTCCAGCCCTGAAGAAAGCGAGGTATACAGTCAAAACGTTAGTGTTAAACAAGCTTTTAGATGATATTTACTACAATAAAAGAATTGTTGTTCTAACAAATTTTGTTTTTTTTTATCACTTTTTTTGAAGATAAAGAACGTTTTATTAACTTTAACGTTTTGCTAGGTTTAGTTTAGTGGAAAATCCTGTTGTTCTAGTCAGGGTTCAGAGGATATATATCCAGTGATATATATCATGATAAATATCATGATATATATCTTGATATTTACAGCTTGATATATATCCGATATATTCGATATTTTTATTAATTGAATAAAAACCGGTTTCAGTTATTCAAAGCATCAAAAAATTATTATATTAAGTATCTAGAATATTAAGTAAGCTTTACTGAACGATGACAAAGTTTGGTTTTCTAATTTGTCTGAGATCAGTAAAGCTGTTACTGTGTGTCGAGAAATAGATAGTTTTCAGAGTCGCATAATAAAAAGTTTATTTTTTTTGTATAGAAATAATATAAGTTATTATAAAAGGATTTGTGTTAAAACAAAATATAGCTTAAGTAAGCATAAAACAAAACAATTTTTTTAGTTTTTTATATTTTTTATAGTTAAGTATATAAAGATTGAAAATGATACATATCGGATATATATCTGATATATATCCGATATATCATGTGATATGATATTTATATAAATATCATGATATTTTCAAACCCTGGTTCTAGTGCAATGGTAAAGAAAATCGTATAAATTCAATGCAGTATTGCAATGAAAAGAAAATAACTCCCACAGACAATTGATTGATTTGAGTGATTCTGATTTTTTAGGAAAAATCTTAAAACTGACTCTGGGCTGAAAGTGTAAGATTAATTCGCAAGCATGGCTGAGCTTATTTGGTTTGATTTATTTGAAATACCGTGGAGTAAATAAAGTTTTTCCTCTAAGAACAGGTTGTAAAGAGTCATTAACTAAGGCACTGACCTTTTTTTTTGACCCGACTTATTTTTGGGTCACCCTGTATGCCTTTTGAGGTAGTTTAAGAAGTTGAATCCAAAAATTACTATCAAAATATTCAGCAACTAATGGATTTTTTAATAAAAGTACACTTTTATGATTTTTAGTGCAAAATTCTTTTTTTTGCTATATTTCTGTTGTCCTCAAACGATTTTATTAATTTTTTGTTGTACTTTCGTCTCGTTTAACAAACTTTTACGTAGCGTGCAAATAAGATTGTTGCATAAATAACAATTTTTTTGTATAAAATATTTGAAAATATTATATTTTTGGATTATTCCAATCCATTACAAAAAAAAACATTATTTTTAATTTTTTGTATTCAACTTTTTAAACTACATCAAATGGCTATTTAAGTATTTGAAATTACATACCTACAGGGAAGTTCAAAAAGTGATGTTGGTCAGTCCCCAGTGAATGACCCTGTACCTATTTTCTATAAATAACCCATCGAGCATTACAGTTATTATCATTAGTTAGGTTAGGTTTTTCAACTAAGTTTTCTTAGGATACTATCAAAATTAGTTGCTCGCAATTGACAGGGTGGGACACAACATTTTTTTTCCTTGCTTTGATTAATATTTTATTACTGTAATTATCAAATACAATAATGCTGTCATATTTACAGCTTACTTTGCCCCAGTGTGAACCATTTCGTATTCCCAGTAACTGTGGCTTTCTATGGTTAATAACTCAATAACGGTTCAAGGTAAATATGACATCCTACATTTATGAAGTCAGAAAAAAACGATTTTTTAGAGATATAATTACATACAGGGTGTTTTTTATACGCACAATAATAAGAATGTTAAGGTGTTGGTAATTTACAGTGTGTACATAACTGGAAGACATATGATGCTCATTTTTTTAATTCGACCACAAAATCATGTAGCATTTCCACTTTTGATTCTAGAACGATGTTTTTTGCATAAAATACAAAATAGACATGTTTTTAGTTAGTTACAAAAACATAATAAATTTTGATAATTTTATTGAATTTAACCACTAAAACAAATTTAGTGGTGGGTATCATATATTCTTCGATAATGAGTGGAGAGTATTTGAGTCATATTTTTAAAGTTAATTATCTGGAAAACTGGAAGAGAGTGATAAAATATTTTGGATATTATTAGTCACAAAGAAGAACTAATTTGAGTTCAGTGGAACTAACTAAATTAATTTTCAAACGTTCAATGTCAGTTAATTTTTCTGGCAAAATATCGTATTACAAAATAATTGGACTCTGATCAACCTTATGATCTTACAAGTGTTCCTAATTGGATAAATGTTATAAAAAAAATGCAAGAGACATGCCCGGTTGTATGAAGCTTTAGAGGTCAAACAGCAATCCATATGGAAGAGTTATTCAATGGGGCTTTGACAAAATGGGTGCTAAGCGAACGTTAATTCTACTTCGGTAGAAAAAAATTAGACATTGACTGGTTCACGTTAATCTACCGAAAGCAAGGATTAAGTGGTATTTCAGTGCAGCCGACACCCTTATTATCATTTAAAGTGAAAAACAACGTTACACGCGCGGCAAATGCGGCAAAACACCGCGGCTTTTCGTCTCGACCTCGAACCCGGGATGCGCCCGTCCAATGTAAAACGCCACGAGCTTTTGGCCGCAGTAATTCGCCGCCACGTGGCCGCTTTGGTTGGTTTTTTTCATAGAGCGCCGACCTCGACAACCAGATACGAGACGTAGGTCGCGGGTTGCGTTCTCTTTATGGAACGCGACGTTGCCAAATTGCGCCAATTATCCACCAAACCAACGATTATTCCCATTAGTTTCGGCCGTTACGCTGGTTAAGAGACCCGAGAAAGCGTGCGACGTTGCTCTAATGACGCATAACCCCCAAACAGGGGGGTTGCTTACCCCACTTAGCAGAAAAGAAATTTCAGACAGGTGCAAAATAAACGGCAACAATGCGAATTATTTTTGCAATCATTGTAACTGGAAATTTGGGAAAGTTACATTTTTTTTTTCGTGACAGCAGTTTATTGTGAAATCAGGTTCGAAGGACCAATTGACTAAAAACTCAAATGAGGAATGTTTTCACCTAAAACACCGCTACTTTGGCCGAAAATTGTACACGTAAAAGCAGGAAAATTAAAATAAAAGAAAATTTATAAAAATAAAAAAAAAATAAATACTTACAAAATATTTCTTGTAGTAATAAAGACACAAAACTAGAGCAAAACGTCGCGAAACATTCAACTAAACGCGTAAACAACAATTTTTATGACAAGTTTGAGTGACTGTCAGTCAACTAAACTAGAGTTGGTAGAGCTATAGAGCAACTGAGTTGAATCAACTGGGAAAACTTTTAAATTTCAGCCACACTTGCAATGGCCAAAATCTGACTAAATGTTTACTGGCGCGGCCGAGCACCAAGTCGAAAGCTACCGAAGCTGCTCGGGCTGCCGCCCCCCTTTCCGCTCCCGCCCCCGGCTCGCCTACCGTGACCTGTCCCAGAGTTTTGCGGCTCGTGGAAGTCGGCACGTGGCGGCGAATAACTGCGGCGTTTGCCTCGTGTCCACATAGAAAGTTTACTTGTTTTCGCGTCCGGATAATATTATTATGTTTAATGGGTTTGTTGTTTTTCACAACGTCGATTTTTTGTTCTCGTTCGCTATAGACTAATTAGATTTTTCGTTGTCCGAGCACGGTAAAACTGCCAGTCTCCCCCGTTTTTTGCTTAACCATGACGAGAACCTATGGCTATTACCGTGGGTCAGGAGCGACGCTTTAGAGAATTTGCGTTAGGCAAGGCAAGGTTCTCTCTGGTGGCCCACTTTTCTCTCGGCTAGACCCACCAAATTTCCGTATTGCTACCGCCTTATCCACTATTAATTTTGTTGAACCACCTTGACGTAGTTCTTTTCTCACTTCTTTCATTCTTGCCCAACCAATACCATGAAAGTTACAGAGGGGGTCAAATAACGCGCTTGCATTCATTAAAAATTAGTGTCAATTGCGGGTAATGAAAGGGCAGACCTCTTGGCCTGGGTAGGAATTTGAATGTCTCGTTGCCCTTTCAACTTGACTGGGATGATGACTGGAGGCAAACTTTTTTTACTTTGACGAGTCTGCTGCCAAAACCATGGTTTTCTAGACTGACCTATAAAGATAGGAGACATATTATCACCATAATTCGTGTTAGGACTGGGCATTGTTTGGTGTTTCAACAGTTGTTCAGGTTGGAAAGAGTTGACTCTCCTTTGGAGCATATCAAGCGTTGCGCGCTGTTATATCTGACATTGTTGAGGGGCTTGAAAAGGTTGATCAAGTGCAGGTATCGCTTTATGACGTTTCAAAAGCATTTGATTTGATGACAGAAGATCGGTTTTGGCTCTGCTTGTCTAAGATTTTTCGAGTCTTATCTGCTGTACCGCTCTCAGTGTGTCAAATGGAAAACTGTTCTCTGTCTTGCCATTAAAGCGAGGTGTTCCGCAGTTTTGGGTCCTCATTTTTTTTATAATCTACACTAATAATTTTTCAGAGTATGTAAAGCCAGCCAATTGTTATCTGTTTGCTGACGACACAACCGTTATGTCTACATTCTCGGAGCTGTTGTTTCGTTCTGGGGAGGTGCAAAGTCGAGTCTTGGTTTTCTAATAATAAATTAGTCTTAAATCACACTCAAGAGTCGATTCTTTCTACTTCGGACAACGTGTCTAAGGGTAATACCGTCACATTGTTGGGAGTGACTATTGATGATCGTCTGAACTGGAATTCGCATATTGACTGCCTTTCCTATAAACTTGCCACCGTCATATTTATGTTGCTACATCTGAGAGGTACATAAAAGTCCTAAGAACTGCATATTTTGCATTGTTAAGTGCCTTTTCCGGTTAATAAAAAAATTCTCCTCATATCGAATATACTGGATATCCAAAATTTAAAAATGGTGTTACGTTATGTAACCCATAGTGTCAAAGACTTTTAGTTCCAGTTTACTGTAAATTTAGTTCTCTCCTATTTATATTAAACCTTTAAAGTAATAAAAAAACTTTGTCAGATAGAGGAAGTAGACTTGTTTTCTATGCGATTAATTCCATTAAAAAACTTTTATTGTATTATACTTTTCTGCCAAAATTACAGTCATTAAAAAAAATTAAGGGTATTAATCAAATGTCAATTAAGTATTTTTTTTAATTTTGTTGACCGTAAGCAACTTGATTTCGACTTACCAGGAAATGATTAGCTGGATTGTACAAAGTCAAACAAATGATAGAAAACAATATGCACCAAAACAAACAAGTGGACGACTAACACAAGTGGATATAAATTGATATTAGAAAAAATTGTTTGGTTTTATTCCCTCTAGCAACAATTCGGTGTCAAAAATGGTCAGTATTGAGATTTTTTTGTGTAAAAATAATAATGGGCCAGCACAACCTGCATGGATAAAAATAGATTGCGTGGTGCAATTGGTTAGTGGCCGTGGCCTCGACAAAGCAAGCACTTGGCGGCGAATGACTATGGCGAAATCGGGTCGATCCACGTGGAGTTTTTCTACGGCAAGGTTGCCAGATAAGCGACAGCGCGAGGATAAGCATTATTGTCTGATAGTCGCAACGCATTCCGCGTTGCTTTTCCATGTTTTTTCAATATATCAATTAGTTTTTGCATTAAAATGTTCTTATTATAGATTGTCGCCGATTTTCAGCCATCATTTTTTGCTGTCGTTGACGTTGATCGCTAGTTGCGCTCCACGTCAATTTAATGAATATGGTTTAAATTTAGAATACCTACATCTCACATGCTAGTCATGAAATTTTTCACTACTTTGTTGCACTTTTTACGGTTTGGTTTTGTTAGACCACATGTACTACATAATTTTACAAAAAAAATGCAATAAAATGACTTACGCAATTTTTGTAAATTTGATTAGTTCTTAAGTTAAAGAGCCAAACTTTACTGAACTTACACGCTTTAGACTTTCGTAATTAAAAAAAAAAACAAACTTAACAAACAAGCTGAATTTGATAAACCTCAATTTTTTGTCTTGTTCAAGTTATGTAGCAAGTAATGTATTGTAATATGACCAACCAAATTGTCAACCAACATTTTAATAAAAGTTTTTGACTAATTGGATGTTAAGGTCTCTCAGTCTAGTTTTAGTGACTGTCACAATCAGTTTCATCTGAATCTACTAAATCATACTGAATTCTACCTACACTATCATAAAATTTAGCTTATTTTACAATTATTTCACCTTTCCTTGCCACACCATTAGACGAACCTTTTATAGCTTAACTAGCAAAATAAGGAAGAATGAACATTTTCCTTCGTAACCAAATTGCACATAGAAACTACTAAAAGTCATGTTAAAATGCATTTTGGCGTTGAATTATGGGCAAAAAAATTTGAATAATGTACATACAAAAGTACTTTGTTGTGATTGCTTGGCAAAAAAAAATTGGTAATTTTTCAGACAAACGTAACGTAAAACCTTGAAAACTCTCGCATGCACTTATTTTTGCCCAGTTATAATAACACACGATTACCACTTTCTATCTATTAATTAACACAACAGTTATTTCCAACCTGAACCATTATTTAACCGATGCCAAAAATAAAGTACACACGTATTAGTTGCATTTTGCTCAATGGGATTAAATTTGAATATTTGCCAAGTAAATTTAAAAAAATTGGAGTAATTTGTGTTTACTTTGATGGCTATTTTTCTACCAAATTTTTGGTGCAACCTTAATAACTCGTTAAATCTAAAGCAAGGTCGAAATTAGGTTAAAACAATGTTTAGGGGTGCAATTGTAATTTTTTTTTAATTGTATAACCAAAATTATATTGAAGTAATTTTACTCAATTGAGTGATTTATATGTTTGCATTAATCGAAAAAGCTTAATTAAAACAACTTTTTTACCTTTGCTAGTGGTAAAATTGGAAATTCTAACAAAACCCTAATAAAAATTAGGTTAAAACAATGTTTAGGGGTGCAATTGTAATTTTTTTTTAATTGTATAACCAAAATTATATTGAGGTAATTTTACTCAATTGAGTGATTTATAGTTTGCATTAATCGAAAAAGCTTAATTAAAACAACTTTTTTACCTTTGCTAGTGGTAAAATTGGAAATTCTAACAAAACCCTAATAAAACTTAGGTTAAAACAATGTTTAGGGGTGCAATTGTAATTTTTTTTTAATTGTATAACCAAAATTATATTGAAGTAATTTTACTCAATTGAGTGATTTATAGTTTGCATTAATCGAAAAAGCTTAATTAAAACAACTTTTTTACCTTTGCTAGTGGTAAAATTGGAAATTCTAACAAAACCCTAATAAAAATTAGGTTAAAACAATGTTTAGGGGTGCAATTGTAATTTTTTTTTAATTGTATAACCAAAATTATATTGAAGTAATTTTACTCAATTGAGTGATTTATAGTTTGCATTAATCGAAAAAGCTTAATTAAAACAACTTTTTTACCTTTGCTAGTGGTAAAATTGGAAATTCTAACAAAACCCTAATAAAACTTAGGTTAAAACAATGTTTAGGGGTGCAATTGTAATTTTTTTTTAATTGTATAACCAAAATTATATTGAAGTAATTTTACTCAATTGAGTGATTTATAGTTTGCATTAATCGAAAAAGCTTAATTAAAACAACTTTTTTACCTTTGCTAGTGGTAAAATTGGAAATTCTAACAAAACCCTAATAAAAATTAGGTTAAAACAATGTTTAGGGGTGCAATTGTAATTTTTTTTTAATTGTATAACCAAAATTATATTGAAGTAATTTTACTCAATTGAGTGATTTATAGTTTGCATTAATCGAAAAAGCTTAATTAAAACAACTTTTTTACCTTTGCTAGTGGTAAAATTGGAAATTCTAACAAAACCCTAATAAAAATTAGGTTAAAACAATGTTTAGGGGTGCAATTGTAATTTTTTTTTATTTGTATAACCAAAATTATATTGAAGTAATTTTACTCAATTGAGTGATTTATAGTTTGCATTAATCGAAAAAGCTTAATTAAAACAACTTTTTTACCTTTGCTAGTGGTAAAATTGGAAATTCTAACAAAACCCTAATAAAAATTAGGTTAAAACAATGTTTAGGGGTGCAATTGTAATTTTTTTTTAATTGTATAACCAAAATTATATTGAAGTAATTTTACTCAATTGAGTGATTTATAGTTTGCATTAATCGAAAAAGCTTAATTAAAACAACTTTTTTACCTTTGCTAGTGGTAAAATTGGAAATTCTAACAAAACCTTAATAAAAATTAGGTTAAAACAATGTTTAGGGGTGCAATTGTAATTTTTTTTTAATTGTATAACCAAAATTATATTGAAGTAATTTTACTCAATTGAGTGATTTATAGTTTGCATTAATCGAAAAAGCTTAATTAAAACAACTTTTTTACCTTTGCTAGTGGTAAAATTGGAAATTCTAACAAAACCCTAATAAAAATTAGGTTAAAACAATGTTTAGGGGTGCAATTGTAATTTTTTTTTAATTGTATAACCAAAATTATATTGAAGTAATTTTACTCAATTGAGTGATTTATAGTTTGCATTAATCGAAAAAGCTTAATTAAAACAACTTTTTTACCTTTGCTAGTGGTAAAATTGGAAATTCTAACAAAACCCTAATAAAATAACCATTTTTTACAAAACATTAGAATTGTAGTGATTTGCGGTTTATACAGGCTGTCCCACGAAGGAATACATAATTATCAACATCACAAGAAAGACTACAAATAGAAAAGTTTTAAAAATTTGTCAACCGAGTAAAGACGACATTTACCATGTATTACGTACCGTAATACTTATATCTTTTGTCGTGGGCCACCCTGTATTAAATGTCAATCTTAAACTGTGTTGGAACTATGCCAAGAACTGGTTTTTTCCTATTTTTTAATTACTCGATTCTACTTCTTACAGTTTGGCTATTTCATAAAATTTGTTTTTTTTACGATAGGAAATTGAATAGTAACTATTATTATTATTATTATTATTAGTAAGTAATTATTATTGCCCTTAAAATCAAAAACAGATTTTACTAATGCTAAGAAATTTTCTGTCTGAAAATGTCTGTCATTTCAATGAATATCGTTCTTTTGATAATTTTTCTCAATGTTCAAAACTCTGATTTCACCTGTTTTTGCTAGAATTGTTATCGAGTGACAGTAATAACTGAAAAATGAATTACTATTTCTTGAAACTAACTAACAAAATTAAAAATTCAAATTTTCTATTTATAAATTATTTATTTCAGTGCAGTTAAATTAGATACAAACCATCGACTATTATTAACGTGGCACTCAATTATTATTGCCTATTTTGCGAAAACAACCTCGATTATCATCTATTTTTTCCCCCACGTTCCTCGTTCGATAGGAAACGACCTATGCATCCGTACAATGATTATGTAGATTCAAAACAATTAACAGTCACAATAATGGAAAAATTAGGTAAACGATGTATTATATCAGACACGTGTACCAGTGGCGTGGATTACGATAGTACATGTTATAAGTATTGTTATTATTAAAAATTATCATATTAATGGCAATATTACAATTTCCAGTGAGTACTAAAAATAATATTTAATTTTTCTTTAAAAAAATACACTATTGATAAATCATAAATAATTTATAGAACTGTCCGAACTGTTGAAGTTGTGTGACCTTTACAAGTTAATGTGTACGTGCGTAAGTTCCTGTAATTAATTGACTATTATCTTCACATTTTCAGTTAAGGTCAAACTAATTTATGTTGAGCAGTATAACCACTAAATTGGATTACAGTTTTGCTGAAATATTCAGTGACAAAACACTTTTTTAACATCCAAGAGCAGTCTGTAATTCCTAAAAGTGTAAATTTACATTTAATTTTAATTAAAGTGAGTTAACTTGACCAGGGTTGATATTTACTCGTCACACACACAAATAATTGCTCATAAGTGATAAGTAATTTGATTTGGTTTAATTTGATGACATTGGATATATACAAACACAAAATAATTAGGCTAATTTGTACTTTACTAAATAACATTGTTAACAGGATAATTTGGCTGTAATGCAGTTTTGATCTAAAACTCGATCACCATGAAATTGGGTTATCTGATAATAACAAAATTTGTTCCAAACATCTATACAGAGTGCTTTGTATAAGACTCTTCCATTAAAAGTCGTAAAAATAACGGATTTTACTTTGCCAATATACAATCAATATTCTGAAGGAACCTCCAGAGGTGGAAATATAATTCCTTCATCGACATCCCTGAGAATCTGGTATGTTGGTTCGTAGACATATTCAGTGGCGTTTGTGGAAACCAAATAATCAATATGAGTGAATTTGTCGTAACCAATTTTGTGCACCTTTATGGTGTTTGGTATCACCTTCATTGCATCGTAGATATCCTATACCAACAAAAAAACCACTGATTTACATTAAACTTCTTGAATTGTTATAAATACCTCAATCAAGATGTAAGAATCTCCTTCGGCACTGAAAAATACACTAGGAGCAGTGGCGGTGGTTAAATTATAGGCAGGGGGTCTAGTGCTACCGTAAACCTTTAAATTTTCTTGTAAGCCA
Organism: Ips typographus; assembly: GCF_016097725.1. Taxonomy (NCBI): domain Eukaryota; kingdom Metazoa; phylum Arthropoda; class Insecta; order Coleoptera; family Curculionidae; genus Ips; species Ips typographus. The sequence continues at coordinate 7,432,226 of NC_138429.1, forward strand.
TAATCAAATTGTCTAAATTCACCTTGAAAAAATTACAAATTGAACTAAAGGCGCCATTTTTAATTAACCTACCTGCGTGGCAATTGTCCATAAAGTGAATAATTTGTTTAATAGACAATCTAGGAAGAAAGCTGAAAGACAATGGAACAATCTGTGAAATTAATGTTTTTATTAGCATACATTTTTAGACTTTGAATTAGGTGAAATAAGTACAAAAAAAACACTTTATAAAATTTTAATTTTTCGAAAAAATTTTAAGAATGAGGGGTTATTAGGGGTCATTTTTTACTTCTTTTTGAAATTCAATATCTCGGTAATATGAAGAGCTAGAGAGGCCAGTTTTGGCTCATTTTGTAGTATATTTTATATTTTTTCTAATGGCGATTTAGTGAAATTTATAAGAGTTCAAATAAAAAAGTTTCAAACTTTCAAAAATACCATTTTTACAAAAAGTGCCATTTTGGCAATTTGTTATTTTGCTCCAGGAGGGTTCCAATACACAGCAAAGGGCATATTTATACCAAGGGACTTTAAATTAGGTGAAATAAGTACGTAGTACGTTTAGGTTTAGGTAACAAAAGGTTCTCAAAAGTCACGTGACGTGAAAAAACACTTCATATGACTTAGAAAATTGAGTGAACTTACCTTGGGATGAGAGATATACGATCTGTGGCTACCAATTATTCCCATAATATGAAAACAAACTTGATTAAACTCATAATCCTCGCAAAGCATTGTAATAAGTGGGCCTAAGCTATTGATAATGGGTAGCAATTCCGGTTGATCCAACCTATATAACAGACCCTACAATTTTGGGTAAATTCAGTAACTTCCCTTAAACTTGGTTGTCTCAGACATACCTTTACAACCCTGGATATAGATATAACAAATGCAAGAAGAGGGCAGTCAAACCTTTTAATTACAGGCGAACTTCCCCAACTGATCATAACTTTGATTTTCTCATTGTAACTCGGTTTTTCTGAAAGTAGGGCGTAAAACTCATTTCCAGCCGCTGAATGACCGATCATTGACAGTTTTGATTGGCCCGTATAGGTCAGAATGTGATCAATACTGGCAGCAACGTCATAAATTGCAATATCGTGCAAACTACAAAATTATAAATTAAATTGTGCCTAATCTGCCTCAAAAAATAAAATTTTTCTTCTCAAACACCTTTTTGAAACTCACCTGTAGTTCCAATATTCATCATCATTTTCCCAATCATATTTCACATGTTTCTCCGTAAAAATATGTCTCAAACCTCTAACACTGAGCAACCAAACGTCGTAACCCCTATCCGCTAAATAAAATGGTATGGAAAGTCGGCCATTTACGAGCAAAAAAGTTTCAGGAGAACCACCCATTCCGGGTACCATCAACACAGCCGGCTTGGATTTGGGTTCATGGTTGCTTCTCTCAAAACCGTAAGGAATTCGGTAAAGGGCAATCACGTACCCATCTTCGGTTACTACTTTGTGAGCCTCTACTTCATATCCACGATAATGGATTCTTTCTATCTGGGTTTAATTTAAAATGTTTAAAAGTTTTTACTTTTTTAAGTTAATAAGTCCTTATTGGTTACAGATTGGAAAAAAAATACTAAATTAGCATGTGGTGAATACTTACAATATTCATATGGGCTTCTGGGTTTTTAAATGATTTTTCTGGCACTTTACCCCATACTATTCCTAAATTTACGACTATTGTACAAAGAAAAATTTCTGAAATACGCATTTTTGATCAAAAACTATTCTTTTACTCCGAAAAAATACTAGTTAAACCCTTTTCATGCCTCTGCACAATTAACTAAAACTGAGGCAACTGAAATGAACAAGTTGGCAGTGTTTTCAATAATTGCATTATATGCAACAAATTAGTTGAACAAATGTTTTAAGTAAATGATCACTAATTTGGCAAATTAACTGGTTGTTTTTAACTGTAGAAACCCATTACCTTAATAAACTCAAAAAATGTTTTAATCAACAACCTATTTGTCGCATACGGTGTATTTGGTTGTTGTTCAACGGAAAAAATGTAGGAATTTAACAAGGAAAAATCGTAAAGTATTTATTAAATTAATTACATAAAATAGTAAGAAGCAATAGTAAACCAGTCATTAAAGAAAACACCATGTCAAACATTGCCTATTTCTCGAGATTAGAGACACTTTACATCAACTTTACTACACCATTTACAGAAAGCGTCAGTTGAATTTTAGAAACCATAAGATGGATTTAAAAAATATCACTTGTATTTCAGAAAAGGTACTTTCAATTTTAGAATAATAACTTTGATTTTCAAAATTGCAATTTGTATTTCAGATTAGTCACTTGTATTATAGAAAAGAGCAGTTGGATTTTAGACGTGGTCATTTGTAATTTGGAAAATTAAAGTTGAGCAAAAATATTAAAAAAAAGTAAATAAGTAAAAAAAGTAAATAGTTTAACCAATATTTTTAATAACATTGTGGTTTAAGCAGTTCAATAAAAAATTGATTTATCTCGAAAACCGTTTATTTTATCGAAATAAAGGAAGAGTAAAATTTTTCGATAAAAATGTCAAGAGTATGGCGTTTGCAGCTGAAAATAATGACAGCTGTCAAAGTTTAAGCAAATTGTGTCCAGTTAGTTCCTGCCTTTCGAAGACGAGATACCTGGTTTTCATGTCAAATAGAAGGTCTCTTTCGATAAAACATTAAACCCAATAATCATTACAATATACAAAGTGTTTCAAAAGTTACGGCCAAAAACGTTAATTGGAAGGCAGTTCTTTGGGACTCAATATTTCCCTTAAGAGTGACTTAAAAAAAAATTTTTATGAACAAATCGTATTATTTTGACATCCCCTGCATGCCCCCGAGAGATTGTCATATAGTTATGGGACACCTTGTATATTTTATATAACTTAATACTCCCGATAGGCGGGTTTTTTTGCTTAAAGTGATATTAAAAAAAAAAACAATAAATTAATAACCACATAGAAACACAAAAAAATCTGAAATTGAAATAACGCGTTCTAAAATACAAGTGACTTTTTCTGAAATACAAGTTATAGATTCTGAAATCCAACTTATATTTTTAAAATCCAAGTGATATTTTCTAAACTACATGTGTAAATGGTGTAGTTTTAATGGATCAATATTGAGTAAAATATGTATGTGGTAATTTATAATGAAACACCCTGTACAAGTGTATTTAGGTCAGTTTTTGTACCCTGGAGGACTAAAACAAATGAGGATCAAAATCCAGTTACTAAAAATGTATGTGTCTTATTACTTCAGTAAATTGTGCTCATAAACCAGGTGATTCTAGCACAAAACCACTTTCTGGATTTATGTTTGCCTCTTAAAAAAAATAAAACTGAAGTTACTATTAACTTTGCAGCATGTTAAAATTAAGTAAGAAAGTAAGAAATTTTAATACTTAAAAACAAGATATAACAAACAATCTGTAAATGAGAGTCTTTATTAAATAATTTTATTCTTATATACAAATTAACTTGACTCAACTAAACATATTTTTATGGCACTATTCCAGCATCAAAATCCTTGAGCAGTTTTACGGTAGGTTGGTAAACCATGTGAGTAGCATTCTTAGCGAATATAAAGTCTAAATGAACAAATTTGGGTTGTACATTGTAGTTCATTATCACTTTGGGTAACATTCTTATAGTTTCCTGAATGTCCTGTCATAAATTTGTAAATGTGTTAGTAGATCACCGTAAGTTATCTGCTTAGTTTACCTCAGGCAGTGTTAGAGTATCAGTTTTTCCATTAAAAAACGCATTTGGTACAGTGCACGCAGCCAAATTGTAGGCTGGTGGTAGGTTTCTCCTGTACACAGCAAGATTTTTCTGAGGACCATAGTCGTATTTCCGGAAATCTCCTGTACATAACTATTGTCATTCCACAAAAAACGACTGTAAATTTTTACCTTTATTTAAGTTATCCATGAAATGTGTCAGCTGTATAATCGACAAACGGGGAATTTGGTACCAAGCAAACGGAACCACTTCCTAAAAATTTAAAAATTAAACAACCATAACCAGTTTTACTGCTATAGCTTGCATCTTCTATGAGAACAGAAACGTGAGATCCAAACATCCAAAGCATAGTTTTGCAGGTTTTGACCCATTTTGGATGAGCGCAGAACTTTCTCACTCCTTCAGAAAGCATCTTGTTCATTGATGGTATTATAGTTTCGTACATTCCTAATGTTCCGTAAATGTTCTAAGAAGATTCAATTCACTTAAAAATAAAAACATACAAGGAAACAGTTAATACCTTGAGAGCAGTTGAGAAGAAAAAAACTGCTTGTATTAGGGGATGGTCCAAGTTTTTCGTTATAACCAAAGGAGCATAATTAATGTTTAGTTTGATTTTTTTGTTGTATTCAGGTCTTTCTGAGGTAAGGATATAAAATTGAACGGCACCCAATGAATGTCCCAGATGGAAAATTTGTTTCTGGTTAGTTTTGTTGATGACTACGTCAATACTGGCGGCTAAGTCATACAATCCAATGTGGTGAAAGCTTAAACCAGTTATTAACAAATTAGTTTGGAATAAATTAGTTAGTTAAATTTATATTGATTTTCAGGGGATAAACCATGAGTTTTCTGAAGTTTAATCACCTGTAATTCCAATAAATTGGATCTTTATTCCAATCTAAACTCCGATGTTTTTTGGAGTTCTGACATTCGACTCCCCTGGCGCAAAAAAGCCACACATCGAAGCCCCGATCGGCCAAGTAATAAGCGAGTCCGTGTTTTTTGCCCAAAGCCACAAAGTTTTGAGGTGAACCACCTTGACCGTGTACCAGCAAAATGGCGCTCTTGTTACCAGAATTGTCTTTTTCCAATCCATTAGGAATTCTGTACAAGTTCAGGATGTAACCGTCTTCGGTAATTACTTCGTGAAGCTCAACAGGATAGCCATGTTTTCGTATTAGTTGGTCCTGGACAGTTTTTATTACAAACACTTTTAAGAAATAATGTAATACTTACCAAATTAAGAAGTACATCAGGATTTACTGATTGAGTTGCAATAAAACTTAGACTACTTACAAAATACAGTAACCCTACATGAGAGAACATGTTTCACTGGCAAATAATGGTTTAATTTTTTTGTTTTAATTAAGACTATAAACACCAAATTAACCTTTAGTCAGGGCATTGAAACATTTAAATCCATTATCTCATTATTTTTACAAAAATTGGCTGGCACGACCCTGGACGAAAGCAACATAAAAAATTCCCCCAGTTAAAAGGGAAAGTGCTTTCCCTCGGTTTAGGGGCGCCGAATTGGGGCACGAGGGTTGTTGACTTGTTTACCCTGGAGGAAATAGTTTTAGGATGCGTTTGGGGGTTGGAGAAATATGAGTGATGTCATGACAAGAAAAAACGTATTTTTCTGCCAAAATACGTTTTATTAGACATTAGTTTAGGACCCTTTTAAAATACCAGAAAAAAAGTTGTAATAGTAATAGTTACAAAATTAAAGAGCTTATCCTACAAATTAAAAAATATATTTTTTTTATTTAGAATAAAAAGTAGGGGTACAAAAATATATTTAAAATTACAACGCAAAAATCAAACTTTCTAAAGTTTTTACTTACGTTTTCTGATTAGATTTAAATTGATTATTTTGCGGCCAGTATGACGTAGCTAACTTTAAGCGTTGCTATTGGATGTAATAACCGCCACCTTTAACTTTGACTTATGACATAATTTACGACGTTGACGTCCCAATTAGGGTTAGATTGACTTTTGTATTTGTAGGGTTAGGATCTCTTACAGTTTATTGGTAAATAACTTTCTACGTCATACTGGCGGGCTTTTTGAACAATGTATTTTTTTCGGATATTTTTTGCTCGTTCCTCCTAAATATGAAATTTAAAAAAATTGTGGAAAACCTCCATTGGACGCCACTGATTAAGGGAAGAAACGAAAATTAAGGCTGCCGAAAATGCCGCATTGTTCCACCCTCAACAAGAAAGGGAGAGTGATCCCCCTCGATAAACCGGCGTTATCAGCGCGAATGGGGAAAAAACTAGGACACGCAGGTTATTGACGTTGGTCCCCTTGGTCCCCCCCTGATAGGACGGTCACTGAACTAGCTGGTGCGTAATGAAATTCGGGCCAAAGCTGGGAGAGGCCTATATTTTGGTGCGTAACACAGGTTCAGCTTCAATTTATTTCAATTTTTATTTAAATCTTTTTGATAACGCAAAACAATTCAATTTATTTATTTACTTTCTTTTTCACTAATAAAAGTTTAATTTCCAACGTTTTGTATGCTGAGTTACTGTTTTTCTTTTTTCATTGCCTTTCCCTCCACTTCCACACATAAACATTCTTGAGACATCCTGACAACTGTTTTCTAACTTTTCTGTCAATTATTTGTAGTTGCATACTGCTGATGAGGCCAGTCAGCCTCAAAACGTCTAAAAAGGGTCCAAGAACGACGTGTATAGCTTGAGTATGTAATATTCAGGCACAATATGAGTCACAACTTCTGAAAAGCAGCAAATTGATAATTATAAGTCACCACCCTGTAGTAAACTGGAAGTTTAGATTACAATTTTATTTAGTTTATTCTATTAAAATACAGGGTGGTCAAAATAAAACTTTAGGTGCTACAAACTGGCATGTATTTTTATTTTTATTTCATAACTTCATTTTTGTTTTCTTTAACTGTCAAAAAATGAAGTTAGTCCTGCTCTGTTGCCGAAATATCGGACCCACTGAAGCAAAATAACTTTAGGGGCATTTGAGCAACGTTGCCTGTAGTGAAAGTTGCGTTTCGGATTGATTTTGCGTAAGATGCGTGCAAGTTACAGTGTTGCCAAATTTCAGGTTTTTTTTTCAAAAAAATTTAGTTTTACCTTCCAAAAATAAAGTAGCAAATTATAGTAACATCTAGTACCAGCAGTAACTTAAAAACATCTCCGAAATTTCGAAACTTCTAAACTTCTAACCACAAACAGACGTACCAAATAACTTTGCTAAATCAATAAAAAGTTGAGTTACTAATTACAATTAAACAAAGCTACAAACTAAATATTTAACAACAAAAGTAAAATGATACAATTGTTGCTCGCACTTTCATAGTATCGATTAATTTCCCTTTTGTTGGGGCCGCGCCCCACTTTCGCGTTTATCCTTGATTGATTGATTACCTGTGTCTCCCATTCTTTCTCTCTTTCTTTCCAATTTAATATCGGCTAAAATGACCCAGTTTCATTAAATAAAACCAGGATAAAAAATAGCTTTGAGGACCTGTTTAACCCAAAATAATACTTAAAATAAAATAAGTTACTTTCGTAAGAATGTCATTGCTATCTTTGTCTATTTCATCAATATGGAGATTCTTATTATTTTATTGTCATGTGGTAACTAAATCTACTCATTAAATGTTCAACAATTTCCGATTTAATGTTTTCATACATTTTCAATTCATAAATATCAAACATCTTCCAACCTACCACCCTTGAACTAAACAGGGCCATAAATAATCCTCGTTCAACTTCTTGACAAAAATAAGCGTTCTACGCAGCCTTCGGGGCTATTTTTGGGAAACGACGCGCGGCCTCCCCAAAATAGCCCTTGCCCTAAAACCGGAAAGCAAGAAGGGACGCGAATTCTGCGGAAAGACAACAGGAAACAGCCAACCCCCGGCAAAGCCAACAGGTCGATAAACTAGGGTAAGCTTGAGCCCTGTGCGGCACGTGCCATTCACTGTTGCCAAGAAATCCAACACTGAAAAGGTCGAAGGGATTTATTTACTTGTATTTCAGGTTCTACGAATAAAACCTACTACAATAACACCATAATACAAAATACTTCGAAAGCCTCAATTCCAATTTCATTTTGTCAATATAAAACTTCTTTGCTTTCTTCTGTATTAAATACTTATGATTTTTTTCTCGTCTTCTTTTTATTATTATTTTTTTAACTAAATTCAAGGATTCATTTCACAATTTTAACAAAAAAAAAACAATTATAATGGTTTTGTATTGATTTTTCAAATTTGAATGTTATATGATTATGTATGTTGTTCTTCTCCCAAACTGAAATTGTAACTACAGTGTGTGTCTAATCTGTAATGTTGTTTTATTGATTCTTTTGATCACTCTATACAGCCAACTATAAAAATTGTTACAGTAGACTGTTTTGAGAACCTAAGCTAGACTACTTTTACAGTAGTTAAGTAGTACAATGCTAATTTTGAATATCTAATAAATAAAAAAATTTTTATTAGAATTGGCAAACACATAAATGTAGAGTCTTAGTTTGTCGATTAAAATTAATAACAACAAAAATTATAAGGTGCCAGAACCATGACCATAGTTCTCTCAAGTAGCGCAAATGTGAAAGAAGCAAAGTTTGGCAACAGTGTTATTATTAGTAAACCAAGTCACGTGTGCATAAAGCGCGGTGCGTTGAACTGCCGAAATTCGTTTTTTGGGCCTTTGGGGGGCCAGCACTGGTCCCCCTACCTACCTCAGATCAATCAATCCCCTAAAAAGGCGCAGCAACAAAAGGGGGGAGCGTTGCCAAGACGACCACGCAATTGCGTAACTCATACAGTGTTGTCAAATAAATTCAATGTGTTATATGTAAAGAAAGTTGAGATTTATTGCTGTTAATACTTTGTTACAGCTTTTAATGATTTCCCTAGGTAGCCTGCTCCGCAAGTCAAAATTTCGAAAATCGGTCCTCTTTGGCAACATCGATGAGGTCCGATTTCACGTTGGGAAAAAACGTGAGGTTTTCGGTTAATGTGCCCGAATAAAAATAGGAAAAAAAGCAATGCGTAAGGTCAACGCACACTGAATCCTGCAGCTATTGCGTGACCCAATTTCGCATTGGCCCGGTACTTTTTCTCGATTCCCGAACGATTTTTGGGCGGGTCGACGAACCGACTTGGTACCCAATAAAAAAGAAGGAGAGGTTGATGGCCTGACACAACCCGGAGTTTGTTTTCGGTTAAAACGCTGTTTGTTTAGGATTATTGGATGATACCTGAAGGCCTTCTCACGGAAGCACCAAAAGCCGTCTGTGTAATCACTAATATGGTTCATTTGTTTCTGAAGTTGTTTTGTGGTAAATAACTTAAAACAAATGAATTAGTTGAACCATAAAGCAAAAAAAAAAGTTCAAACCGCCTCAGAAGAATGATTTTCTAATGACCACAGCTAGATTTCATTGATTGATGATTTCATGAAGTCAACGACATCCAAATTTGTAGGTCTTAGTAAAGCAAACTATAATTTAAAAAAAGTAAGTAAATTTCATACATAAACTGACAAACTTATAACCTAATAAAATATAAACTTTAAAAGGATGTTTTTTAGTGTGTCAGCAAGAAAAGAGAGTGAACCAGTAAAACTACGGACACAATTCAGAAATCTCCCTAAAATTGCTTTTGAGTGACTGTAATAAGTGAAAAGAGTTAAATGTGAGAAAAGCAGAAAGTTAGTCTAACTTCCATCTGCAAAATAACTACCTACATTATTTCCAAAAGTAGTTCAGAAAAGGTCAATCGTAATTCAGAATAGGCAACTGTAATTCAGAAACCAGCAAATGAAGTTCAGGACATTCAAAGACAATTCCATAAAATACATTATCTGTGGTCAAAATTAGCAAAACTGAAACTCCAAGGCACTTTAATAAATTAATATACTTTATAACACAAATTATGTTCCATATAGTCAAGCAGAGTCGTATAGAGCTTTACTCAACTGTAGTCAGCTCTAAATGGTGTGTAAATGCATAGGCAAAACTCAATAATCATCTAGTTTCCAGAACTCAGAGGAGTTGAATTTCTCTATGGCTTGAAGAATCACAGAATGGCGAAATCAAATTGAATGAAGAGAGGGAAAAGGGCTAAGTTCTGAGGGCAATTGACCGGTTTCACGCACTCCAAGACACATTGCTACATTGAGCAGAAAGAACTTATACCTACATTGGTTAACAGATTTCCTCTCAAAGCAAACAGACTGAAAAAGACATAGGGAGACTGTAGATTCTGTGGGAAACTCCAGGATACAACAACCTGTTAAGTAACAACATTATCAGTTACAGAATATTACACAGTACAGGAGAGTAGGAGAGTACTCTATTGATTAAACCAAAACGTCTCTATAAACTCTATTTTGGACTATCTGGATATTCTTGTGTTGCTCAGCAGTTCACGACAATGAACAGTTTTGTTTCACAATTATAATGGAGTAAAAGTAATACTTAATCAATGGTTTATTAAACATCGCAGTATGGTTGCCATAATATTCCCCAGGCAGAAGAGAAATTTAAGAATGCGTTTTGGGCTGTTGCCGCCTGCTACACGGGCCCAAAACAAACTTCGAATTGTGCAAGGCGAACAACCTCCGGTGCATTCTTTCGAAATGGTCGTCGACCCCCGAAAATGCATTTTGGTGAACGTTTTAAAGACTTTCAAGCAAGTTCGTTACATTCATTACGTGACACGCATCAGCGACGCTCAAAACCCATCAGAGCTTTCACTTTGACCGCATAGTTACACTTTTATAAAGGCGGTATCAAAAGAAAATTTTATACTCTAAACAAAAGATTTAATAAAAATGAGCCTGATTTTCGGAATGACCACACAAAAAAGTTATCTATCAATAAAAGCTTAATACGTAATTAAAATCAGTAGTAATAAAAATTGTGAAGAAATGTTATCAGTATAATCCAGAATCCTGAAAGGCAAAATAACTTAATAAAAGATAACGCATTTGTCATTATAGAAGAGACGCTCTAATCCATTTATACCCGTCTTCATATTAAATTCAGTACACTGTCGTAAATAAATTTATTTAGGTCAGCGTTCACGTTTTCTGAATGAAATTGAAAACTACACACCCACGTCCCAATCAGAACGCATAGAAGGGACTGGGAACTTGTAAGGTCAACACAAGCCAGGGTAATTTGCTGGCGTGGGTTTCATTTTGTCGCTAATAAAGAAAAAACTGGATCAATTCACTAGAGAAACTGCGAGTGATTTCTTAAAGACTGATGTTTTTTGAGTAAATAAAAATGCTTTCCACATGCCCACTGTGAGCTTCCTAAGTTAATTATTAGGTACGTACTGAACAAACTTTTAAATAGTATTCAGTACCTAGTTATCGTTAGTTTTTGTTAAAAAACTAGTAAGTTAATAGTCATGTCATTCATCATTTGTCAAGAAATCATCAAAACAATACTCAAAATTTTATTTGAAACTTATTATTGAGAATTAATTTTTTTAACAAAAAAGTTTTTAATTACTTAAAATTGTATTGAACCGCAGAAAGTGTCCACCTAAGCAAAATTATGACATTTATGTTATTTCTGCAAAGTAGGTACTAGAAGACTTCTAGGAAAAATCCCTTTGAACGTAGTATGAGAATTAGGGCGTTTATAAAATTGACTATTGTTAAAGCACCCTTTACCTTTAAAGGGTTAGAAAGGTTCAAACTTTCCTCTTTTTGGTAAGTTCTATAATTTTTTAAATACCAGTAAAGCTACTCTTCAATAGATGGCGCTTACTTTAAGACGAATGCCTTATCATCTTTTTTGTGCTTTTTCTTATTTCCTTACCGCAAATATAATAACCTAAGTTCGACGGGAGGTCACTTAGGTTTCTATTTATAACAGCGTTTGATCATTTTAAGACATAAACAAAGTTCCGATAAAAATCAATTAAGTTCCATATCCCGTCTAGCATTTGTCATTTCAATGAATTTCATCAGCTGTTATTTGACGTCATTCGAATTTACGACAGACAGACCTAACCTCAAATTTTGCAAGATTTAGATTTTAAATAAACAAAAACAGTAAACAAGCTTTATTATCGTTTTGCAATTGAATATGGCCAAGATATGAAACGTACAAAAAGCCACCAGTGACCAACCATTACGGTTGTAGTGCATCGTCCATCGGCCGATTAATAACAGTCGAGAACAAAGAGCATGGACTTATCAAGTATTTACAGTTTATTTCTCATTTTACTTGGTGCTGGGTTATTAAGTGCCACCCTACACCCTGTGGTGTTTATTCCAGGTGATGGAGGCAATCAGCTAGAAGCAAAACTAAACAAAACCGATGTGGTGCACTATATTTGTGAAAAATCAAGCAATGACTACTTTAACATATGGCTCAACATGGAACTGCTTGTTCCCCTTGTGGTAGACTGCTGGATCGACAACATTAAGCTTAAATACGATAATGAGACTAGAACCACAATAAATGCACCAGGTGTTGAAATCCGGGTACCTGGATTTGGAGGCAGTGAAACTGTAGAGTGGATTGATCCCAGTCATGCCTCTACAGGAGCTTATTTTAAAGATATTGGTAATTTATTAGTGGGAATGGGGTACACACGGAACATCAGTATTAAAGGGGCACCATATGATTTTCGTAAAGGACCTAATGAGAATAAAGACTATTTTATTAAACTGAAGCAATTAATTGAGGATACTTATGAAGAGAATAATAAAACTTCAGTAATGTTGATAGTTCATTCAATGGGAGGGCCTATGTCATTGTATTTTCTGAATCAGCAAGAACAGGCCTGGAAAGACAAGTACATTAAAAGGATGATTGCATTAAGTGGAGTTTGGGGTGGTTCAGTAAAAGCCATCAAAGTGTATGCTATGGGTAAGTTTTAATTTTAATTAAGGTTATTTAATTTTTTATTAATTTATGTAATACAGTTTTAATGTCTAATGATATTAAAATTGCAAGGTTATTGTTTAAAGAAACAATTTTTTGGTCCAAATTGTTATTCTAATGCAGAGTTACAAAAAGCTAGTCTTTCTTCACCCTATTGTTGAGAAGTAGTAGCATTAGTTCCCAAATGCATATTTTCCAAGCAAAAGAGGTTGAAAAACTACCAAAGTTTCCTCACAACTCCTGTAAATTACTTCTTTTTTCTATATTTAATAAATGTGGTTTTTAAAATTGAACCTAAATCCTGAAGCAGTTTACAAGTTTCCAAATTTTTCAAACACAGAAAATTAAAGAAAAGCACTTAAACCCTCAAAAAAGTACTAAATCTATTTACTTTCAGTTATCTAAGATCAAACCTAATTTACAGGGTTGGGTGAAAATTGTTTTTTTCTAAAAAAAACAAAAAACTTGTTTTTTAACCAAAAAAACATGTTTTTTGTTTTAAAACAGTCTTTTCTTGCGTGTGAAATAAAACATTGTTTTAAAATCAAAAAAGTGTTTTAAAACAATATTTATCTTGCTATCTAATACAGTATACAGGCAACCTTGACCATGTTTCAACATCTAAATAAAAATGTTAAATAATGTACGTAAAAGTTTTCATAGTTTTTAGCTTGGGAACGTGGGCACTACCTTACTAGTATAGTATACTACTAGTAATGCTGAAGATTAGCTTTTATGTTTTTTTTTCAGGTCTTGACTTTTAACTTTTATAACTTATTACCCATGTGACATGTTAAGTTCAGATTTTTTTACAGTTTACACTTTACAGGTGTTATACCTCTGTTCCTATGTAGTTAACTATATTTTCAATAAAGTTTTGTAGAGCTGGTAGCTGCCTAGTGCATAAATATTCCTTTTAAAAAAGTAGCATTAAAATGTATGTTTCAAATTGATTTTTTTTTTTAGTTTTGGTTCTTTCATACTGAAAAAAATTTAAAAAAAAACAAGAAAAACTCTAATTTAAAAATTACAATACAGCAAACCACAGGCTCAAAGAATTGAAAACACTAAATAAATTAAATATAGGCACATAATAATCAGCTTTTAATTAGTTGAAAAAAAAAAACAGTGTTTTAAACATAAGTTTTAAAACACTGATTTAAACACCACCTGTTTTATTTGCAGTGTTTTAAACAACTGTGTTAAAACAGTTGTTTTAAAACAACCCAACCCTGCAGTAATTTAGTATGTTAAATTAATATTAATTCCTATTTATTATCATTTCCTGAAGTAGCACAAAGTAAACTACTTTTAAGTAGAATGGTAAAAGAAAACACCTTTTTAATATTTAAACCAGTGAGTATTGCAGAAACAGTCCATAAAAGCAATTAAAAATAATTATTAATAAGAGACACCTGTTTTTGAAAATTTAATTTTTTACAGACTTTGTTTTTGACTGTTTTATTCATATACAGGAGATGACTTAGGATCGTACGTCCTACGACCGAGTATAATGAGGGCAGAACAAATTTCCCATCCGAGTACCGCGTGGTTATTACCATCACCCTTGTTTTGGAAACCAGACGAAGTTCTCGTTCAAACTGAAAAACAAAACTTTACTCTGAGTAACTTACAGGAATTTTTCGAGTAAGTATTTATTGAAAAAACCCTGAAATTTCAACGTAATTGCTTTATTAAGACTACTCTTTGTATGGTACTTTTTTCTTTAATATAAAAGGTAAAAAAACTTTAGGGAAATTTCATTTACTGACGGCTGGGAAATGCGAAAAGACTTGGAGCCTTATCAAGTCAATTTCAAACCGCCCGGAGTTGAGGTGCATTGTTTGTATGGAGTTGGAGTACCTACAGTTGAAAGGTAATTTTGATTTATCTTAATAATGGTTTTTATCAATAATAATGGGGCTACTACGCGGACTTTAGCCTAATCAGCCGACCGATAATATCGCCTGATGCTGTTCCCAATGTTAATGCACTTGCCTTGTAGTATATTGTGGTGTGACCAGAAGCAGTGATAAGATAATGTTATAGAACGATTTTATTTTGAGTGGGTTAAGTTTGGTTCCCTTGAGCAGTACAAACCGATTATTATATTTAAAACTTCTAAAGTTAATTAAAAAAATCAGATCAAATTGAAGTAGTTGATTTCCGAATATTAAACGTAATAAATATTGATTCACTTAAATGACGTACTTATATCGGTTTATTAATTTTATTGTTGATATAGTGTGATGTTTGCATAAGATCTGTATCTGTATTTAGTATTTAAAACTCTAATATGTTTTGCTTGGTAAAGTAGTTACCTAATAAGTGCCTAAACTGTTATTACTTGAGTTAGTAGTGCTTGTTGAACCAAAACCACAATTTTTAGTAAATATTTAAGTAACGGCGGCCAGTACTAGTCAAACGAGGTTAGTCGATTTATTACATTTTTCAATTTAAATGAAATTTTCAAGTGAAGAAAAACTAGAAACCTGATCATTTTACTGCAAATTTCAAATTTAAAAACAGGTGGTAGGTGTAGAACATGATACATAATAAGTGAAAACAAAACTCAGAGTCGATCTCCACAAATATTTATTAAATAAGTTGTTATCTGACTAACATGTTTCCGGTGTATTCAGACACCCATCTTCAGAGGCTGCAAGTTATTGGCGTTTTAAGTTAAGATCGCAGCGCCATCACATGCCACTTCATATTTATGAAACCCTGCTAAATTCCTAACCAAAATCAATGTAAACAAACGGAGAAATGACAGCTGGAATGCCCGAAACTGCTTTCAAAACTGATCATCAGAGGAGTATCTCTTATCTTGAAACGCCAATACAGTATGTTAATTAATTACTTACAAAACTAAGGACATGGAAGCCTAACTTAACTAGATCACTACAAGTCTCCACTCTCTCACTCTACAAGTGTTGTAGAATGACAGCCAGCAGACGAAGGTAGGCTTCCATGCCCTTAGTTTTGTAAGTAATTAATTAACATACTGTATAACTTGCAGCCTCTGAAGATGGGTGTCTGAATACACCCGAAACATGTTAGGCAGAGAACAACTTATTTAATAAATATTTGTGGAGATCAACTGAGTTTTGTTTTCACAACAAAAAATTGGTTAATTTAGCAATTGAAAATGATACGTCAATGAACGTAACTTATTTTTGTACTACCATATCAATAATACAATTATCAATTTACGAGTGAATCACACTCCTTTTTAAATAACCAAGATAAACTGCAAAATAGACCGCTAGCCAATTGAAACCTACCGCTCCAGTTTTTGGAATAAATATCACTTAAAAATATTAAAATATTGTGAAAACCAAAAAAGATAGAAATTTCTGGTTTGAAGTATCAATTAGAAACATTAATCGACAAGATATTCATGTTTGTGAGTTTCCAAAATATCTTCCTAAATATTTTCTTGGAGAATTTTTCACCTAAAAATCTATTTTAATATATCGCTCATAAGAAAGACTTTTTCGTACGAGTTATAGTTTCTGAGATTTCAAATGGTGAGGGTAGAATTTAAATCAGGGTTTAAAAATATCATGATATTTATATAAATATCATATCACATGATATATATCGGATATATATCAGATATATATCCGATATATATCATTTTCAATCTTTATATACTTAGCTATAAAAAACTAAAAAAATTGTTTTGTTTTATGCTTACTTAAGCTATATTTTGTTTTAACACAAATCCTTTTATAATAACTTATATTATTTCTATACAAAAAAATACACTTTTTATTATGCAACTCTGAAAACTATCTATTTCTCGACTGATTCATTGTCGAGAAAATGTACCTTTTCCGTGCATCTCGAATAGTAACAGCTTTACTAATTTCAGACAAATTAGAAAACCAAACTTTGTCACCGTTCAGTAAAGCTTACTTAATATTCTTGATACTTAATATAATAATTTTTTGATGCTTTGAATAACTGAAACCGGTTTTTATTCAATTAATAAAAATATCGAATATATCGGATATACAGTGTGACCCATTTAGAATGGAAACACCCCTATACAATTTTAGGTTATTAACCGATTTCAATGATTTTTTTTTGAAATAATTAGGAATGAAATGTCTATTACGGGAGAAAATTTTAAATATTTATTTCAGTTTTCAGGTCATATTACGATACTTTTTCTTGATAGAAAATGGAGAATTTTTATTAGCGATTTTTTTATTGAAAAAATTACTACGCCACTGGATCTATAGTGCTTTCAAATAGCTGTGACCAAAATTTCATGAAAATCCATTCATTAATAACAAAGTTATGACAAATTAAAATTCAAAAATCCTCTAAGCTAACGGTCACAAAAGAACACCCTGCATCAACTGTTGCCATAGAAATGGTGTTACTATTTATTTGTTTATTATTACTTATTAATAAATTAATTTCTAAAAAAAAAATCAAAAAAAAAAAAATCAAAAAAAAAAATAAAAAAAAAATTTGGTCACAGCTATTTGAAAGCACTATAGATCCAGTGGCGTAGTAATTTTTTCAATAAAAAAATCGCTAATAAAAATTCTCCATTTTCTATCAAGAAAAAGTCTCGTAATATGACCTGAAAACTGAAATAAATATTTAAAATTTTCTCCCATAATAGACATTTCATTCCTAATTATTTCAAAAAAAAAATCATTGAAATCGGTTAATAACCTAAAATTTTATAGGGGTGTTTCCATTCTAAATGGGTCACACTGTATATCAAGATGATGAATATCATGATATATATCACTGGATATATATCCTCTGAACCCTGATTTAAATGAATCTTTAGATACTTCTATTATTATACCATCACTGTAAATCATCCTGTTTATGCATCTGTTCACAAATAAAACATTTCCAGACTTTATTACAAACCTGGAAGTTGGTTAGACGGCAGTCCTACTTTGGTTTACGGTGATGGTGATGTAACAGTAAATCGACGTTCACTGGAAGGCTGCCACCACTGGCGGACGTTACAAAAACAAAAAGTCTTCTACGAAGCATTGCCCAGTGTTGACCATTTGGCCATTTTGCACAGCAATTTGACTCTGCAATACGTGGCCGGATTGGTGCGGAGTGATCATCCCACCGCCAAAGAGTATGTTCCTGAACCGGTACCGCAGCATAATTGGATTAACAAAATGTGGAGTTACTTTATGAAGGAAAATACGGACAATGTGGTCGATGATGAGGGTTTGTATGTTAATGACATTTGATGGGGTTAAGGCTGATTCTCTGGTTAAGTCAAATCGTCATGTTAGTTTCATTTACAAAGTTTAGGTTCATTAGGTGTAGTATTGACACTGCTTTGAGATCAGGACCATCTTTGACATTAAATCTGTTAAGAATTTTCCAATTTATTAAGTCTTCAAAATGTACATTATACTACATAAATACTCAGTATCATTCTCATTATTTCGGCATGTTAATATTATTTATTATTTTTTTTACACCATAATCGAATGTGATTGGCATATAATGTGATTTTTTCAATAATTAGACTATATAAGTTTTAACAAAATGCTATTTATTACTCATTAGTTTGAGTGTCTGTGTGGGTTCTAATAAATAGCAAATGTTTAGTTTCAGCATAATTGTTTTATTTTTATTTCCTTAAAACCTACAGAGGCTTGTTCTTGTTTAAAACTTAGGTTTTGGATCTATTTTGCCAACAACTCTCCCAACAATTCCGTATGAGATGAGATTAAACGAAATGACGGAAAATAAAACCCTCTGCATGTAATCCATACCTATTATTTAACTTTATTTGGCAGTTTTGTTTCAGAAAAGTAAAGCAAATCATAAACAAAGTATATATTTAATTTTCCTTCAAAAGTAAACAATACACACCCCATCAATTACAAAAAAATTAAACTCATCAACAACATTCTCTTAAACAGTTAATATATCTGTACTTCTTAGACTATAGGCGAAATTTCGAAGCCATCTTAACAAAATACACAAACATTGTGGCTCTTTAAAGCAACTTTTCATTCTTTTTAGAGTAATTTCAACTTTGGAATAGATCCAGAGGCGCCTAAACTGTAAAGGCTCCTATCCTACTCGCCACTATTTTTAGAGTGTTTCAGCCTACACGTAAAAAAAAACAAAGACATAACAAATTAATAAATGCACGGGTCACACTTACACTAAACTTACATCTAACACAGTAAAGCAATATAATCACATGTTCGTTTTTGACAGTTTGTGCAGGAAGGTTTTTGCAATGTAGAGAGAGATCATTAGATTGTCATAAGGAATTATTTAATTTATATTGTATACATAGTTGTAATGCAGTAAATGGACTGAAACTACTGGCCCTTAATAGTTTGTTAAATTTCAGGACTATGCTTCAAATTTCATGTTTTTGTTTTGATTGTGGGAAAATTATTGTATTTATTCATAACCGAGAATATTCTCGGTAAATTACTGAACATTTAACGAACAAAAAAAAATTCAAAATCCTTAAGACACTTTTGTAAAAAAAATCCCGATAATTTACCGTTTTCCGTAAATTCTTCGTGGAAAAATTTATCTTGGGCCCATCTCTAGAAGGGTAAGTAATAATTAACTTTTTATATTTGGGAAGCAATAACAAACTGGGTGAGATCATACAACATGAATTAAAAACATTTGTTTCAATGTTTTTATGTGTATGGGTTACCAATTATGTTTGTCATGAAAGCGGAAAAGACAATCCAAAAACCTTCCATTGCAGAAACCTTGATAGAAATAAAACCACTTAAAAACGATTAAAAGAAAAATCGCCGGGACCATAAAAAATAATGAATAAATAAAAAAATTTGGATGATAAATAACAAAATTAACCATTTTTTTTGTAATAAAAAAGATTAAATGTAGGAGGCCATTCAATATATTAATGACTATAGAGGATGATTTTGTAGACATCTAAAAGCTGCTATAAAACCTTTGACGTATCAAATTCTTGACAGATCCCGACGACATCACCATATGTCATGTATTAAACGTACTAGAAACATTTTTTACATTTTACTAGATTGTTAAGGAGTATTTTTTTGTTGTGACTTACCTTAAAAATGGCAGACGCACCTCCCCGCCATATTTAATGTAGTACAAGTAAGCAATCAGGACTGTGGCTGTAGCAAAAGCAAATCCAAGACGACTGCGCCTACTAAACACCAACCAATGAGGCATTCTGTTGTTCAGTCTCACCCAAAGGCTTTTTTGGCCACGTATTCTGTTGCGCATAATCTGTTCGTTCTTCTTGCGCTCGGCCATTCTTAAAAGGAAATTGGTCCTTGGTTTTTGTTTCGAGTTGTCAGTGAGTTTAGTAACATTAGAATAGTAAAAAAGCTAAAGCAAAGTTTAATAACAGTAAAATGTACATTGCAACTAAACTACAAAAGCTGTGAGAGTAACAATAAATTATTTAGTGTGTTTTGCGGTTAGGATGCCTACGCGTAACCAAAGAGGAAAGCAGAAGTAGGTAAAAGCTAATAGAAAACACCTTTCGCACTACACAAAACATTTTTTTCAGCACAAAAAGCAAACTGAAGTTTACATACTCTCTGTCCACGCGTTTCTTAACCAACTTCTCCAACTTATCTGGCGGATAATTTTTATAGTGCTTCTGCGCTTCTATTAAAATAGGTTCGAAGTCTAGATTGTCAGGAATTTGCGAAAGCAAACAATGAATACTAGCCATATCACAACCTAAAAAAACCATATAAAAACTACTAAAACCATATTTTTCATTAAAATACCTTCGGCAAAAATTTCACTTCGCCGACTAATCACCAGAGATGTAGCCACGTACAGTGGCATCAACTCAGGAGTTGCCAAGAAGAAATCATACAACCGAACCACGTCTTTGTATTGGTTGAGGGAGTGGCCAAACCACGTCAAGTACCAAGGAAGCGCAAACATGGTACCAACGCCTGCACTATAATATACTAAATCCCGTCAAAACCACTTTAAAAACCAATAGAAACCCTAACCTATCAATAAAGTTGTGCAAATCCCTGTCAACGTTACTAAGCAGGGCGTAGATGTAGTTCAACCTGTAATCAGTTTTTTCCATTGTAGGTTCCATGCATTCACGTAAATTCTCAGTACTCAGTTTTTCCATTATCCTAAAGGCTACAACCTCACCAACCACGAGTAGAAAGGTAATAGCCACATCGTGATAACCCTGTAAATGTTATGTTTATGTCACACTTGGTATATTTTACTAAATGTGCTAGTAGGGTAATAGTTACTCTAATAAATGCTGAGAAAAATAGCTATTTATGTAACCAGTTACGAAAAGATCGATTTTGTGTAACGAATGAATGTTTGTTTCTACAATTTGAATGAGTTACACAATAAGACATTTTCGAAACGTGTTGCATACATAATTTTTTCTAATTTTGACCAAAAAGCGGTAAAAACCATCTTTTAAAGTGATTTAACACAAATATTCACTTTCATAACACCTTGTATAAACAGTGACAACGACATGTTATGATGGATGTCGCCCATATGTTTCTACGGAAATGCATAAAAACAGGGAGTGATGAAATGAACGTTTCATAACTAGTTACATAAAGTAAAACGTTTTGTCACTTTAATCAGTTTTGAAAAGTGTCACTTTATATGCCAAAATTAGAAAAACAAATTTTTAACTTGGTTTTTCACATAACAGAGGAGGCGAAGTATTTTTGACAAACAGAGTGAGAGTAATTTTTATTTAAAAACAATAATAGCACTTCAAAAACACTTTATTACTTTATAACTAGCTTATTAAAGATACCATTTATCCCAATAAAGTTGATAATCAGATAAGAAGCGGCATTCTGTTCTATAATAACCGATTTAATGAACCTACAAAACACATTATACAAGATCAAGTCTAATCTAATTTTAGATTAAAAATAAACCAGCCAGCAATAATGTTTATAAATAATCATTACTTCTCTGATTTTTATTACAACCATACCACGCAAGGTTGCAAAAGTTCAAAAACAAATTATGGTAAAATCAGGCATAAATTAATTACACTGTCAGAGACATTTAAAACCTACTGATGTGTTTGCTAGTTAAATATTGTCTTAATTATCAATTGCTAAAGCTTCGTTGTTCGGTTTAATTGCGTTGATGTTGAATCTATCTAATCTCCGGTAACTTATCTACACACGGAGACTACCGGTTTAAAAAAAGTAACACGCTTTTCAAATTGCATTCAGTTAGATGTTAAATATGTTCCTCTATAATGGGGGTGATCAGAAACGTTACCAATTTTAATTATTTGTGGCAGCTAAATGTTATAAATCTTCTGGTAGGTATTATAACAGGTGGTGAGTTTTAACTAGAGTATTTGTCAAATGCAACAATAGTTATCCAACATTGTAGATAAGATGAGATAAGGTACATAGAATAATTATTACAAAATTGTTTCCTTAATCGAATTTTGATTTATTTTTCAGTGTAGTTTACCTGATTGAATCTGTACATATAGTTCATATTAAACTGCAACTTATATTAGTTATGGTGGTTGTGGTAATCATGTGGTTGTTCAATTTAGAAAATAAGTACACAGAACATAGTGCAAAATAAGTTATAATGGGAGTTGTTCTAGAGAAAAATTCCTATAAACTCTTTTTAAAAAATGTACTCGACTTGAGTATTGAATCTATTATGGTGAGTTATTTCATTTATCCTCCATTATATGTGTTTTATAAAGAGCTTAAAAACTGAAAAAATTTCTGTGGGATTACAACAATAATAATTGATTTGTGCATAGGTACAGCACATAATTTGGTTCAACCTCTCAACCAAAACTAAAAGGCTGATAAGATAAGAACCTTAAATTATTAGACAAAACTTGATTTAATTATCTATTAATTACACATAACACACCCTATAAAGTTTGCTTTGATCCTGCATTTTGCAGATTGACAAAAAAATTACTCACTTATTTCCACAACAGACTGAGTTATTAACTATTACCATTCTTTTTAGTTCTTTACAGCAATCAACTAAAGTACACACACAATTTTAAAATAACTGGACTTTCCAGCAGTAAAATCAAACCTACACTGTGTACTGGTTTTCTGTTACTTCAGACAGTGCCTAATGAATAATTTTAACAGCTACACAGAGGCTTTTTTACCAATTTTCAGCTCAGAATAGTGAACATCTAATCATACTAAGAATATGTGCTTTATCACACAATAGGACCAATTATTGTCAGTTTGATGGTTCAAAAAGAAAACTTTAGACTATTTGCTAAAGAGAGAGAGAACCTGCTAAAAAGTGCCAGACCCTTCTACAAGTGTCTTAAACCTTCCCGTAACTGTTTTAAACTGCCAGAGGCCTCTAGAATTATTTTGAAAGTGTTTTTTTCTCACCTGGTAATACCTTAAGTGAGGATGTTTAATTATCACCCTCAATATCAAAACAGTAAGCTGGTCTTGCAGTGCTACTCTTTGCTCATATGGAATGCCTGGGGGAAATCTCTTAAGTGACCTATTTACATCTAGAACAACTTGTTGGTACTCTGGGTGACTAGATAATTCTTCTAGTGATGGTATTATTTCATCAGTGCTTGGATCTACTTCCAGTAGCAAGGGCCATACTGTATATCTTAAATCATCTTTGAAAAAAGTTTTGTTATTAAGTTGTATTACAAGAAAAGAAACTATATTGCTACCTGCAACTAGACCATATTTGCTGATTGCCAGATCCTTCCAGGTTTTTAAAGTAGTGTGATCATTGCCTATGGCTGTTTCAATTTGTTTTCGCTTTTCTTTTTCACCATCACTCTCAATATCTATGGCAACTGTTTAGATATGTGCAGTTGGTTAAAAGTGTTACTTACCCCTTTCAAATCTTAGTTCAGATCTAGTATCTACAATATCCTCCTCAAAGCTGTTTTCTGAAGGTTTATCTGAATTGCTATTGACCAAAAATGCTGTTTCCTCATCCAAGCTACTAACCTCCGAGTCGATATTCTCCATTTTTCTTATGTTAATGTGTAATTTACAATAAATAATCACTTAAACATTGCTAAAATTACGAATAATTAACAATATACAATAAATAAACTATTTTTGCACAAAAAATAACCTTTTTGTAAAAACGTCAGTGTCAAACTCATCTGGGTTTTGTCAGCGACAAAAGTGGTTTCCAACAGTGGTGCGATAAGGAAATAGATAAGCCCTCTGACGGCATTTAAATAAATCAGCAAATACGTTGTGTTCCTCTTTACACTTATAGAAGATTATATCTTTCTCTCTCTTTCTGAATCGCCGACAAGTTTAACCTTTTTGATTTATTGAAAAACTGAAGTTTACGTTTACACGACAAGAAGTGAATAAACAACACAAAAATTCAAGTTTAAAATGGTAAATTTCCAAGCAGTTAATACAAATTTTAAACAAATCGAGGACATAATAGACGCACGTAAACGTTTGGGTCAATATAACGTCTACAAGCACGGTAA
The DNA here is from genome assembly GCF_016097725.1 of Ips typographus. Classification (NCBI taxonomy): domain Eukaryota; kingdom Metazoa; phylum Arthropoda; class Insecta; order Coleoptera; family Curculionidae; genus Ips; species Ips typographus. The sequence continues at coordinate 7,456,392 of NC_138429.1, forward strand.
TGCTTTGAATATTAAGCGCGGTTTTTGTTCGGCTTTCCAAAACCCCACAGACGTAAACAGGACTGTTGTTAAGTTCGACGAGACTTCCTTAGTGCCCACTCCAGGAAACATACGCCATACCGACTCAGAAATTACGATTGTTCGAATAAAATGCAGAGGATCATCAGGTGCGCGCAAAAGTCACAAACCCAACAAATGGAACTTGATGAATGATATTGCTGTACCCGGTGATGGAACCCATTTGGCCGAAAGTCCGTCAATGGTAAATTTAGCCACTTTAGTCTCGCAAAATTTCCAATGCGAGGGCGACGATGAATATTTAGTGCCCTTGTCGTCCTGGGATCCCCTCGTTAAAACGGAAATGATGCAGCTTTTGGACTGTAGAAGTTCTTCAGAACCAAAACTGAACGAAAAGTATTTACTAAGCAGTTCCAGCACTGAACCAAATTTGGCGTGGAAATTGGAAAATTCAAATTCAACCACACAAACCGAGGTGGACCTGGAAGAACATGCTATAAGGAGGCAAAGTTGGGCGGGAAAATTTTCGAAATTTTGGCGTAACCAATGGCGCAAATCGGTGAATTTTCATCAATATCAACAAAACGAAAATTGAGGTTAGATTTTTCAGTTTAGATTTTCAGGAAGTGTTTTGTTATTTATTTGGTTTTTGTTATAACAATTTGAGGGTACAAAATATATCCAATAATGCTAAATAGTTTTACAATATTTTCCTAGTGTTTTATACAAAATGTTTAATGGTTATAAGGAGATTTTATAGTCATGGAGGTCACCTTTAATCAAGTATGTATTATCACAGTTAAATCCCTTCTACTTCCCATTATGGGAATTATGTTCAAAATACATAAAACCTTTTGGCAAATGCTCTTATACATTTTTGTCAACTTGCCTTGTTTTAAAGTTAAAACACCAATAAACAACAAACAAATCACACTTCTTCCTTCCATCCCTTACATACCTACAGATATTATAGGTATAATTTAGAGATGGGACAAACCCAAATATGCTCTTTTTTGTTTCAGACAACTGAAAACAGTCAAGATGCTGCAGAAACCTTCCTGCTGATCATCCCATCATTTTTTTATATGGTAGTAGCAGTTCTCCTCACATCACTACTGTCAGTCCAGCATCCAGTATCAGCAGCCTTGCTGGAATTTACCATCATAGTCATTCCTGTAATTTTAAATGTAACTGTTCTCTCAAAGTATGTCACCAACGTAGTAATTATAACATGCTTTCTTTTGGGTATGCACTTGTTGGTATATCTGGTTTATTTGTGGTTTAAACGTAAAAAGAACATTCGGCCACTTAAAAAGACTACAAACCCCAACAAAAAAGACTATGTCACCAATATTCGTGCCACAATTAATTTGATTTCTGTGATAGCAATTTTAGCTGTAGACTTTCGCATTTTTCCTGTTAGGTATTCAAAAACCCACAAAACTGGTTTTAGTTTAATGGATGTGGGTGTAGGGCTTTATGTATTTGCTAATGGTATTGTAGCGCCTGAAGTGCGTGGCAAAAAAGACTCTATTAAAAGCTCAGTTAAGGGTTCTTTAATACTGCTTATAATCGGAATTTTGCGCTTAATTCTCACTAAGTTAACTCATTATAAAGTGTCTGACAGAGAGTATGGGGTTCACTGGAATTTTTTCATAACCTTGGCATTTACTAAAATATTCTCTTCATGTATTCTCAATGTGATTAAAGTGAAATACGTTCTGTTGCATGCGATAAGTATTACGGCAGCTCATGAGATTTTAATTCAACTGTCATTTAAGAAATGGGTTTTTGAGGGACAGGGAAGAGAGACTTTTTTGGATGCTAATAAAGAAGGCATAGTCTCAACCATAGGCTATGTAGCTTTGTATATGTACTCTCTATATTTTGCGTATAGTATAAAAATTTCGGAAAAAAGTTATGCAAAAACTACAATAAAGTTTTTCCTGTGGACTTTTTTTACTTTAACAATGACCATAGTGTGTAACAACAGTTTTGAAGTGTCTAGACGTCTGGCCAATGCTGGTTATATTTCCTGGGTACTTTTCTTAGGTATTTTCATGAGTTGGCTGTTTTACCTTGCTGAAAATGGCGAGAAGGCAATGTTTCAGCACAAACTAACTAATTACGTGTGCTCCCCTTATTTGTATGAAGCGATTAACTATAATGGTCTAATATTTTTTTTAATCGCCAATGTAGTCACCGGTATAATTAACCTAACGATTAAAACCAAACTAGTCAGTACTTTTTATTCAGTACTTATTCTGTTCTGTTATATGTTTATTAATTCTGCCACGGTATTTTTACTGTATTTAAAACAGTGGAAATTAAAATTGTAATTTTAAATAGTGAACACTACTAAACTGCGCGCTACCTCAACCGGGACAGTGATTTTTTTGGGTAATTCTTAAAACCTTGCCGTTTCTAAACGAAACGACACATTTTAATGCGGTTTGGACTATCATTGACCTTAATTTATTGGCTTTTGGTTGATGAAAAAAACTCTTACTTAAATGCACCGTCACTGTACCATACAGGATGGAAAAGAAGCAGGTGCAAAAAAGTGAAATTTTCAAGTGGTTCCCAAATGTTTTTACATAAGGAAGTGTTGCTTAAGTCAATATCTCGGGACGTTTTTGGCCGTTCCCCAATTAACTGAGCTTTGAACTGTCATTTTAAGTCACGTGTAGGTTCCATATTATGTGTTGCATAATTTTAAGTCAACTCCCTTGACAGATATAATCATACAGGGTGTTTAGAGACAGCTAAAGTGGAAGAAGAACTTGTGCAAAGAATTTCAAGTTTCATTCACTGTCGCTGGACACCCTGTAAGGTTTTACCAAATATGGGGCTTGTCCTGAAAAGTACTCAGATAATGTTAAACATGCAACGGCATTTGAATGATAGATACAAACCTGAATCTGCTAATATGGCTTAATTCAAGATTAAACTTTACTTGAAAAATCGATATTTCTTCGGACACATGACGTTAATTTAAGAAACGCCCAAAAACGTCCCGATGTAATACCCAGACAACAAGTTACTAAATGTAAGAAAAAAGTTAAAAATATTTATTAGTAAAGTGACTCCACCTTGTATGGTCTGATTGGTCATAGGGTTGCTATAAAAATTATGTAACAGATAATATTGGATCTACACCCAACTAAAATGACACATAAAAAGCTGCTGCCATAACTTAATTCGAGCTTCAGCACTGTAATGTTTTTTTCGGATAAATCATTATTTGTTAAGACATGGGACGTTAATTGGAAAACACCCAAAAACGTCCCGAGATATTGTCCTAAATAACACTTCCTTATGTTAAAATAAACTACTTGAAAATTTCACTATTTTGCACGCACTTCTTTCACGCTCTGTATAAGGCAGTTAGAGTGAATTAGAGCAAAAGTTTTTTACACTAGTAAAAAGCCAATAAACCAAGCCCAATAACAGTCCGAACCGCATTAAAATCTGTTGATTCGTTTCGAAATGGCGAGGTTTTAAAAATGACCCAAAAAAATCACTGTCCAGTTTGACGTATTGACTATTTTTTTGCTAAATAATTTTGTTTGAATTTGTAACACCCTGTATAACTTTATACACTGTATTTTTGGAACTTATATAGGTTTTAATCTTTTTATAGTAATAAGACATTATTTGGAAATAAGTAAAATGTGATATTATTTCTGCAGTGCCTCATCTATTACCAATAAACCAAATTTTATTTATTGTTTACTGTTTGTTTCTCTTTACTGTTAGAATTTTAGGTGTTATCAATAAAGCTGCCTGTGTTAAAATGTACAAAAAATAGTATTTTTAATACTGCTTTTATAAATTATAACTTAATATAAAACAACACATAACCATGTATAATCAGATCAATCTTAATACTATTATGATTACTGTAAATTGTATTATAAAATGAGCGAAAAGTTACCCTGATATTTCATATCACCAGTGTGTTTATTATTAACAATAACACTAAAAATTACAGCTCATCATGATGGCTTCTTTCATGTGTTTCTTTAAATTTTGGATGTCGTTTCACATAGTCTGTTGCTTCTTTAAGGAGAGCTTTAAACTCTTCTTTATCAAAAGTGTAATTGACAAACTTTGCATGAGCTGCTCCCTCATAGGAACCCTAAATATTTTTGCAATCATACATTTCAGACAGAATCAAAAACTTACATCACTATTTGCTGTCAGTTTTTCCTTGTCTCTCCATGTAACATAATGAACACCCCTGAGTCTAGACAAGTCTGCATAGCAGTTAACATCCTCACAGTTATACCTGCAAGCAATATTTTTTCAAATTTGCTACAACAAGCTTTTGCTAGTTACACTTCAAAAACTGCAGCCCAATCAGGTAAAAACAGTAAATGAGTCAATCCTGCCCCATGAATTCCAACTAAAACATCAGTATTGGCTGTGATTTCTAACTGTTTTTTAAATGGTACATCCCTGTTGTAAACCACTCTATTAATTTCAATGTCATCATCATCTTTCACGGCTTCAATTAATTCATCTTCATTTAAAATTCTCCTGTACCTAGTGTCTCTGGACAGTAAAGTGACTCTAACTTTCTGACTCCTTTTTGGATAAATTGGAATTTTTAGTCTGTGTAAAATATGTTTGGAGAATGCATGAAACAGTCCACTTTGTTTGCAACCATATATTAAAGGTGTGTTATAATAAAGACCAAATATCATGCGAGGAAGTAAAGGAAAAACTACATCTTTAAAGCACACAGTTTCTCCTTTGAATAGGTTGAGATCCCATAAAGGATGGTCAGTAAATGCCTCCCAAGTGGCTTGAAACAGTGAACGGTAAGTAAACGTTTCCCAGATTAATATTTGAACATCTGTTGAGAATGTATGATTTAAGTGTAGTGATGCATACAAATTAAGAAAGTCACAAAAATGATGGTACATGTTGACAGCTAGAAGAGTTTTACCTGTAAAATCACCTCTCAAACCCTAACTTGTTACTTACTGGCATCAATCTTCATTATGTAGGTAGGCCTATCTATAACAACATCACATAACCCATTCTCCATAGGTCTTTGAGGTAGTTGAGTAAAAAATCTCATTTCTGGTCCCCAGCTTTGTAAAGCACTTATATGATCAGCTTGATGCTCAAGTTGCTCTTTATTCAAAGTACAAAAGCCTCCAATATCACCATCACTCAACACATCCATTTTATACCTAAAAGGTTCTTTTCTCTCTGCAAGTCTGGTGAAATTTATCATAATGTTACGTCCTCTACAAAAACGCAGATGATCTGAACATTCCAAAATACTATCCTCAGGAAACAAGGGCTCACAAAGCACTTTCAACTCATGCAACTGCTGCTTAACAAACCCAAAGTCCCCTTGAGTGTAAAAAGTGTTTTGCTGATCAAATTTCGTTTTGACCCAGCCTTTATGATCGCCGGGACAGTCCGGTACTGAGTATTGTTGACCCCAGACATGGTTGTAGTGGTAACCCCAATAACTTTCCTGGTCTAGATAACTTTTGTAAGGACACTGAGGAGATTCACGACATTTCGATGCCACTTCCGGAAATGCAGTGAAATAGTAGGGCAGATGTTCAGGGGGTAAATTAATGTTGGAAAAGTTAGTGCTGCATAGAATAAAGTGCAGCAAAAAGGATACAGCTAAGGTTAACTTCATTACCGACGAATTGAACATGCTGAATGCATTCGTAAAGGTTAACTGTGGGATGTGCGGTGAGTCTGCATTGAAATATTTGCTTACGAAATATCAGCGAAGGCGTTTTAATTCAAAATTTTTGTATAAAAAATTTAGGTAAATATGTTTAAAAAATTGAGGTTAAGTTATGTAAACAGTTGTCAAATAAGCACATGTGACCGTACTTGGTAAGGTAAGGGGCTGATCACGTGGTCGCAACTAAAATTTTACTGTAAAAATTTAAAACTGTAATATCATTATGCACTTGTGTTGTACTTGTATGTTGCACTACTTTAATTGTAGTAATTGTAATTATTTTGTACAAAAATTTAAATTAAGATTAATTTAAATAAAATCAGAGTGTGTACATTGCAAGTAGTACCTGATGTAATTAATTGTTATGTAACCGTGTTATTTTCAAGGACGAGGTGGCCGAGTGGTTAAGGCGTTGGACTGCTAATCCAATGGGCTCTGCCCGCGTGGGTTCGAATCCCATCCTCGTCGGTATTTTTTTGTATTTTAATCACAAAGGTTTTCTATTTGTATAATAATTGATGACATTTTTGCTATTAAAAAACAAACTGTTTACCCTATTAAATGTTAATTACCATAACAATTTTACTGCTCAAAATTTTCACAGAAATTTATTTATCAATAATATGATAACCTTTTTGTTAAGTTCCGTGAATAAATACATAAAATACAGCAAAATAATGTTGATTGGATGTAAATTTCTTCGAACTAATTTTCACAACAATACTATGTTTAGATGTTTGAATAATGGGATAATCCCAAGGACTATAGCATTTGGCTTGTTTAGTGAGAGAGTTCATATTATTTTTGTTGATCTACTAGAGTAATGAATTAATATTATATGACTTAATAAAAATTTTAAAGTAGTGCCAGTTTATGCAAAATACCCTTATGCGGACAGTCTAATGTATAAAAAATTTGATTTGTTAAAGAAAATTTGTTGCATTTCAAACCAGTGGCAGTCATAAAACATACATTGTTCGTAATCCTAATAAATAATGTTTTTTCACCAATATCTCGAAAATAAGATAAGACTTCGAATTGCAACTTGCGCGGTGGTTAGAAGTTAGTTTTAATGTTAATCACATAACATTTTCTCTGTAAAACGAGAAAAAAGAAGTTTATATTGCAAAGGTCAATAGAAATTGAATGTCAATATGAAAAATTCTTCTGAAACCATATGAATTTACATTATATAGTACAACAGTTATAGCTTATAAGAGTAAATGAGCACCTACTAACGCACATTAAACCATCAGTGATTAGTTTAGTGCGTCTTAAAGTAAACACAATTTTCCATTATGTCAGTGTTTACGGTATTTACTGACCGTATGTAAAGTCCCTTAAATTTCCGAGAAGTGATAATATTAAATTTCTGTGTGATTTACATGAAAAAACCAGTACGCTGCAGGCACACATAAACATTCTTGATTTTTTTTTGTGATAACACAACATCATACAGTAATTAATAAGTCTATCTCTTTAGTTTTTAACCAATAAGATCACTTTTGCTTGCGTATAAATTCTTGTGATCTTGTTTCAAAATTTGCATGCCGTGGTAGTCAGTGATATGAAGAACTTCTACTGTTTAGCCCTAATTGGGGTCGCTCTTTTATGTGTAGAACTTAGTGAAGCTAAAGTAACTTTTAAAAGATCTTTGGTGGTGGGTTCTGACAAAAAGTCAGAAGAAGATAAAGATGAAAAGGATACGATAAAGGTAAGTTTTAGTTGCCCTTATTCACAACGCAACCAATTACCTGTTTTAATAGAAACCAAAGCTACCACAAATATATGAAATGCGTGTGGACACTAACGTTTCAAATCGTTACGCCAAAACTGTAATGACAAGCAAAGTTAGGAACCTAGATTCCAATGCACAGGAAGCTATATTTTCGGTTGTAACACCTGACAAAGCGTTCATTTCCGGGTTTGTAATGGAAATTGATGGAAAAGAGTACAAAGCTTACGTTCAGGAAAAGGAACAAGCCAAACAAACTTACAACCAAGCAAAATCCAGTGGATATTCTGCAGGACATGTTGCAGTAAGCGCTCGTGATTCAAACAGATTCACAGTCTCTGTTAATTTAGAACCGCAGAGCAAAGCCGTATTTTATTTAACATATGAAGAACTTCTTGTGCGTGAAGACGAAAAATATGAAGTGGTTTTGAACATTCATCCTGGACAACCTATCAAACATTTTGGTGTTCAGGTATTTGTTGCAATTTATAATATTCTCATCAAACTGATTAAACTTTCTGGTTTAGGTGAACATAATGGAGTCTCGTCCAATTAAGTTTGTCAGAGTACCTTCCTTAAGGTCTGGAAATGAAGTTTCAAAGAATGATAAAAACGCTGATCCGGAAGCTGACATTAAAATCGTCAACAAAACATCCGCTGTGGTTACCTTCAATCCTGATCTTGCCAAGCAGAAGATTTTGGCTACTAGTCTTGGTGGAGATACAAAAGAAGGTTTGTCGGGACAATTTGTTGTGCAGTATGACGTGGAGAGAGATCCTCAAGAAGGAGAGGTAAGAATTTCCTTCAAGTTTTTTCAGTTTCATGTTTGGTTTTACAGGTTTTAGTAGACGGTGGTTACTTCGTACACTTTTTTGCTCCAGAAGATTTAACTCCTCTTAAAAAGCAAGTGGTATTTGTATTGGATACTAGTGGTAGTATGTATGGTAAGTTGATCTTATTAAACGTATTCCAATTTCATCAAATTTTTTTAAGGAAGTAAAATTACACAACTGAAAGAAGCAATGGACAGTATCTTGTCGGAATTAAAACCAGAGGACATTTTTAGCATTGTGGAATTCAATAGTGATGTAAAAATCTGGAATATTTCTAGAAAAAGTGTTGAGTATTCTGATGCGGATCATCATATGCTTGATGAACAAGGATTTACTAATCAAATGTTGCCTTCCTCTTTTTCGGCTTCTGTCAACAATATTGCCAATGCTAAAGAGGTATAATTAATTGTTTCTTTTTACGTTTTATCCCTAAAACATACATATTTTATTAACAGACTGTCAGAAACTTTTTTAGTAGCGGAGCTACAAATATATATTCTGCGCTTGCAATGGGCCTTCAAATCATAAACTATCATCACAAGGACTCAGAATCACACCAATCTCTCATTATATTCTTAACTGATGGAGAGCCTAATGTTGGAATTTCCAATACTGAAGAAATTATTGAAAAGGTACATTTAATTTGCAGACTTCAGGTCTGTGTTATAACATTAAATTAATGTAGATTACGAAGTTGAACAAAAAGAAAGTTCCCATCTTCTCTCTTTCTTTCGGCGATGGTGCAGACCGGGCATTTCTTCAACGAATTTCCCTGAAAAATCAAGGTTTTGCCAGGCATATCTACGAAGCAGCCGATGCGCATCTACAACTTGAAAATTTCTACAAACAAATCTCGTCTCCTTTACTGTCAAACGTAACATTCAAGTATACAGGCCAAGTATCTAACGTTACAAAAAGACATTTTCCAATACTTTTCCATGGAAGAGAACTGTATATTAGTGGCAAATTCGAAGATTTAGAGTTGAATCCTCCTCAAGTTGAAGCAAGGGGAGCAAATGGACCTATTGAATTAAGATCCAAAGTGTACCAAGCTAGTGGTAGTTTGGAAAGATTGTGGGCTTATTTGACTGTGAGGCAGCTACTGGAACAACGAGAGATTGCTAAAGACAAGACTGATCCAACTGAAAAAGCTCTAAAGTGAGTATTAATTAAAATAAATATCCAGAAAACATATGCAAAAACAAATTTTGCATGTGTTGTGCAACACCTATTAGGTATACAATTTAAGTATTGCTGTACGCAAACTTTTTAGTTTTTTGTTTTAGAATTGCTCTCCAATACTCTTTTGTCACTGACGTCAGTTCTCTGGTCGTAGTCAAACCGAATGCCACCCTTGCTGTTAACACTGAAGATGCTTCAAAGATGCCAGACTCTCAGACAGACCAAGGGATTCCTTTTTTACGTCCTCACAGTCGTTATCGTAAGTATTTAATTTAATATGAATAATGATAATAACTTTTTACTCCCACATAAAAGATCATACTCATATCTGCATTTTATGTTTTATTTTAAAAAACCCTTGGATACGTCGATGGTTAATTTTGTGATTCTACAAAAGGCAAATCAATTAGATCATGTAGGACTATATTGTTTTGAAGAAAATTTAACTGGTGCTGGAAATCTTCAAATTTTTAACGATTTTCTGTTACCACAACTTAAGCAACTATTTCTGAATAGAAAGGATTTGTGGTTCCACCGGGATGGGCAACTTGCTGGAAGAACCTACTTAAATCATGTTTTTCCAAGTAAATAGATTCGGAGAAGCAAGTCAATAGAATGGTCACCCAAGATTCCCGGATTTAAATTTATTGGATTTTTATGGGGTTTTTTAAAGTGTACAGAAATACAGCTAATTATCTTAAACAGTTCCATGAAACCTACCTAGAATTCAAAGGAAAATTCGAAAATGAAAGGAAAAATAGACGCTTTATTTGAAAAACTCAAGTTAATGATATACCTGTATACATACATTTTGTTATCAGAAGAAGCACAGTCAAATATAACAATTGACGTGTCTGAGGGATAAAGTACTAAATTTCAAATAAAGATGTTTCATACTTATTTGCACCATATTGTATAAATATCCTGTTCTAAATTTGTGATTTTTCAAATTATGTAAATTTTTAATAACGCTTATTCAGTTATTTAAATTTTCAGATCTTTTAAGCTTTGGAGCACCTAGAGCGGCATCTAGACCGATGATTTCAAGTAAGTAGTTCAAAAAATTTTAAGTTTTTTGTCGCTTTAATTAAACACTCATGTTTTTGTTGTTTATAAGTACCAGTAAGCGTTCAGTAGTTTGTAGTACGACTAAAGTTAAGATTGTTAAGAATCGACGAAAAATCCAAATAGTTTTTACATCAATGAGTGTTAAAAGTGCATTATTTTAAAACACGCATGTGAAAGTCTGCAGGACGAGTAACATACTGTATAAATATTCTGTTCTAAATGCGTTGCGTTATTTACATTTTTAGGTTTGTTACCAGCTAGAGATTTTGGATCTGCACTAGTTAACTCACAAACTAATTCTTTCAGTTCATGTAAGTACCAGCACAAAAAATTTTAAAGATTCATCGCTTTAATTAAAAATGTCTCATATTTCTGTTGTTTATAATTAATAGATATGCAGGTTTCTTTAGGGTAACCCAAGGTGAAGAAAAGCATGTTTTTACAAAACACGTTTTTGGCAATCCCAGTGTAATAATGAATTGTATAAAGATTGTTTTTTGTTAAATCGTTTATTTTCAAAAAGTCTAACGAATAAGTTAATTTTAGTTGAAGATGTATTCGCGATGAAGTTTAGTTTCGAAGATGTATTCACCACTACTAAGGTTCCATCTTTTGAATCCACAACACAAACCTCAATATACAATATACCATGGATCAAAAAATCATTAAATCCCAATGGAACTCTTACTATAAACTCAGGTTAGGGCAATGCTTATCATTTAAATGTTCATTACCATTAAATAATTTTAGTGGCTTATATATTGGGATTTGGAGAAGTACTGTCAGTATTACCAGACTGTCACAACAGCGTGAATAACAGCACAGGAACCTGTACTTTATTGGACAAATGCCCTGGGGTTCACTCACAGCTGATCGATATGGAAACATACAAAAAACATTTTTGTGAATTGGAACAGTAAGTTCAAACACTTGTTTGTTTATCTAAACTGCACTATTTTACGTTTTAGTGTGTACGCTGGTGTTTGCTGTCCAACTGGCCACATACCATGAATTTCAAGAGTTAGAGTTTAGATTGTATTTATGCACAATAAAATGTTGGTTTCTGTCAAAGTTGGAAAAAATGGTACTCCTTTATTAAAATTGTGGTTGATTTCAAAACATCCTGTATATTTAGGTTAACTCCACCATAAAACACCTTCACACATTACTAAAAAGATATGTTTGTCATCTGGGTTAAAGTATTAACAATCGTAGTTTTATGGTTTTCCAGCAAATATAAATTTAGATATATTTCTTAAACTATTACGATAAAATTATTATATAAGTAAAGCACTAAGAAAAATCTTTGATAACCTTTCTGTATGGCCTAAATTTGTTCAACAAACAATAATGCTGATATGTCCACTACACAGAATTGTGTATTTCAATTCGGAAAAGAGAATTTGTTCTTTTATAGTGTGAGGGTTAATTCCAAACTTTGGTCGTTTTGCCAACTAACACGAATCTAAAGTTATGACACTAAATACATAAGATGTTGGTCCTTATTTTAATAATCTCTACCGGTCTTCACGGGTAATAAATTGTTTATATTTTTTAAGTAACCTTATACTATTGAGATAACATTTGCAAACTGCGTCTTCTACCATTATTTTTTATTAAATAATATGTTTGTTAGATGTGATTTACAGTGCAAATTGGTGTTGACGTTTTTAAGATGCATATTATACCATAATATGTTTTAATATCCATAAAATGGACGGTAATTTTCCTTACAGTTATTATTGTTATCATGTTCCAGTTAAGCAAATGCTTCATCCAGATCAGACAGAGGCCATCACTTTTGGTTGAGTAAACAAGATTGCTTGCGTATAAAGTAGTTTCAGTGTTATTTTTTTATTTAATAGTGCAATTAGTATGGAAACAGTTTACACTTTGGCCCTTATAGGCTTTTTTTGGGTACATTTTATAGAAGCTAAATCTCTTCAAACGTCCATGGTAATTTCTACTGAGCTGCCTTCAGACATCAATAGTGACAACTCAACTGAAACTGATTTAAACAAGGTAAGTCATTTCATTAGAAAATACTACTTTCTCTTATTAACAGTTAAAATGCAGGAATCATCTATACAACCTGAAATACAAGAAATGCTTGTAGAGGCTAACGTTGCAAATCGTTACTCCAAAACCTCAATCACCAGCAAAGTACAAAACAATGATACCAAAGGACACGAAGCCACTTTTACTGTGATAATACCGGACAATGCATTTATTTCCGGATTTATTATGGAAATCGTTGGGAAAAAATACAAAGCCCTCGTTCAGGAACAAGAAGAAGCTAAACGAACCTACAGTAATGCGATTTTAAAAGGATATTCAGCAGGACATGTTGGAGTGAGTGCTCGTGATTCGAATCGATTCACAGTTTTAGTCAACATTCAGCCTCAAAGTAATTCAACCTTCTACCTTACTTATGAGGAACTCCTTGCCCGTAAAGAAGAAAAATACGAAGTGGTTTTAAACGTTCACCCCGAACAACTGGTTAAAAATTTTACAGTTCAGGTAAGACATACCATCAATCCGAAACTTTTCTCCAATTTTAATTTAATCACAGGTAAACATAATGGAATCTCGTCCAATAAAGTTCGTAAAAGTCCCGGGTATGCGCTTAAAAAATGAAGTTTCAAAGGAACCTCAAAAAAATTCAGATTGTGAGGATGTTATTACATTTCTGCACAACACCTCAGCAGTGGTTAAGTTTAGTCCTGATATGAAAAAACAGAAAATTTTGGCTGGAAACCGAAACGATGGGATTAGTGGACAGTTTGTGGTTCAGTATGAGGTGGAAAGGGATCCTGATGGTGGAGAAGTAAGTAATTTACATGTTAGTGTATTAAAAAACTTTGCTCCAAGATTCAAGAATAGGTTTTGGTTGATGGAGGTTACTTCGTCCATTTTTTCGCCCCCGAGAATTTAATACCAATAAACAAGCAAGTTGTTTTCGTACTAGATACAAGTAGCAGTATGTTGGGTTAGCATTACTTAATCAAGCAAACTGCATTCTAACTTGATTTAATCACATAATCATAGGACATAGAATTACTCAGTTGAAAGAAGCTATGGACAGCATACTGTACCAGCTAAATCCAGGAGATATTTTCAGTATTGTAACGTTTAATGCTTTCGTTCACGTTTGGAATATTCCAGTGACTAGAGCTACTTACCACACGAAAGTAGGACTAGGTGCAGATTATGAAGAACCTGCAGATACTGACCAGATATTACCAGGTTCTTTCCCAGCAAGTGAAATCAATATAGAAAATGCTAAGAGAGTAAGTACAACAGATAACTTATATGACAAAATTTAAACAATTGTAATATAGGCGGTGAAAAGTTTAGAGTCTTTTGGAGGAACTAACATTTATTCTGCACTTAAAGTAGCCATGGAAATAGTGGCTATGAACGAAAATCCTAAAACCCATCAACCTATGATCGTGTTCCTTACTGATGGCGAACCGACAATTGGGATAGTTACCACAACAAAGATTATTTCCAAGGTTGGGAATATATTCACATGTTTAGTGTGTGACTGATACAAATTGACAGATTACAGCATTAAACTTTAGAAAAGCTCCTTTATTCGCTTTGTCTTTCGGAAGTGGTGCAGACAGACAATTTCTTGAAGAACTAGCCCTAAACAACCAAGGTTTCTCCAGGCATATCTACGACGCCGCAGATTCCTACATCCAGCTCGAAAACTTTTACAAACAGATTTCATCACCGTTACTTAGTAACGTTACTTTCAAGTATACGGGTGCGGTAGCTGAAACGACCAAACCAAATTTCCCGTTACTGTTTCATGGATGCGAGCTGTACGTTTCTGGCAAAGTGGCCGATCCAGAATTCAAACCAGAAGTAAAAGCTTGCATTTCAAATGGTACTGAAGTGGAGTTTGCACCAAAAGTCTACTTGGCCACTGGAAATTTGGAACGTTTGTGGGCTTATTTGACTTTAAAACAGCTTTTAGAACAACGCAAAGTTGAAGTGGATAAAGTTGGGCCTACACGGGAAGCTTTAAGGTTAGTGTTATATCTTTAAAATACAAAAGTTTGTATAAACAAAACTGCATAACAAAACCTTGATACAATTATTTATCGTAACCACCAACTAAATTGGCTCGCACTATAGCTGAATGAATATGTAAAAATCTTGAGAGATTGTAGAGAGTGAGCAATTGATAGTCAATTCCAGATTTTACAAAGGGAGAAATTAGACAACATTTGAATTAAATTTTTTACATTAAAATATCCAGTAATTAATAACAAAATTTTTTACAGGCTTGCCTTAAAATACTCATTTGTTACCGATGTCAGTTCCTTAGTGGTTGTAAAACCAAACAATACTTCTTTTACAATGAGACTTGAAGATGCCTATAAATCATCAGATCACAATTTTGAAAACACAGGTAATGCATACATTAAATCGAAGTAAATTGAAATGGCGTCACTCGATTTGCATTGATTGTCAAATTGTAGAAAATCCTAAAAGTGTATAATATGTTTCTGAACAAATTTCTAGATTATCGATTTAGTTACAACACAGTTCACTCACGAGTCAGTGCAGTCCGTAAGTATTTCCAAATTTAGTATTTTTTTTATTAACAAAATTTTGTGGTAATTTAGGTCTGCCTGAAGCTCTGCCTGTTCAAGGTAGAAAATTCATTTTTTTTAATTTTTCCCCTGCATTAGAGGTGATTTTCTAAATTGTAGATTACATGTTTGAAGCTAGTCCGTCACCAAACAGTCCAACTATCAATCAATTTAATAATAGGGAAACTGTCTTGAGTAACATATCTTGGCTTAAAGACAAATTAAACAAAAACGCATCTCTAACTATTAATTCAGGTTAGTAACTTTGAAGCAACCAGTTGTTCGTGCATTGTGATTGGTCAAGGAAAATCAGCAAGCTGAAAGCTGCTTTTCTTGACCAACAACCACAAACTACTGCACATGTAGCATTAAACTTACAGTATCGTACTCATTGGGACTTGGACAAACATTGAAGGTATCACCAAATTGTCAGAATTCCATAAATAACAGTTTAGGAAAGTGCACGTTGTTGCACAAATGTCCAGGTATTCATTTGCTACTAACAAACTTGGAGGTCTATAAGAAGTATTTTTGTATTCTGGAAAGGTTGGTAGTCCCTAATAATATTTTATTTTGCTCTTAAATAACACGTCTGTTTTAGCTTATATGCTGGAGTTTGTTGTCCTATCTCAGCTGTGCATTGAGTGGAGAAGTGCAAAACAAATAAAATTTTACACCAAATCAAGATCCTTTAGTTATTTTCCATTTTGCCCCCCTCAGTAATTTGAATATAGGATATCTAATACAAGTTTGAAGAAACAAAAATGTGTCATTACACAAAAAATTTATTCGTCACTACTGATCGAACATTCATCCGTTTGGGTGCATGAACTAACCAATCTACTACCTTCAGCTTGAATGCTTTTATCAAAAGCATCTTCATTTAACATCCAACCTTTTTGTACTGCTTTAGATCTGTCATTTTCAGATCCTCCGTCTTCATTATCAGTATTGTTATCATTCACTTCACTTCTTATACTATCATCGTCTGCCTCCTCATACATTTCCATTAAATCATCTTTTTCCACATCTTCCTCTGTTTGTTTATCATTTCCTTCATTTAAAGAATCGTTTTCCATGGGTTTTCCTTCAGGTTCTACAGAAATATTATCCTCTTCAGTAGGTAGATCCAGGTAACTGACATTGAGATCTTCATCAGAAATTATGTCAACCCCTTCCTGTACTAGTTCAGACAGTCTGCGTTGCACCAGTTGGGATTTTTCATCAGATATGCTACTTCGCACACTAAGAAAACTCGAATGTATCCTTACGGGAATGCTTTCGGCAGTAGGTTTGTCTACGCAAGTCTTGTGCTTCAAAATTGATAGTTTTGGCGGATTTTTTGAATACATGGAACAAAATCCAGTCGATCCGATTCTTCGCAAAATCGTTTCTATACTATCCTCCATGACATCCTGTAACAATAAAGAACCATTGTTGATTCCTTCATTTTAGTAGTTTGGTTCCTTTCTGGCCGCACAAAAAAATAATCAAAAACAATTATGTTGTTGAATTATTTTAATTACGATTTACAAACGGATAAGGGATTTGAGGAAAGACATGAGAAAGTTCCACAGGAAATTGTCTCCACCACGGTCACGTCGCAAGTTATGAGACATCTGAAATAGCAAAAAATATGCTAAGGTTTTAGTATTTGACGTAATAAAACATAAAATTAATTCAAAATTAAAAAAGTACAGTTTTTAAGAATTTGAGGAGTGAGAGGGAGGAAGATAACAAAAACTAGAAACCTTGTTGAGCTTTGGATCTAGTTTATAATAATAATAATAATAGCATTTTTAGGGTGGCTAGAAACCAACAGGCAGATGCTAGAATGAACTATTATAAACTTCATTTCAAAAAGTTTTTTTACAAAATTGAAAAAAGCTGAAAGAGTGGTTCAAAAACTCATGAATTTTTGTCCAAAATTAGCTTTGTTTTGTTCAAATTTCTTGTTCTTATAAATAATGTCAAAAATAACGACATTCGTTGGTTATGATCAAGCAAATTGCGAGATTACAGATTCTGAGAGTGTCTAAAAATTGCTAAAAACTAAATTATTTTTGTTTACAACACTTTTAATGAGAGCTTTGCTACTTTTAGACAAATTTAAATAATCACACTAATCCCTAAAAAAAATGTCTAAACCTGGACTCGAATGAAATATGTGAGAAAATAAAAAAATGGTACCCAAAAGAACACAACTTCTCTACGTTGTTAGTGATTGAACGAGTGACTTTATTATTTTCTTAATGCTATTAATTAAATATTTTTGTCTTATTGAGGCTGTGGACCCTTGATGTTCTGTTTTTTCAAATTATGCTTCCTGGCTGATTAACTGGATGGTATATCAGCAATAGCAGCATCAAATTTGACTATCGAAGCTCCTTCTTTCTCAAAATTATGATAAATATCCGATATATCAGCGTTTTCGTTGAAAAACAAGACATTACTCTCTCTTCTCGGATCGTAAAAATAAGATTCGGTGTGTTCGTTTGGACTTTCTGAGACAACTTGAACTCCTTTTTCCAGTCCAATAGTGTCTTTCTGTACAGCTTTGCTATTAGGATCTTGCTCTGGTTTAGGTTCTGATAATTTTTTTGGCAACGTTAGACTTGAATGTCGTAAATCTTCCACGCTATTTAAGGCTGCTTTGAACCCTTTTTTTTTAGGGATGAGGCAAAAGTCATGATCTTCTTCTTGTACATCCAACCCTGACCGTTTTAGAATTGACATTTTAATATGGTCTTTAATAGAGTCCTCTGATTTCTCTTCAGTCTTTTTTATTTTTACTCCAGTATCGGTTAAGTCTGTAGGTAAAATGTTTTTAAAGTACTTATGATGTGGTGTTTCAGTTTGAGTTTTATTGGGATTGTACAGTGGGTCAACTCGAACTTTTAATATGGACGACTTAGGTTTTCTGTTAGCATCAAAAAATGAATATGTAGAAAGTCTACTTGTTTCTTCGGGAAATTCCTCAATCGTCTCCTGGAACAATGGAGAACTACATTACTTAGGCGTATTCTCTTGCTAAATTTCTTATTTTCACAAGTCGCCTTTATGGTTTCAATGTCATTCTCCTTCAATCCATTTTATTTAAATCCAGTTGGGCTGCGTTATAGTAATCTTCATTCACTGCTATCAAACTTAAAGGAAATTAAAAGTGTAATCAAACTTACAGGTTTGTTGCTCTGCAAAAATGACACTCCTCTCTTCTTGGAAGTTGTACTGGTAAGGCTTAGGTTATTACTATTTCTAGGTTCCCTATGGGGCATATCCTCCTCTTCCACAATGGGTTGCAATACTGAAATCGGTTTTATTTGAATTTATTTCAATTAATTGGTAATAATTAGATTACAATTTCTATCCATTTCTTGTTCGTTATTTCTGTTCTTAGCAATGTCGGCAAAAGTGGTAAGGTTATTGTCATGCATATTGGTTTGAACGGCAGTTATGGTCGTCACGCTATCTTCAGAGTGGCTGAAGTCATTCTCCTCTGTAATCAAAATATCTCAATGACAGTCAGTTAAATAGGTAAATGTTAATAAAAAAATACTTTTCGTAAACTCTGATGATGTCATTTTATTCCCGAATTCTAACAAAGATTCGTTTAGTACAGGTTCACTCAGAGATGCACTTTCTACATCCTGGCCGTTTTCTTTATTAGTTTCAGGTACTTCATTCACAGATTCGTCTATTCAAAGTTATAATATTACTCCACATGTTAATAAGCTAGTTAAATTGCCTTACCAGTGTCTGATTCCTCCTCAACAACTAACTTCTCCTTTGCTGGTTCATTAACTGCTCCTAAATCATTGCAATAGATTGGAATGTATCAAATAGGGAAGTGAAATTATACCTGAAAAGCTTTCGAACTCATTTCTTATCAATCGGCAGTCCTTATCCAAACATTTCTCCCCAATGCACTTAACATGTAGTACCGCTTGGGTAGAACCAACTTCCTCTATTTTGGTGAGGCTTGGCTCCTTCTTTACTGCTGTTTCTTTTTGACTAAACGCATGTCCAAAGACTTGAAGAGGAGCTTTTTCACTTGGAATGATTTTCTTTGGAGGTGCACACACATTGACTTCACTACTTTCATCACCAAAATTGCTGAAATCGTCTTCTTCTTTAATTACTTCTTCACTGTCTTCTTTATTAACCGCTTTGTGAGTGCTACTTTTTGGTTTTGGTTTTATTTTCTTTTTTTCGGTTGATCTGAAGTAGAAAGTAATATCAACCAGAGCAACAGTTTGAACAGGCAAAGTACATTTTCAAGGGCGTCAACGTGTGAAAAATTTCAGTGTAGTCCAGTTTGATAAACTCGCTTCCATATGGCACGGCAACGTATATCCCACCGTGATGTAACTCTGTAGGGTTTTTTATCTGTTTTCCAGTGGTGCTACATAAGCTAAACAATTCAAGTTATGTACAGGGTGTTTAAGCCAAAAAAAATAGGGAACTTACTACTGTATGCCCTCCCCAACATCCAGTCGATAACTCAAATAGTCCAGTATCATGTGGTAATCCAGTAAATCTCTTTCAATCAGTACTACCTTAAGGGCAGGTTGGCAGTCCCTTCCAGACACCATAAAGTACACCACTGTTCTCTTCTTTTTTTTTGTGTAGGCCATGAAGGTTGATATCGGATCATCAGACTGATCATTCTGTTTTTTTGTTTTGGTTTTCTGATCCCTTGCAGTTAAATATCTGAGTACGTTTGTAGATATTGGAATGTTTTATTATTCGAAATGGAATTACTTGCCCATTTTTTTTATACTTGAGTTTGTCACCTCCGACTACCACATATTTTTCGTTCGGTTTGATTTCCTGAACGCACAGAACCGGTTTTCGAGTGTCCAAATGATACAGTTTCTTCACACCGCCCCAGCGAGGTTGCAGAACTATTGTCAGGTACTCTTTTGTGGTTAAAAAAATCATCAGTTAATCAGTATTTAATTCCAAGTGGAGCTTACCTAAAATAGAGTTCCAAGAACGTAAATATTTGGAATGTAGCGTTATTTCCTGACCTGGATAGTTAAAGTCTCCATTTCTCCATACTGTGATTTTAATAGGTTTACCAAACTTTGGTTCGGACAGCGTCTGCCAGGTGCGCTGTTTCACGCTCATCCCAAAGGATTTGCATTATAAGTACTATCGAATTTTTACACCCATAAAAATTTTGAATTTTCTTAAAAATTTCTAAAACGTCACTGCCGATACTAGTTTGACAGTGAGTGATCCCCCACTATATACAAAGTGATCTAGAATAATCAATTTGAGACTTAAATGGATTTTCCTTCTCTTAGAACGAACTTGAATAAAATTATCATTTTTTAATGCAAATTTTATTACATCTTTGCTACTGTAATTTAAGTGCAATAAATAAATTAAAGATGTAAGAACAATAATGACCGTTCCCTGTATTACATGGGCATGTAATAAACCTTAAGTTAGACAGAGGACAGGGTTGACACGATTTATCCTTGACTTTTGTGCATTCTTCGATGTTTTTCTCATGAAAAAAATTTAGTTACGTAATTACTCTGCAGATAATTAATTTTCTTCTTCACTTTGATAATACGTATTGCAGATTTAATAACCTTCAGTTACCTTTTAACGTATATAAACCAAAATGTGTGGGCAATTATAAAAATCTAAAAAAAAAATTCTAAAACATGACGGTGTCATATTGATATCCAACGTTTCGTTTTGTAGTAACCATTGTTTGAAATAAATTTATTTTGAAAATTAGAATCTAAAAACTGGAAATAAGTAAAGATAAAAAAGAAAAAGAAAAAAGGTCCAAAACATGAAACAATATCAGAATAATGGTGGTATTGGTCCATGGTGTTTGTTAAGTAATAAGTGTGCAAAGACTTTCATTCATTTCGGAAATACGGAATGTTAATAAAACTTTATATTTTCAAATAGAGTTACACCGTACTTTTTCAATAAATTATTTAACTCCAACTAATTATACATTTTATCAGGTCCTTTTAGGGGTAAAACGTTGAAAAACTTTGACTTTTTGAGATATTTAGCCTGAGTTTGGAATCAGGGCAAATTATGTTTTTATCAATAGGTTTTGGCAATAATTCTGAAGCCTCTTAAAATATTAGGTAAATCATTAGAGTTTGTTTATGTTACACTAAACAATCTTTATGTGCAATGATTAAAAAAAACACAATTTTCTACTAGGTGTGACTTTTCTACAATTTTTGAAAACTGATTTTCAGAGACAAATAAAATTTAATAATAAATATGCATTAATTGCATATTGATCGTTTGGATAAACATTAAATTTTTATTTTATGTTAAGACTGTGACAACAAAAATTATTATTACAAATTTCAATGTGTTTAGTTTTTCTTTTATTATTACTATCCGTCCCTAATGTAATTAAATCCAGTTCTTGTAAGTGGTTAACTTAGTTTTTTGGACAAGTTTTATGAACACTCACTCACAATCAAGGTAAGTCAATTTTAAAAAATTAAAGAAAAAACTATGATATTCTGTAAAAAATGTTCATTTATTAACACAACACATACATAAAAAATATACATCATAATTACAAGACAGCCTTTACATAATATCATACATAACGAAGTAAAGTTTAAAAAAAGGGTTACTGTTCGTTGTCCTGTTCCGGATGGGCTGCATTATATTCGAGCGCCCTCTGGATGGCAGCAGGTATTTCTGGTGGTACTGGGATATCAGGACTTTGTGGTTGGTACCCATTTTCGTCAGCAGTGTAAGTCAACTGGTGCTGACCTCCTTCGTTGTCAGTCCAAGAAGCGGCCCCTTGCATTACAACTGGGGTTTCCTTCTCAATCTACGAATCCTCTCAATGTTAACACTTTTTTAAAATTTATAGACAGCAAAAAAGTACCTGTTTGGGTTGTCCACTCTGTTCAGCTTTAGTACCATCTCCCGACTCAAAAGACCACTTAAAAGTACCATCCGGCTGGATGTCGCTCTCCTGGGAAATGATTGGTACCGGTTCCTTGGGCTGTTGAGGGGCACCCAGCACGACCACTGTTGCACAAAACAGTACTGACAGTACTAACACGACTCTATTGCACCGGGAGATAGACATTTTCACTGTCTGTGTTTTGAGAAAATGCGGCTTTGGAACTGATTATTTCACAAAAGGTGATGCGCTTTTATATGAAATTATTTTGTAATTTGTGGTACGGTGGTACCCCCCCGCAATAATAACGATGTGCGGTACTTGTTGTGATTTGTTCATACATCATTATACACGGGGTGGTAATAACGATGAGCTAGTCATCAGTTGACCCACAAAATCGTATTGTTGATGCTCATACAGTAAGTGTATGTTCAGAGTTTAATATAAAAATCAAAAAATGTTTTAAAAAGTTTTTTTAATAAGTCGCGTATTTGTTTAGCTATTTGATTTGTCAAACTTTTCTTTCACACACTGTATTTGTATGTGTCTAATGGCCGATTGCACCAATGTATTTAAGACCATCTTGAGCTACATTGTAGGTAATAGTAAAAACAAAAATACAAATAAAACTTAACCTAAGCTTTAAATATGTTGCTGTGAATGGCCACAAATTAATATTGAAATGGTAAGAAGTGTTAGGAAATCATGAAGAGAACACCAGATTTGTTTGATTTCCATTAAATTTTCTTCGATTTTTCCTGAAACCTAAAACCACGACTTGGAAAATTGTCTCATATAAAATTGCTATCAAGGGTTGTCTATAACCCCCGGGTGCCATTTTAAAACATCCTTTATAAGAAGCATCTTCTAATATTTTCTATTTATTCAACATTCTATTTTAAATTAAGAAGCAATAATAGTTTCCAATATGTCATTAAGCGTTAACTATGAAAGTCTACCAATCAATGGCAACTAAATAAAAAACAAATATCGAAACTATTACAAAATACGCAAACACCCAGTAAGGATATGCGAGAAATTTCGGCTTAAAGTAATCAATCATATCACTTGACCTTTAATAATTTTTTTCGCATATTACACGTTAAGCAATCCTCGTTAAGGAGGCCGACTTCTGGGACGTCCTCCTCGGAGCTGGTGCATCTTCACCGACGCATTTCTTCCGGCCAAGGGCGCTCGCTTCGGATTGGTATTTTCCGAAGGAATGTTAATTTTTATCGAAACAAACCGGTAAATGTTAATTACCTGATTCTTCTCGTTAAAGAAATCTGTGACACTCGCTTTAAAAAATTAACGTTTCGATGTTTATTGTTATACTTATCGTAAGTTTAAAATATTAGTAGGCGGCCTCGAAGATGAGAATCTTCAATTCAAATTGTCAAAATAGTATTTTATGAAGTTTTTACTTACATACTTGTAGTGGTGCAACACGTAACGATTGCCTAAACAGCTGTCGTTAAAACTTGTTATGTCGTATGTTCTATTACAGGCTGAACTTTGAAAATTAGTGGAAAATAATGAGTTTTCAAACTAATGTCAAATTAAAATGACTTAGTTAATATCGTATATTACATCACTTTTATAATATTTCTTTACAAAAGGTAAAAATATACTGAGTGTACTTTAGTAACAAAATTACCATCACAGTGTCATGCATTTAAAAATAGTTTGAAGTAAATTCAAGTTCAATTCAAATCTCTTCTCAATTTCCTCCCAATATCTTAGCATTATTCATAATCCCCTTATTTAAAACGATTTAAAAGTTTATTTGCAAAAAAAGTAACATTATAGGAAACTAATTTTAAAAATTAATAGATTTGATGATAACAATGGTAAATCATCAAAGTTTGCAATTTCACATCCACAAAGAATGTTATAGTTTTGGTTACTGAGCACGTGTGGAATGCAATTTTTGTATTTTTGGATTGATTTTTTTTAATTAGTAAGATTGAATAAACAGACGTTTAATAACGTCCTAAAAAATGTTGTTAAACTTTGTGGATTTCAACGTAGTAATTAATAAAACAAATAATCCATTGGAAGTGATTGGTTTGTGAAAGTACAAAAAACTGCCAACAAATAAAACAATGTAAGCAACGAGCTTATCCAAACACACTTGAAATTAGTAATAGTATTCAAAGATTTAAAAAGAAATAATTTCTTCAATGATTAGTTAAGAGATTTTTAAAATATAGTAATCTTTTTTCTAAAATGTTTCTTATGGATTGAATAACTTTTACCCCACTTAAAGTTGTCGCAGCTAGATGAAAATATTATATTTTCAAAGGTTTAAAGCAAAATTACGTAAATTTCATCTTTTACGTATTGTCATGATTATTATCATCCTGAAGATGAGATCTACTCAAATCTCCCTCACCTCCTAGTTGCAAGATAATATCATCATAACTGGCATCAGATTCACCCTGACCACTCATTCTAATAATCTAGTAAATAAAGAAAATTTAAATAAATAAGCTTGAATAAAAATTCTATAATAGGGATGCCAAGTTATTTTTAAGGTAAATAACTAAACCTATCTAACTTACTTTCTACCTAAAAATCCTGCTTCTAAATACCGGGGGTAACGTTTAACTTGAGACATCTCAATATCTCGAAAAATAAGCACTTTTCGAAAAAATGTTTAGTATCAAAGTTGTATTATTCCGCGCGGGGATGACAAAATTTGTATTCCTCTGCCCCTCCATGTGGGGGGAAGGGGGGTAACTTTCATTTTTTAAATGGCACCCCCAATTTTTTATTGCAGATTCAGATTCTGCGGCTAAAAACACGTGGAATTTGTTTAAAACATTTTTTACAAAAAAAAAACTTTTTTATTTATTTTTTTTTTGTTATTTATTACACCTATGTATCCCTAGCAACGACGGTTTTTTAAGCAGATTTTACCAAACATTCCGGTAAGCCATGAGCGAAAAAAAAACAAATTTAATTAAAAAATGTAAAGTAAATTTTGTCGTTTATAGCGCCATCTATCGTTAATACAAAAAAATGTTTTAAACAAATTCCACGTGTTTTTAGCCGCAGAATCTGAATCTGCAATAAAAAATTGGGGGTGCCATTTAAAGAATCAAAGTTACCCCTCTTCCCCCTCACATGTATTTCCCCCGCGGAATAATACAACTTTGATACTAAACATTTTTTCGAAAAGTGCTTATTTTTCGAGATATTGAGATGTCTCAAGTTAAATGTTACACCCGGTATATCATTGAAACTACAAATGTCTTATAAAATACAAAAAATTACAAACTATTTACGACTAATACTCTTCGTCAAAGAGTCCAAATTGTCCAAAATAAACCGTCAGTTGACCAATCTTCTTCTTTTCCGTTGAGGTGGATTTTTAACTGCAAAGGCTGTACCTCGGTATCAGCCGGGAGGCCTCCTCGGTTATCGATTTAACCACTTCTGGAATAGGTCCTCTATCACAATCTGCTCCCTGTCATAACGTGGACTAGACGGTACAATTGCTGGTAGCACTCGGTATTACACCCAGTAACTTCCGTTCCGGAAGGAAAAAGAGAAATCTTAGTAAGATCTTCAATAGTCTGATTTTTGCTCGAATTTCTCTTTTTTTTTTAATTGACTTTTTTAGCTCTCTCAAAGTCTCTCTGACAATCAACCACCATAAAAACAAAAAAAAAACCTTTTATCCCACCTTCTACCTCCACGTACCACCTTTTTCACCACCTTTGAAGTTCATCAAGTAATACTATTAATTTTCTTAATAACTACATACAATCCTACTAAAACTAACTATAATGGTAAACACTTGACATCCCTACAAAAATGTACCTTTTCTACAAATTAAATAAATAAATTTTCTTTATTTTCTTGAAAAAAAAAATCCTTATTTTCAAGACAGTATGTAATGATCTCGTTTTTAAAAGTATTCTGGATTCCCCAAGTCTATGAAAATGTTACTTCTGTAGAGACTTTTCAGCATTTTGTGTATTTTGAAAATAGGCAGATCTGTTGGAACTTGGGACTACTTTAAAAGTTTCAAGTCTTCAAACTAGTTTATCTTCCTTAGATTGCTATGTTTTTAATTTTGTAATTATTTTCAGAAATGTATTTCAGGTTTTAAAGCATTCTCAGGTCATTTTATAGTCCAGGAAACTAATCTCCAAATACATTCAACTAATGGCTACAACACACTTTTCAGCTGGATAAAATTTAAGCTGATTTTTGAAACAGTAGAATGTTCCAACGCTAACTCAGCTGAAAATAGATCAAAATTCAGTTTTCCAACCTAATGGAAAAAATGGAATGGTAGCGTTACAAAAACTTCAAACAAACATTGTAATATGGTTTACTTGTATATACAAAAACTGGCATAAAAACAGGCATTACCTAATAACAGTACTTAAATTAAATCACTTGGAGGATTCTTCAGGTTGTGGATGAGTGGCAATCCAATCCAGCGCCCTGGCGATTTGGGGGGGTATGGCAGGCACATCATTCCCTTGCGGTTGGTACCCGTTCTCATCGGCCACGTATTTCAAAGAGTGGCTACCACCTTCAGGATCCACCCAGGTTGCAGAACCTATTACAACTTCGGCGGTACCGTTAGTAACCGGTTTAGGGGCGCCTTCCTGGGCCTGTTTGGTTCCATCGGCAGATTCAAAGTCCCATTGAAACGAACCATCTGGCTGGATGTCTTGGCTTTGTTTCAGGATTGTAACCGGTTCGGGTTGTTCTGGTTGTGGGGCGGCAGCAGCCACAGCGAAAAGGGCGAAGAAGAAAGCTGCGTACATTTTGATTATGTTGATTTGTCTGTGAAAAAAAATCTTTCATGCTTTTATATATTCATAGATGTTACCCCACTTAAAGTGAGATTTGTCTTAATTTGGGGAACCTTGAATATCGATTAAAATCTAAGTGGTGGATCCATCCTGTATAAGATTATGACACAAATACATCTAAACTTTAATTCTTTGCTTTTATGACGTCTTGTAACATAACGACATAAAATTTCGCGGGAACAGTCGGTTTTGTTGTTTGAAGAGAGCTGGCTGGTCGTGTGTCCTGAATTTCGTGAAAGTTATGTAATTTCTATTTATCTTCTTCGTGGACCAGCACGCCCATTCAACTTTTGCACGATCGGTTAGCACATTAGCGACTGGTTGCGTCAATGGGCGCCTTTATGTGCCCGATAAATAATGGCTTCTGATCTCGGTTAACAATGAAAATTTAGATCGTGTTCATTAATCTTCTTCCCTGTTTTTATTTAGTTCAAATACAATCAGCGTGGAAAACATTGGGGTCATGGAAATGCCATTAAAGAATCTGATAATTTTTCCAAACTATACCACTTATACAAAAAAACTAAGATATATTTTTACGTTAACGAAATATTTAATTTAATTAATTACGTCTTTTTTGCCCAAGTTTTATCAAAAGCTATATTACAAAATTATTCTGCCAATTCTAACCGCATTTACCCGATTCTACTGAATGGAAATTTCAAAAACTTATTGACTGGGTGCAGAAACTTATTTTGAACGGTTGAGTGGAAATTTTGGAATTTTAAGAGATATGTAATTGCTTGAATAAAAACAAAGTTACGCAATCCTGTGAGTTGAGAATAGTTTACAAAAATACAAAACTTCCAAGTTTTTGATTGAAAAACACATTTTCCATTTTATCCAGTGATCTATAAGCAATAGATCTTGTAATTGTTTACGAGATATAAAACTGCATTTTCTACATTTTTATAGAGTAGAGCAATACATCAACATTACCGCTTACTTTTGAGCGTTGTAAGTTACACTTTACCCACTCACATGTACGTAAACAAGGTTCAGATGAGAATTTATTTAGTTTAAGTAACTTAAAAAGTATTCAAAAAGAAGTAGTAGTCCATTTTCTTTCAGTGGAGTTGTACAAGTACAAAAGGAAGGGAATGACACGCAGTCTTCTCCACAATACTTTATTACGACCTTCAAAAGGTAAGGCCTGCTCTACTAGTTTCGGACATATAAATGGCCATCTTCAGGAGCTCAACTCGACAATTAATGTGCGGGCTGTCTTTCTAGAAAGGGGGGGACAGTGAGACCCATGTTGTAAAGGTTTGTGAATTTAAGGTTGTTAAAAGTGGGAACAAAGCTGAATGGAGAAAAAAAGAAAAAACTGACACTACATCCTATTTAAATTTAAACACAAATACTTAAAATTAAAATTAGACCCATTTTAAGGGCTGGGTTAGACCCTATGGAAAAAAGATAAATTTAAAAACCAATCCACCATCCACGGCAGAGTCTAACCCAGCCCTTAAAATGGGTCTAATTTTAATTTTAAGTATTTGTGTTTAAATTTAAATAGGATGTAGTGTCAGTTTTTTCTTTTTTTCTCCATTCAGCTTTGTTCCCACTTTTAACAACCTTAAATTCACAAACCTTTACAACATGGGTCTCACTGTCTCCCCCTTTCTAGAAAGACAGCCCGCACATTAATTGTCGAGTTGAGCTCCTGAAGATGGCCATTTATATGTCCGAAACTAGTAGAGCAGGCCTTACCTTTTGAAGGTCGTAATAAAGTATTGTGGAGAAGACTGCGTGTCATTCCCTTCCTTTTGTATTTAAAAAGTATTACTTTTAACACCTTACTAACTTTTCACACTTGCTGTAAAACTTAACCTCAACAACTAGTATTTACAGAACTTTACTAATTTTTGTATTTCTTATGTATTCTATGGATTTGAAATGCCAGTAATACCCTGTATATTAACTGTTATGGGAAAAATTTAAATATAAACCGAATATCAGCCTTGTATTACTCACATTATGTAGATAAGACGAAAAGTCCAGTGTCATTAAAAATTGCGCACCGCTTTGTTTTATTAAATGAATAGTGTCAAAATAAAAAATTATTTCCTTATTAATAAATTCTACAACTTTACTACAGACATTATTCAAAATCCAAGGAAATTTGGTTGTTTTGCTACTTTTTGGTAAAATTCCAAGTACAACCAGATGTTCAAATGCTTTTTGTAAACGAACTAGTGTTTTGATCTTACCTAATTTTAATGGATATAAACAAACCGGTTACTGAGAAGCATAAATCACATATTGCACTTAATGAAGTTGTTTGTCGTAAATAAAACGCAAATCTTCTGAAAAGTGGTTCTGGTAATTAATAAGAGGAATATGTTTTAATTTGCAGGTTTATTACTTTGTAGTGTTGTGATCATTATTCTGGTTTTAGCGCTAAAAGTATTGGACAAAAATTTTTTTTTTTGGTTTTCAGAAACTGATTTGTTGCTCATAATATTTTTGTACGTTAATTGAGTTAGGCTAAGAATGTTTTCAGAGCCTTGTAAAAATAGAAAAATTCTTCATCTCGTCAAGTAGGAATAATCCTGATTAACTGCCGGTTTGCCGAGGAGCTTTATCGTTGCAAAATCAATTAATTCGAAATTCATGTTAGAACAACCTTCACATTTGAGAAATAAACGTTACTTTCCGATCTGACGTCGCGCGAAGACGAATAAGCATAATTAACTAAATACGATAAAAATAAAAACGACAAAATTCTTGGGGAATGCAATGCGTCTTCGGTACGCACGCACGCCAGACCTAGACCCAATCGATCAACAATATGATCAATACTAACTAGCATGTAATCGTAGCAGAAGCCGTTTATTAACTCGATCATCAACAACCGTGTAATGATAATGAACGTTGTTCAACCGCCAGATTTCAAGGCGATGACGGCTTTGAACTTTGCTTTATTATTATTACCACTATTATTCTTCATTTTCTTCATTTTTTAATGATTTTCTTCCAACTAGCGAGTAGCTATCACCCACGCGCAGCCTGGAATGTCATTGTGTGCGAGTGTTTCGCAAGCCAAAAGTCTTCTAGATGGCTTGCGACCTTAAAGATGAATTTCCCAACCATATTTATCACACTTCTTAAGCTAAAGGTCAGTAGAAGATGAATCGCATTTGAATTTCGTCGTATTACTAGCCTATTTAAATATATGTTGCCTTTGGTCATATGATTTTTGAAGATCAAATGTTACTTCCAAAATGTTTGGCAATGTAGCTCAATTTTTTTTTGTGTAAGTGATGTTGATTTATAGTGATTTTGCAGGTTTAGGATAAATGAAACTTGTTCACTGGGTGTAAAAATGGTACCAATTTGATACAACCACACAGTAAAATATTCCTCTTCCAAAAGAATTCTTGCAAACAAATCTACTTAATAACTATAGATTAGTGTATGGTAGAAGTTGTATTTACAGCTCTATGGAGGTAAATTTGATAAATGTCAGATTTAATGATAGTTTAAGACGTTAGTTTTGTCACATCACAGTGGCCAGAACTGTCAATATTAACCTAGAAGTTCTATAAACTATTATAATGGTGTATCATTTTGATGAGTTACAGTTCAAGTTGTATTTATATTTTCATGGATCTACACTTGACAGTTGCAACGTTTGGTGACAATTTTGGACATTGTCTTTAGTCACCTGACAGCTGTCACTACTGTCAAAATTAGCTTCGAAGTTCCGTGAAACTATAAATTATCATAATAGTGTGTAATTTTGATGAGTAACAATTTCAGTGATATTTACAGCTCTATAGATCTAAGTTTGATGAATGCAACTTGGGATTACAGTATACGACATTGTTTTCAGTCACGTGACAGCTGTCACAACTCTCAAAAATGACTTGGTTCTGCCATAAAACTAAAAAATACCAAAACAGCGTATCATTTTGGTAAATTGCAATAGAAGTTCTATTTACAGCTCTATGGAGGTATATTTGATAAATGTCAGATTTAAGTAGATAGTTTAAGACGTTATAGTTTTGTCACATCACAGTTGCCAGAACTGTCAATATTAACCTAGAAGTTCTATAAACTATTATAATGGTGTATCATTTTGATGAGTTACAGTTCAAGTTATATTTACATTTTCATGGATCTAGAAGTTTGACAGTTGCAACGTTTGGTGACAATTTAGGACATTGTCTTTAGTCACCTGACAGCTGTCCCTACTGTCAAAATTAGCTTAGAAGTTCCATGAAACTATAAATTATCATAATAGTGTGTAATTTTGATGAGTAACAATTTAAGTGATATTTACAGCTCTATAGATCTAAGTTTGATGAATGCAACTTGGCATTACAGTATACGACATTGTTTTCAGTCACGTGACAGCTGTCACAACTCCCAAAAATGACTTGGCTCTGCCATAAAACTAAAAAATACCAAAACAGCGTATAATTTTGGTAAATTGCAGTAGAAGTTGTATTTACAGCTCTATGGAGGTATATTTGATAAATGTCAGATTTAATGATAGTTTAAGATGTTAGTTTTGTCACATCACAGTGGCCAGAACTGTCAATATTAACCTAGAAGTTCTATAAACTATTATAATGGTGTATCATTTTGATGAGTTACAGTTCAATTTGTATTTACATTTTCATGGATCTAAATTTGACAGTTGCGACGTTTGGTGACAATTTTGGACATTGTCTTTAGTCACCTGACAGCTGTCCCTACTGTCAAAATTAGCTTAGAAGTTCCATGAAACTATAAATTATCATAATAGTGTGTAATTTTGATGAGTTACAATTTAAGTGATATTTACAGCTCTATAGATCTAAGTTTGATGAATGCAACTATGGATTACAGTATACGACATTGTTTTCAGTCACGTGACAGCTGTCACAACTCTCAAAAATGACTTGGTCCTGCCATAAAACTAAAAAATACCAAAACAGCGTATCATTTTGGTAAATTGCAATAGAAGTTGTATTTACAGCTCTATGGAGGTATATTTGATAAATGTCAGATTTAATGATAGTTTAAGAGGTTATAGTTTTGTCACATCACAGTTGCCAGAACTGTCAATATTAACCTAGAAGTTCTATAAACTATTATAATGGTGTATCATTTTGATGAGTTACAGTTCAAGTTGTATTTACATTTTCATGGATCTAAAAGTTTGACAGTTGCAACGTTTGGTGACAATTTAGGACATTGTCTTTAGTCACCTGACAGCTGTCACTACTGTCAAAATTAGCTTAGAAGTTCCATGAAGCTATAAATTATCATAATAGTGTGTAATTTTGATGAGTTACAATTTAAGTGATATTTACAGCTCTATAGATCTAATTCATTTATAAGTTATGTTGTGTAGCTGTCAAGATTAGCTATTTCATATACCTCACACGTAAAACTGTCTATGATTTTATATCTCCCAATTAAGTTTAGACTGAAATTTTTGATTAAAAAATTAACTAATACAGCACATACACGCATACACACATACATACAGTAGGAGCAGAAAAAATATATTACACTAAAAGTATAATAAACAACGACATTGAATTTCTCCAAAACTATAAATCTATGGGTGTGTGATGGGTATAAATTTAAATTATATGATTCTAACCTTGCGATATTGAATTATTCAAGTAAAATTTTTGAATATAAATGTCATTAAATCTAATAAAACCTAATAAAAGTCTACTGACTGTAATTTTTCTCGTTTGCATAGTCTTTGACCAAAATCGTATAAATAAGCTGAAAATACAAAATTTTGATTAACTCACTGTTCGACATTGATTAGTAAACTACAAACATGTTCTTCAAAGTTGTACTTGTTGCGATTGTGGTAACTGCAGTTTTAGGAAAACCGTGGACTATAGAACGACATCCGGACGGATCCTACGACTGGAAATATCAGAATCAAAATGATGGTTCGGGACAGCTCCAGCAAGCTTATCCTGTGGGTGATGGGAGTATCGCGATAAAAGGTAAAGCCAAGTGGTATGATCCTGAAGGAAAGTTCCACCTGATTGAATATCAAGCTGACGAGAATGGAGCTATTTTTAATAGCGATGATATACCCCACGCCAATTGGAACGTTACACGAGCTCTGATATGGAACGCAGAACATCCTGAAGAAGAGTGATTTTTTTTATCAAAGTACAATAAAATATAATTTATAAGTACATACTTTGTTTCCTTAAATCCTAATTTCCTTTAGTTGTACTAAATTAAAATTCATATTTGCAGAACAAAACTTTAACAAAGAATTTCTTGCATTAGATATATCAGTGCATCCGGATACCAATAAATCAAGGAGTTGCCATTTGCGTGATGACATTTAAGAAATATCATTGTTATAGTTGAATCGCATTTATTTAAAAGCTGTTTATTAAGCAGCCAAGATGCATTGTTGTATCATCGTATCTTGCACAAAGCTGCAAGATGTTATAATTTATTTGACAAAGTCTCTAGTAACAAAAGTGTTAAAGAAGATTATGTAGAAACTACGTAGTGTAATGAGATTTAAGCACAAATACCGGCGAAAGTGACATTCTTCTCACCTTGACCATCAAATTAACAAAATCAGTGCTGATCTTTACATTGTTAACTAATTGGTATGACGTTTAACAATCACACAGCTGCAATAAACAAAACTAGTAATTTAGTAAACTTGTGAAAATTACTGTAGTGCTTATGAATATCAATGCATTTTAGTATGCAAATTGCCACAAGAAATAAGTATATTTGTTGAAAATGTATGGACAACTTTTAAGGATGAAATGCAAGGTTGGCAAAACTGAGAATGAACACAAAACTAAACAATTAAACTTTAGTCATTTAATTTTGATTACCTTAAAGTACTGATGAGCTGTTCAAATTAATATCTAAATTAAGGCATTTTCTACAAAATGACATTACTATGTCAATTATCATTTTTGGTATGTATGTACTTAAACCAAACTTGCTATTACTCATCATTGTTCCCATCAGTTACTTCCTACAGAATCAATAAGATGCAACAAATTAAGTTTAATAGAATTTAATATCCAAAGTCTTCAACAAATCAAACCACATTCTATCTCAGCATAACAATATCTAGAACAAAAAGTATTTACAATCATTGTAATAACTGACATCAACTTTCAATCTCTTCTTCTGGATGAGCAGCGTTCCATTGCAAAGACCTTAAAATAGCTTCAGGAATAGCAGGTCCAACTGGTAAATCGTCACTTGTAGGCAAGTAACCACGTTCATCGGCCGTATATTGAATTCTATGGGTTTTTCCTTCAGGATCTACCCATTCAGCTAACCCTTCCACCGCTTGACCGCCTTCTGGTACCGACTCGTGACCAGATTGTTCCTGTTTGGTACCATCTCCCGATTCGAAACTCCAGTGATATGATCCATCCGGACCTAGATCACCTCGAGAGTAGATAATCGGGATTTGAGTGAGTTCGGTTTGAAATTGAGGGGCTGCTACAGCTACACAAGCAGAAAAGGCTAAAATTACTACGTAGGAAAGCATTGTTGGTTTTAGTTGTTAAGTTACACTGTGATATCAAATCTGTAGGTGAAGGTTTTTATATTAGCGTAAAGGCAATTAGAGATTTTGTTAAGCTAAACAGATGACAAATTTTGGAAACTATAAGTGGTGATAACATAAACGATTCGAATACATTAGCTACTAATTGTGGTGTTACATAAATGATTTCTTTATAATAATGATCGTTTATAGCTAATCTGGTTCGTTTTGATATCGTCATCTGGTATTATTATTATTAGATTAAGATGCAGGTTTCAAAATCAGAGATGGACTGGCTCGAAGTACAAGCAGAAATCAAGAAAAGTTTGTCAAGTTTATAAAAAATGAATGTGGTCCTGTACCGGAAAGATGTTTGGGATTTATAAGATGGTCTTGTTTGTTGCAATACAATATTTCCAAATCACGTTAATAATCAAGAAATAAGGAACTAGGTAGGAATTCCATCTGTGATTTACTAATACTAAACCAGTTAAAGTGTTTTTTCTGTAGGTAGTCCCAATTTAATATGCAAAACATTATAATTCTGCTATAACTGAAAAAGATTACTTGCAAAATCTTGTGAACAACATGATTAAACTGATTAATTTGTATGACTTTTATGTTGCAGCAAAAATTTGTCTCTACTGTATCTACGAGTATAGGCAGTTGAAACTTTAAAAGTAGCTGAATTAATCTGAAAGCAACTGAATTACTTTAAACTAGCTCAACTACTGGAAAAACTGTAAAATCAATTACCAATTGCAACTACTTTTGTGTAATTCAAAAATAAATTAAATTATTTTAATAGAAGGTAATTTGATTTTAGTAGTTAAATTACTTAAAAGTAGTGATGAGTAAATTACCAATAAAGTAAATATATTATGTTTTTACCAGGAAAATTTGACCAGTAAATTATTGATAAATTACAAGTACTGTGTTTCTGGCAGTACAGATTTTGACATCACTTTTATCCCTGATTGTACCAAATTTTGTAGTGTTTTTTCAGGTTCTTAGATAGGAAATTTAATGAGGATTTTAAAAATGTGCTTAAAATAGTCATTTTCTCACTCCAAGTGGGTTTCGCAGTCGATTGTGTTCATGACTGTTCTTTCAAACTGCATTTCTGGCAGTTCAAATTTTGACACTAATTTTCTCCCTGACTGTACTAAACCTTGTAGTGTTTTTCAGATTATTCAATATGAAATTTAATGAGGATTCCAAAAATGTGCTTAAAAAAGTAATTTTCTCACTACAAGTGGGTTTTACAGGCGATTTTGTTCATGACTGTTCTTTCAAACTGTATTTCTGGGAGTTCAAATTTTGACACCACTTTTATCACTGATTGTACAAAATCTTGCAGTGTTTTTTCAAGTTATTGGATAGGAAATTTAATGAGGATTTCAAAAATATGCTTAAAAAGCCAGTTTCGCACTCCAAGTGGGTTTTACAGGCAATGTTGTCTAGGACTGCTCTTTCAAACTGTATTTCTGGCAGTTCAAATTTTAACACTACTTTTTTCCCTGACTGTACTAAATCTTGTAGTGATTTCAGGTTATTAGATATGATATTTAATGAGAAATTCAAAAATGTGCTTAAAAAAGTTAGTTTCTCACTCCAAGTAGCTTTTACAAGCGAAATTGTCTCTCAATGTCCTTTCAAACTGTATTTCTGGCAGTTCAAACTTTGACACCGCTTTTCTCCCTGATTGTACCAAATCTTGTAGTGTTTTTTTAGGTTATTAGATAGGAAATTTAATGAGGATTTCAAAAATGTGCTTTAAATAGTCATTTTCTCACTCCAAGTGGGTTTTACAGGCGATTTTGTTCATGACTGTTCTTCCAAACTGTATTTCTGGCAGTTCAAATTTTGACACCATTTTTATCGCTGATTGTACAAAATCTTGTAGTGTTTTTACAAGTTATTGGATATGAAATTTAATGAGGATTCCAAAAATGTGTTTTAAATAGTCATTTTCTCACTCCAAGTGGGTTTTACATGCGATTTTGTTCATGACTGTTAAACTGTGCTCAAAAGTTGCCAAAATCACGGTTTAGAAAAGTTTTCTTGCAATAGTCAATACAAAACGTGCTTCTGAGATTTATGACAGTTATTTTGACAGTGGTCACGTGACTGCCTTGCTAAATTAGCCTCCAAAAATCACGTAACATCTGTCACTAATGCCAAAACTGTCAAAATTTACCTAGAATTACAGTTTAACAGTTTTCTTATAAGTTTTCGAAACAATGACAGTTTTTTTTTAAATTTGTTTAAGCTGAACACAAGAAAACAAAGGTTAGAAAAAACATAAATAACAAAACGTTGTATACAACTATGCAAAATGTTATTAATAATTTTAGAACGGAGATTACCAAAAACATGATTTACCGGATAAAAACTTACAACCCACCGTTCGATTACTAATTCACAACTCATTTAGTATATTACCATTTCAAAGTATTGCGACGACAAAAATTAACCATATTTTTAACATAAAACCCGAAAACTGTGTCAACCTACCTGAAAATCTGCATCGCAAATGAATTGATGTAACAAAAATTTGGTCAATATAAAAGCGCGAATTTTTTTAAAATGTTTATCAGTCGTTCAAAAACGCATTTCGGCAACAACGAAAATGTTCTCCAAGTTGATTATCGTTTACGGTTTAGTGGCCGTGGCTCTATGTCTGCCTCAACAACCGGAAACTCGCATTCTAGAGCAGAGCCAAGAAGTCAATCCTGATGGTACTTTTCGTTGGAGTTATGCCAATTCAGACGGTTCTGCCCAAGACCAATCAGGAAGAGTGGAAGAACGACCAGGAGACGAACCCGTATTGAATGTGGTTGGTAGAGCTTCATGGGTTGACCCCGAAGGAAACCCCCATGAAGTTAGTTACACTGCTGGGGAAAATGGATATTTACCAACCAGTGCTGATGTGCCTGTCTCTGATCTCTCAGGACTCCACCCAGCCCTTAAGAAAGCTTTGGCGTACCTTTACAGTAATATTGAAAACCCAGAACCTTAAAATGGATTGAAATGGCTGTGATTCTTATTATTAATAAATAAAAATGATATTTTGTATGTAGTAAAACTGGTCTTAATCTTGCTCAATAATCCTTCCAGAATTTGTTGTTTTGGTTGATCAAAATCTATACAAATCCATCCTTTGAGTGTTGTTACAATAATCGTAATAATTTTCTGATAAAAGACAAGTTTCTGAACAAGGTGATGTAACTTCTAATTGTTTTAATAGTTAGTTTAATTTGATGGACTACCCTGTGTAGCTAGTAATAAGAAAAATTAAGTTAACTATTTCTAGAAAAAAAAAACGAAAAATCTTCCAATTAATAATTAGTACCACTAATAAGTAACTACTACACTTAACTATTAACTATAGAAGTAATAATTGTTATGTTACATTACAAAAAATCAAAAAAATCCTTTTTGATAAAGTAAGTTATTTTTGACAGTTACAGGAGGATTCAAATTATCAGTTTTATTGAACATGTGAAATAGCTAAAGTAATTTAATAATAGATGTCAATTGGATTAAATTACAGCTTCAATTCTTGTACTTTATCAGTTCGTTACTCCGTTATTAAAAATTTGTTTTTTCCTAAATATTTAGTGAGTAAGTGTGGATTTACTTACCTAAATAATTTAAAAATTAAGCAAAAAAGGTTCATTTTAATTAAAATTTATTTACCAAAACTTAGTAAGATGATAACAAATGCGTTTATAAACAAAAATGTTATGAAAGTACAAAATTCTAAAACAGGGCAAGTTTGAATTCTTGTAGCAACAGTAAAAAACCTTTAGAACCCAATGCGTAGCTTAAATATAACTTTAAGCTACTTTAACAAGTTTACAGTAATTTTCTGACCCTTAAGGGCCAATATTATGGTCATGGCAAAGATATCACGCAGTTACTGGTACTGTTCGTCTATTGAGCAGGTGTTTCATCTTGTTCAGGATGGGCAGCGTTGTACTCCAAGGACCTTGCAATGGCTGCTGGTACTTCAGGAGCTTGTGGTATGTCAGCACTTTGTGGTTGATAACCATTTTCGTCGGCCACGTAGGTCAATTGGTGAGGATTTCCTTCGCTGTCAGTCCAAGATGCTGATCCTTGGAGGACTACTGGAGTTTCTTGTTCAACCTGCACAATTATTAGTAAAAACATTTTAAGAGACACAAAATATTGGTAGTACCTGTTTGGGTTGTCCTGTTTGTTCCTGCTTAACACCATCAGCAGATTCAAAGGACCATTTAAAACTACCATCAGGCTGAATGTCACTTTCCTGGGCCAAAATGGCCACGGGCTCCTGTTCGGCTGGTGCCGCCAGGACGCACCCCAAAACAGTGAAGAAAACCAAACTTGCCACTTTCACCATTGTTAATGTGATGATACTCGATAAATCGACTATGTAATGATATTCTTCCAAAAATTTCGTTCATTTATATCCATCAAAGCGCCATTGCACCCCTCCCGAACATACATGCGTTCAATGCGAAAACGACTTTAAGTAAACAAATTTCTTTGTGCCAAGGATGGTTTCTTATTTGTTGTTTAGATGGGTGATTTATGATGGGTTCTATGTAATAATGTCGATTTTGCAATTCCCCCGAATTGAGACGCCTGTTTCGAGTGTTAAATGTGCAAATAATCATTGTGTTTGTTCGTCTATGATAACATTATGAGTCGATGGAACAGACGGAGAAATCGCTGACATTATGTCAAGGTTTCAGTAATTATTGTTATCCCAATCAATTATTAACACCTAAAGATTGACTTAAACAATTATCAATTGGTAATCTCAAGTTCCAGTAAGGATAGTGCTGCCACCTTTCCTGCTTGTGTGTAGTTAGTGTAGTAGTAAAGTACTACTTATACAATTTCAACGTTTATCAGTAGATGGTGCAAAGTCAAACAATTTTAAATGTTAATACTGGTGTACATGAGGGTCACTAGATGTCGCCATACAGAATTACCTACTTTACTCCTAATTTTTAC
This sequence comes from Ips typographus, assembly GCF_016097725.1. Classification (NCBI taxonomy): domain Eukaryota; kingdom Metazoa; phylum Arthropoda; class Insecta; order Coleoptera; family Curculionidae; genus Ips; species Ips typographus. The sequence continues at coordinate 7,495,822 of NC_138429.1, forward strand.
TTTACTCACAGCATTGTTAAAAAAAAATTTTTACCACTAACCACGTGTAGAAAACGCAATTTTGTGTTTGATTATAATTTAAAAGAAATTGTCTATAACTATTAAGTTTTACTGCTATACGATCAGTATTACTGCCAATATTGAATATTGCCAGTATTTTACCAGTTTATCCAAATTGTCCTCGGTTTTTCGTCAGTATACTGACAATATCAAAATTTTACCTCAAACGATCAGTATTATTGTAAGTAAAATACAAATTTACTGACTTTTACTTGGTGTATTTGATTTTGTTGAATTCAGCGTAAAATACTAGTGAAACCTTGTAGAATCTGTCAAAATACTCATTTTAATGTATTCTTAATTAAACTAAATTTCATATAAGGTTTTTATTAAATTACATCATATGTTCATATTAATTGGGTATTAATTAAATCAAATACAAAAAACTGTATTTCCGGCAGTTCAAATTTTAATACTACTTCTTTCCCTGACTGTACTAAATCTTCTAGTGTTTTTCAGGTTATTGGATATGATATTTAATCAGAAATTCAAAAATGTGCTTAAAAAAGTTAGTTTCTCACTCCAAGTAACTTTTACAAGCGAAATTGTCTCTCAATGTCCTTTCAACCTGTATTTCTGGTAGTTCAAACTTTGACACCGCTTTTCTCCCTGATTGTACCAAATTTTGTAGTGTTTTTTTAGGTTATTAGATAGGAAATTTAATGAGGATTTCAAAAATGTGCTTTAAATAGTCATTTTCTCACTCCAAGTGGGTTTTACAGGCGATTTTGTTCATGACTATTCTTTCTAACTGTATTTCTGGCAGTTCAAATTTTGACACTAATTTTCTCCCTGACTGTACTAAATATTGTAGTGTTTTTCAGGTTATTCGATATGAAATTTAATGAGGATTCCAAAAATGTGCTTAAAATAGCTATTTATGTAACCAGTTACGAAAAGATAGATTTTGTGTAACGAATGAATGTTTGTAGGGCGAGCGCAGCGAGGTCCTACAATTTGAATGAGTTACACAATAAGACATTTTCGAAACGTGTTGCATACAAAATTTTTTCTAATTTTGACCAAAAAGCGGTAAAAACCATCTTTTAACGTGATTTAACACAAATATTTACTTTCATAGCACCTTGTATAAACTGTGACAACAACATGTTATGATGGATGTCGCTCATATGTTTCTACGGAAATGAATAAAAACAGGGAGTGATGAAATAAACTTTTCATAACTAGTTGTTTGTCACTCTAATCAGTTTTGAAAAGTGTCACTTTATGTGCCAAAATTCGAAACGATCAGTATTATTGTAAGTAAAATACAAATTTACTGACTTTGACTTGGTGTATTTGATTTTGTTGAATTCAGCGTAAAATACTAGTGAAACCTTGTAGAATCTGTCAAAATACTCATTTTAATGTATTCTTAATTAAACTAAATTTCATATAAGGTTTTTATTAAATTACATCATATATTCATATTAATTGCGTATTAAATCAATACAAAATACTTGTTTAGTATCTTAAAATAATTAATTAACAATAATAAAACTGCGATTGTAATTATTGGTTCCAATAAAAACTGACACATTTGTATTCATAAAAGAAATTGAGATTTTTGTGTAACTCATTTTTTGTTTAAAATCATTATTTGGATTTATTAACTTTTTACTGATTGCCCTTCAATATCCCAAAAAAAATTAGTGAATATAACTTTGATCAAATCGTTGCTTAATCTCATAACTCATTATTTAATTATTCTTTCCATTCAACTAAAAGAAATGCCAGGACAGTGTTGCAAATGCTAAAAGTAATGTAATAATTCAACTGAAATTTCTGAAATACCAATACACAGGTAGTTACAGTACCTACAATACAAAGTATTTCATTCTTTTATTTTGCAAATAAAATAAATTACAAATGTTACATAGTTTAAATATTTCCGCAAATATTACTCTATCACTAACTGCAAGAACGATTTGGTTTATTAAACAAATGGGGTTTGGGTTAAAGTTTCTAATATCGGAATATCAAGGCCATAAAACAAGATGTAAACTTAAGATTTTTATTAAGTCGTACCATTCACAATCCTATAAATAGGAATATTAAATTTAAAAAGTGTTGATGAGTTTTATCACGTTCTATGCAGCAAGCTTTGCTTGGCATTTAGAAACGCCAGATATGATCATATCAGACTACTTTCGGATTTTTCAAAACCAGTAAACAAAACCGTAATCTTGAGCAAAATATACAAAAAATAATCTTTTTTTGTCCCTAGCATTATAGTCAGGAAGTCAAACATTTTCTACAACATGTTTGATTATTTCTAATTTTTATAAATTAATCCAATTAATCAATAATTAATTACGATACTGCTAAATATAAGCAATCAATTATATTGGTTTGACCGAGACTAGAAGAAAGTGAATACTTTCTTTATCCAAATATTTATAATCTAACCTACCTAAAGAGGTCTTATGTAATCGCATTAAAATTATATTATCTATACCAGTTCGCTGAAGAATCATTGTCAATTTACATAAAAACTATTTACTATCGGATTTCGCTAAACTAATCGGATAATCAATACACATAAACCGCTTGTTGTTGCATCACTATGTTAGCTTCTGTACTAAAACTACTAACAATGTAGCGCTTAATAGTTTGTATGTATTATTTCCAACAAAAATTAGTAACATGTTTTTAGTAGGTTTATGTAAAACCTGATGTGCAATCTTCTGTATATTGCAATTAGTTTGATAGTAAACTAGGTGCATTACTTAGTCCCTTTTTGGATTAATTGGCAATTACAGTAATTGAACCACATTTTTCAAGAAATTGCGTCAGAGTTTGTCGCTATTAAGGTTAATCTCAGAAAATCATTTTTCTCAATTCGCCCAAGGCAAAAACAATATAGTTATTGTTGTAATATTTTGCCGATATGATCGGTAAAGTACCATCCCTGAAGCAACAGGCCCCAAAAATTTAAAGAATCTTTCTTGGTTACATAAAGGCATCAACGAGATGATATTAAAGTGATTTTTCAATGAACGGCCCCCCGCGTTCTTGGGGGGGCATTATATAAACCCAACATCCCAACGTTCACGAGATTTGTGGTACTACCGTGGCGTGTTCAGTGTCGTTCGTCCACCATGAAAGTTTTGGTAAGTGGGCGAAATGATGATCTTTAACTCTTTTTCACTTTCACTTAATTCGGTTTATTGATCGATCAAGATTGCCAATAATTATAACTAGTAAACAATGTGTCTTGAGCAAATTTACTTATACAAGTACGAAAATTTTGGATTTTTGATGTTGGGCGGTTAAAGAAAAACTTCTAAGCAACACTAACAAAAGCTTGGTAGCTTAGAAGTTTTTTGTTTAACCGCCCAACACCAAAAACCCAAGATTTTCGTACATGAATAACTGCAAAATATGATGATTTTTATCTGCCTACACTTTGCAATATTATTACGACATCAGACTTCACCACATCTTGCGGTGGGATAAATTACTTTTCAATTATCATGCATCAATCTTACGAAACCTCATCGCAATACCACAAACACAAGAAAAGTTACATAACTTCCGGGTATTTTGACCTTTTCCCTCATCTCTTGTAGCTAGTGACTTTGTCGGTTTCGCTGTTGGGAGTATGTTTAGCCCAAAGACGTTCCATACCACAAGGTTTTCAGCAAGAATATGATGAACCGGAAAAACAGTCGACACCACAACACCAAGAGCAACAAAGAGCCAGAGAGCTGACAACACCCATTCCAATTATACGATTTGACAAGGAACAGGGGAATGATGGGTCTTATAAGGCCCTGTAAGTCACTCAATACAATTAAGTTAATTTGGACTATTGTTATAAATTTGTTGTTCAGGTGGGAAACTGGAAATAACATCTTAGCCCAGGAAGAAGGTTTCCTAAAGGAACTAGGTCCTGATCCTGATGAAGAAGGTGGTGTTTTAGCTGCTCAGGTCCAACAAGGTCGGTAAAGAAAAGTGAAGAAGCGATTGTCATTAATTCTGATGTTGTAATTTTCAGGTTCCTACTCATACACTGCACCAGATGGTCAGATTATCACGGTAAATTACATTGCTGATGAGTCTGGGTTCCATCCAACTGGAGATCATTTGCCCACACCTCCACCAGTTAGTCCGGAAGTACAGAAAGGGTTAGATTTGATTTATGCTGGTATTAAAGCTCAAAAGGTAAGTTTACATGATGGATCAACCAGTTAAGTAAAGTTAAATTAAGTCAAGTAAATAAGATATATAAGAGTTTTAAAAATTTTACCCATATCAAAGTAAACAAAATTTTTTTCTGTAAAGTTCTTTTTGTTGCATTTTCGTTACCTTCTGCCAATAGCCATGTTCGATTGTGCCTAAGGCCCAAAACATAACGAAAGCAGGTTGCCGGTTTCCGATTTCCGGCGCCGGCAACCAGCTGCTGGAAAACCTGCTAGGGTACGTACAGCGAACGCCGGCACCCGCGTGCTTGCTGGTGCGTTGAAGTGCACCATAGCATCACTGTCACTCTCTATTTGTGCAAAATGTCTTCCGATTCATCAGATGATGAAGCGTTAATGAACAATCCGTTCTTGAAATTGATAGAAAATATAAGAAAGTTTAACAAATATTGTACACCTACCCTCTACACCTCAAAAAAAAGTTTCTTACCGCCAAAACCCATTTCTTTCGCTACCCGTTTCCAACACTTTGCCACTACCACGCGGTTGCTGTGGTTTTTCTTGGTTTTGTCCCAAATCGGTGTTTCTTTAAATACCTCTGCAATCAGTTTTTCGCAATCCATACTCAAAAGTAAATAGAACTACTTCCTGCTTTGCCTGCTCGCTGGTAATTGAAAATACAATCTGCTCAAACTGCACGCGCGTGTTGTCGGCTCCGACGAGTCGGAACCTGCTTTTGTTATGTGCATATACATTTGACAACAAGTGACATTACCAGCGCCGGTCGGCGCCGATAACCGGTAAGCCGGCAACCTGCTTTCGTTATGTTTTGGGCCTAACTCTCTAATTATAATAGTAACTTCTATATGGTTTCTCTAAAGACAATAGAAGCAAATAACTATAAATGTCAACCATGTTCTGAATTCCAGAACATTTATACAGCAAATGTGACAGTAACTAATTGGAAGAGTCGAATATATTCGGGCACTTTCTTAGAAATGAACACATAATTACAACTTTTCATAAAAATACCGGTTTTGCTCTAATTATAACTGCACTTACTCCTTTAAGTTTACGATTTAAATTTAGTCGAAACAAAATAATAGAAGTCATTGTTTTGGAATGCTAACGTTTTGTGTATATTTTCAGGAAGCTGACGAGAGAGAAGCTAAGGAAAATCCCCAAGAGCAAAGGAACCCCAATCAGATTGATCAAAACTATAACGGCCAATACAAGCAATAGTTATTGTAATTGTATATTAATTTTATTTTTGTATAAGTTAAGATTTTTATGGAAGTGCCTTCGAAATGATAGACTGATATTGGATGTTTAGGTTACGTTTTTGTACTGATAAAAGTAAAAAATATTCTTACTTGTTTTAATTGCTTGCTTAGCAAAACGTGGAAGTGTGGAAATGTAGTTCAAAATGGAAGAAACCAGTAGAAATGGATTTACTTAGACCTTACCTCGATAGGATAATCGAATTTTAATTGTTTATCCAAAATTCTTCAACACAGGATCATAAAAATATTTTCTTAAAAGAAAAAATATTAGTTGCAATAGTCTTTTGAATCATTTTTTACTGTATTAATTATAAAATAAATAGAAGTTTAGACAAGTGACTGAGAAGAGCAAAATAAACATTTCTGATTGGTTAATATTTACAACTCATATTAGTATTTGTATAATTGTATATTAAACATATTGAAGGTTAACAAATGCATTTATCTCATTATCTGATAGATGATTTTCGCATGTACTTATACTATATTTTTACTTTATAAGAGTACTGAGAGTATCCTTGGAGATTATCTTTGCTGTTTCTGTTTGACAGTGGTAATTTAATTACCATTTTTTTTTTTAAACTGTAATAGTTTGCAAATCAAAACTAACTTCTTATAGAGTCTGTGTAAGCATAGGGGAGATATTTCTTTAATAAATAACGTTATCTAAACAAATATTTAACAAAAGTTTGATTTTACTCAGTGTAGTTTTTCCAGCTTACCAAGTAAAATTAGATGGTACTGAACAGAGTAAAATTGAAAACAAATCTATTGAACTTTAAGGTTCTTTGCTATAATTAATAAAGTGTTTTGCTTTGGTGTGTGGTTTTCTAATTGCTACAAAATATGTAATGAAGTGAATCCAACTACTTGATACAATATGAAATTTTCTGATGCAATTGCCTTGAAAATTGTTGGTAACGGTTGCTAAGACAAAAATATCTAATGGATTGGTTCAATCAGGAAAATTGGTTTTGTTTTAAAGACAATATGACGTATTTTGTAAATAAATCGATGTTTGACGAAGGCTGGCCATGGAAATCTCCAGTTTATTAAAATGTCCAAAATACAATGGCATACATGAAATCGCTTGGGGGTTTCCTTGAAATTCAAATTCGAGTCCTAAGCCGAGCAGTGTAGTTCAAACTGAACAGTTTTATGTGGTGCTGTGTCGTCTTTCTTTATCACTTTCAGCAAGACAGTGTAAAACGCAGGCTGGCCTTGTTTGCTGCTGATACACGAATTTATTAGATAGTATAAACTGTATAGTGGTTTTAGTGAGTGTGAGAGAGACGGATCAGTGCTTGTTTATATTTTTATTTGAACGCAAACTGTTACAAACTCCTTGAAATTGAAAAGGTAACTGTAGAAAAGGTAAGTCCGGAACTGATAAACAGTCAATTTCCTAGAATTTGTGCGTCAATTCAACGAATCGTGGGTGACTGACCTAGAATTGAATTGGCGCCATTTAATTTGAGGTCACTTGGTCAATGAGTGACAAATTAACAACAGGTTTTAGTATGATAAAATATTTTTCTTCCTCAATTTCTGACTATTTTTAGTATTCACAATTATCCGCAAATCAAAATGCAATAAACAACTTATTATAAACGCAAGTACTCAGATAACGTTTTTATATCTTGAGTTCATCAACCCAGACTCTGGATATAAATACAAAACAATATATAAACGTGAAAAAATATACGAATGGTGGAAAACATGTGTACTACACTCCTCAGCCGGGAAACGTAGATTTATGAGGTCAAACTTGACTTTAAATTCGAACTTTTGGCTGAATGTTGGACAATTAATTTGTTTTTCAGTTTTACTGAATCATTTGTAATCAAATGTAAATACAAGAAAACTTGCCAGAGTGTAGAATTAACAGAAAATGATATGAAGCTCAAATTTTTTTTGCAAGTACATATTGCCTTTAGTGATATTCGTGGAAACGTTTTAACATCTGGCAGAAGAAGAAGAAGAAACCAGACTGCTGAAGTAATCCTCGACGTGAGTGAATTTCAATATGGCGACTCAATCGCTGACGTATCATACCTAATGCAGTGGTTTGCTAATATGCAGGGAGACAAATGCTGCGAAACCGTTAAAGACAATCTATGTGTCTTAACCAATTAAACAGTTGCATTGACGTTACCTAGCTAGAACCTCCCACATTTCCTACAGGGCGTTAGGAAGATACTGAGAGATTTTCATACATACTAAGCTGCTTCTAAAAAATAAGTCAAAGTTTGCCAGAAGAATTAAATTAACGCTGTAGTTTCAATCATTTGAAGATTAATAATTATAATTACATAAAACTGTTATAACTTAATTATTTTCATTTTTAATACACTTATTTCAAGTAAAATTGAGATATTTTATCTTCAGTGCAAAGTGTTACAAAACTTATTTCTGGTACGACGTACCACGTCGAAAATTTGGATTAATAATTTATTTGCATAATAATTGTCTAATCAATTACAAAACAAATTTCAGACCTCTACATTATTTACCTTCTAGATAATTAAACTGAAATAATAATTAGCCGTGTTTGCTCGACAAGTCTGAATTTTAATACTGTTTACATGAAAATTGTGGAAAATTGTCAGTTGACTAAGTAAGCCCGTAAATATAATGCGCTTTTACATAAACTGCCAAATCGGAATTTTCCTTTCCACTTGGTAGCAAAGATGCCAAGAAAAACAACTAAATATGTATTATTGCAATTCATAATTTTAGTGTGTTTTTCACATAAATCTCTCACTCTAGAAATAATCCAAAAAGTAACGTTAAATTGTTTTATCAATATTCGTTAAACAAAATCACTAATATAATAAATATAGTAAATTTTTTCTACAATATTAAAACTTAAATTCCAAAGATTAATAAACAGGAACCAGGTAAAAATCTTTTATTTGAAAGTACAAAATCAGGTTTTCTATTGTGGCCATTTCTACACTATGTATTTCTTATTTTAGTTTTTTACTAGCGATGAATAAACAAATCGCTCAACCAATCTTTTCGACTCAACTAAATGCTTGCAGGGTGACATTTATCAGTATATTTTTAGACGGCCTCCTCTAAAGTTTAAAAAACAGTTTAGTGAATAAACCAGCAGTAAACAACGTTAAATTAACTTAACTGAGCAAGGTAAGTTGAATAAAAATTGCATACTTTGTTGGATATGTTTACCGAGGCTAAATTTGCTACATCAGTATGCAACACCGATTATTCTCGGTTGCATCAAAACGAGAATAAATTGTGTGATATTTATAACTGGTACGGTACTGACACGTGGTTTTAAAATATGTACATTATTTGATCCACCAAACACACAGGTGGGTACCGAATTGTTGTAAGTGTTGCTAGGCGCGGTTTATTAAAGCAACAAAGCAGATACTACAAACTAAATTATCTTCTGTCGGTGTTTTATAGTAAGTGATAATATTTTTATTAATGCAAAATATCTCTCATACAGGCCATTATATAGCTGAATATAATATTATTACAAAAGTACTTGATGTTAGTAACAGTTATCTTCATTTGTGTTTGACTATTGTTATTATCATCATCACTATATTAAGTAAAAATAAGTCTGGAGGAAGGCTTTATCTAACTGTTTATCTAAATTAGTTTTGACCCTCCGGGACCCCTCATATATGAATAATTAACCTAAATGGCAATATAACTTGTTACTGGTATTTTAACCAGTAACTAATTATATTTCCATTAAAATTCATCTTCACAATTTTACTTAGGAGAACCTCAAACCACAGTACACAGAAAAAAAGATTTAAATTTGTAGAAAGCATTTCTTAGGCTGTTGGTATTTTTGAAATGATTGGAATGTCAGTGTTGTCAAGTATCCATCGAAGAGTGAACAAAATAGACCTAGACCACATTAATTTAATTAACATATTTCAAATTGATCAACATTATTTCAAGAAAACATAGTGAAACAATTTTTTTTTCTTCAGGATGGCTCCACCAGGTATAGGCAGTTCCGTAGAAGAGTTCTTCCTTGGAACATCAAAGCACCCCAGCAATATTACGGTATTGGACGGTGGATTTGCCACACAACTGGGCTGTCACGTATCGCAACAAATTGATGGAGATGTTCTTTGGAGCTCTAGATTTTTGCATACTAACCCCGAAGCTGTTATACGAACCCATATGGATTTCTTAAATGGTAGAATAGAAATAACTATATAATAACACCATCATTTACATTGATATTACAGCTGGAGCTGACGTGATAATCACCAATACGTATCAGGCCAACGTTGACTTATTTATGCAACATCTAAAGCTTTCAGAAGCAGAATCGTACGAGCTTATCAAAAAAGCTGTGGAACTAGCTCGTACTGCCATAGAGAGGTATCTTGAAGAATTTCCTAAAGCCAGTAAGACTGTTGATACTGTGAACCTTTGATTCCAATTTGATGTGTTTAACTTCACGCAGGAAGATCTAAGATAGCCGGATCGATCGGTCCTTATGGTGCGGCGTTACATGACGGCTCAGAGTATACTGGCTCATACACCGCCAATGTTTCGGAAGAAACGTTACGGAATTGGCATACACCTAGGATAAGCGCCTTAGTAGAAGGTGGTGTAGATCTACTGGCCTTCGAGACTATTCCTTCTAGAGTCGAGGCGGAAACGTTGGTCAAGTTGCTCAAAGAGAAGTTTCCCGAAACAAAAGCCTGGCTGTCCTTCAGTGTTGATCCTGTACGATTTTAGAAACCTTAAAAGACTTTCGTGATTATAGTAATTTGAAACTTTGATACAGGAGGACGGCAAATCTCTCGCCAACGGAGACCCTTTCCAGGAAGCCGCCAGAGCTTGTTATGATATTAGCCCTGATCAACTAGTGGCCGTTGGGTTGAACTGTTCACCTCCAAGAGTGGTCACACCCTTGTTAACTGGAATTAACGACGGCCGATCCAATCCAATACCTCTTATTGTTTACCCTAATAGCGGAGAAAGTTATACTGTTAATATGGGGTGAGTATTCTCAGAAGAAGCTTTTGTAGATGCAGTAAGAACCAGACTTTGTCAGTCTCTGTGAATGCCAGAACGTTACGTGTGTATCCTTATCCTCAAGGGGGTTCTCAAGAAAAGCCTGGACAGAACTACTTTATATTTTTGACAATATGTGCTACATTTTGTATTTGTTTCTCTTGATAACTCCTTTCTATCTTTTGACGAATATGCGTATGTGATTTCTATATCTATCTATGCCAAGCAGGAAATTCTTAATTTACTAATTTTTTGAGGCAGTATTAACAGATTTCTTGATTAGATGCTGTTAATATCGTTGTTTTAAGACGAAAAAATCACGTAGAATTAGTCAAATTTGTGCCACCCTTAAACCCTTCTGCACTGCTCTATTTCTCACGTTTTTGGAATATGTTATTAACTTTACTAAATAAATAATTGTTTATATCCACTTTTAATGAAACAATCATCTCGCAGATGGATCAACCGACACAGATGCGAACCAGTAGAAACCGGCGTGCCTATATGGCTGGATTTGGGTGTGAAATACATCGGAGGGTGTTGTCGGACCTATGCTATTGACGTCACCAGAATACGTAGAGCAGTGGAATTGTGGAAGCAAACTTACCCGTGTTCTACCGAGACTACTGATGAGTAAAGCAAATCAAATTTGGTAGAGATAATTTTTGACAGGTTTAAGTCAGTGATTTTGTAATTGATTGTACTTTTTACTTATATGTGGCCAAAATTTAAAAGGCTGTCTAGTTATGCTCTGACTTGTCTTGTGAATATACAAATAATGTGTTCTATATTGTGCTATCAAAAGGACTGAAAAATGTACCTATACATATGTTTTAAATGTAATTTTTTATGGAATATACTGCATGTTTTATGGATGAAGATGTTTGTCTTTATTTCAGTCTAAACCTTGGTTGATTAGTTAAATTAGTTTGAAGTTATTAATCAATTTATTAACAAAATAAATTGTATATTTAGATACATCAAAGAAGATTATTGCCCAGCCTTTTTCTGCCTAAATGGTTACAAATGGGATCTGGAAGAATAGTACATAAAAAAATATATTGAAATGTATAAAGTTTGCTTTTAATTCCACACTGACTTAATTGGATCCTCTTTTATCACCATACATTTGATACTCTAGCATTCTAAAAATAAATTCCTTATACATTTCTGTCAACTGTCAAGTAGATTGGGGCTGCATTTGTGGTCCACCGATGCTGGCCCCTGACATGCTGGCAGTTCCCTGTTGTACTTGTGGTTGAGATTGTATGCGCTGCAATGGGGCTGCAGTCCTACCTAAAAATCAGTCAACACCTTCACCCCTTGATTTCTGCTAGACAATTTAGTTTAGTCACCTTGCAAATGTTTGCTTTTGATTTTTTCCAGTTCATTCACTCTAGACTTGGCATGTTCCAGTCGATGCCAGGCCATTTGCAAAACTTTTTGTGAAGCATAGCCTGAACCTTCATGTGGCTGGCCTGTGGACACTTGGGTCAAATAGTTGATTTGGTCTGTGAGTTTGCTCTCAACAGCCCCAAGGGTTTTTAAGAAGGTTTGAGTGTGGTTTTCTGCTTGTTTTAAACTCGACTTTTCCTTGGCCAGTTCCATGAAAACTTGTCCTGTTAACAATTTAAGTTAATACAAAAGGACAACACAACATCTAATTGACTATTTTACCAGCACTGTTGAGACATGTTATTATATCTTTTTCTATGGAGTCTAAAATGTGGATACGTTCCATAGGAGCCGTCATTCTGCTGATTTAATGTATTTGACCTCAGAAATAATTATCTTTATATAGAAAGAGTTATTTTGAAAAATTACAAATGTTTGTTTATGTTTTGCTGTTTGCTGGTGTTTTTCCTTTATTGACAATAATGACAATTGACATTGACTTTCTTGACACTTTCTATAAATCTTCTGTCACTGTCAGTCCTGTCTGTTGTTGGCATGTTGCATGTTTACTCATTTTTGGATCACTTTTGTCCTGTGTATTTGTATTTGTGGTGTCTTGTATAAAGGCTTAACAACTTATTAGTAAATAAATATAGGCAATAATAATCTGGTAGCTTCAATTATTATTAAAATGAACAACCAACATCAAGATGATAAAATGGAAGAGGACACCCCACTCACTTTGGGGCAACCCTTAAGCGATTTCTTACTTCAACTGGAAGACTACATCCCAACAGTAATATAAAAATCTAATTTTCTTAAATTAACTGGTTATTAATGTTATTTTTTAGATACCTGATGCAGTGACTGGCTATTATCTTCGCTCCTCTGGCTTCGAACCAAAAGACCCAAGACTGTTGAGACTAATTTCTATTGCAGCCCAAAAATTTATATCAGACATAGCCAATGACGCGTTGCAACATTGCAAAATGAGAACCTCAAACTCATCAACCAGTCATGGAAACAACTCCAAGGTAAGTTAAGATTGTAACCAGTAAAGTGATTTGCTTTAATAGTTAGTTTTGCAGAATGCCAAAGGTATTAAAGACAAAAAGTATTGTCTAACTATGGAGGATCTTACACCTGCCTTGGCTGAATTTGGAATTGTTATAAAGAAACCCCATTATTATGTTTAAGTATAGTAAAAGAAAACACTAGCTTGTCTTGTTGGTTTTATTATGTTTTACACTTATATTTACTTACAAATTTGTCATTTTTGGCTTTGTTTGGTATTCTATAAGTATTAATCTTAAGTAGAGAGTCATCCAATAAACTTTCTCAGTCTAAGTAGGGCAGTATGTAATTATCAACTACAGTCATATTGAGATGCCAATTAAAATGGTTTATCCCAGGTACAGTAACTAGTTTCAACTTCTTTTTTTGGTATAGAGTTTTCAGTCCTATTTTATCATCTTTATAAATATCCCTCTCCTTGAAGTCTTTGACTGTCCCATTAGAATCATAGAAACCAAATTGACTATCACCAAAAACCATAATCAATAAATGAAGGCATTAAGTAAAGTAATCTGGTTACCTTGACTGCCATGGGGTGATTACATTATCATCAGGTCCCCCAATTAGCACCATAGTTTTCAGTTTGGTCAAAGCTTCTTTAAACTGTTTACTACTATTAGAAGGCAGTTCATTGTTAACATATGGCAGATATTTGGAATATTCTATGTAAAGCTGATTGTGGTAAGGATCATTCCAGTAGTTACCTACTGATGTGTGTTGGCCCACTCTAGAATAAAACAACTCATAAGCTGTTTCTAGTGCTACTCCTGGGAAGTAGAGGTGTAAAAACTGAGCTGAAATCATTATTATATTGGAATGGTTTCTCTTCAACTGTATGTCAGTACTTACTGCCATATTGGCCAGCTTGAGGACCACTTAATGATATAAAAGTGTGTACTGTATGATTGGGGTTGGCTTGCAGTATAGTTCTTGCCAGTAAAGCTCCTTGTGAATACCCCAATACATGAATACCACCAGTATGATTTCTACTGAACTCATTAAAATCTTTACTGAGTTCTTGAACTTGATAATTCATATTGTCTAAACTGGACCAACCCCCAAATTTTTCTATATTGTATATTATTGTTCCTGGGTGTTTCTGAGAAAAAAAACTAATAAGTTATGAAAGATTTTCATAGTAAAGACGAGTTACCTCTAAAATTCTTGCTTCAATCAACTCCATACTTTCATACCCAGTTAAAATACCATGTAAAAGGATTACGGGCTTGTAACAATGCGCATTTATGAAATGAGCAAACAATAAAATAACCACCTTATTCATTTTCCTTCACTGTGATGTATATTGAATCAAAATAATTTTAACAAAGCAATGGTAAATCAAAATACATTTTATCAAAGGTCAGTCTAGCTTAATAAAAATTTTGCAACAAATGTAGAGCTCGAATCAGATGAGAAAAGGCCACCGCATCATCAATGACGCAGTTTTTAAAATTATTTCTTTCTCCTTCTACAGTTGCCGTCGCATTAGATATAATCAGAGGCGTCCTATTAAAATATTCCCGAAAATAAATTCTTAAGCGGTCAAAAAGCCACTTGGCAACGTAGTACGGTTTTTTACTTGGGCACAATTAAAACAAATGCGGGTGCGGCCAGGGACAGATGGACCCTTTTACATGCTTTTACTAGCCGGCACTCTAAACGATGTTGCCAAGTTTAAAAAAATGTAGTGGCGGACAGGTTGAGTTTAAAAATTAGGTTAGGTTAGTTTCCGTTTTAGTCTGGTGTTTTGGTTGTATTGTTGATGGTCCCAGTTTGAGTTCACGTGTTATAAGTAAAAATCGTTAATTTGTCATAATGTCTCCAAAAAAGATTGGGAAGAAAGGTGTTGTGATACACAGCCAAGGGCGTGAAATTGTAAGTAACGTCTTAGAATTTATGAAGAAAGAAGCAGAAGGAGTTTCCATTCCTTTGAAAAACTACAGGTATTGTCTTTGATTAAAAACGACGAAAACGTTGAATAATATAATAAATATCATTTTAGAGAGAGAACTATAGCAGCTACAGGGGTGTCTAGATCTACTGTGCAGAAGATATCTAGAGAAGCACTACATGTTGAATGGGGAGGGCCAAGCTCATCATTTCAGACTCCTACAAAGAAGGGACAGATTAAAAAATTAAAATTGGATAACATCAAACCTGATGAAATCAAAAGAATCAGAGAAATTATTTATGATTTCTATATTCTTGAGAAAAAACTTCCAACATTAAAAGGTAAGTTTATAATACATTAGGTATACCTACAGAGTCTTCAGAGTTTTTCTAGCAGAACTTACCATGTTTTTTACAATTAAATGTAAGCCTAGTTTGCTATATGTATAAACCTTGATAATGTGTTAATTGAAAATTTAAAACAACAAAATTTAGACTAAAATGGGATTATTTTTTATCTTACAGGTATTTTGCAAAAAATTATTGACCAGCAAATCTTGACTGAATCCATTAGTGTAAGCAGCTTAGGGCGATTGCTTAAGAACATTGGATTTAAGTATGTTTTACATCTTGGCAATCATGTACATCAAAATAACTTTATCTTTTGTAGGTGGCAGGAGACACCAGACAAAAGAAAATTCTTGTGTGAATCATATGACATTCGCTTAAAACGAATAAATTTTTTAAAAAAATTGGTGCAATACCGCTCAGAAGGTCGCAATATTGTATATACAGATGAGACATACATTCACAGTAGTCAGATTCATGACAAAGGACAAAGGAAACCAATTTCTAAAGGACAACGCCTTATAATAGTGCACGCAGGTGGAGAAAAAGGATTTATTGAAAATGGATTGCTTATATTTAAGTCAGGTAATATTTATGTACACCTCAAACCTACTTAAGTACTTCCTCCTGCTTAAATAAAATAAGTTTATATAACAAGTAATTAATAAGTTTAACCACATTTTACACATCATATAAGACACATAATGTTTGTACTATGATTTTTTTTTTTTTTTTTTAGGTTTAAAAACAGGAGATTATCATGATGATATGAACCATGAGAATTTCATGACTTGGGTAAAAAAGCAATTGCTTCCTAATTTACCTGACCGCTCAGTCCTTATTATAGACAATGCAGCCTACCACAATGTTACTGTTAACAAAAATATTACAACGGCTACTAAAAAAGGAGATATGTTAAGTTGGCTAGTGGAAAAAGGAATCCCAGCAGATCCTCATTTAACAAAGCCAGAGCTGTATCAAATCATACAAGAAAATAAATTTAGATTTCCTCCACAATATAACTTAGATAGGCTGTTAGAACAACATGGGCATCTTGTGTTGCGTTTACCACCCTACTATCCAGAATTAAACCCAATAGAAAAAATTTGGGCTTTGGTTAAAAATTGGGTAGCAGCTCATAATACCACTTTTAAATTGTCTGATACCGAAGCTTTAACAAAACAAAAATTTCAAGAGGTGTCTGAAAAAGAGTGGTTTGACATTTGCCAGCATGTAAAAAAGTATGAAGAGGAGCTCATAAAAAAAGAGCATATTTTTGATGATACAGTGGACCAGCTTATTTTTACTGTTAACACTGGTTCATCTGACGATAGCGATGAAGATTTTGGTGATGATGATGATGAATGTGATGCCAGTTTATCCGAAGAAGAATTAGGATGCTCACTCCTAGACTAAGTTTTGGATTTTTGTTTTATGTTATGAATTCGTAATTTGTATATGTATATGTATTTATAAATAAACAAAATTATCAAATTTATAAAAATATATGATTATTAAATTTAACAAAGATAACAAATTTTAAATATTACCTCTTCTTCATGAAACCCTGTATATCAAAAACGATGCAAAGGCAAGCTGAAAGTTACTTTGAGACTTCATTTTCAAGGTCTAGCTGCACTGTAGGACCTTCAAATTAAGAATAATTGAAAAAAGAAACCAGCTGCCTATTTTTATCTTCCAATAATTGATTAATTGCCCCAAGACAATGTTTTTTTGTGGTTAACATTGCCCTAAGTTAAGTTATATAATTTGGATTTAAACTAATTGGTATTTAATATTCTTCATCAATCATCACCCTGCAGCTACAGCAGAAAAATAATTTGCACACATCTTTTTAACCGAAACACACTGTATTTTAATTTACCCTTTGCTTGTTTTCTTGTTTATTTTTTAAATTAATATTTAAAGAAATGGGACCAGAGACCTAGGCCAATTTTGTTCTCAAAGCGTCAATATTATGTATGTATATGTATTTGGTTTGTTTTATAAAACCTACTTACCTATCCTGTTTTAATACAATTTATGAAATGAAAAAGCAAAAACTACACCTATTTACGTTAATTAAATTTCATTTCACTGAGCAGAGAATAGCACGCCACTGACTCGCTGCATCAACTTGGAAAGTAACGAGAGCAACAATGTTTAAAGCGAGAGGTACAGATAATGTGACATCATCATTTGATGACGCCTGTGGCCTTTTCTTAGGTGATTCGATCTCTACGACACCACTTACGTAAAACTATTTGCATAACCATGCTTTGTTTGGCTCTTGAAATTGTATTCTTTGTTATTAGGATGATATTTTTGAATGAAAGTTATTGTTTTGATTGAAGAATATTTTAACCTTACTTTTATTAATGTCAATTATGAACTGACATCAATACATTAGCCAGAGATGAGAAAAGACGAAAAGAAGATTTTCTTGTTATGTGTTTTAACGTCATCTGTCAAATATTCATTGTTTCTGAATCAGCTGCTGTATTATTCTTTGACCAAAAATGCAAAAATTCCGTCATTTTCCTTGATATTGGCTTCAGCCAGAAAACATGTTGAAACTATAGAGTTGAGCAACAGTTGTTGTCACATTGTCAATTATTATCTTTCTTTTTTACCAGTAGCCATTGCTATATCCAGTGTGATTGTTAAATGTTTAGCTACAAGACTCCTTTAAATATCTCTAGTCCAGGTAAACTAATCTAATTTCATGGTTCTTTAGAGTTATTGCGCATCCCACGCCACCTAAACGCACCCCTTGTGGCTTTAAGAGGGAAGCTGTACAGAGCAAATACTTTCATTATCTTTGTTGTTATCTATGCCAACATGTAGTATAGTGTAAATATTCTTAAACAACAGCTTGTGTTGTTCCAGTCAGCCCAAGTTTGATCCAGATGCACAGAGGGTGATGAGTGCCAGTGAATCAGTTGGCATCCTAGTCAACACCAGCTCTGAACTGGAACCATCTAGATCAACACCCCTTTCAATTGTATGCCACAGTAGTGATGGTGAGGATGTGCCTTTAGTACCAGAAGTTGCTTTTGATACCAACTTGGATTCCCCGGGGATAAATAGAGAGTCTCAGCCCCTGCTTGGGGGGCTTGAGATCTCTTATAACAGCTTTCCTGGTAAGGTTTTGTTTAGTACCTATACTTAAGTCTTTGAAGAAGCTAGGAACAGTAACATTGTGGGCCTGGCACACAGTTAACAAATTTTGAAACAAAAGAAATTTTACCTTGTAATTATTTAATTAGTGCAATTTAGCTAGAATGTACAACTGGTGCATGAAAGCAAATTGCAGTTATGTTTGGTTTAATTTACATTTTTTTGCCTTTAATATTGGTATTTGTAGGGTTGGACAAATGTACACAAATTAACAAACTCTTTAAAAACTTATTTCAGATGACCCTGAATTTAGTGAATTGGTTTGGCAAGCTGAAACTGCCATTGATAATGGGATCTTTCCAGAAAGGATATCTCAAGGTTCAAGTGGGTCCTACTTTGTCAAAAACCATGCAGGGGTAAGCTTATATTTACCTTATAAACCTATTTTTCCAATACTTTATTTTTTTAACAAAATATTTGAAAAATTAAAATTTAAAATATGGGTTATCTCAACCTGCACTTAAACAGAATTGGTAATGGAGTATTATAATGGGCAACCATGCCTAAAAATAAAAAAATCGGGTGTGTAACTGATAGAACACAAAGATAAAAGTAATAATTGCTTCAGTTAAATATATACAACTACATAAATGTTGTGTATTTTATACATAAAGCATACATTAAGACAGTTTGAATTATAGGGGAGGCTCACTGTAAAGACTAAAGTAAAGCCCTTTGGTATAATTCAAATATTAATTAACAAAATTGTTAGTAATTACTGGATATTAATAAAACTTAAATTTTATTCAATCAATGAGAGTTTTTGTCCCTAAATCAGTAAATGAATTAAAAATATGTAAAGTTTGTGGTGTTGGGGACATTAATTAAAATTGGGTCTAAAACCCAAAAAGTTTTTTATTTTAATTTTTAATTAAATTGTATTTTCACATTTTTTATAGCTCTGGAATTTTAATCTGATTTGGATTAACAAGACAGTGATTTTAATCAAGCTCAATATAGCTGACTGAGCTTGAATTTTGTTATTTAAATATTATCATATACATGTTTTTGTGGGTTTTTACTTATTAAAGCTATGGGAAGATAACTATAAAGATTTTAGGTTTTTATTTAAAACTGTTACACATTTATATTAAAAGGAATTATGCAAATAAATAACTCAGACTTTAGAAAATATTCAAATTTGAACTACAAGACCAGTATCCAGGTAGTCCAGGGTTCAGTATCTGTTAAGGAGATGTGAGTTAAGTAAATCAAAATAATACTATTATTATACAGGGTGATTCCAAAGTTGGTGCTTTCCTTTCACCTACGAATACGCTTCAAAAAATAAGTTTTTTTTTCTTTGACGCTTTTTGGAAATATGAACAATAACGAAGATACAGGGTGTCAAAATTTTACTGAAAAAAAAAAACAAAATAAAAAATAACTTAAATTTAATTTTAACTAAGACATAAACATAAACAAAAGATCTTATTTATTTAACTCAATTACTTTTATTTTGATATCAACAGACATAAACATAAACAAAAGATTTCAGCCGCCTTTGAACTAAGTTTTAATAATTTGACATTTTAAATTAAGACAGCATTTAATTTTAGGCACGCATTAAGATGGTTTTTATTTTTTTACTCGAAAGCGGTGCGTCGTAGCAAAAAATAATATAAGGGGTTTCATTTTTAGAATTGAACAAGGAATTCAATAATAAATTTTATGTTGAAAAAAAAACTAGTAGGGTAATATATTTTTTCGAAAATGTTTTTAAAAAATTATACGCGCGCCACTGGTAAACGCAAAAAAAATTGTTGTTTCTTGGAAAATTTCCTTTCCACGTAGCTACTGACACCTACAAAATTTTGTTTAATTACTTCAAGTGGTTTGGCCAAAATCATAAAATATCTTCGTTATTGTTCATATTTCGAAAAAGCGTTAAAGGAAAAAAAACCTTAGTTTTTGAAGCCCTATTCGCAGGTGAAAGGAAAGCACCAACTTTGGAATCACCCTGTATAATTTTTTTTTTAAATATATGATAGCTGCCCAAAATCTTACTGATACCTGTTCCAAATCTAGTTAGATTTGATTATCATTAACATAAAATTGATAAAAGTTCAAATTTTTTTGCCGGTTTGCCATTTTGCCATTTTTTGACAACAAGTCTGGCAAAAAAATGGAAAGTTTAAATATTTTCATTCTTTTGATTCTCAAAGTTCTGCAAAAGTTTATGGATTTGCTTGGGCTGATATTTCCTCTCTTTTTATAGTTTTTCTATCATACAGTCCTCATGTTTAACAGTTTCAGTAAAAAAACTACTTTCTAGCTAACTACCTTAAAAATCATCAAGTGATACTACTTTAAGCCATCATTCTTTATTCAATCATAAATAAGGCTAATACTAGCAACTTGTAAGTAAATAAACTGAGTGCTATGTCAACCTGGAAAGTGATTTTTTATTAGGTTATTTTTAAAACTTCATCATTTTTGAATAAAACAACAGATTCTGTTTTGACTACCATTGAGTTTGATTTATTGGCTGTTGGCTGATAGGAAACAACTTTGACTTTAAAATGCACTATAAATGTACTATACAGGGTGGGAAAGGAGAGCATGCAAAAAAGTTAAATTTTTAAGTAGTCCCCAATTAGCCATTGATTTTTTTGTACTGTTGTTTAAGTTTGTATCGCCGGACGTTTTTGGTCGTTATCCAATTAACCTCCTGTGTCTCAAGAAATATCTATTTATCCGAAAAATACGACTTAATCTCAAATTAAGGCACTATCTTTGATATATCATTCTAAGGGTCTGTACTTTCACTTCAGAATAACAATAATCTGTATAAAAATTATTTTATTCTAAAGATAGAGTCTTACAGGCCTGAAACATGTTGAGGATGCCTTTTATTTGTTAAGGCTAAATACATTTATTATTTATTGTTGTACTACATTGATTTTGTAAAAGCATTTCTCTTTCTCATAAGGAAATAACAGTGTATAAGTGAATTTGACACTTATTCTTACAATATTATATAGATTTTTTATCACTTAGAAGATAATTGCCGTATTCAAACCAAAAGATGAAGAACCATACGGGCGCCTAAACCCAAAGTGGACCAAATGGATGCACAAGTTGTGCTGCCCCTGTTGTTTTGGCAGATCATGCCTTATACCAAATCAAGGCTATCTTTCAGAAGCCGCAGCCTACCTTGTAGATAGCAAATTGGGGTTGGGAATAGTTCCAAAGACTCGAGTATGTTATATTAATGCTGGTTTGTCAAAATTTAAATGCACAAATTTTAGGTGGTTAAACTGGTGTCTGAAACTTTTAATTATATAAGAATAGATCGGCAAAAAGCTAGAGTTAAAAGAGCCATAGTGGAACAATTTCCAAATGTAGGTTTTAGGTTCAATAGAATAGGATTACCGCCAAAGGTACACAAAAAACTGTGAACTAACAATTTGGTTTTTAGACAGTAAAGTTGTTTTTTAGGTAGGTTCATTTCAGTTATTTGTGGACAATTACAAAGATGCTCACTACTGGTTGTCTAAATTTGAAATGGAACCTTTGCCTCCACCTTTGGATAAAAGGTTTCAGATGCAATTTGAGCGATTAGTGGTTCTGGATTATATAATTAGGAACACAGACCGAGGAAACGATAATTGGTTGATCAGGCAAGTTTTTAATAAACCCAATGCTAAATCGGTCATTAATTGACTGTTTTGACAGGTACGATCAACCGGCTATAGCCAATGGGAGCACCGTTAGTGAGAGAGTAGATCTAAGCGAATCTACTGATTGGAGTGTGGTTCATTTGCCTGATATTCGAATTTCAGCGATCGATAATGGGTTAGCTTTTCCGTATAAACATCCGGATAGCTGGCGGGCTTATCCCTATCATTGGGCCTGGCTACCACAAGCCAAAAAACCTTTTAGTCAAGAAATAAAAGATTTAATCTTGCCCTCCTTGAGTGACATGAATTTTGTACAGGTTAGTTTTATTTTCAGTTATCTCTAATTTTTCTCTCTCTAATTTTATTGTAGGATTTATGTGAAGACCTTTACCTTCTCTTCAAGCAAGATAAAGGTTTCGATAGAACACTGTACGAACGTCAAATGTCGGTAATGCGAGGCCAGATTTTAAATCTGACTCAGGCCTTAAAAGATGGAAAATCGCCGGTACAATTGGTCCAAATGCCCGCTGTGGTAGTTGAAAAGTAATTCAAACTAAACCTTTTTTATAATTTATCTTAATTTTTTGCCGTTAATTTCAGGTCTCAGGGTCACCAGCCTCGATTTTTCAGTTTTACCCAACGTTTTCAGGATAAGAGTCCCTTCTTTTCATGGTGTTAACCTACACTTGTTTATTGTACACAACCAGGGACATCTAGTAGACAATTTTTTTTTTTTTTTTTTAATTTTATTGGTAATTTATAGGGTATATGCATCAACCTCCAACTTTTATTGTGTTGGAATCATCCTTTTAACTATTTTTTCTATGTCAGTATAGATTTTATAATGAGATTTAGGTTCTTAATTGTGATGCGTTATTTTAAGGTAAGTAATTCAAAGGGAAATATCAGAAGAGTTCAGTGAAGGTGTAATTGTTTTTTTACAATTTTGAATTATTTAGGACAAAAGATATGATCATCTAGAAAATGGCTGTGGCTATGGTAATTAAAGAGATTTGTAACAACTAGATGGTAAACCAAAACTATGATTTTAGATTTTGTCTAAATTTCTTAAAAAAAAACTTCTACGCCCTATGGTATCTTCTACTTTGTATAAAAAAATGACACCGCCAAATAGTTTCTGTAGACCAGTTTATATTATACTACCCCTCATCTCATGTATGTATATGATAATATTTTTGTAATTTAGGTTCTGATTTTTTTTTAAGTGATAATAAAGCAGTTGGTAAATGAACAGATTGTACATATATTAATGATTAAATAAAAAGTTACTACAATAATTATGTTTTACTTCTATGGTTTGGATGTTAAATCACACTGAGTTTTTAGTCTAGCTACTCTTGGGTCATCATGACGGTAAACTACGACATGGTCTCTGTACGGTCTGTTATTTCCGTCAGTATCGTAGTATCTTTTTACCGTATACCACAGGAGACCGAAACCTAAAAAAGGCGCCTCAGTTTAGATTGTGTAGAGTTTAGAATACACTTGACTTACCAAATAGGCCTGCGCCACCACTTACCATAAGTTCAGGCCATTCATTCCAGCCTTTTTTAAGGAGCCCTACTAAACCCCGGTTTGCAGGTGCAGCCGCCATTATTTTGTGCAGGAAACCTTAGGGGAAAATATGAGCCCCCTCTTGCAGTTCTAACCTATAAAATTTGACAAGTTGATTACACAACTACCACTGAACTCAAAAGGTTTAATTAAGCTAGAGAGGAAAGCCATTTATCTGAATGAAACGGAAAATAACCAAATCATGTGAGTGAGGAGGATAGAGATAGAACCAAAGATTATCTGGTTGTCAGATGTCAGTTATTTAAAATGTCAGCTGTCTAATGAATTTGATTAGACATTTTTAAATTGTTTATTTGTTTACTAAAACAATGCTGACCGAATGTGCCGTTAACAAACTGTAAATTTGGAGTGTTAACTGTAAAAATGTCACTCCAAAACGTGGCTGACGAATACTTTAGCACCCTCAACCCTATAGCATCTCGGCTGTATGCCGATTTACAAGAAACCAGGGGGGCATATGAAGACTTATGGAAAAAGCTGTCCCCAGAAGACCAAGACCAAATATTGACCGAAAGTATTATCAAACCGGAGATATCCATCAAGTATGATGTACCTCAGAGCTGTAGAAGTGACGATTATGCGGTAAAAGTGGTGGTTGATGACCACTGCTCATACAGAGACGAGCACTCAGGGCCTTTTACATTTAGAACTAAAAGCCAAAGAAACCTCACCATATTTCACGAAGAACGTTTAAAAGTTAAGCCCCAAAGAGAGACTGTACCAAAAGCTGTACCAAAGGTATGTAATGTTGCCTGTTTGAGTAATTTACTTTTATAAGAAGTAAGTAATACTGAAGGTGCCTTATCAGCTTCTGTGGGGTTGAGGCAATACTAAAACAATAGAGATGTTACCTAAACACAACACTATATAAGAGAGAATGTGATAAATTTTGTGTAAAAGAGTGCCATACACACTTTCACATTCAAAACATAAACATTTAGTAGTTTAGTACTCATTTTATAATTAATATTGATTCTGGTGTTACTTGTATCTAGGGTCAAAGAAGTGCAGGTTTATCTCTTTTTAAGAAGTATTAATAATTCTATTTGGTTTGTGTCAATCAAAGCCATTATTATGACTTTAGGTATTAAACTTAGATTAGTGAAAAGGTGACTTCACCTTATGACTAGAACTAACCCTTGAATGTTTGAGCATCTACAAAGGTAAGCAAATTAAAGTTCTGCTGCTTATAAGTATGAAATACAAATTATCAATTTAACATTACTTACTTCCATAGCAATAAATTTCTTGCAACTTTTAATTTATATTATTTAATTGTTTCAGAAACCAAATGTACCCTTATACATTCAGGAGACTCAGGAGAACATAGATTTAGAAGACATATCATGCCAGACACCAAAAAATGGAGATGCCAGTTCAAATTCCAACACTTTACCCAAAACTGGACTGGATTTTTTGGATAACTGGTAGTTTAAATAATTTCATCAGGTAACATTATACCTGAACTATTTACAGAATATTTTCATTGTGCTCTATTTATTCTCATAGTTGTTTATATTTGCATTTATTACTACTTAATAATGAATTTGCAAATTCAAAGCCATAAAGCTTGATAGTTGCAGCAGTTTACAATTTTTTTTTTTAAATAGATAGATTTGATATACAAGGATCAACATGTATTTGCCAAACAAATTGAAGTCACCTTGTGTTTTATTTTATCCTGTAAAAAAATCAAAAACTTTATCATATTTTAATAGCTCTACAAGGTAATTATTGTGTATCATAAAAGAGCTAAAACCCTACAAAAACGAAGTTTAGTGGGGGGCTACTATCCTGTATACATTTCATTATGTTTTAGCGCGTTAAAGCGGAAAATGAAATATGCAGAGGCAAATAGCAACCGGCGGCCGCCCCGCTCTTAGAAATTAACTATTCTTGCTTGCGCCGGTTGTAAATGAATAATTGCTCCCTGCAGTGTTCTGTGCAGGAAGTAAACAACCCACTTCTGGCTACTGGCACTATGGATTTGTTCAAAAATTAATCTTAATATTTGAAGAATAATTTTGTGAAAATAAAGATTAATTTCAGGTACTTCAGGTTATGAGGAGTCTATATCTCACTCCTCAATTTACATTTAATTAACAAAAGAGTCATCACAGTTTGCTATTAGCTAATTTTGCAAAAATGTCATTGTTGTATAAGAGCTGTATTAATAATTGTCACATTCAAAGTAAAATTCTGCTAATCTATTAATAGCAGACACTTTCAAATTTTAATAAATGAACCTATTATTATCACCTGAATTGAATATAATTAATAAATTCTCACATTGTGAGGCTTATATTGAAATCAAATTTTATTGTCACTGAGCTGTTTGGTCGATCCCCTTTTTCTTGAAGGTTTCCTTTGCTTTAATTTTCTTTTGTTTGATTGAATTCAATTTCCAGCAATTTTTTTTGCGTTAATTTATACCTTTTTAAAGAAATTGACAATAAAAAAAAAACAACATGCAATGCTACTTTTTCAATTTATTAAATAATGATAAGCGGTCGTCATAGAAAGCCCGAAAATTATTCCTAATTAACTAAATTTCTAACTATAAGTAACTTCTTCATTAACAACTACTAAACACATTAAACCTAAACCACATTTCCGGTTTTGTTTTGTTTAACGCGGATAGACCCCACTTTAGTGGTAACTCCTGCTTTTGCCCACTTTTCCTCTTGTTTTCGGCACGCATAAAAGCAAAGGCGGCAAAGTAGGTGAACGCAAAATAAAAAAGTAAGTCCTATCAAGCAGGCAAACGCATTCAAAATAATGACGTTAGACCAGGATATTTTGGGATAAACCGATTCTTCAGGAATTTCTCTTTCTGGAAGTACCTGGCAGTATATTAGGTCGCGGGTCACGTCCACGTTCTTAGACTCCGTCTAGAGTAAAATTTGAATGTTGTTAAGTTTGTTGCTATTTTGTGAGGATTGACTAACCTGCAGGACAGTACGCAAAATATTGTCGATGCGTTTGCAGAACTTCTGTTGTTCGGTGGTGTAGTAGATCTTCGTGAGTTCAGAGCAAGCATTGGAGCATATTAAGTCTGCCAGTAAGGGTTCTGAGTTTGCCTCCACTGATGTTTCTGATAGCAGGGGATCTTGTGTACCAAATGTTACTATACAGGTACATTTTCTCACTGAAAAAGTATTCACCGATTACTCATCTTACAGAATGTCTATGACACTGATACTTACTGTGAACCGACTTCTCCATAGATTTGCTGATGACTTCTTGATGTTTCATTTCAATGTGGGTGCCATTGACCAAAGTGCCTCGAACAGCTTCTCGAATTTTTCTAGAGCAACACCTCTTCTTTTTCTTGCCTGTTACATCCTCATTGGCGTCTCTCTTAGTCAGGTTTCTGTGGTGATGGTGATGGTTAATTCTAGTTTCTGCTTTAATGTCTTTCAGAACGCTTGTATCGTTATTGTCAAAAAATTGTATGAAGAAGGTTACATTTGCCTGTCCCTGAGGGAGCTCAGTTACGTCACTTTGGTTGTAAGGGGCTTCAGTGTTAGTGGAAGTTATGTTGAGCAGTTTTGGCTCGTATTCCTCTATTTTCTCGAATTTTTTAAGGTGAACTTGTCGTCTAGGTCTTTGAGGCTCAGCTGTTTCTTTTTCAACAGTAGTGGAGTTATTATCCGTTACATTTTGAAAGTCAGTCTGGTCAGTAATTGTATCATTATGAGTTTCACTCCTTGTAATTCTGATGACTGCTTCATTGGTCCGGTTACTAGACTCTGCATGTGTTTTATTATGGTCCAGCACGGGACTCACATCTCTCTTGATAATGTGTAGTTTCTTTCCAACGTATTTGGTTGCTTTGGTAATGGATGTAGAAACTTTGGTGAAAATGTTGCGTCGGGGTCGTTCCAAGTTTTCTGGATCACGACGATGTTCAGGAGGACAATGATGGACAGTTTCATTGTTAGTTGGCAGGGATGATATGCTGTAAATGAAAGAATAGTGCTAGTAAAGCCCGGTTGATACCTCCAAATTAAAAAGTTCAACTTGATTTAGAAATTAATGCGGTTAATACTAGAAAATGTGTTAAAATAAAAAAGAAGTTTAGGTATGAATTATTATTTGTAAAATTAAAAATAATAAATAATGGATGAAGATATGTTTTCTTTAGTGGTTACCGCACTAGTGGGAATGATGAAAAAAATCGGAGATATGAAAATAAGACCCATAAAGAAGAAATAAGTGGAAAAACAAATAAAGAAAGGTTTACATTTGAAATAGTTTACTACAGTTTATTAGAACTAAAAGTGACGAAAGGTACACAAATTAGCGCAAATTTTACCCAAAGCTAAATTCATTTTAGTCAAATGTAAATTTTATTGAAAGTTTAGTTTACTTTGGACTATTTGGAGGTATAAACTGGGCATTATTTGAGGCATCAATTTTCATATAATAAATGTTGGATTTAAAACTTTTGGAGTAAAATCTGCTTTAAAATGTAAGTCAAAGGGTGACTTAAATTATTTTTAATAAAAAAACTTTAAAAAACTTACCAATTCCACTGCCAAATTGTCACAACAATCACTATTAGCACTATAACTTTCATGTTGAAGGCCAATCACTAAATGTGCCAACCTCCTGGTGTTTTGCATTTTATAACCCATTGTCTCAACACTACCTAGGTACTGCTTATTATGTGGTATCTTTGTCAGACACATTGATTTACTTTGATGAAGCTTATAGACAGGTGAGTAGTTGTTAAGAGAGGGGTACATGGTACTGCCCAGTTTTATCACTAATGGATATGTATTATAGCAGGGTTACTATAAAAATTGAAATAATTCTAAAATATTCCATATCAGAAGTAAATTTTTTTGTTTGTTTTCGTTTAGCTATAGGGCCGTATCGACCATTCGATCAGTGCCGCAAATCACCCTTATTTAATTTTGATTTATTTCGCTTCGCTTACTGGAAAACACTCCACGTCAATCACTTGGATATTAATAAAAGATTTCCAGAATGGCAAGAAAAATGACTTTTTAAGAACGTCAATGTCGAACGTATATGAGGGGATTTGGGACTAGGGCGCGGGAGGAAATCTTAACATTTTAAGTGCCAGAAATGGAATTTCCGGCTGTTTAATTTTCCCATCCCTCTAAACGTTTTAGATCTGCTGGATTGATGCGCCAGTAATCGTCTTTTTGGTTGTCGTCTGGGCTTGAAAATCTATCAGGAAAAATTACTACACGAGATTCCCCTCTCGGCCCTGGGCGAATCGCTTATTTGGCGCTAAAAGCCCTAACGATCAAATTGAATTTGGTTTTATTGGATCAAAATTGAAAGATGTCATTTTCGAGGTTTATTGCCTCGACATCGATGTGTTTTTCATGCTGAAAGTGTACTTATTTATTACTTCCAGGTTTGTCATTAGCCGACAAGACATGTTTCGCTGAATTTAGTTTTTGTCGAAAATATGAAAGCAATTTAATTTTCTTTCGTTTTGATAAATCTGAGTAATAAATTGTAACTATTTTTCAATAACAACAAACCACTCTGGAGGAAATTAAGTTTAAAAAAGTTAAAACATTATTGGTTTATCGTTTTTTTTTGTGGTAGAAAGTGTAACACAAAATTGAAGACCAAAAATATTTGTTTAATGAAACATCTTGTGTACTTTTAGGTTAGTTTAAAGTTTTTTATTACTTTTCACATGTCTGTGATATATCATTTTCAATATGGAAATTATGTATTACTGGTTTGGCGTATCGATTAGAGTCATTCATGGAAAAGATATTAGACACTTTAAGTGGCAGCAAAACCTTATACGTAATACGCTATTTCACCACCTCCACATGCAAAAATAACGGATAATGGCCTTAACGGTGTAACGTAACTTTACGGGCTATAACGTGTACGCTATACTCAACCCGCAAACAGGTTTCTCTCAATCAACGTTTTATGATTTGTAATTTTTCTAACAAAACATGGAACAATCAAATTTCAAATTGCGCTTTAGATTTACAAAGATTTACATTTGGCAAGGGAAGTGTATGGGCAAAACCCTTGTGAAGACCCCAAGAGATAGGAGATCCATAGAGCTCTTTTCTTATCACTATATTATTTTCATTATGCAAGTGCATAAGCAGCAAATCATTCATCTTCCGAATCGGAATCGAGAATGGCAATTTCAAAAATGTCATCCATTATGTAGCATGCCTGTGATAAGTATACAACATACAAAGAAAATAAGAACTTCCACAGTACACAAAATAAACAGAAAAAAATTAAAGAAAATTTAAGAGAAAACACGAGGTTGACAGATGTCCTGACTTATAGTGTCATTTGAAACCTGAAATAGCTTACATCGTGTAAGGTAAAACATTAAACGTACTTAAAGTCAATTTTAACATTAACGCAAAATCCTTAAATACGTACGTCATCTTGAGTATTACGTATTACGTCTTCCTGACACTTAAAGTGTCTATTCCTGTTTGAAAAATATCTTTTAAACTAGTGTATACAGGGTGTTTTGTAAAATGGTTATATTTTTAAACAAATTAACAAGTCTGGCTGGTTTAAATTCCACTTAAAGTAAACTTTTTCAGAACTTTAGCCGACATATAGTAGGAAATGGTCATTTTACCTCAATATTTCTAAATGAATAGCTTGTGTACGATTTGCTTGTTTTATGACATAATAATTTTATATTCTCGTACAGAGTGTGTATTTTTTTAGACACTTTGTATATGACAATCTTTTATCTTATTGATATCTCTATTCTCTCATTTAATTAACCAAATGTGAGGATTGAAGTTTACATTTCTCTGGATGACTCTAGTTGGCTTATCAAGAATTTACATTACCATGCAAATCGTAAAATTTCATTGAAACAAACAAACAGCATTATTGACTTATATCAGAAAGCTTTCATATAATGCAACATTGACGATTTGATAATTTCTGAATGGTCGTTTATCATCAGCATATTGTTCCACTATCTATTTTATTGTTCCTGAAAACTACTAACAATTGCATGTTACTGTAAAGTGATTATTTTAATCGGGTAATAATCTGAATGGCATTCCTATATGTGATGAATACATGGGTAATTAAGTGCCTAATTCAATATTCACACGCCACCGGCAATGACTAATAAGAAAATTCGCCCTTGAATATATGAAGGGGTAAAAAAAGTGTCATATAAAAGATTAATTAATTTTCAAATTCCTACCGATGAGAAACAAAAGATAAATGAGGACGTCGAAGCGACTGTCGAAAATGACGTCAGCGGGGTTAGTTAATAAACTATGATTAATAATCGATTACGTTAAAAACCTGAAATTTTCCTGGTTAATAAAGAATTTTTTACCTAATATCATCGAGTTTTTTCGCAATCGACAAAAGAAGCTCAGGACATTTATTAATCATTTTTCCATCAAGCTGTTACATTTCAATAACATTTACGCGATTTTTAATGATTCTCCAATCTTCGAGAGCAAATTAAACCCCTCGAAGATTATTATTATTATCATATGAAAAGATGTTTTACATAGTACATATAAAAAATTTACTCTTTCAGTACAATAAAACAACGTCATTATCACAAATTCCACTCGACGTTAAACTTTTTCTAGTTTTGTATTACTTATTCCAGAATACAGCCCTTGGCATCGGTATAAACTAAATCGTATCCATATGCAGAAAGTGAAACATTCAAAATTAAAAAGCGACATTTAATATCTATGGACGACCGACTGTGCTGCTGCATTTGTGGAATTAACTACATTTTGAAGTATGTTTAGTACTCAGAATTGCAATTTAAACTGTAACGCTTTAAACTTCAGAACATTCAGATCATTATTAAATCCTTGTTTCCACTCGTCTGAATTATAGGCACATACGTACGGATTTACAATTGTATTTTTTAAAATACGTATTCTATAATAAAGTAAAAGATAAAGAGAGTAAAGTGTGTCATAAAGAAAATGAAATATATTAGCGTGTTTGTGGTCGTTTAACGTTAATTTTTGATATTATACTAAGGCATTCCTTTTAATAATACTATTTAGGAGTATAAAAGCCTTTGTTTTGTTCCGGAATTATGGATGCGGAGATAAAACCTGGAAAAGCTACTTCCAGGAGCATTTCCAGTTTCACGCAACGTAGAAGCAGTTTTATTCATTTTTATCGCTTGGCTTTTGATGTTTTTACATGAATTATTTATTAGGGGACATTAACAGCTATTTTAATAATTCTAATTTCTACTAGGTAAATAAAACAAACTGAAATTGCAGGCGCCAAAACGCAAATTTCCCGAGTAATAATTTATCGTTTTCACCCAAGAGTATGAATAAATTAGTTCGCGATTGCAGGAAATCGGAAGGAACTTTGTAACTGTTTATTCTCCAATGTATTGATTTATTTACCGTTTCAATACGTTTCTTCTCGAATACCAGACCTTAACCAACTTTAAAGCTGACGAATTGTATTGTTGATTTTTAATGGCAAATGCGAAACTACAAAAACAAACAGATCGGCTCAGTCAACTATAATATGTACTTTCTACAATAGCGGCGATGTTTACGTAAGGATTAGGGATTAACCTTTAGTGATGTTTACAGACGTTGTTGAACCGATGGCTTGTAAAGGCATAATATGAAACGCCTCTACATTAAGGCTATACACACAAGAAGCTTTGAGTGTAGATGTTGTAGTAATTTTAAAATGTTTTTTATCTGGACTTTGTTGTTCACTACTGAATCTAATAAAACTGAATCGAAAAATTTTTAAAATAATGGTTTGTGGAATACTATTTATATTATGAAAATGATCATCTTTCACAGTGATCTATGAAAAGAATTTTCTAATTTTCTACTGTAAGTTCCAAAAATTTGAATGTATAATATTTCTACCTTCATTATATATATATATATATATATATATATATATTAGTATTTAGTATTAGTTGTTCTTTATTTTTCAAAAGAAAAAACGGCTATCGACCGTTACGGTCTTTCTGCCCATGTATACATGGTTTTTTTTTATATGTACAGGTTATCTTATTTCTAATTATCTAAAGAAAAAAAAAAAAAAAAATAGTTTCAATTAAAATGTTCTAATAGGGAGAGAGCGGGGAATAGGTAACGGGATTGTCTGGTCTGTCTTGTTATGCATAGTGGATTTACAATTGTCCAGTTGTTTGGGTTATTTTTCCACTTGGTTTGTAGTTGTATGAGTCTGTCAGTTATTTTAGTCATGTTCGTACGTTCGTAGAGAAGTTGGTTGGATGGGTTGTGTAGTGGGTTTGCAGGATGTCGTATTTTTGTTATTAGTCTTAGAGCAATCTGTTCAGTAATTTGTGTATATTTTTTAGTCTTGTCCGTAGCATTTGCTCTAAGTAAGTGTCCGTAGTCCAGGACCGGT
This sequence comes from Ips typographus, assembly GCF_016097725.1. Classification (NCBI taxonomy): domain Eukaryota; kingdom Metazoa; phylum Arthropoda; class Insecta; order Coleoptera; family Curculionidae; genus Ips; species Ips typographus. The sequence goes on from NC_138429.1 coordinate 7,528,834, forward strand.
CTACAGATGGATTTGTATATTTGAGTTGCCGTTTTGGTACTGATGCCTTTGTTTTTGTATGTTAGTGACCTAAAGTGTTTTGTTCTTTTAATAATTTCAGTCCGGACATTTTTAAGGTGTTTTGTGAATTTTAGTTTTTGGTCCAGTGTTATCCCTAAGTATTGTACGTCTTGTTTGGGATCAGTTGTGTGTCCGTCTGCGGTTATGTTTGGTGAGTCGTTTTTTATTTGATGGTTCAGTAATAAAAGCTGGTTTTTAGTTGCGTTGGGCGTTAGTCTCCATCTGTAGAACCATGTCATGATGTCGTCAGTAAATGATTGTAGTTTTAAAACTGCTTTTGTCGTAGTTTTGTCATGAACAACAAGTGCAGTGTCGTCTGCGTATTGTAATATGTATGCTGTTTTGTCAATTTGATTTTTGTCTTGCTTGTTATGGTTGTATATGTCATGGAAGTACAGATTTTCTCTGGATGTATTTATTTCCCTAGCATTGTGCTTAGATATAACTAAACCTCAGTAGATACCAAGTAGGTTAACCGTATAAATTGGTTACAAAGCAGAACAGAAAAATCAGAACATAGCTGTTTTTCAGATGAAAAAGTGTTATTTAAACTAGTTGTGCACAAAAAATGCCATTTGAAAACCCAAAAATGTGGATTTTAATTCGTAATACTAACACTATCTTACACTTAAATCTGAAAAACAGTATGTCATGTTATTGTAGTATGTAAATCGATTAAGAGAAACTTCAAAAAACGACAAACTGATGAAAAAATGGCCAATAATGTGTTAGAAATGATTGAGTTAATTACTCACAATGTTTAAAAGAAGGCTAACAAAGAAAGAGCGGAAAAATGTGTTGAAATTGAGATGGCTGATTGCTGCACAGTGATCTAGGAAACGAGTTTTCTAATATTGTTTTTTTATTAGATTCCAACAAATAATATTTCTAATATTACTGAAGCTTTTGTACTAAATTTTTTGTCCAACAACTTTAATTGGAAAAATGACAATTGTTTTGGTAAAAAGTAAATTGAAACAGTTTGGATAAAAATCTCTATTTTTAGACTCAACATCATTGTCCCTTGCCTGGCATTTCCGCATATAGAACTCCGGAAACAGACTTTATTTTTCGTAATCCCATCTATATGGAAACCGGTGACATAATAAGATTTACAATTTCCCTTTCATGAAATGCATTCTTTTCGTAAACCTGCCTCTCTGCTATCTTTCGGAAACCGAGGAAGTAGATAACAAAAGCATTTCGCAATACGTCGCACCCGGGTACTATAAATCATAATCCTGGAATACCGGGAAATGGCAGCCAGGTAAATAACGCTTTCCGCGCATTTCTCGCGGAAAACAGTCCGTTTAAGCCACTTGAACCCTTAATCTCTTTTATAGTCCCGACTAAAAGCTTGTGCCGACCATTTTTTAGCATTTTCCCTGCATTACTGCCTTTGCATTAACGCGTCTGACAAATTAGGCAAATTATGGCGCTGAAAAGTATTAATGCCTCTACATGCACCCGTCCGGATTTGGTTTTCGTGCTGTTTATTTTAGTTCCGCTCTATATCACTTTTAGTAACATTGAAAAGTAGTAGATGTAAGGGCTAACCCTCCAAAGTAATTTGAAAAGCTAATTTGAGACCCTCGGTTGATGTTTGTAAGTGTATGAGAGCGAGAAATGTTATATTTGGGCTATTTGAACTTATTTTGAGGACTTTGCATTTTAGTGTGGCTTTTAGATGAAAGGGCTTTTTGCCTCAAACGCGGCTAGGGAATGAATTCCAGAAGTTTATAGTCGAGCCTCTGGTAGAAGAGTTTATTAACTACAGCAGCTGCACAATTTTTTGAGTAAAATGTTGTGTTTGTTGTAAATTGGGAGTTTAGGTGCTTTGTTACACACCTGAACAAATCGACCACATCAATTTAGGACTATCTGAGAGTTAAAAGGGATCGGTTGTGTATAAAAACGCGAACGTCCAGGAACGTCCAAAAGACGTGAATCTCCCAGATCGATGGTAGCTAAAAAGATTCCGGATACGCGCTTAATCACTGAATGCACTTGTCGATGTCTGCCAACAAAACAGGTCCCCGTGAACTGATAAATTGCCTCGTTCCTGCGAAAAGGTCCTGCGACTGGCTTATGCCAGGATTACTGGGCTCGTTTATTATCCTCCGGAATAAGCGATAGCTTGTGTAGCTAGTTTTTATGGCGCTATCGGCTCTTGTTGCAATTAAAACGGCTTTGAATATTGGATTTAATTTGTTTCACAAAACACTACGGTGTCATATGTCTAGTTCGATGTGCCTTTACGTACGTTTAATTAAACGGTATAGGTAGGTCATTTTTGTATTGTTTTTCCCAAGCAATTATACAGCGAAATAATTAGTTTATCAGCACTGTTTTTGCCTAAATCAAAATAATTCGAAACAAACGAGTTTTTTATTTAGGTGCTTCAGAAGCCCAATATTATACAATTTTTCTTCAAATAATTCAATTCTTAAACTTAAAAACAACTGCCATTTGTTGAAGAAAAGTCCTTCAAAGTTTAATTAGCATGATAATGCTGTCTTAAAAATCACAATTTTCAAGATATAAACCATGTTTTGCAATAAAAATAGTATATTCTATATAAGAGCGGAAAGTACATATTTGCCGCCTGCACATGAAAATTGCAGCTTGAGGCGAAGCCGAACGCTGCAATCATGTAAAAGCGGCAAAAGTACTTTCGGCTCGAAATATAGACGATATTTTTTCGACGACTGCTTTGGGGTGGAGTAGAAGGACAATTCACATCATTTTCGTAGCTCGAATTCATTGTCACCGATAAATCACTTTGACGGAATGGCTTTATTTCAAACAGGTATGTCAAGCATTGTTATGGAAACGCCAAAAAAGTTGGTGAGTAGATTGTTAGTAGAAAGCGAAAACGCTCTAGAGCAGAAAATGATTCACTTTCTGCTCTCGCGCGGCGAATAACTACTTTCTGCTTTTAAATGTAAGCGTACATGAGGTACTTTCAAAGTCAGTCGTCGAAAAAGATATTTTTCAATTTTGTTAATGGCGCCTAATCAAACAAGTTAGTAGATATTTTGGCATAAAGAGTATGTTTTTCCATAAAATGCAAATCATTGCTTATTCAATTTAGAACAGAAAAGCTATCTAGTAAATATTATAAAAAATAGAAATCATAAAATTGTACCCATAAAATCAATACTCAATGGTTGACTCTCTTTACTAATCAATTTAAAAATTTTTAGTCATTTAGATTTTTCAAAATTTATAATCTTCATTCGGTAGGAACAAGCAGTATCTTGCCATTTTTTCAATAAAAAACTGAAAAAATCAAAATTTGTAATTTGAATAGTGACGAAGGTACTTTTTGTATGATTTTTTATATTTTCCTCAAAAACAAAAAACGTACCAAAAAACTTAAAAAACGACACCTAAAATTTACAAGATACGTTTTCTGTTCTAAATTGAATAAGGAATTCAAAACTGATTTTCACATATTTTTTGAAAAACAGTGGCGTACATATTTTGGCACAAACATTTAGTAACCTGTTCTGGTAAAATAAAAAAATACCATTTTTAATTCAAAATCTCTCTCCGTCTGCATCCGTTTTCAAAAAATATATAGATTTTTGTATATCTCTATAACGAAATACATTTGGACCATGACGTTTAGTCAAACCATAAAATATGACACATTTATCGTGAAACACCCTGTATATATTTTTTTTATTTAAATTTATTTGTTGCATAAAAATGAAGGGTAAATCTGATGCCAGTTATGAAGGTGTTATCGTGCAAGTTGAAAAATAAATGGATTTGGGTGAATCTCATCTTCAACCATAATAATAATAATCATGACAATACAGACGAAATTTTATATTTTAACTCGAAAACAGCTAGAACATTATTTTTACATTCACCCTTCAAATCTCATAAAATAGAAATTTTAAGAAATAAAATGCAAGCAATAAACAAACTTGGTGTCACAATACTGTTAAAGTATTTTAGTATCACTGTTGGAGAGCAAAGTAATAACAAAAATAGAGGAATAATATGTTAAAGTTTCGGTCTTAAATAATATAAGTACCTTGAATTGGTGTCATAAACTGTAAGGAAAGAAGATAGTACAAGAATTTAGATCACTTCATTGCAAACTTTATTTTTAGTTTTAGAAGAAAATTTTAAGTACGTTAAAACAAATTTTAATTATACAAGGTGTCTTAAAATTACTTGGCTAACCCAACTTACAAATACGTTGAGAAATGTGAGAATATTTATCGTAGAATAGTAAAATTTAAAAAAGATAAATTTGGTTAACCACGTAGTTTAATACATACAACATTAAACATGTTGTAAATTTTGAAATTGGTTATTATTTAGTAACTGCTAAAGAAAATTAGAATATAGAAGCTATTAACACGAAAATTTTGGATATGATAGACGGAACCCTTTAGATTTTTTTTCGGTTACAAAATGTGTTGAATGGATTTGATTCATTGTAAATTGTAAGTTTGTATCATTTGCTTTCTCATATAATAAAGTAGATGTTTTTATTCTATAATTGAACACTAACTGAAACTTGAACGGCTTTTTCATTGCCTCAAAACATAAGCCAAAATGCAATGTTTTGATGCCAACTGTCAGTGAGGATGACAATCAGAAAAATTATTTTGTTTACTTTCAAGATTAGCTGTAATTGGTCTATTTCTTTACACACGCTGAAGATTGTCTGTGATTGGTCTATTTCTTTACGCAACGCTGAAGATTGTCTGTAATTGGTCTAAATCTTTACGCACGCTGAAGATTGTCTAGGATTATGTATTCGTTCAACCGTTGGCAATTGCCTACTTATCCGTTCTCTAAAATGTTAAGGAATGAACCAATATCCCTGTAGGAGTAGAAAAACGTTTTACTGACAGTTAACACACATCGACAGTGTAACATTTCCCAGGTGAAACGACAACAATTATCCCAAAGTAGTTAAATGTCGAAACTGAATTGATACCCATCCCCTAGCTTGACCGCGGTAATTTTTATCCAATAATAAAAACGTCGAACGGTCTGTTTGTAGGTGGATTAACTGCCCCAGAACGGAATAGCGCTGTGGGCAATTTGGTTTGGATAGCCGCGATTGGCTGGTAAATATTGTAACAAAAATTCCGGCTTTATAAACAATATAATAAAAGCTCGAGGCGACGAAGGGCATCGAGTACCGCAAACAATAATGCCGCTGCCGATAAATCAAATCGGGGGTAATTTGTATTCAATAAAAATCAATGATCATTGTTGTTCTGGCCCTGAATAATTATTCGCAGATTTAGAGCCGGAGGATGAAATATTACCGTTATTTTAACTTGCTTTCATATGGAGAGGTTTTTATTTACTAAAACATGGTAATCATTTTTCCGCTAGCAAGTAATTTATGCGGTTTTTTAATTTCACACACTACCTACCACATTCTTTATAATAACATCAAAATATCATCTATCATCCTTATTGTTCACATAATAATTTCTGTGCTACATACTGACTTATTTAATTTTCAGTATGGTAACCATTTCAAACTAAATAAAAAAATATATCAGTAAAGTTCAAAACAAAGTTATTTGTTAAGTCGTGACTATCGCAAACAAAATCCTACTTAATCTGAAGTGTTTTGAATTTCCCAAAGGAAGTTGCAATTTATTATTCGAAACCACAATTGCCTGCTTATCCTGCTTAACTTAGATCGTTACAACGAACCGATAAGCTTATAAACTTTAAATTTATCCAGACTGTTCTTCTTGAATAGATATATTACCGGTGGGTGTTGTTTCAGTGGCGTCGCTTTAATCTAGGAAGATTTATCATACTTACTGCTAACTGACTTGTCTTTTTTAAACATTGTGAAAATGTTGAAGGTTGGCCACGAAATTTATGGCGACAAAAGTTGAGGATTAACAAATCACTAACTTATCATAGGCAGGCAAATTAAAGTTAATTAACACAGGACAGACTTTAAGGCGATAATCGCTTATTTATGAATTTGTCTTCTTCCACTAGCGTTTAAAAACTTTTGTTACCAAGTAGGTAAGAGATTCTTGGCTAAAGTATTAAACAAGCGTCAACTTGTTATACTACTTTGACTTCACTAAAGAGTGTCGACCTCTCCGGCAAAACTAAAGTAATGAGGACTTTTCGAAGCAGTTCGCCAAAGATCCATTAAGTCTGCAAACTTGTTCAGAACGACTCCGCAAAGTGGATTCGGAAGTTTTTCAATATCAACTCTTGCTAATTGTATTAGAAGACTTAGCGATGAATAATTTTGAAGAAGGAGAGCGATAGTTCGAGAGTCGGACGATTAAAACTTTTCACCTTGTTAAAATTCAAGGATTACGTACAGTCATTAGTTTGCATAGTGAATTATTGTAGTCAAGTTTTTTTTTTAACAGAGTTAAATTAACTGCAAGGAAAAAGGTAATAAAGTCCACGCAAAGTGCAGAAAGTAAGAGAAAAACAAAAACGAAGATAGAAAACAAGTCGGAAGTGTTTTAGGAGAGAGGATTCCCAGACTTGGCCGTTCTCCCGTTCCATTTGCGGGACTTTTCGTTTTGTTCGTTTATCTCGGTGGGAATAAGGGCAAAAATGTTCAGCCTTGACAAAGTATTCTTTAGGTAAATATTTCTGGAATACAGAGGCACTTAGCGACGTCCGGCCGCCGGTCCAGGAAATATTTGTACAGGAAGTTAACCGCGTTCCCTGGCTTTCCTGGTTTTAAATTCAGCGCCGCCGGTCAGCCAAGCAAAAACTTTGCCGGTTATTTCGTTTACCTGTTGGGTAAATATGGAGAAATCTTGATTGCAGGCAAGTTTGCTTCATTTTTCAGGTACTCTATTTGTATTACCCCAGTTTATTTAATACAGTAACTACTACAGCTTCAATGATATTTTTCTCTATAAAACACTTTTTTACAAAACTTTGTCATACATACAGAACAGTAGGTGACAAGTTGAACGTAACTTAACAGATTCGAGCTTTAATCAGTAGTTACAGATTCTGCCAGGCTTCCTCGTTAAATATACAACAATTACACAACTTGTACTCCCGAGGGACTTTGTCCGGTTCTATAGGCGATTCCATTCAATTAGGACGCCTCCGGAGAACAGTAGTAGTAGCAAGTGGGGCTTTTCGGCAATATAATGTCGTTGGTTGTACCGAATTCGCATTCTACCGGAAAAAACTCGGTTAATTTCGAGCGTTTTTGCTGAAACAAATTAGGCCGGTATATACGGCAGAAGCCTTTTGTCATTTCGAAACAATAGATGTCGCACCAAAACTGGGTTCGTCCTTAAAATTTACACCACGGGCCCTGAGGAATTAATTATCCGGGAAAGTCCTGAGCGAGACACTTCGCTGTATTCATCGTTGACACATTACCTTACGGCTTTCCAGGTTGTTCGCTTATTATTTTGGGACAATTTATTATTGGTATTATTGGAAAAGCACTTTAGAGAGAGTGGCCCTAGTTTTAACTTAATTACCGTCTGGAATGATTATCAACGGAAAAATCATTCAATTGCCTTCCCAATAAAAGATAAATAGTAACAGCATACTTTAAACCAAGTTTAAGTTAATAAAATAGTTTAAGTAAATGAAGATTAATTTGGTCTAAACTAAGCGAAGGAGTCATTTTTCCACTACAAAGAAAAATTAAGTTGGATTATATTGTTCAAAGAATTCAGGTAAATAACGTTCAGTTCCCGTCTATAATTCCCGTCTTCGATCTTGGAGGAAAGTAGTCCGGAAGAAATAATAGTTGTAACTAAGCGTTTAAATTTAATTTCACTTTTTTGACTCTCTTATAATTATATTTCAATATTTTACTTCTGTTTCAGAGATAAAACATGCAAACTAAACGATCTGACACCGTGGAAAATCCAGAAAATATTCGTACAATTTATGTTCCAATGACGAATGTGTAGCAATATTTACACACGATGATCACGGCCGTAACTTTCGTTTCAATACCCCATAAAAGATCGATAACTTTCGGCACAATCCGAGTGTTTTTTTTCCTTTAAGCCTCTTTGTCGAAAAGTAACAGTGAATAATTCCATTGGAGAGGCACAAAAGCCATTGTTTCGTCCAAAATTATGACTGCGGAGATAAAACCTGGAAAAGCTACTCGCGGGGCCGTTACGAGGCTGAGCGCGGTTTTATGGAAAATAAAAGAATTATTTATACTCTTATTTCCTTAGGCGCATCTTGTTTGTTTTGTTGATGTAGACAAAGAAACGACGATGTTACATGTATATTAATCTGTATAACGTAAAATCGTATAACTTAGCAACAACTGCATTCTACCGATTTCAGATTTTCCAACTTTATTATATGACAGTTTTCAACATGCAAAGCTGGAAACTTTGGAAGCTTTAGGCGCTGCTTAAACTTCTCCGGAATGTGTTACTTCTATTAGGATATATTGCGTCTTCAAGGCAAAGTTTAGCAGACAAGAGCAGAGCACATTTCTATAAGTTACGTTTAACTATGTTGAGAGCTATTGATTTTAAACGAATTTCATGCGACAATTAATTTTAACAGCAATATGTTTTTACATAGAAATAGCAAAATAATAAGGAAAACTAGCAAGATGTGAAATTATAGCATTAGTGGAAAAGGACACAGAAAAAGAGTTCAACAAAAAATGGCAAAAAATAACAGATTGTCTCTGAATTGGTATTACAAACTGTAAGAAGAGGTAGTACAGCCAAAAGTATTAGAAAAGTTCCTATAAACATAGCCACTGGATGGAATACCAATTAACAATATCCGGTATGCAGACGACACCATACTTATGCCAAAACATTAGAAGATTTATAGAGCTTGGTTGAGCAAGTAGTGACGAGCAGCAAGAAGATCCTTGATGTCACCAAATTTATGCCCATTACAAAATCAATTACAAGAAAACGTTAGTACAAATTTTTAGGAACAACTTTCAATAAAGGTAATGGGTACACTGAAGAAATTAATTTAAGAATTGGGCAAGCCAGAACCATATTAAACAGAATAAGAAGTGTGCTATACAGTAGAGATCTTAACTTACAACTTATAGTTAGAATCTTCAGATGTTGTATGGGATGGAATCATGGACGTTAGAGTTTAAGTGATCAATTATTTGAAATATGGTCAGATAGAATTATCAAGAGAGACTGTTCTCGCCGATTCAATCAGCGCATGCTTTTCTAAGGCAGTTTTCCCATTTTGTCTTAAGGTTATCTATTACTAACTATCGATCGATTGCCCTGCTTCCGGCACTGTCTAAAGTGCTGGAGAAGCTGGTCCAGAGGCGGATGATGTCGTTTCTGGAGCGTCATGAGCTTCTCAGCCCATCTCAGTTTGGCTTCCGGCCAGCGATGGGCACGAATGATGCTATTTTTTCTTTTCTTCAGGATCTGTATGGTCGCATGAACTCCGGCGATATTTCGGCCGCGGTATTTTGCGACTTGTCGAAGGCGTTTGACTGCGTAGACCACCAGATCTTGCTTTGGAAGCTTGAAGCTTATGGCTTCCGAGCCGCTTCTTTGTTGTGGTTTCGCTCTTTCTTGTCCGGCCGGAGCCAGAAGGTCTTCATCGGGGGCCATGGTTCTGGAGAGTTAATGTTAACTTCGGGTGTCCCTCAAGGCTCTGTTCTTGGACCTTTGCTGTTCTTGATATACATCAATGATATTGTTTCGCTCCCTCTTAACGGACAATTCACTGTTTTCGCTGATGACGCGACCATTCTTTGGAGCGGCAATATCAAATCAGTAAGATCAATATCAGTAAGACCAAGATCCTACATTTTTGGATGCTCATTGCAGGAGATTTTTGTTGAGGGTGAGCCATTGGGCGCCCCTGGAATGAACAAGTTTCTTGGTCTTATTATTGACGACTCGCTTCGATTCGCTGAGCATGTGGATGGTCTGTGCTCTACACAGGCGTCGGGTTGCCATGCATTGAGGGTAATCTCTGGCAATCTGGATTACCATGTAGCTAGGAGTGCATAATATGCACTGATTGACTGCCATCTCCGCTACGGCATAGATTTCTGTGGAGTTTGTTCTCGAAGCCGCTTCAATTCTGTGTTTCTCCTGCAGAAGCGAGCATTGAGGTGCTTGTGTCGTGTTGGATACAGGGCCTCATGTAGACCCCTCTTCATTGAACATGGTATCCTCACCTTGTGCTGCATTTTCATCTTAGAGACGATTTATCTTGTCCGTGGCAAGTTTGGGGGTCAGTTGTCCGAGGGCTCCGGCTCGGTGACTCGCAGTAGATTCGTTTTGAGGCTTCCTATTCCTCACACGGAGAAGATTAAGTCGTCGCTTATTTACGGTGGCAAGAGACTTTTCAATAACCTTCTTCTTCACGTGAGAGGCCAGCCATCTGCGCATGGATTTAGGCGTGAGGCTGAAAGGTTTTTGCTTGACGGGGCGTACTATTTTCTGGACAAATTCTACTCCAAGCAGCACTGTTTGTGTTTTTGATCCTCTTTCTCCTCTCTTATCTCTGGTAACTGCCTTTTTGTTTTGTTTTTATTTTAATAATTGCAAAGTGTGATTCATTCATATTGTATGTGTAGTGTAATAATTATGTATGTTTTTTTTTGCTGTTTTTGTATGTGTTTTCAGGGCTTTGTCAATGACTTTAAGTTTCCGACAATAAAGCTACTTTTTTGATTTATTGATTGAATTAAATGGGTAGACATGGCAACAAATGAGAAGGTACTGGGAAGAACGAGAAAGAAAAAGGAAATATTGAACACAAATAAAATTAGGAAGCTGTAATATCTGGGCCACGTGATGAGGGGAGAGAAATATGTATTGTTGCAGAATGTTATGCAGGGAAAGATTCAGATACTTTTTCCCAATGAAAATTACGTCATTTTGATCTAAAAACTGACTCTATCTTGTGATTGACAAAGAAACGACCTCCCTACTTGACTGATTTAATTACAAAAGCTACACAAATTAAGTGATCGAAACTTGTTAACTTCCCAGTTTCGTCCTAATATGAGCATTTTGGGTAAACCTCTCGAAACTACCATTTCCATGGAAAATTCCGTCTTTAAGAGGCTAAAACCAACCTTTACATGTTCGAGAGCAGGACGCAGCATTGTTAAGAGGTGAAACCGGTCTAATAACAGTTTACATGTTGACGGTAGTTGTTTTGCTAGAAGTTTACGCTACACGCAGACAAGCGCGGCCAAAACTTCTAAATAGTCCTCCCTGTATTAATTATTCATGTTCTTATTAGCGTAAGTTTGTGTATAGTAACAAAGTAATAAGGATTGTACCCGGGAAGTTTGCGGGTAAAAGGTAAAGGGCAAATGCGACATTAATAATAATTGATCATAAATAAAAGTTTATTAAAGATTTTGTTTGCCAAAAACAAGCTGTTTTGCAAGAAAAATATTCAAATAAAATGCTGGCAATAAAAGTGGGAAACAAGGGTCTCAATCGAAGCGCCAATAAAACGTGAGATCCTTGATTTGCGAGTATAATTTAAAGAAGGGGACTTAAAAGAAACACTTAACGAAACGAAAGCTTTTTTAGTTTTTCCACAGTTTTGGCTTTTTTCGTATTTGCATTGGATTCGAGGGCCAATTTCCGTTTGGCCGTTGTACGACCATAATGAAATTATTATTGTATCGAAAATTCCAGGCATTGACGTAATTATGGATCAATGGAAAAGTTTCCAGTTTGTTATCGAATCGCCCACGTAACGAAATAATTGAATGAAATTCGTCAGCTTTCAATTCCCTTAGGAAATCTCTAGCCAATAGGCCCGGTAATTAAGCTAGAAATTTCCCCAATTGATTTTATGGAATTACGGAAACCTCTATTATTGGATACAATATAGCCAGAAGCTATATTTATAGTCACAGTCGAACATTACATTTAATTCCTTTAAGACTTTGTCGAGTTCATTAAATTAAATTTGCTCAAATGGCAAAAGGAATCATTACTTGCTCTGTAGTAATATACAGTTCGTATATGGTTAACTATAATCTTGTATAAGTTAAGGTTGAGATGAGCTACTCATTTTTTTTCGTTGGTTTTTGTTGGAAATTAATTAATTAGCATTTTTAATATCATCCAAAATCAATTTTCGTCAACAAACCTATTATTTTGATTGTTTTGCTCGATTTTCCATAAAACTCTGAAACAGTTATTTACCTTCCAAGTGCGAAAAGTGGTACTACCAGCACGAGATTGCAATGTTTTAGGTACAACATTTTTTCTACGAGTATTAATTTTCGTTAAAATGAACAAATATGAACGTTTCACATAGAAATGCTACTTTGTTTTACGATTTTCAACTAATTATAACATAAACAGGGTTTTAAAAAATTTACGTTTATGTTTACGTGTTTCTTATGTTAACTTTTATTGTGTAAAGAGGCATTAAAGTTACGTTAAGTATACAGGGTGGTCCAGTTTTATATGTTAATAATTCACCAATCGATAGCCCATCAAAAAATAAGTTGACACGCATTATGTCATTTTCCTGAAGAACGCAGACCTTCAAAAGGAAAACACAGACCACAGACAGAGTCAGAGTAATTTTATTCTAAAAATTAAAGTTTTAGACTAATATCGTAGCTAAATGCCAAAATTGTTTACTTTCATCAATGAAGAGTCTGACACTTAACTTTTACTATAAAAAATAGTTTGAAATTCAATTTTTCAGTCTTAAAACACAGTGAAGCGTCTAGAAGTTAATTTAATACTGACAAAGCATGAAATGGCATATTTAAGCGTACGAAAAATGTAAAAATAGTTTTTTAAGTCTGCTGTGTCACAAACTTGGTGAAGATAACCGTAAAACTCGATTTGCCAAGCTGAAAGCAGTTTTAAAGCCCTAAAAATAGTTCAGAGTTCTAAGAAAATGAAAAGCAAAGTAAAAAAACCTGAAAAGTTAGTCTTCAAGTTAATTTTCATGAATCTAATATCAATATCCTATTTTCAAGACTAAAATATTGAAATGTATTTTCAAATTATGAAAACTTACTTGAAATGCAAAATTTAAGCTTTTGATGTCACTTTTCATTAGTTCAGTCACTTTTTGGTGTCCAAGTCAATTTTCAGGGTTGAAATGTGTGAATTTGTTGTTAAAAATTATAGATAAAGCAGTTTTTCATGGCTACAAAACAATTTTCACTACTAAAGTTTTTCAACTTATCTGAAAACTATAACGACAGACTTAACAGTTAGAGAGTTTTTAAGCCTATCAAGTAAATTTTCACAGTTTCAAAGTAAATTTACTGGTTTCTAAGTCAATTTTCAAAACTAAAGTCTTCCAGTTTGTCTGGAAACTATGAAAACTGGCTACAAAGACATTTTTTAAGTTGGGTTGGGTTGATTTTGGGTCTTTAAACGTAATAACTCAATTATTTCGTAAACAAAGTTTGAAATCAGAATTTTGTAAGAGATACTTATTTTAGTAAGTAAAAAAAAAACTGAAATTTTTGAAAAATATCCAGTGACGTAGAGAAAAATGGAAAAAGGCAGAAAAATGAAAACCATCTTTCTGTATTTACACCACTGGACAGTTTCGATAAACGTCATTAAAATCACATAATAAGTATTAATTTTATATGTATTTGTTCTAAATTTGATTAAAATTGCTCCAGCGGTCTGACAGTTATGACAAGAAACTGATTTTTTAAACTAAACATTTATGGACTGTATTTTTCTTGGGAAGCATTTTTCAGGAAAATGACATAATATGTATGTTAACTTATTTTTCGATGGGCTATAGAATGGTGAATTATTGACATTTAAAACTGGACCACCCTGTATGTAATGATTGGTCGAAATTCGTAAAGAATCTTATCTAATCTAGTTTCTTTACGTTTATGTTTAATTTTATTACGTTAATGTTCATTGTGAAAGTGGCATAAAGACTTTCATCGTAACGTAATTTTGACGTTATTTCTCTTCTCATTGCTACAAGCTACAAGGTACCTATAGATTCATTTAATTACTTAAGGTGGAAATATTTGTCTGAGATTTACAACGTCTTTTCACACGTTTAGCTAATCCGATAGCTTTTATAACAAACAATAACAAGAGTCCAAAAGTCAAAGCTTTAGCATGATAAATGCGTTCTTAATCTTGGAAAAAAAAACGTGTATAAATAAAACTACAAACGGCCGTTATTAATCATCACCAAGTTGCAGTGAAAAGATCAACGTAATCATTAATCAACTATTATGGAAGGTAAAGCGGCATTTAACCTTTATAAGCAAATAGATGTCTACATACCGGGTTAATAGTGAATTTAATTAAATCAATCTAATATGTTGGGCAATTAGCAAATTCCTGACATAATTGCGGGTCTGTATTGATTAAGAGTCCTTAGACAGATACCTAATGGTCAAACATAAACACATTTACCTAAATCCCCTGTTTAACTGTGGCCATCGGTTAATCATAGAATCGACAAACTGGGAAGAGAGCAAAATACGATGAATCTAGTAGCAGACAGGTCGACATGCATTATCCACCCAAATCATTCATATTCACTCTGTCACGATCCATGTTCGACAAGACTATTGTGCATTCAAGACCTGCTGCAAACATGGCAAAATATAGGTAAAAAACCACCGCAAGCAGATTTAATTTCGCATCATAAATTCTAAAACGTCATAAGCAGATTGCGGTTTTTTTTGGAGGGAGTGTAGACGGGCATTTTCATTAGTTGTCGGGTCTTCAAGTCGTCAAACTCAAAATGCACACACAATTTCGTCTCACAACTTCATGGAGATCATTAAGATTTATGAGGTCATTTGTAGATCCTTGCACATTTCCACGTAATATTAGATACCCTTTATGGCCGGCCGGATGTCCCGTTTGTCAACTAAGGAAACCGGAAAAATTCTAATAAGCTTTAGAGGAATGAAAATTTGTAGTTTTACGAGCTTGTTGAAATGTCTGGATAGAGCGTCGTAATTCGTTCGAATATGACGCGCCGTTGTTTTATGTTATGGAGATTTTAGTTGCAATATTTAGACGGGTTGCAGTTACGGTTTACAGCTTCTTGTGCAAGAAAATAGAAAAGAAATATTAAAGTCGTAAAAAATATCAAATCAAATCTGTGATGGAAAAAGCTTTAACTGTGTCGTAAGATCCGAAGGATCGGTTTAAATTGACGGATTTACTTTACTGCTACTGCGGATTCCTTAAAGTATTATTTTTCAAATATTACTTACACAAGTAATCCATACGAAAAGACAGTATAACTAAACCAGATGAAAAACAATGAAAAACATCTAAATACTTTTTGTAAAAATGCGTTTTTTATTGGTTAACAAATAAGATGTCATTTTGATCCATTTTTGAAGTTTGTTGTTTTTGCTATAATTAAAGCTTTTTCAAATCTAGAGAAATGCAACCTTTAAAAATTGACTTTTTTTTATATTGCTTTACCATTTGCAATCTCAGAATTTGGTTTTGACACCTTTGAAATTGACTTTAAGATTTAAAGCATTCCAGCAAGTCAATTACATGTATTTTTACTGTTTAAAATATTGAAAATGATTCAATTTTTATGTTTGACTGTTAAACTTGACTTAAACCTTTAAAATTGACTTTTTTAGCTTACTCTGTCCTCTACAAGCTCAAAATTTGGTTCTAAAACCTTTGATAGTGACTTTAAATTTAAAAATAGGTTCATCAAGATTTTTATGTTTTTTAACTATGGATGGTTGAATTTGACTTTGAAACCTCGAAAATTGCTTTTTTGGAAATTTGTTTAAATTGTTCCGCCATCTGCAAGCCCAGAATTTGGTTCTGAAACGTTTGAAATTGACTTTGAAGGTTAAAATAGGTTTATCATGAAAATTTTTATGTTTTTTGACTGTGGATGGTTGAATTTGACTTTGAAACCTCGAAAATTGCTTTTTTGGAAATTTGTTTAGATTGTTCCGCCATCTGCGAGCCCAGAATTTGGTTCTGAAACGCTTGAAATTGACTTTGAAGGTTAAAATAGGTTTATCATGAAAATTTTTATGTTTTTTGACTGTTGCCTGTTGAATTTGACTTTGGAACATTGAAAATTAACTTTTCTGAAGTTTTTTAACTTACTCTGTTACCCACAAGCTTGCAGATGTTCCAAAAACACAAAAATGAAGGTAAATTTGACAAAATTTTGTTTTACACTGATAAAATTCGTTTTTGAAGCTATTTTATGAATAAATGTATCAAGTTCTTTGACATCAAACTGCCGTGTAAAACCTGCTAAATTTCACTTTATTTGTTTGACATGACAATGTCGCACGTTGAATAGTTTCTAAACAAAATTTTTATTTCTTCAAATAATTCAGAAACTAGTTGTGCCTCAATTATTCTTTCATAACTTTTATGAAGGAACGGAAGTTCTGTAATTATGTTTTAACAATACGTACCCCCGATCTTACAATACGGTTCTTTGTGTCTTTGAGAAACCGAGATTTTAAAGGAGAGAAACTAAGCCACGTTCTGTCGGTCTGCTTTATACGACATGAATATTTTAACTCATTTTAACATACCTTGAACAAAACCAGCTTTAATTCAATAATTAATTTTTAATTCGGACAAAAGTAGTCTAATCAAGTATTAAAGTTGGTTAATTAAAACACCAACTCGTCGAATAAAGTGATGTAGGTGACGAGTTGTGAAAATTATACATTTCACTTTTAATATCATCACAAATATCTATTAGAGTTACTAAATATTCAAGCTTGTTAAACAAGAGCTAATTGGCTTAATTTAACCTGTGATACAACTACTTTAAAGTTTTCGAAATTATTTGCATAATAGAAGACGGCATCCAAGAAGATTTTCTAACTTGTCGAAACTGGGTCTGAAGGTAAAAAGTAATTTGCTGAGTTTTCTTTTAAAGTGATAAGTTTGTGCGAATTGTTTTTTTATTTTTATTTTAAGCAGGGGGAATAAATTTACTGAATTATTTTTAATTGTAGACTTTTTTCTACAAACATTCAATAATGATGCATTTTTTGTTTCACTCAGTCGTGGAAAACCTGTTTTTCTTTGTAAGTAGTAGTTTCCAAGTCCAAGTAAAATGGCAAATGTCAATCTAAACCGCTTATTCACGGGTTGGGCTTAAGATAATTACACGCCAGCACAACTTGCTTTAATTGAGAAGTTTAATTATTTTGCCTAATGTTTCGATTTAGTCGCATTTAAAGGATAGAAAACGATTAGCAGAAACGCGTGGCGGTGATTGCATATCTTGCATAAATTATTAGATAAACAAAGTGGAAAAATCTGTCATTAATTTAAATCTTAATGGAATAAATGGGACACTTAACACGTTCGAAATGGCAGCCTTCAAACGCAAATCTCGCCAGTTTAATTTATCGTTTCCATCGCGCCAGGCACACGGATAAATCGGTCTCAGATTACTGGAAATCGGAAGAAATATCGCGACTATTCTTCGTCTCGTAATGACATATTCAAGGCTTTTCCGATGTGAGCTATATCACGTATGAAAAATTTTTAAAGCGCGAGTTGAAGCCAATATCTTGCTTATAGGAAAATGGAGCTTCCAAACAGGATGAGAGTGAATCGTCAACCAAATATTTCGTGCCTTTATTTAGCTCTGGATAAAATGCTTTTTCATCGTTATTCGACACGACATTAAAAAGTAATGGCCTTTATAATTCATTTTCCGAACAGAATTGTGCGAATAATTGTTTTGGGTGGACCGTTGCCAATAGTCATTGATTTTTATTAAATTCTAATTACCTCCATTATAATTTATTACAGTTACGATGCTGTTTACGGTTTTCCCGTTCGAAGCTTTTGCCGTTTTTGTTTAGAAACGTGCAATTTTTGTTGCAATTTGTATTGGTCAATCACGGTTACGCAACCAATATTTTACCACTAACCAGAGTTGGTGGTCAGTCGAGCAGTTAATCTGGCTACAAACAAACCATTCGACGTTTTTATTATTCGATCAAAATTATAATGGTCCTGGACCTGGGAAGGGCCTCCGTTTAATTGGACAACCGTCCTAACGAATCTCGTTTAATTCTACTGTACTGTACTGTACATTTTGTTAGCCATTATATGAAAATCTGCATGACAAAATACATCAGAATAGCTATTGCAAAACAGTGTAATTACACTAAAAGTGCCAGTTACCAGCATCAGTAAACCATAAGTTATTCGATTTTTTAAGGTACTTTGAATCCTCCAGGTGTGTTTTCTTATACTAAAACCTGCAGCCAGGCAATTCCAAAACTCTCAACACAAACTTTTAAAGCAGTAAACGGTTTACGAAACAACACTACAAAAGGAGAATCTTAATCGGCATAACGCCGAATGCAATTTCCATTCGGTGCCGTAACTGCAGCTGAAACCGAGACAGTTTCGGCCAAATGACGCCCCAGATAAAAACGCTGCAAATGAAGTTTTACCTCGGTTCGTATTGTGGCCCCGATGGGGGCCCAAAACTTGCTCGGTTCGTGCTGGTACGTTTTTTTTCTCTTTTATCCTCGGCCCCCTTGTGGCGTGCCGGGACGTCATCTTCTTGAGCAACCACCAGAAGGAAGGAGTAAACAAATTCTGCACCAGCAGCGCTACGAAATCGATGCGGTGGCGCTCACGACGCCCTTTCCAGAAACAGTGGCGCGCCGCATGCCGAAGCGTCTGGATGGTACGCGTCGCGACGTCTAGTTTCTTGTAATTTTGGAGACGCGATCCATTAATTTACGAGTTTAGTGACTCGCAAATTGGAATTGTGGTGTTGTTTTGTTAGTTCCTGGTGTTTTATGGTTAATCTGTGATTACACTTTAGAAGATTTTTTTTTAATTGGTAGATAATCGGTAAGTTGATCACTTTTAATCCATAACTTCACTTTATCATAAAATTTGCCAAAAACGAAAATAACTATTTTATTTAAAATTCTTGAGTAATTTACAATTATTCTACTACTTCATTAGTACTTTCATGTATAGTATACCAAAATTTTGTTGTTGAGGTTTGATTGAATAGTCATTGCAGCTTAAATTTTACACCCTAGCTCTTTAAGCGATAAGTTTGTATTATTTTGAGTTTGCTCGTAAATTTAATTCACTAACAACACAAAATTATGGACCTTCCAACACACAGCAAACTTAGACATTTTAATTTAATTATTGACTTGTAGTAAAAGTCTTATTATTACCTTAAATTAAATTGAAAGGTTTTACAGACTTCCATGTTATGAAGCAGTTTAATAAATACAAAAAAGAAACAAAAAAGAGGAACTTTTTGCACTAAAAATCATTAAAAAAGTGTACTTTTTGCACGATTTAATAAAATAGTATATTCTATATTAAGAGCGGAAAGTAGATATTTGCCGCTTGCACATGAAAATTGCAGCTTGAGGCGTAGCCGAATTGCAGCAATCATGTAAAAGCGGCAAAAGTACTTTCGGCTCGAAATATAGACGATATTTTTTCGACGACTGCTGTGGGGTGGAGTAGAAGGACAATTCACATCATTTTCGTAGCTCGAACTCATTGTCACCGATAAATCACTTTGACGGAATGGCTTTATTTCAAACAGGTATGTCAAGCGGTGTTATGAAAAAGTTGGTGAGTAGATTGTTAGTAGAAAGCGAAAACGCTCTAGGACAGAAAATGATTCACTTTCTGTGCACGTGCGGCAAATAACCACTTTCTGCTTTGAAATGGAAGCGTACATGAGGTACTTTCAAAATCAGTAGTCGAAAAAAAATATTATTTGCGGTTAAGCCCCCCATACACGTGCGAACAATTTGCGCAAATTCGGTGTTTGTGCAAACAGTTTGACCGTCTATGGGGCTTGAATGGTTGCGCAAACTGTTTGAGTAAAATCGGTCAGGGTCGAAATAATTTGTACAAATACTCCTTATTTGAGTACTTGTTTGACGTGTATGGTACGGTCGTGCAAACTTTGGGTTAGTCAACTTATGCTTCTAGACACTGTCAGGCAGTTTCTTTTATATTTTGTAGTTGAAAACGTATTGTTTTGGTAATTTTTTTTAGTTTGTTGCTATTTATTTCTCCAATATGGCGAATAAGACAAACAGCGGAAAGCACACTTTTTACTTATTTTTTTTTTAACTATTCGTTTCTCAGCTACTAGGGTCAGAATAATGGCGGCACAGCAATCTGACATGTTCAACGAACAATACCACAAATCGAAATTATGTTTGCGCAATAGGTTGCTACGTGTATGTGCTAGCGTATGAACAAACAGGCGTTTGTTCAAACACCGAATTTGTGTAAATTGTTCGCACGTGTATGGGGGCCTTTAGAGTTCTATACAGTATTTGGTTTTACTCCAATTTTTTAAATTTTTATTGCAGTAATCTGAAGTGATAAATTTTGTATCAGAAAATGGTTTATATAAGTCTTTTTACGAGTCAATTATCTCAATTCCATTAATGACAAAAACTTACATATTTTATCGTTATAGTTACAAGTTATTATCGTCAGAATATCCACACATATTTTGTGATTATTAATAATTTATTTTTTCTTTAGAATATTAATGAAAAATTACTGAAACTAAACTGCGTGCCACCTAAACCAACAAAAAGTAAAATTTTCAAGTAGTCTCCAATTGATCAATAATTGAAAGTGTTGCTTAGGCCAATATCTCGGGACGTTTTTGGCCGTATTCCAATTAACATCCTGTGACTCTAAAAGCAAGGCAGTAGCTTTGAACTGTTATTTTAAATCACGTGTAGGACCCATATTATGTATTGCATAATTTTGAGTCAACTTCCTTGACCAATAGAACTATACAGAGGGTTTAGAGACAGTTAAAGTGAAAGAACAACTTGTGCAACCAATTTCAAGTTTCACTCACTGTCGTTGGACACCCTGTCCTGTAAGGTTTTACCAAATATGGTTAGATAATAATTAGATATATAAATACTGCTAATATAGCTTAATTCAGAACAGATTTAATGTCGTCTTTTTTGGATAAATCAATATTTCTTGAGACATGGGACGTTAATTGGGAAACGCCCAAAAACGTCCCGAGATATTGACCTAAATAACACTTCCTTATGTTAAAACCAAACCAAAAAAAATTATTAAGGACTACTTGAAAATTTAACTTTTTTGCACGCATTTCTTTTATACCCTGTATAAGACAGTTAGAAAGCATTAAAGCAAACGTTTTTTACATCAGTGAAAAGCCCATAAACCAAACCCAATGACAGTTCAAACCGCATTAAAATCTGTTGATTCGTTTTGAACTGACGAGGTTTTAAAAATGACCCAAAAAAATCTGATGAAACATATACAGGGTGGTCCAAATTGATTGTAGGATAATTCAAGAGTGGAAAGTACATAAAAAATAAACTACAAAGTGTCATATAAACTATAGTCGAAAAGTGCCCTCTAGCGGAGCTAGCGAACTGTAAAGGTGAGGCACCAAGACAATTTTTTAAATTTTAATTTCTAAACGAAAAAAGTTACTCAAATGAAATTTGGAATGCATGTTTGCTATGTTGTATATGTTTATTCGGAAACTTTTTCAAATTTTGAAAATAATCCGGACAGCTACGGAAGCCGTTCAAAATGTTTGACAGCTTCAAATTTCTATAAGCTATAATTTTAGGACATTCTGATGTGGCACATGTGATAGCCCATACTTTTTCCCTTTTGAAAAGTTTGTCTTGACATTTCTTTTCATTTTGCATAGTTTTTCAGATACAGTCATTTTTATAAACTTGTGCGTAAATAAAAAAAATCGCTTCTGTTCGGAATATTGAAAAAAATTAAAAATGTTCAAATTGTTACTTCAAAATGGTGACAAATTGGCCAAATTTTATTTGTTTTTATTGATTAGGAATTCAAATTAAAAAAACTTGTTTTTTGGGTATATATTTTAGGGTTTGCTAGCTCTGCTAGGGGGCGCTTTTCGACCATAGTTTATATGACACTTTCGAGTTTGTTTTTTATGGACTTTCTACTCTTTAAGTATGTTACAATCAATTTGGACCACCCTGTATAGTTATAGATTGAACAGACTTGATTTATTTACTAATGTGTTGGTCACCTTGTTGCCAATTCAATCCGGATTGGTTTACAAACCAATGCATGATTGTGGATTTCCTCCAGATGGTTCAATCAACTTGAATTGGACTGAATTACACTATCCGATCAAAATTTCAATCTTGTCCGAACCGAACTCGAATTGGTTATAATTAATTCTACAAAACTTTCAGTTATTCGCTAGTTTTAAACAATTATTTATATAAATTGTATTCACTTTATCTCTATTGCAGTTGTTGATTCCAGGACATTTTCCTATTTCAAAAATAATTTATTCTGTAATGGAAATTGAAATAACATCAAATTAAACCTAGTGATTATTAGATTTATTTGTAATTAATGAAACGTCCAAAGGTTATACTAAATTAAAATAATTATTATTGTGAACCGTTTGGAACTAATAAATTATCGGATGCTTTGTTGGTTGTTAGATAGGATTAGTCTCTGAGACTAATCCTATCATACTTCTGAGTAAGGAGTAATTAATGAAATCATCTGAAGTGTTAACGATAGTGCATAATTTGATAATGCAGTTCAGTGACTTACCAATTTAACTGAAACAATAACCAACTAGGTACGTGAACAGTTTAAATAGCTTCAAATTAATCGCACTTTTTTAATGAGGGGCTGACTGATAACTATACAACTCCTTTGTAGGTTGTCTGGTATCAAAAATTTTACAAACAAAAAACTTTTTTATTATTACCAGCGTCTCCAATTTGGTTCTCTTGTCGACATAGCAATTATGTTAATAAAACGTAATTGCGGTGTACGCGACAAAATGGTTAATTAAATATCGAGTGGTAACACGAAAGTTTACTCCGACAAATCAGAGCACTTGTGACCAAGTTAGGTCCGGGATAAGTAAAGGGAAGAAAAACAATCCTCGAAGGACACGCACGAACGCAGCCTGGCACTTCTCTTTCTCTGAGGACCTCTAAGTTTCTTTTTGTTATTGCCCTTGTAAGTGTTTCTTTGGAGGGGAAAGATGTGATCTATTCGGGGGAGAGTGAGAGATAAAGCAAAAAATGTATCTCAGAGGCACAATACAGTAAACTGAGCTGGAAAAAGTCACTTTAAGTTAATTGTCAAGAGTTGAGATTGTCGCTTTTTTCAGTTGCAGGTAATTCTATTGTGTTTTTGGGAGGAAAAGAAATTGACAGTAAGTGACCTAACAATAACTAAATTGACCTTAATAACTAGTATAGGATCATGTTACAGGGTATTGCATTAGCAAGATCTAATTATCTCTTGTCCATCTGCATTAAGCTGAGTCCATTATCAAAATTCAAGAATTATTAAACGTAACATATTGCTTGTTAAAGTTAATCTTTTCGATTCGTTAAATCCCCCTAAATCTCACATACTGAAGCGTGGACAAAAGCTACGGAAACCAACGAAAATGAACTCTGTTCTCCACGAAATGGAGTCCCCACGACTAAAGCCAAGACAGATTATTGTTTTAAACAACCAACTGCATTGCGATGTTTCCTGTTTAATTAACATTTTGCAGTTAACAACTGCGGTCGCAACTTGAAATAATTAATTCGAGTTGAACGTTTGGCATTAGGGGTGTATTTCGTTTCATCACAATACAAAAACGAATTTAATTTTGTTTGATATTATATATTTTGAAAATGTTGTCTTGTTTATTGACATGTATGTGTTTTAACAATTATTTTTACTAGATACTATACATATAACATATAACTTATCTTGAATTCATAGGAACAGCAGAATAGTCAAGGCAATCCATACCAAAATTCTGGAACTTTCCCAAACTTTATTGAAAAGGGTCGGACCTTAGTGACAGGTCCGAATGCCCGGTAGGGTTTTGCGGTCGAAAACAGATTGATGGGGTCGACAATAATTAAAACAAAGACGCCCGTAATTACTTTCTTAGCAGGAAAGAAGGCGATTCATACGGCATTCCAAAATATCTGGTATGTTGTTCGCATACGAAGCCGGAAGCTTTAAAACGTACTCCTTATTCGCAAATCCGGAAATCCTGACAGGGGAAGCGTTATGCGAAAATCTAATTTCAGCTGGAGATATGGGAAAAAGCGGATTTTCCTGAAGAAGGTGAAACAGGCTTACGCGCGTTCGACTCAAATCGCATTCAAACGGGATAAATTTGCATTTGATTTCGGAACTTTTTCCGTCAAGTAGTTTTTCTTATTTGTTATAAACTTATATTGAGAGGGCGTGGAAAAACATACTCTTAACATAACAACCTACTGCATATTACAACATATCAACTTTATAGTTTACACAACAATAAACAGTTTCAAAATGTTCTTTCAGAGGACAGATGCTTCAGGTTTTGAGCCTTGAATTTTTAAATTAAAGTCATGATTATGCTTTACAGTGATGTAAACAAGTGAAAAATGCGAGAATGAATATACAGTGTGGTCCAAATTGGTGAGGCATGTATTGGGATCTCGAAAACGGTAAGAGCTACAGAGTCGGTTAAATGGAGAAAGTTTTAGAGAATTTTATGTGAAACTTATTTCCGGTTTCCAAATTAAATTATCTTTCTCCGTTTTCCGTAAAATTGGGAAAACGTTAGAGGCTGCATTTTAAACACTCTTTAACAAAGCCAAAGAGAGTTTTGAAACTAACACATTATTAAGGCACTTTTTTACGTAGAACACGATGACGTAATTAGAAAAAATCTATTGTCATTGGTTTCCGAGATATGGATGATAACTTTGTAAATTCTTATGGCCGCCTTCAAGATGGCTTACAAAGTTATCATCAATATTTCGAAAACCAATGACGACAGATTTTTTCTAATTACGTTATTGTGTTCTACGTCAAAAAGTGCCTTAATAATGTCTTAGTTTCAAAACTCTCTTTGGCTTTGTTAAAGAGTGTTTAAAACGGAAAAAGATAATTTAATTTGGAAACCGGAAATAAGTTTCACATAAAATTCTCTAAAACTTTCCCTATTTAACCGACTCTGTAGCTCTTGTGATCCCAATACATGCATCACCAATTTGGACCACACTGTATAGTGAAGGAAATGTAACAACTTAATATTTCCGTTACAGATATTCAACTGTTTTTTACCAATCCTGTAAATGTTACTGTTTGCAAAACACCAATAATAAAAAACATTGTAACAAAATAACATTGTAAAGGTTAATAAAGTTACAATTAGATACTTTTATAAACTAATTTAACTCCTTCCAAGTTTAATTTCCAATAGTTTAGGGTATGTTACACTGGCATTTCATCAATCATCTAACAAATGTGTCCTACAGCGGTAGAGGACTTAAGTATACTAAATTCCGGGTGAATATAAAGGGGTTGTCCGTTAATCCTGCCTCTCGTCCATAATAAATCCCGGAAATTTCGATTGAAAAAACATAGTCCTCGCGTTGAGGGTGTTTGGGATAATCTCTTAATCCGTCCTAGCCTCCGGCACAACATTTTCTTCGATATGTTTCCAATATCACAGTTGGTTTCTATGTATTTCTCGTTTCAGTGTAAATAGACGCCACTGAAAACCGTTTTAGTTTTCTAAATTTAAAACGAACTTAAAGGGCACAGTGAAGAGAGTCGCTGGGTCAGCACTATAATGTATCTTTAAGTGACGCTTTGCCGGCCATAAATGTCGCATTTTAATGCGTTTTAAAAACCGAAAACGGTTCAAGAACGTAAAAATCCGACAACTGAATTTATGGTTAACCTAAAAGGGGTGAAACTTTTGTTATATTGTGCTTCGCCTAAATTAAGGAAGGGGATTAAGTTATTAAGAGTGGGTGTACTCATTGCGGGAGGTTGGTTTCCTTTGTAATTAATACTGAGTAAAAAAATGGTTTTTGGAATTAATATTAACCATGGTTATGAGTCTCTTAACTTCTTATTCAAACACAAATGGTCCCTCTCTTCACTTTGAAAATTAAATAAAATATTTGTATCATAAAGAAACGCTCGTTTCAAGGGGGAAGTGATTAGGACGACTTTCTAAAGCTGCGTCCAACTCAAAGGACAACAGCAAAATCAGAGAGAAAGAGGAAGGTAAATAAGACTTAAGGTCGAAGCTACGAAAATCCAATTCTTTTAAAGGAAAATTCGACAAACTAAAGTTTTTCACCTGTAATGATAAAAATTAGAATAATATTTTGAGATTGATTCAATATATTGAGAATTATTGCAGCACATATTTATCAAATCAATCAAAAAAGTAGCTTTATTGTCGGAAACTTAGTCATTGACAAAGCCCTGTAAACACATACAAAAACAGCAAAAAAAGAACATACATAGTTATTACACTACACATACAATATGAATCACACATAATTACACCTTACAATTATTAAAATAAAAACAAAACAAAAAGCAGCAGTTTCGCTGTATAAGAGAGGAGAAAGAGGATCAAAAACACAAACAGTGCTGCTTGGTCAATTTATAGTAGAACAAGGCGCCTTAAGAACTGGAGTAGAATTCGTCTGGAGAGAGTACGCCCCGTCAAGCAAAAACCTCTCAGCCTCACGCCTAAATCCATGCGCAGATGGCTGGCCTCTCACGTGGAGACGAAGGTTATTGAAAAGTCTCTTGCCACCGTAAATAAGCGACGACTTAATCTTTTCCGTGGGAGGAATGGGAAGCCTCAAAACGAATCTACTGAGCCGGAGCCCTCGGACAACTGACCCCCCAAACTTGCCACGGACAAGACAAATCGTCTCCAAGATGAAAATGCAGCACAAGGTGAGGATATCATGTTCAATGAAGAGGGGTCTACATGAGGCCCTGTATCCAACACGACACAAGCACCTCAATGCTCGCTTCTGCAGGAGAAACACAGAATTGAAGCGGCTTCGAGAACAAACTCCCCAGAAATCTATGCCGTAGCGGAGATGGCAGTCAATCAGTGCATGGTATCTAGCTACCATGCACTCCTAGCTACATGGTAATCCAGATTGCCAGAGATTACCCTCAATGCATGGCAACCCGACGCCAGTCTAGAGCACAGACCGTCCACATGCTCAGCGAATCGAAGCGAGTCGTCAATAATAAGACCAAGAAACTTGTTCATTCCAGGGGCGCACCCTCAACAAAAATCTCCTGCGATGAGCATCCAAAATGGAGGATCCATAGGATCTTGGTCTTATAGAAAAAATAGCATCACTCGTGCCCATCGCTGGCCGGAAGCCAAACTGAGATGGGCTGAGAAACTCATGACGCTCCAGAAACGACATCATCCGCCTCTGGACCAGCTTCTCCAGCACCTTAGACAGTGCCGGAAGCAGGGGCAGGTGCGGTCATCTTGTAAAGAGGATTAACCTGAGCCCTCTTAAGACATGATGGGAAAACTGCCTTAAAAAAGGATGCGCTGATTGCATCGGCGAGAACAGATAAATGTGTCAGGCAGTCAGGCAGCGCAGAAACAACCCTCATAAAAATCCCATCAAATCCGGCACAATTTGACAGTTCATTACACTCGTATATGTCAATATCAAAGCTTTCAACCAATTATCTTGTATATGCTGTCATTCGTGGAGTATTTAACTGGTATTACAAAGTTGCTATACGACGAAGATCCAAACGTTGAAAGATGATTCATACGCAACATGCAGCTACAATCTGCATTTCCTTTCAAACGGCGGATTTCGATAGAAACCCAGTGACCGGATATTACTTTCTGGAATATTCGTCAGATCTCCGCACGAATAATTCTCAAGCCGAGACACTGTAAAACGACTCCGGGCAAATTTTCAACGAAAAGAAAGATACTGAAATACGGAAATTAATTTCAATTCGACTTTTTATTTAGGTGGAAGAACGTGTGTGCGTCCGCATAATCAAGAACCGGACAGAAAAATGGCAATTTTCCGGCAACTTTCAGGCGGAACTTTTCCCAACAACGCTACCGTGTTTGCCGTTTAATTAAAGCATTTAAATATGTTCCATTTAGGAAAAAGCGCTTACGGAATTTTAATGTTTGTTGCAAAAGTGCCTCGAGTAAATCGCATTTTTTCATATCAGATAAAACATAAAACCAACGATCATTAAGTAAGAATAGCTTTAAAAGTGCGGTCATACTCAAATCTCTTTTTTTATCCAGGAAAAAGAAAAAACAGGTTAAATGTAAAACCGCGCATTGCAGCTACGCGATTTGGCACTTTCGCAAATAAGGGAAAAGAAAAATGAGCCTTAGGTAAATTTATCTTACCCTTTCGTGCCGCCCTTTTTATTTCGAATTGAAAGTTTCAACTACTTCAAGCTGTAAACTCCTTAGCGTTCTTTGTGTGTAAAGTCAGTATATCGTACTTTACATTGTTAGGAAACGTTAAATGAAATGTTAACGCTGTAGTTTAATGCACTTTCAAGATATACCTCCTATTGAATACTTTGAAAACTGGTATAGTGTATTACCAATATTGAACTTCTTTTTCCCTTAACTGTGCGAACTTATTGAATTTTCTGAAGTTTAGAAGACTATTCGTTTATATTAGCACTTATACAGTAGCACCAATATAGTACGGACGCGTTTTATAATTGGTGCGCAAAAAAACAATTAATTATTAAACTTGCGCTAACCCTTCATTTGTTTTGTAGCTGTGAAGTGAATGCAATTAAAAAATAATATTTTATTTTCATTCCAAACCCAACCGCAATGCAACACATTCGACACGGAATACAATTCGAATATTTGTTTTCCAAAAAGCTTTCATTAAACAAAAAATCCGATTTAAAACGTCTGTTACATGTTAAATTAGGGTTGTTTTTAAAAACTCTCTCTTTTCAGTATTTATATGCAATAAATAATTTTGAGTTTTTGAAAAAGGAAAAAATCAAAAAAGTAAATTGTACAAACAAATTTATATTTTATTGCTACAATTTTGTTGGTGGAAAAAAAAATTTTAATTAATTTAACTGACCTAAAAACACGATTGACAACATTTTAAAAATTTTATGTGCATTATTGATACGATCTAATCGAGGGGTAGACCGCCGATAATTTTTTGTACACCAAAATGCTTTTTTGCATACAAAATACCTTGAAATGCCTTTTAAATACCTCACAATGCTTCTATTATGGCTCAAAATGCCTCATAGTGATAATGCCTTAAGACTGCCTAAAATGCCTCAAACTGCTGCTGATTATTTAAACTGCGTCAGAATACCTTCAAATGTTTATACATTTGTGGCATTCTTAAATTTAGTTATAAGTCCCCTGGTATTGAGATAATGATAAATCTTGATGAAATCCACCCTTGAAATTAATTTTTTATAGTCACGTGACAGTTTTTAGGTTGGATTAGATAGCATGTCTGCTTTTACAATTTGTACGTGTCTTTTACTTTTGTCAAAATGTCGATCAAAATTAATGATTCAATAAAAATGACTTCTTCAGGTTACGTAACTGTTTTTCCAAATTTTAAAGGCCCAAAAGCTTAAAATTGATTTTTTTAACACATCACGTGACTTTGATTATGCCATTTTAGAGCTTGCAACACTGGCAAAGCCAACTGTCACCTGTCAAAAATAGTCACGTGACTTTAAAATGTAATTTAAATTTTGATTATTTGGTAAATTAAATTTAGACAGTTGTAAAAGCTGAAATTGTAAAATACACGTTACGTGACGTTAATAATACAATTTTGAGTTTGCAACATTGTATAGGCCAGTTGACATTGTCAAAAACAGTCACGTGAACTTCAAAACGCTGTTTAAACTTTAAAAAATAGTAGATTAAATTTAAAAATTTGTTAGAAATTGCAAAATACACGTTAGGTGACGTTGAAAATGCAATTCTGCATATTCTTGCAACACTGTAATGGCCAGTTGACATCTGTCAAAATTAGTCACGTGACCTTTAAAACCTTATTTAAAATTTAAAAATTTGGTAAATTCAATTTAGACTATTTTAGACAGTTGTAAAAGCTAAAATTGCAAAAGACACATCACATGATTTTGATTATGCCATTTTAGAGCTTGCAATACTGGCACGTCACGTGAAATTGCAAATTGCTTTCATATTTTTCAAGACCTCAGATTTTTAATTTTAGCAGTTTTCTCACACGGGAATTACAGGTTTAGTTCGATATATTTTTGTTAAAAATTCCTCCAGGGCGTTTTAAGCACATCCATGTAGATTTAGTAGGTTCTCTGTTTGGGAGATTACAGTTAGATTTTAACTATAATCAAAGGATGTACTAGATAAACATACTTCTTACTTTTTAAAGAAGCAGTACTACTTTTTCATGGTAACGAGTTTTATACCTTTTTTGTTTCACCTCCCAAAAAGACATAAATGGTTGTTTTAAAAACCTAATTTGTTTAGCTTCCTTATACACATTAAAAATAAATGTACTAGGATTTCCATTAATAAAAAATATTGTCTAATAATCTTATGGTTTATATTTGCAAACCAAATATTTACCTTTTGAGTTTTTTCTTCTCTTATTTTAGTAATCCCTTGAGTAAAAATCGGGAACAAAGTCTACATTGTCTACTAAGGGACGAAGCATAAAGGTCGGTATTTGACAAACAAATATTATTCAATCCTTGGGTTAGCTAACGTTTTTATTTAAAGTCATAAAAAA
This sequence comes from Ips typographus, assembly GCF_016097725.1. Taxonomy (NCBI): domain Eukaryota; kingdom Metazoa; phylum Arthropoda; class Insecta; order Coleoptera; family Curculionidae; genus Ips; species Ips typographus. Next base: position 7,559,474 of record NC_138429.1, read on the forward strand.
GGTACAAACCTTTAGATAATCGGGTAGACATAATTAAGTGAAGTCCGTTAATCACAATTATCACGGCTGGTGCTGAAATGCCCGCGGAATGCAAAACTCGTCGGAGAAAATAAATATAAAATATCTGTTTGCAGCGCTTAAAAGGGCTCGGTAATAAGAGAAATTTCCAGGTGAAACGTTTTAATATTCGAAATATGTATTTATTACTCGGGCAATTAGACACCGGCAGTTTGCTGCGCGGAAATGATAAAAGAGCGCGGTTTAAAATCGTTGCCTAATCCCGAAAATATGCTCGATGTCGTCGGTTTTATTTGGGGTCATAAAGTGTCCGAAGAGGTCTCGAATTAACCCGAAAATGTGAAATTTCCTGTGGTGGACTACGCGATAGAGAAACCCTTATAAATAACGAATATCTACGAGGTGAGGTTGGGAAGTTAACGGTCAATTCACGAAAGTGCGGAACCGTAAAATTTTATTACATCGGATGTTTGTGAAGGCCAAATTTAATTCAGCTGAATACAAATTGGGATCGATAATTAAATTTTATTAGCAGGAAAACAACGCTCTTTTGATTTCCGTTTAAAATAAAGTATTAAAACTCCCAACCCTAATCGATCTATTATGCCACTTTTTTCTTTAAAGTGATGACACTATTTACTCATATTTGAATAGAACTGAAAACAATATGAAACACGTATTTTTTAAATTATTAACATATTTTCAAAGTCCTGTAAATTACCAAAATACATTTTTTTTTGTCAATAAACTATTACTCTCCGACATTTCAGATTAAACTTTGTATTGAAATGCAGTTTTACGTTATGTGAGATGAGCTCATTGCTCGTGATCACGCATATCTCTCTGAGATTAACTAATATACGAGCAATCTGTGTTAGGATTTAGATAACTGCACGTACCCTGCACTGGATATTAATTCTAGACCAATCACGTTTTTAAACTAAACTGCAAATAGTTGAGAAAATGCAGTTTAGTGTACGATCTTTACCAATCCAATAGTCGATTGTTGGCAAACGACAATAGAAAGAAACGTGATCCGGGGGAGTGATTCTGCACCCCTTTATAAACTTCGAGTCGGGTAACAATGTGTCGGTCGTTATCGGCGACATATTGGATTTGTCCTGATCCCCGCCATTGCACCCAAAACGCTGTTTACGAGAGAAAGACGTAAAATATATACTGTTGGGTTATGACAGCCATAAAGTGTGTCCGCAAGATGAACGGTGTGTCGTATACAACGCGGTTGTGGATGTTATAGGGAGGAAGGTTTGGGTGATTTATGGTAGAAAAAAATGTTTTTTTTACTAACGTTATTTGAGTGTTAAAAGGGGGAATTCCTTCTTAAAAATTGGAGGTTGAGTTGGGGTAAAGTTTAATCCTAACTATACCTGCTCAACGATGTTTGAAGTTGTTTCATTACTTGCTATTATACTATAAATTTTCAACAGCAATTTCAGTCGATATAGTTTCTCGTTATTCCCGGAACTTCAATAATTATAGTTTGTTGCGAATAATGAGAAACTAATATCGTCAATTCCATTCCTATTTCAAACTAATGGGCGTAATCATTATAACAACATTTTTCAGTGGCAAGAACTAACTTTTCTACTCTTAATTCCGAGTGCACACCCATAAATCTTCCACTTACCAGAATGTTTAAGTCAAAAAGTCCCACTAGGGGGCACGGCAAGGTAACGTACAAGTCTCCCAAGCCATAATTCCGTTGTTTAACATCTGGCGCACGTTCGCATGACGCCAATTGCATAACAACGGTCCTGCAGTTCTTCCTGTACCGAACAATTTACACCGACAATGAGTAATGGCTTGTTTGTACAGATTTTCGTTTATTTATTTACTTTTCAGTTTCCGCAATGCTAAAGTTTACGTAACAAATGCTCGAACACATTTTACAACTGCAAAGGCTCCAAAAAGTAGTTGTTTTACGTAAAGTAGAAAAACCTTTATGACATGGCAATTATTTCAAACTTAGTTCAATTTAGGATAGAGTTTCTTATATTGTGTTTTATGGTTATTTAACCTTGGAGTTGCATAATCCCCAAGAACCCCTAAAGAACATAGTGTACCATATTGCAAAATTGGTAAATTACAAATTATTCAAAATAAAGCATTGCGCAACATTTTACAATGTAAAAAATAAATAAAAAGCAAACAATTATTTTTTTTTTAATAAAAAAAATTAATAAATTTAAATTTTATTTTTTTTTTTAATTTAAATTTTAGCACTTTTTTTATTTATTTTGTTTAAGCAATAAATAATTATAATAATAATTCTATGTGGATTTTTTTATATTTTATTTTAATTTGTGTGATTAAATTACCCTGTAAATTTCTCTCACAATTGGTTATTGCAAACCTTCTTTCTGACAGTCTGTTATACGTAAATTCAATAAGGTAAACCGTTTTTTCTTCAATTCAATTTTAAACACTCGTTGTGGGATTTAAAACCCACAAATTCTTCCAATTACTCCTTTTACGTTTGAAAAAAAAGGACGAGTACTTAAATCAGCGGAGCCCCATTAAAACTGAAGACTTTTTTATGATTGTCTTGGCAGTGACTCTGTCAAATTAAAATTTCTTTCCCATGGGAAACATTTTCGTTTTTTTTTGCCAAAAAACCGGCCCCGGACAATCCGAACGAGGGTTATCAGATCAAAGAGGTAAAATTGCCTAGAAATTGGAGTTTTGAATCTAATTCTGCGAACAGGTAATGTCGAGATTGTAATCTCGGTAAAAGAAATTCCTGAAATAGAATTTTCCCTGTTATTTTTTTCGGGTTGAAAAATTGAGAATTACTCTTGGTTTGGACGGGTTTATTCCGGACTTAAATGGAAGATTGAAAGAGAAGAGAATCTCCATTAAATTGTCTGATTTTGTAGCCTAATATCTAGCATAGTTTTGCAATTGTTACTGGCACTTAACAGGCATTATAAATGGTAAAACTGAACAGTCACTTTTAAATTTTATGGCACGTTTTAGCTTTTTACTGGAAATTTTTATTTTATGTTCCTTTTATTGATGGACATTCGTAATTAAACGTTGCTGTAATGCATTGGTAGTATTACTAAATGCTTTTTAAGTGAATTAATATACAGGATGATCGTTTTTTAGAGTTTTAAGCTTAAAAATTGCAAGTTACAACTACTAGCCGGAATACAATGAAAGAAACATTTACCTTCAGTGGCCTGATATTGCAAACTTACCAGTTATTCTGACCTACTAACTTTGCAGCAATTTCCAAACGGGTAAAAAGTAAACATTTTATTTTTCGGTGTATGAAAGTGCATACGCAGGTGGAATATGCAACGAACCTTCGGACCGACTCGACCGTGTGAATACCGAAGGGCAAAATCAATTTTTCCGATCCAGCAAAATTGAGTAACTAAATAAAAAGAATAACGCCCGGAAAGCGTTTTCTATTTTCTCGACGACAATATTTTAAAATTACGACCATAAAAGCAAATTGGGACATAAAGTGTAGACAAAGACGCGGAGAGACCCGGATTAAACAGTGCGATTTCATCGATTTTATTACGGTTCGGATTTAGACGTGTTTCTGTATTTTCAGCCAACAGAATTACCCTCACGAAATATTTCGGAATAAATTTGGACAATCTGGATAATCATAGATTCAAATCGGTGGTACAGTGTTTAAAACGAGTCTGTTAATCCTTTTAAGTTAACTCGGTCTGTTATTCAACCACTAGAAGTTATTAGCATTGTTTTTTGCTGGTTTTCAGTATATTTCTTATTAATTTTATGTAAGTAGCAAAGTTATTTCATTTCTTTCTATTACATCCATAAATCATAATTTTTGCGATTGACGATTTTGTAGATTTTTTATCCTTTTTCTAATGGCGTTTTAGTCAAATCTATAAGAGTTCAAATAAAAAAGTTACAATCATTCAAAAATTGTAAAAAATCCATTTTTACAAAAAGTGCAATATTGGCAATTTTTATTTTGCTCCAGGAAGTTTCCAATGCACAGCAAAGGGCATATTTCTACCAAAGGACCTTAAATTAAGTAAAATAAGTACAAAAAAAGTTAAAAGTGCTACTTTTTGAAATTCAATATCTCGGTAACATGAAGAGCTTGAAAAACCAGTTTTGGTTCATTTTGTAGTTTTTTTATCCTTTTTCTAATGGCGTTTTAGTGAAATTTATAAGAGTTCAAATAAAAAAGTTACAATCATTCAAAAATTGAAAAAATTATCTGTTTACAAAAAGTGCAATATTGGCATTTTTTTATTTTGCTCCAAGAAGGTTCCAATGCACAGCATATAGCATATTTATATCAAAAGATCTTATATTTAGTGAAATAAGTACAAAAAAGCACTTTTTTCATTTTTAATGATGGAGATCAAGCCATTTATTAGGGCTACGGCTTTTTGTCCAAAAAAGGGGCTTATCGCCATTTCCCATTTGAATACATCAGACCTGACGTAGGTGCACCAAAGGTGTTGAGATAACGTTAACGTTGAGTGATTGACAGGTGAAAATTTGTACGTGGCTTATCGGGGCTGTAAAAGATCCGTTCTTTTGCAACAAAGTTACAGAAAAGTAATAAATGGTTGTTTCTTTTCTCGCTGGAAAAAAGTCCGTATTGGCAAAGGGACGAAACGGGACCAGAGTAAACTAGCGCCAAAGTGCAACGTAAATTTACATTTTCTGATTACGTAGGTAGTGTATGTTGTTTGTCAGCGTCAGCAACGATGATTAAGCGCCATGTTTATTCATGGAGATTTTTAAAGCAGCTTAAAAAACGGTACCATTTCACTTTATTCGTTTGTGTATTAAGGTTTGATTAAAAAAAAGACGTATTTCATTCACTTTTCACAGTCTGGTGTGGCAACCAGGGAATTAACGCTAAATCCGATAATAAATTAAGCCCAAATAACTCTTTGGATATCAAACATATTATTTCAATTAATCCTTGTGTTTGTACTATAAATGTATCAAGCTAATTCCAGAAATAATTTTCCGATAAATTAATATTTTATTATAATAGGGTATTTACTGAAATATGATTAATATTTAACTGATATTAGTAAAATATTTACAAAAAGAGTTCTTTAGTATTTGAAACGTATTTTCCCAATTGAATGCGATCACGAAATTAGTTTATTTAATTGAATTTTGTTCTAAATGGAAGTGAACGAAAGAAGGAAGTTTTACGTCACTGTCGAGTGGATTTTAACCGGTCCGACAGTTGTCACGTGACCATTGAACTGTCAGCAACTGTCACGTGACGTCACAACTTTAAAAGGTTATTAATACAACTCAAAGTGACAGGATTAAATTCAGTTTCACAGTTTTACGTCAGTGTCGAGTGAATTGAACCGTTCCGACAGTTGTCACGTGACTATTGACGTGATGTTACTACCAATTCGATGGCTAATTTAAACCAAGTGGCAGGATTAAATTAAATTGAAAATTTGACATTTTTAGTCCCCAATACAATTTTAATTTACACATTTGAGAATACTGTTTTTTCTTGGTTTTTGTGTTTTGTTATATCAAACAACCTTTTTAAAGTAAGTAATGAAGAATAAACTATTTTATATCTCAAATACGTATAAATTGACTTTTTTTATTCTTTAAACTCATTCTTAAAATATAAAAATAACTTTCTTATAAACACAGGTAAATTTTTACTTTTATATCTCAAAATGCTTAAAAGTTATATTTTATTACAAACAAATTAACTTTGGCAATTTAAAAAATATGAATTTTTTGGATCTGAATTTTAGACAGTCTGTATAATTGTAATCCCAGAAAAGGGCAGAACATTTTTCAAAATATGAGGTTTATATCTTTCATAAGCATGGCAATTTAATATTTGTTCTTCAAATGGAACATTTTTAATTGAAGATCGAATATCTCCAAAACGATTATACCTAGGTATGGGACATTATATACAAAATGTTTCCGAAATAGCAAAAAGAATCCAAAAATGGATGTTTTATTTAAAATAAAAAATTTTAAACATTACCTCCGATTAGACTTTCGACAGAAAGTTGAAAATATTTTTAAATATTTGATCCTAATAAACTGTTAATGAACGGTTTGGGTGGCTAATCCTGAATATTGGGAAAACTGAAATAACATAAATATGTAATAACTAAAAATCAATATTAAATATTGATATACTTAGTTTAGATGATTAATAATACTAATTATTAATGGAATGGTCTTTCAGTAAATGGTTAAATTTGGTTGTTTTGTGTTTGGTTTTTACACGTATTTACTCTTACCGTCAAAAGAATTTTGATACTAAAAAGCGCGTAAAATATTTTGTTTGATTAGACCTACCATAGGGGAAAGAGCGTAAAATGTTATTACCGTTGGAAAATTGGAACATAAAGTTAAAAAACTTTCAGGTAGGATTACCCCCCCTAATAACGTTTTCCTCAAAGTGAAAAGCTTTTAACTGAAAATTGAATTTTGCCGCGTTGTTTCGACAAGCTCGCAATGGGAGGTAAACTCGTTCTTGGACAAAGTATATTTTTAGACTCGCCAAACATACATTTTCGGATATAAAATTTTCAGCAGCCGTAACTCAAACGACGCGATTTTTTGCTCGATTTTCCGCAAATCGGGATAGTTAATGGCCTTTCCCGGGGGGACTCGTATAAATGGACGCCATTTTATTTTATTTATGCCAACGAAATCTGGATATTTACGTTCCTCCAACTGTCCCGGATGGATTCTCCGATGTAAATGGTGCGGCCTTATTACAAAGTTTTGCGGATAACCGAGAATATTCTGAGCATTTCCCGTCAGCATTTGTCACACCTTTTTTGTCTTCGCTTCTTAAGCAGTACGCAGAAAAATTAAAAGGCGTGGAATATGTTTTGTAAGACTATAAATATTGTTTTAGCACGGGAAAAACCAAATTTTGACTCCTCATAAAAAATTTCTTAGAGAGGGGAGAAAGCGTAGCTTCCGATAATAAGAGTATAACGATAAGAGACGGGGAAGGAGCTATGAACTTTTGCCAAGAATTATTGTTTGCTTTTAAGCGGAAAGATATGTTTTTGTCCCCCCGGCATCCCTACGTCCCGTGAAACTTTCTGTGGAAAATTTGGCAACAATTTTGGTGAGTTGGCGTTGTTGCCGCCTACCCTACCTTCTCAGAAAAAAAAAAATTAACCAAAAAAATTGTCTGTAACGCAATTCTTCTTTCAGTTCCGTCATCCGCCGGATCCGGCCTCATATTTCAGGGAAAAGGGAAAAAGAAGGATTGGCGAAAAACTAATTAGTTGAATCGTTCGCGGTCCACCGGTCACGAAAAGAGGTTCAAGGGATAATGGAATTATGAATCATTCCACCATGTGGGTTGATTCATCAATTTCGGAGGCGTTATTAATAATAAATATAAGGATCGACTTTCCTTTTTCAGGCTACAGTTCCTCCATATCAATAGAAAATTAGAAATGTATAACCAAAATTTATATGAGATAGTTAATATAAAACTTTTTTTTTTTCATCCGATTTGATTGTTTTTTTTTTGAAGAATGAAAAGTAGAACAGCATAATTTCAAATTGTTGATTTAGGCTCGTTCTCTTCAAACTTTCCCAGAACTAACGCACATATTTATGGTTTCAGGATTTTTGAAGAATCAGCTGCCTGTCACTCTCTACAAGGGAACAGTAAATCCTAATAAAGGGAAAAACCCCAGAGATTAGATCTTTTCATGGACACAGACCGTAAAATGGCGTGGCAATTTTTTCTGGCTCTTTTATATGACAAATCATGAGAGAACCTGACTTTTTTTCCACTTTTTAACTTAATAATTGAATGTAACAAAGTCACTCTGGGCACTCTGTTATGTAAAAGTCCACACACCAATATTTTTTTTTATTTAGCGCTAATTTTGTTGGGTAACTATTTAGTTTTTAAACGTTCCTAGTGAAAACATGAAAAGTCATAATTGAAAGTGCATCTTTCTCTATTTTATATTAAGGTCTTAATAGGACTGTATATTCTTCTCCATTAAAGTTTGGATTTTATTTTCCACCATATTGGATAACTGGTATTGAAGGAATTAACAAGTGGTAATACCAACAAACCTAACCTAATTATAAAAAAAACAATACAGATTTTCTAGCACAATTTTTATTCAACCTTCGACATTCTTAATAGAGAAGAAAAGATTGTTGAATACCATCTAATTCGATATTAATCTCTGTCGTCCCGAGCGGCCCCTTAAATCAAAACCTTCTGCCTTAAGCCATTTTTCGTGAATAGAACCGTGAAATATAGCCGTCCCGTTCTGGGATAGATCAGTAAATTATCGTCCCCGGCTAATGTGAATAGAATAGAGTGAAAACGCTTATTTTTCTTGGCATCGACGACACGACACGTAATATAAGTTGCGAAATTTTGCAATTTCTGCAAAACAATTCAGCTTAGCCAGTTTTTCTAGTAACGGGCTTGAAACTAAAGCCTTCCTGTGCACAAACATACCGCAGCAAAACTGTGGTTTCCAGAAAGTAAAAGGGGCCAACATGGCAAGACTGTAAGGGTTAACTAGACTATGCTTGCGGTTTGGAACCCTAACCCTGCAGATAATTGGGTTGCTGGGGGCCGAAACTCCCCGTTTAAATCTTTAAAGGATCACCAAACACGTTACATATTGCAACTGTCTTGCTAAAACGTTTATTTATGGACCGAATATGGTATTGCCAAGGTAATTTCACGGGCAAAACAAATGTAGAAACTGTCAACCCATAAAATATGCGGTTGCACTGAACTAATCTTGAAAGGTTATTTGTCTGTCATGTGCGAGAACACACTGGAAAAGGACGTTTTGTCACAAAAAAAACCACACGTAACAGGAACAACAATGGAACAAAGTTTACATTTTCAAAACTTTTCGCTTCGCGCAAAAACCTCCCGGATTTAGTCGGATAAGAGATGTTCGAGCGACCATGCCAAGAATGTCCAGGAATTTCTGTTTTCAGGCTGTTTAACCGGATTACGATTCGGTTTTTTGCTGGTTTTATTGTCTATTTATAATCGTTTAGGGATTTGTACTGTTCGTAAGTTGGACAGAGTTGATCTGCACGTAGTCAATTATGCAATTCCATAACTGCTCAACGCACACTCATTTTTATTAAATTTGCACGGGGTATAACAAAAATTTTTGTAGTGCATAAGGACATTAATTTGGTTAATTCAAAATTAATTAATTAATCTCAAAATAAATGGTAAAAAACATTATTACATTAAAAATTAATTAAAATTAAAAATGGTAATACTGACAAAACAAACAAGCTTTTCTACTCCAACAGGCAGATTTACTATTTTTCCTTAAACAGTTTATTAAAGAATGAATTAATTGCTAGTTGCAGCTAATTGAATGGATAGAGACAATTTACGAGCGAAAATTATGTCATTTGAATTGACAGTTGACATTAAAGCATTGCATTTTACCTCGTCATTGTAGCATTTCTTCTATCTAACATGAAAAATATAAATTTATTAGTCGTCTTTGCAAACATTTTACGGTCTTTAAAACTCAAAAAATAACCGAGATAAAGAATTTTGTACATTTTGAATATGATTTAAAAAAATAGTAAAAACAAGTGGAATATCTCGGAAACGGTTAGAGTAACGGACTTTCTGTTAGGTTAGGTTAGCTTAACATTTCTATTTTATTAAAACAACAAATAGTTGAGGGAATTCCATCTTATCCTTTACTTACCTACTTACCTACGTTTTTTCAAGTTTAAGGTGAAATTACGCTTAGTAGCTTAGGAAATTGTTGTCAAGTATCTTAAAAAACATATTGTGGTCCAGTTTTAAGTGTCAATAATTCACCATTCAATAGCCAAGCAAAAAATAAGTTGACTTGCATTATGCCATTTTTCTGAAAAACGTTTCCTAAGGAACTTACAGTCCTTCAAATTTCAATTTAAAAAATCGTTTTATAGTGTAAAACTGAACATTCAAGACTTGTGAGAGTCCAAATTTATACCGAATAGTCTAAAAACTTGCTATTTACTACTAGGAATAGTCTTATAATTTGTTTTCTCAAACTGCCATCCTGGTTGAGTGTCTGAAACTGGATTTCAAGAACTAAAAACAGTCCGGAAATCAAGACAAAGATTGTATTGTGCATGAAACTCATTTTTTACTTCTAAAGATAATCTAAAAGTTAACTTTTAAAGCTAGAACTGACTTTACTAGAACTAAAGAGAGTCCAAAAGTCTATTTTCAGGACTTCAATTGGTGTACAGCTCAATTTTCTGGACTGGAACAAGTCTAGAAGTAAATTAAATTTTCGAACTATTTCATTTCTAAAAATTAGTTCTCAAGACTAATATCGTAGCATTTGATACCAACATTTTTTACTTTTATTACTGAAGAAACTTGACTTTTCGAAATAGTCATAAACTCGATTTTTCAGTCTTTAAAAGCACTAAAAACAGTCTGAATTTCTTAAAGATGCTACAATTTATTGCACCTATGATGAGTGTAGAAGTCAATTTAATACTGAAGAAGCTTGAAATAACATTTTCAAGACTGTGGACAGTGTACAAATTGGCTTTTAGACCTGATAAGTCAAAAACGTGTAAAGATAGTCTTGAAACTCAATTTGAGGTACTGAAAACCGCCTTAAAGCACTAAAAACAATCTAGATTTTTAAGAAATACTCGAATTTTTAGCACTGAGGTGTCTAGAAGTCGATTGAATAGTGACAAAGCTTGGAATGCCATTTTAAGTCTATGAAGAATGTAAAAATTGTTTTTAAGTTTGCTGTGTCAATAACTTGGTAAAGATAGTCTTGAAACTCGATTTTCCAAGCTGAAAGCAGTTTTGAAACACTAAAAATAGTCCAAAATTCTGAGAAAATTAAAAGCAAAGTTAAAAGCAAGAAAAGTTAGTTTTCAAGACAATTTTCATGAATCTGATGTCAATGTCCTCTATCTAAGACTATTTTCAAAACTAAAATATTGAAATTTGTCTTAAAATTATGAAAACTTACTTCAAATGCAAATTTTAAGCTTCTGATGTTACTGTTCATTAGTTCATAGTCACTTTTTGGTGTTGAAGTCAATTTTTAACGTTTAAATGTATGAATTTGTAGTAAAAAATTCTAGAAAAAGTAGTTTTTTATGTCTACAAGTACAAATCAATTTTCAATATTAAAGTCTCTCAATTTGCATGAAAACTGGTTACAAACACAATTTTTAAGCTTCTGAAATTAATTTTTATCTTTTCTCAGTCAATTTTCAAAACTAAAGTCTTTCAGTTTGTCTGGAAACTATGAAAACAGCGCTACAATTAAATTTTTTAAGCTTCTTACGTGAATTTTCTGTTTCCAAGACAGGTTTTAAGTTGGATTGGGTTAGTTTTGGGTCTTTGAACGTAATAACTGAGTTATCTCGTAAAATAAGTTTCAAATCAGAATTTTATAAGAGATAATTTCTTTTTCATCGTGAACAATGAAATTAAAAAAAAAACGTAATTTTTGAAAAATATCTAGAGACGTAGAAGGCAAAAACATTAAAACCATCTTCCTGTATCTAGGCTACTGGAGAATTTTGGCAAACCTCATTCATAATGAGTATTAATTTCATAATGCGTGTTCCAAATTTGATCAAAATTGTTCCAACGGTTTGACAGTTATGACAAAAAAACGATTTTTTAAACAGAAATTTGAAGGACTGTGTTTTCCTTAGAATGCATTTTTCAGAAAAATGACATAATGCATGTCAACTTATTTTTTAATTGGCTATGGATTGGTGAATTCTTGACATTTAAAACTGGACCACCCTGTATAAGTCTCTTATTTTTTTTGCTGATATTATTACTATTTTAGTATTTAATTACATACATAGTAATAGCATGTAATAGTGTACTCTATTTTTCCAATGTGGAAGAAAGTAGTTTTCTTTTTAATAACTAACCTTTAATTAGACTCATGTATCATCATTGATATTATTCACTCCAATGATCATCTTGACCTCATTCTATGCTCGTTGAAGAAAATACTATTTCCTCTTTGTTGCTAGGAACAATTCCATAAACTTAAACTACAAAACAATGTCTATTCAAACTAGGTTATTGAAATTTCAAACTTCTTAATTCACAGGGGTTTCATAGACAAAATTTCCCCAGAAACCTTGCATGCATATTTGAAAAATCTCTCATCGGACCCTTTCAACACATATTTATTTCATACGATCCGCGGCCGTTTAATATTTCAAACAGACGGGCCCCTCGAACTCAGGTAAGCCAGACTTCCTAATAATATATCGCCCGTTTCTGGCTTTCCGGAAAAATATCTTGCCGCCGGAAAATGCGATTTCATTCTTCCTTCACTGACATCTTATTTCCTTAAATTGTTCATTACAGGGTATTAAATTTAAAAAGAGGCCGTACCTAATCCATCCTGCACGTGAAGCAACTTGGTCTTAAATCAACAGCAGCCCCATTAGGTGCTCGAGCTTTTTATGATTGGCTTTTTGTAGGGGGTTCTTCGTTAGCCAAAATTAAAATGGCGTCCCTTGAGGATATATTTCTTTTGTTATGGTTGGTCGGGGATCAAAACAACCCCGCAGGGGGCTTGAAAGCGTCGGAAAGTTTGTGATTTTCTATGGATAAGTAATGCAGTTTACGAACTTTCTCTTAGAATAACTGCATCAAGTAAATTGTAAAGTCTAGTTACCCAAAAGAAATATATTTTTCAAACTAGATAGGTCAACTATCTTTTGTGTAATACTGTGCCCTATTCTATCGGGAATAGACTGAGAGTGGCACTCCAAACCATTATTGTCTACTATGTAAGCAAGTCAAGACTCAAAGGATCTCCTTCCTTCTTATCCATTCGATTATTGATTACTTAACCGTTTGTGCTTTCCGAGCCATTCCCCAAGCCACACAAATCACCTTTATAAACCAAGCCCTAGGAAAAGGAAAGTTTTCTCTGCGATAGACAGTAATTATTATTATCCTGTACAATATACATACTAAGTTGCTACTGCAAAAGGGATTGCTGAAATTGCTTCAAAACTAATTAAATTGATTTGGTTAGTGCAAAGTGGTCTCGTAGAAGTGAATAAATATGAATATGTGTCTGAACAAGCTGCCGCCTAATTTCGTGTAAATTGTTCAGCTCCGAGAAATTTGACCTGGTGCACGATTGCTATGCATCCCGGGTACGCGGACGTGCCCCAGATGCTAAACAGAGGAATTACGGCTTTGGGGACTCTATGTTACCTTGCCTAGTCTCTAGTGGGAGTTTTTGATTTAAACGTCATAGTAAACAGAGAATTTATGGTCTTTGCTCATGTACTATTCCATTTGACCTAGAGGAGAATGTATTCAATTTCTTGGCCCGAATTTAGATGTGCATATGAAATATAGTTTGCTTAAGACAAATTAGAATTCTACATTTAATTTCCATATTATTCCCAGATTATTCAAGTTGTTTTAGGAGTGTATATGTGTCTCTAGAAATTTGCCTTGGTAGTTTAACATACAGTGTTTTGCGAATGGAAATGTGACCTAAAATATCAACTTTTCAGAGTAATTTTAGTTGGTAATTGTAATATTGGGGATACATATAATATACTCTCAGTAAAACAGAACTTTATTAATTTCGTTTTTTACCTGAAAATATTTCATCAGCTTAAAAATGAGGAGGTTTTTTGAGGTCAGCCAACACTCTCTTGGCTGCCAAGCTGTTAATATGTATCTCTGTCTTGTAATATGGCCAGCCCATCTCCATTTTAGCTGCGCTACTCTTTCGAAAGAGTTCTAAGCTTTTTGAATTAGTTAATAACGTAATTCTTTTTGAAAGCTCTAGGTCATATTTTAAGCTACTACTGTTGCACCGCTCATTAATTCACCCTGAATATTAATTTAAAAAAAACAAATATTAATTTTCATCTGTTTCAATCATTTTGAGGACAGTTCAAATAACCAATGATATCATGTTAAACTAATGGACCGAATTTCAGGCATTTTTTTCCACATTTAACGACTGACCGGAAAAGATAAATTGCAACCAAAATTGCATCGACAGGGGAAACGTCGGTCCCAAATTGCGTTTATTGACTTTTTGTCTGTCGCTTACTGGGACAATCGAGCATTTTATAATTGCACCGTGACAATTGCCGATATACTTCCAAATTCTTGAGCGGAATTTACGGCTAAAACTTCTTGGGAACAATTTACGACTTGCCACATTCACGTCCGACTTGTGGCTCAGAGTTACGACTTTTTTAAGAGCGAAAGGTGTGGTCCACATAAAAGAATTAACTTCATCCGCAACAAAACCACGAAACAGTAGAACCGTAAACGCAAACAATTCGTATATTATGCCATTTAGCTAGAGTCAGCAAACTGGGACCGCATGCATGAAAGTTTAAATTGGCTTTAGTTTTATCATCAGTAGAAACTTTATTGAAGAAAGTTTTCTTTGTTTTCTGGTGAAAAGATCGCTTGTTTGCCTGCTCAGTAAAAGAACTTCAAGCCTCGTTACCTTAGCGACACAGCTAATTAAGTTAGCTGAGTTCACAGGTAGGTAAACTGGTAAACAAGGAATGAAATTTTAATCAAAACTTAATCAGCCGCTCGTTTGCTAATGTAATTAAAAATATTATCTCATACAAGAGCCGACGAACTTCGGAAAAGACAATTTCACTCTACTCGAAGAATTTCAAATGTAGGAGATTTATGCGTGAAGGATAAGGAAATGAGAGGATTCCCATTGATTGATCGTAAGGGTTATTGACGGATAGTCCAGAGGGCAAGAATGTTGGCTTTTACAAGATTTGTGTATTTATGCAGGATCGAAATCAGCCCTTGTTGTTCATTTACAAAACTCAGTCATTGCTATTCTGAATATAGTCAAAATCGTCCTTTTTAATAGATTGGTACAAGTAGTAGGGTGCAAACACTGCACAACGTTTTTGTCAAACTTTTCTTGTTGCCAAACTAATAAAATTTCCAAACTTTCTTAGCACAAAAGAGCACTACTCCAGGCGTTCTATTTAAAAGAAAATTACAATTTTGTTGGTTTCCTGTTAAAAATAGTCAAACTTTTCGGGTTCATTCTTCACAAAAAGTAGAGTAAAAGTAGTTTTTTGGTTGCTCTATTAACGCTAGATTTATGGAAGTGAAAACTTTAGAAACAGAGGGTTTAAAAATTCATTTTTTTAACGATTATAAATTAGTCGTTTTATCCAAATTTGTGTGTCATCAAATGAATTATATCAACAGTTACACTAACAAAACATACAGATTAGCAAAATTTACTTACCAGTACACGAGAATTACTGTTATAACTATTAACTTTCTGGGTAAACTAATCTAAGATATTAACAACCGTGCTTAATTAAGTATTTAGAGACTATAATGTATACAAATTCATGTGTAAGTATGGAGATCTGGAAAACTAAAGGATACAGAGTTAGAAAAATTATAGCAAAATTGCCCATTTTGAAGTTTAATAAATATGCATGCACTTCAAAATTTCAAAAAACATCCAGAGATTCCAGAGAGCTATCCAAAATGTATAAAATCAGTTTTTATTGATTTAGTTGATAATACAGGGTGGTCCAGTTTTAAGTGTCAATAATTCACCATTCGATAGCCAATCAAAAATAAGTTGACTTGCATTATGTAATTTTTCTGAAAAACGTTTCCTAAGATACAGCCCACCAAATTTCAATTAAAAAAATCGTTTTATAGTGTAAAACTGAACATTCAATCCTTGGAGAGTCCAAATTTGTACTGAATAGTAAAAAAACTTGCTATTAACTACTAGGAATAGTCTTATAATTCGTTTTCTCAGACTGCCTTCCTGGTAAAAACTAAAAACAGTCCGGAAATCAAGACAAAGATTGTATTGTACATGAAACTCATTTTTTGCTACTAAAAATAATCTAAAAGTTGATTTTTAAGGCTAGAATTAACTTTACTAGAACTAAAGAGAGTCCAAAAGTCTATTTTCAGGACTTTAATTGGTGTACAACTCAATTTTCTGAAACAAGACTACAAGCAAATTAAATTTTCGGACTATTTTACTTCTCAAGACTAATATCGTAGCATTTGGTACCAAATTTTTTTACTTTTATTACTGAAGAAACTTGAATTTTGGAAATAGTCTTAAACTCGATTTTTCAGTCTTAAAAAGCACTAAAAACAGTCTGAATTTCTTAGAGATGCTACAATTTATTGCACCTATACTAATCTTGAAATGACATTTTCAAGACTATGGACAGTGTCCAAACTGGCGTTTATTTAGATTAGTCAAAGAGGCCTGATTAGTCAAAAGATAGTATTGAAGCATCTTAAAACACTAAAAACAGTCTAGATTTTTAAGAAATGCTTGAGTTTTTAGCACTGAGGTGTCTAGAAGTCGATTTAATAATAAAAAAGGTTAGAATGATATTTGAAGTCTATGGAGAATGTAAAAATATTTTTTTTAAGTTTGCTATGTCAATAACTTCAATTTTCCAAGCTGAAAGCAGTTTTGAAGCACTAAAAATAGTCCAGAATTCTAAGAAAATGTAAAGCAAAGTAAAAAGTACGAAAAGTTAGTTTTCAAGACAATTTTCATGAATCTAATGTCAATGTCCTGTATTTAAGACTATTTTCAAGACTAAAATATTGAAATTAGTCTTCAATTTATGAAAACTTAGTTGAAATGCAAATTTTAAGCTTGTGATGTCACTTTTCATTAGTTCAAAGTCACTTTTTGGTGTTCAAGTCAATTTTTAAGGTTTAAATGTATGAATTTGTACTCAAAAATTCTAGAAAAATCAATTTTTAATACTAAAGTCTCTCGATTTGTATTAAAACTGTTTTTAAGCTTCTGAAATAAATTTTTATCATTTCTAAATCAATTTTCACAACTAAAGAATTTCAGTTTATTTGGAAACTATGAAAACTGGCTACAATAAAATTTTTTAAGCTTCTTAAGTCAATTTTTCGTTTCCAAGACAATTTTTAAGTTGGGTTGGGTTAGTTTTGGGTCTTTGAACGTAATAAGTGAATTATTTCGTAAACGAAGTATTAAATTAGAATTCTATAAGAGATAATTAATTTTTCATCGTGAACAATAAAATTAAAAGAAACTGTAATTATTGAAAAATATCCAAACACCTACAAAATAAGACAAAAACACCTGTATCTACGCTTCTGGAGAATTTTGGCAAACGTCATTCATAATGAGTATTAATTTCTAGAGTGCTTGTTCCAAATTTGATCCAACTGTCTGACAGTTATGACAAAAAAAAACGATTTTTTAAACTGAAATTTGAAGAACTGTATTTTCCTTAGGAAGCCTTTTTCAGAAAAATGACATAATGTATGTTAACTTATTTTTTGATGGGCTATCGAATGGTGAATTATTGACATTTAAAACTGGACCACCCTGTATAACTGAAAGTGGGCAACACAACAAAATGCGCAATTTTGCCATAATAATTGGCTACCGCCGCCTGAATCTTTTATCATTTGCGAAATTCCCATACTTATACACAAATTTGGGACAGCCTGTATAGTCTTTCGTTCCTTGCATATTAATATGTATTTTGATGGATATTGCTGAAAGCTTTAAAAATTGACAATGGGAACAGGACAAAATAGACTTCAACGTTACACGTCAGTTGTTTGACTTGGACGATCTCTTTTCTATTGGAGCTGTTAAACGGGAGTTTTCTGGAGCTATTCTATAAACCTGCTCACATAAATCAGTCGGCTATCCAAAATCCAGGAATGGCATAAAGGTAAAATATATATGCAAAATACACCTTCAGACACACAATTCGGTTGTTCGATATTTGAGTCACGCGCCGAACCCTGGTTGAATAAAGATGGAGGGGCGATATTAAATTTCGACGGGTTTTCGTCAATTATTATTGGTCTAGGCTGAAAATTGCGGTTCAAAGTTATTCATAGTTTCAATAAAAATGGAAATCTCTTAATTGGAACCATATTCCCGGAAGGTCGAAGGGGGACGATTTGCATGTTTCGCAAGGCAAAGCCAAACAAAGTGTCTGGGCGAAAGTAATCGGCTCATCATTTGACTTGGTAAAGTTTCCAAGTTTCTAATGGATTTTTAAAAAATTCTTGTCGGGATGCATTCCGCTTTGAAGTTTTAAATATTTTTCTTGAGAGTTTGGCCGGATGCCAAACGTGTCATTAGTTTCCTCTTTTAAAAATCGCGAAAAAGTCGTATTAAAACGTATTTTATGTATATTGTACTTTCCATCCCTACGCTGGTTATTTTAAATTGCAGGGAAGAAGCGGATATGTTTCATTCGTCTTTGATTTATTCAAAATAATTTAGCATAACAACTGAGAATAATTCACAGTTGACACAGTTTGTGGAAACAAAAGTATTTATTCAAAACAGTCTTGTTAGTAAAAAGCAATTTGACTTTAAAAACTGAAACTTTTATCCAAAACTAGATATTTTATGCCTTCAAGAAAAAAATTATGTCAAGAGGCACGTTTAGGCTTTATCAGCTATAGCATTTTTTATTTGAATTAATGGTCTATAGAACTAGAAAGGATTTGTAAAGCTTGCATTTAATTTTGTATTTTAAGTTTATTTCGGATGGTAGAAGAACTATTTTATAGTCTTTTTCTATTCATGTATTTTTTCCTCAATCATAAAACAGAAAATTTTTAAACGTCACCCTGAACACATATTATATCAAAAAATTGATGAGATTGCTTAGAAAGTCTTGTGGTTGGGCCCAAAGTTACTAAAGTCAACAATTTTAAATTTGGGACCTACAAAATGATATTCAAAAGTTGCAATAGAAAATATTAGTTAAAATAATAATAATAGTAATAGTAAAGATTTTAAGCCTTCCCTAGTATCACACATTTATTGCAAACATATTTTTATCAAACATTTTATCAATATGCCAACCAATATTACAAGAGTGTTTTGCATAATCAATTTTAAAAATATTATATTAATATATTTCAGAAATGTTGCTTATCTTTATTTTAAAAATATATAAAAATCTTTTGATTTCCAATATTAATAAAACATTAGATAAAAATATGTGTACAATATAACCTTGATTTCGGATCCAAATGCCTCATGATGAAAATAAGCTAAAAGATAACCAGAAAATATTGGATTTTCTGCCACAATAGAGTACGTACATTTATCTTACTTTTTTTAGGGTTGTTACTGTTTTTTTTTTTGTGGTCAGATTTGGAAATATCTGACTAATTTTCAACGATTTCTTTTGATCACATTTACTAAAGAAATCTTGGAAGCTTATTAGCTCACCTTGTACAAAATAGGTGAGGTTGATTCTAGATTAAACTGGTAGGTAACCTGATTACCAAAATAATAGGTTACTTAAGTGTGGACCTCAAAATCAAAGCTTTTAACCAACAATGTTAACTAAATTTCTGGTAAAAGCCAAAAAAGCCAAATCAGGAAAACGGATAATTGAATATTCGAGATAAGATAAATAAAACCTGAAAGCCTGGTGTTGGATTGCAATGAAGGGGGAGAAACCCAAAAAAAAAAACAGTGTTGTCAATTGAATTAACAACCGGACCCGATAAACTCAATTTCTGCCTTAAAGGCAGGGTCACAGTAATTAATTAATAAAAGTTGGTGTTTTCTTTCTCCCGGCAGAACGAATAATGTCCCTGGTCGGACCGGAAAATAACGAATGGGAACGGTGACAAAAGCCGACTTTCTTCGTCGTTTTTATGGCCGTGCCATCAATTTTTTCCGGTCTTTGTATCTGGACTTTTCCAGAAATAAATTAGCTTGTAGAGGGGAGGTCAAGCTGCACACGCATCCACCAAGCAGCTGAAAATGGCACTTGTTGAATATTTTTCCGGGACACAGTGACAAAGGTGCCGGCTAAGTTTGATGTTACACTTTCCAACTAAGACGAATTTATTATGCTACCCTCAGCACATCGGATCCTTTTTATCCCATTTTCGCTGCCGAAGTTTTCCCATTATTATTGCAAGGGCGTTATCGCGAAAGAAAAACTTATGGCCCTTATTTCCCTACATTATTCGCTTTATCCGTCATAAAAGGATAAATTGTTTTAACTCTGAGACGGCTTTGCTACTACGTGATAGGCTTGCAAAAGAATTTAGGGGCACTAACTCTATAAATACGTTAAAAATTAAATAACAAAACGCGCCACTGTCGCCAGGATAAGCGCAATAAATCTTTTTGTGTGCACAGTTTCCAGTTATTGAACAAATAATATCGAATCCAGTCGAAAATAAAACTCATTTTTTCACATTCCGAGCTCAAAAAATAATAACGTTTAAAATCGTATTCATTTCACGAGGATTAAACATTGCGCTGGTAAAAAAAAATGTTTTGGATACTCTCATTTCAACGTTATTTTAATTGCTGGATTTAGGGATTCCTTTTTTGCATGTAATCGCGAGAAGTTGGATCAACTGATAATCCCTTACGGACTAACGGAGGTCAGGCTTAACTTAACTCCGGTGTTTATGAAAATCATCCAAAAATTAACACCAGTAAATTGTGGTTGTTGTGTGGAAAAGTGGAAATCCGGTCGTGTTTCCGGACCCGGTCGCGGAACAGCAACAACGCCCGCTTATTTCTCGGTTCAAGGGTTACCCTTTATAGATCTACAATGCATAGAACCATGCGACAATGCTAAATCGAATAACATACATCAAGATACGTCGACGTTGCCAAAGTTTATTACACATAACAATAAAAATGACTATCATAGTATGTTAGATTGTGGAAAGTTGGACTCGGTTGTCTACAGTTTGCTTTTTGAATATTGAACAGCTTGGATTTATTGCTGTTTTAGTTGATCAGTTATCAGACTGCTTGGTGGTAGTTTTTCAGAAACATTTCAATCATCTGTAATAATCAAGTTTTTGATTTAGCTTTAATGAGTGTTGTTTGAAGTTTGAGTCTATTCATTTACTCATAATAATGTAAGTTCAAATTTAGGCTCTATCAATTTTTACTTATATCTGTAACAAGATTTAAGTCTAATATTTCGATATTTTTTAGTTGGATTTAAAAAGTTTAATCACGATTCGGACACATTCGTTGGAATAGATGACAGATTAGATAATCAGTCGGTCGGTCAGTCTCAGTAATACCTACGGCAATAATTTTTCAAATGTCACTGCAGCAAGACTTCTTGCGAAGATAGTGAGGTTTTAGATATAAAACACGAAATCGTTTAGTGGAAAATGTGGGGGTATTAAGTAAAAAATTTGCCATTAGAGAACACACTTGGGGCCAGCAAGTGGCTCTCGTCCCGAAAATTCGGGTCAATTTACGCAACCAGTGAAGCCCGTCATTTTTCATCCGCTATCTGGCGATAAAATAATGACGGCCATTTACCGGGAAAAAGGGAACGAGTCGCCCCCTAGCAAAGTCTTTTTTCAAATTAAAATCGAGCGTTTGAGTGAAAACGTTACCTTTCGGAATCCCGTTTCCGTTCGTTGATTTATTGAAAAGTTTAACTGCAACCGACGTGGAAAAACATCAAAAAATAACTGTATGAAGTGCTTTAGAATGTTCGCGACACCGACGACAGCCCGGCATTTTAACGATTTGTTTATTCCACTTTCCAAATTTCTGCCATTTTGCTGCCGTTCCAAGTTTTAACGGCAGTGGCGCACCAAAACGGTACAAAATAGACAGTGGAATGTCCCATCAGCAACGTCACACGAATAACGATATATTTTATTGAATCAATCCTATGTGTCCTATGCTAGTAGCCCCGTAATTAATGACCGCACTGCGGACAATGCACGACCATGTTAATTGAAAGCCACTAAATGCGAGCAATTGTGCAACTGTTGCTCGTTACCCGCAAATAAATGCTACCACAAACTAGATTGCTTTTCCTTCCTATAAACAAAATGATGATGGTTTTGTTTAACCTCTCTTTTACTTCATTCACACAAGTCATTCCAACCAAATTTTCGATTTTGACACATAATCAGCTGGTAATCAAACATTTTTGTCACAACCGGTTGTATTTTGTTTTATTCTTGTATTGTTTTTGATTAATGATATTATCTTTACAGAGTGACATAGATATTACCAGTTGGGAGAGATATTCATTGCATATCTCATAATCAAAAAATGTATACATAAACTTTAAAAAAAAATGTATCTCATGTGACAGTGAAATAACTTTTACGATTTTGTCAGATTCTCTCGACGTACCTTAAAAAACATTCTTCAAAAAATATGAATATAATATAACAGTAACATTCCCTAAAGTAATATACCCGAAAAGTACGTTTTTTTCACTTTTGGACATCACATTCTTTCCGTTTTTTTAATTATGAAGTTCCTTTTAAGAACTTGTAATTTAACATACTTGATTTCTGGCGTTAATTAGTTAATTATTAATAAATAGTTCAGTTTGGGTTTTCGTTTATTCTTTTTTCGTTAAAAAGCTTTGTTACAAATATACAGGGTGTTTGAGTTCGAAGTGATAAAATAAAGTTTATTGATTTTCTTTTTCTAATGCCTGGTGTTGTTTATTGTGTCAATAAAGGATTAATTTTAAAGTGGTTGAAAAACCTTGACTAAAAATGTATTCTGTTACCATATAATCTTAAAGTCTTAATTATTACATTTATACACAGAAAGTATTAAAACTAATGTCTTTGATGTACAAAGTGTTCATTTTTTAACTTAGTTGCCCACATACAGGACGTTTTTCAAAAGTCCGCATTTTGAAACCTTTTTTGTATTTCTATTGTTTGTTAAGTTATCGAAAAAGTAAAAAGAAATGTTCATAGAGTTTTTGCTATAGAAAATGGTGGCGTGTTTTTTTCTAGAATTTTTTTCACATGAGGCGTTTGATTGCAAAACCAGACATTTGACATTTTTTTTTTTAAAACTAGTTAGATATCAATTATATACAGTCTGTCCCAAATTTGATGCTCACCATTGGGATCTCAGTTATTATTGAAGTAACAAAAATGTTTAAATTAGAAAAGTTTTAAAGAATTATATGGCTAATTAAAATCTTTTTTTTCTAAAATATTCTGTTATTTTTTGTTTTCAAGCTATTTCGAAAAAACTGAACAGTGATGATTTCTTACATGGCCATTATTTTGCAAACTGTTTGTTGGACAGCCGGTAAACTTCGAGATTGTGACACTTTGTTCTGAAGAATAATTTGGTTGTCCCAAAAATGTTCTATCTTTATTTATTTTTGAGGTTAGGACTAACTTTTGTTTTACTTATGGAAGCACAATTATGGCCAAAGAAAAAATCATCATTTTTCAGTTTTGTTCAAATATCTCGAAAACAAAAAATGCTGGGTTATTTTTCAAAAGAGATTTGAATTAGCCATGTAATTCTTTAAAACTTTTCTAATTTAAACATTTTTGTACTTTCGATAATAACTGAGATCCCAATGTGAGCATCGAATTTTGGACTGACTGTTAAGAATATGTGATTTTCTGTCTCTCAAATGCATAAACAGATGTTCAAAGCACTTAAGAGCATGTTAAAACTATTCATCTAAAACGACGCGGAGTTCGGCCAAGCTGTCGAGTGTGGAAAAGATGCTTTCCACAAGTGTTAGGAACCAAATTTATATTTACATATATTTATCTAAAAAAAAAATCAATAATCCTTCATTTCAAAAAATAACTTGTAGTAGCTTGCTAAATCTAAATTTTTTCTAGCTTAGTAGTACTCTTCAATACTAGGAGCAGTTTATCTTCAAGCTCTTCATCTGGTTTTCATTACATCATTTTGCAAGCAAATAATACTCAAACTGGTGCATGTACTTCCCTTTTTGTAATTGATATGTTCACTTTAATTGACATAACATAAAAGCAAGTGACAGAACCAGTTTGTTGTTACACCTAATATACAATGTAACTTACAAGTTTTGAAGAATGAATGTCCTATTTTCTCAGTTACAGAATATTTTTCGATAATGAGAGTTTCTTTTAATTTTCTTGTGTAATTTGAAACCAGAATATACCTCTTGTAAAATTCTGATTTGAAACTTTGCTTACAGGATAATTTAGTTATTACTTTCAAAGACACAAACCCAACCTCACCCAACTTAAAAATTGTATTGAAAACACTAAAAATTGACTTGAGAAACTTAAATATTGTCTTTGTAGACAGTTTTCAGACAAATTGAAAGACTTTAGTCTAGAAAATTGAGGTGAGAGGCTTAAAAACTGTTTTTGTAGTCAGTCGACATGAAAAACGAGTTTTTCTAAGATTTTTGACTACAAATTCCCACATTGAAACCTTGAAAATTGACTTGGACACCAAATAGTAACTCTAAACCAATGAAAAGTGGCATCAGAAGCTTAAAGTTTTTATAATTTAAAGACAAATTTCAACAGTTTAGTCTTAAATATAGGATATTGACATTAGGTTCATAAAAATTGATTAGAAGAATAACTTTTCAAGGTCTGGACTATTTTTAGTGCTTTAAAACTGCTTTCAGCTTGGAAAATCGAGCTTCAAGACTATCTTCACAAAATGTTTGACTTATCAGGCTTGAAAGCCAGTTTGTACAGTGTTGATAGTCTTGAAAATGTCGTTTGAAGCTTGTTATAACTCGTAGACAGTACAGATGTTGTACAAAAACTATCAAATTTCTGTTGTTATTAAAATCGTTGTGAGTTGGCACTCTACTACATTCAGGTCACTATGTAACTTACATTGTTTTTGTATTGCAGAACCGAAACGGATGGCGCCAGTTTTCCAAGCTATTAAGCGAGAAAAATATTTAATTTTCCTGCAAGCGGGCAGAGAGTCTTAGAAATAAATTCGGCTTTATTTTGCTCGGACTGTCCACGGTCTGCAAATAAAAGGACGCGAACTGAGATATACGGTTATTGTACCAGACTGAATCAGTTTTAACATTTTATTTCTTCATCGCTCTTTAGAACAGGAGTATCGCAATTATTTTACGCACGATTGGGCCCACGTCTCAATATCGTCAATTGGAAAAAAAAACTCGAGCTTGCGGGGGCCTTTGCTTTCTTGTGTAACAATGAACCGTGCGGCTTTATGGGTTCTTCGAACTGCCGTAAAGATAAAAATGTATGTTTTAGAGAGGAGAGGAAGTTCCAATTTGGAAACCGAGTGAACCGACAACCGATCTTGCGAGTTGATTACTTCATTTGTTTTCGAACTTTAAAACGCATAAGTCCTTTAGAGTTTATATAAACCGTTATGGAAATGATAAATCGAAATTTTTGCAGCGGTCCCACAAATTTTCCGGCTCGCTTTACGTTTGTGGAGAGAGACACGGCCGCAAATCAGCCATCTTTGAAATATGGCGGACCTGTCAGCGTAAATTGCTTTGTTGCCGACATGGTTCGCTCATCAATTTCGCGTGTTGTAAATGCGATACTTTGCTTGATTTGTGTTCACTATTGGCAAAAATTCACTTTCCTGTTAAAACAGCCAAAAGAAAACACTATTAATATCATACAAAATTTATTTTAACCTTCCTTATAAAAAGTTTATTACACCACTTTACTCATAAAGCTCACGTGACACGGTATAAAATTTGCCTAATACCTCGAGAAACGCCACGAGACTTTCGTACAAAGCGAACATTTTCCTCATCATTCCGATGAAGACAGGAACCACCTGAAATATGACCGCTATCTTATGAACGGCGGTTTCTTGAAGTTTTTTTTTAGCTCTGGATTGATGTATTCATTGTAGGCTTTCGACATCATGACCAAAATTGGTTCGATGTAGTCTATGGGGGAACGTTTGCCAATTTGATGGTCGTCAGTGTCGATTTTCATTACATTCTGCTAGAACAAAATTGTATTATTAAACCAGTACAATAGAAACTGTTACTTGTAAGTCTTTCAAAAGAGAAAAATTGTAAACTTAAAGTAGCAATCTACTTTAAGGGTTATTAGAACATTATTAGTTTTATAAACTATTTAAATTTTTCAGAATTTCATAGCTATTAAGCATATAAAGCAATTTTTTTTTCTCCATACTATTTGCATGCAAATGCCTCAATAATAGAGGTGCGTGAATGACAATCTAGATTAACCAAATTAACACGACTACTGCAGGCTTTTTGCAGCTCAATTAACTGATCCTAATTTGTTGTTTATTTCTGTAATTAAAGCGGATATACGGCCATTAAAATTTAAAACTTAATTACAACGCAAAAACACAATCGTTCAATTTTATTAAAGTTTGCTAAT
This sequence comes from Ips typographus, assembly GCF_016097725.1. Taxonomy (NCBI): domain Eukaryota; kingdom Metazoa; phylum Arthropoda; class Insecta; order Coleoptera; family Curculionidae; genus Ips; species Ips typographus. The sequence goes on from NC_138429.1 coordinate 7,585,710, forward strand.
ATAGGTAAAATTTCTAAAGTTCAAATTTACAAAGAAAACTTTTTAAAACTTATGGAAAATACTTTTCTAATTTATTAGAAAACAGCGGTTGGTTGAGCGTAAAATCACCAAAAGTCTGCTGAACTCGTTCATATGAAGATCATCAAATTACTAAACTTTCCCAAATCCAGTTGCTCTTCTTTGACAACAGTAATAAAAATTCATTCACTTATTGTGTTCAATGAAATTGTAATTCTGCTTCAAAAAATTGTGGATTGATATTATATCAATTTATCATTCAATTCAGGCAATTGAAGGTGCAATTTATCTTTCCTGAAATGAAGGTAGAATTCATGGAATTACTGATACCACTCCTTTTTTTCGATTTTATGGATTTGTGTCCCAATCAGCATTAATTTATCTTTACCGTCCATTACTCATAAAATAACGTCGTCGACGTTTGTTTTCTTTCCAAACTTAATCGCTTTTAAATGAAATATAACCCTAACTAAAAACTAGTTGTAAACAAGAAAAGTGTTTTGTTTTTGGCGTCGGTGATTGATTAGGCTTGCCACTCATAGTTCAATAACTTCTACAGGTTTTATAAAACCAAACTGTACAGTAATCCTAACAAAATTTAAATTTTTGTCGATTTTAGGAATTTACTGAAGGTTTCATATAGCTTACAACAATTCAAGAATGCAAAATTTGTGTTTCAGATTTGGGCATTCTGACACATTTTTGCTACAGTGCGATAAAAAAAACATTCTCTAGAAAAAACTTACGTTGTCTTGAATTTCATTGTTCACACTACTTGGTCCATATTTGTCCACAGCCATTTTTATAAAACTCACGAGATAATCCAAATCACTTTGACTTGCTACGTCTCTACGTTTCCTGATATTTCCTTCTACTCCCAGTAATCTGTCTAAGTAGAAATCCATCGTGTTTTGACATCCTCCAAGGGCGTAGCACATTTTATATACGGTTAAAGGGAAAAACATCATACTTAGTAGAGCCAACCCTACAGTTAAGATGACCACAGCTAAAAAAATACATTCAGTTTTTTTTATATATTTAGTTAGGTATAACTCACTTGTAGTAACTGCAGCAATACTGTTTTTAGTCCATTTGAAACCAGATGAAAACGGATTGTATGTAACTTCATTATTAGTTTTCATTGGTGGAAAATCTTGTGTAGGTTTGGCAATGACGGTTATAAAACAACCGCCTACCACAAGTCCAAATATCCAGAGCATCCCTTTCCTAAATTAAGAAAGAACTTTCTTATAAATGCTCCAACTGGATCTCCGAGAGTTTGCTAGTCACTGAAGTAACAAGACGATTTCCTTTGTCAGCCAATATTGCCTTTGTTATGGAAATCAAACGGTCAAAACGGACAACTTTTAGGACTTTTATTGCCCTGGAGGGTCTCTTTCAAGAAAAGTGTAATATTTACATGGAGAGTGGACAGTTATTGGAGTGAAGATGTTTTCACAAAAACACGGAACATTTTATTTTTCTTACTGCGTAGATATAGGGCTCATAGAAAGTAAACTATACGTGCAAACAAGAAAATCCCATTACCGTTAAAGAAACTGGATATTTACGATAGAATTTTGTTGTAGTTGAGAAAGAAAATAACTCACAATCAGTTCCAAAGAAGCGAAAAACTTTTATAATAAGTTTAAATGAACCTGAAAGGAACTTACATTTTTTTGCTTCACTGTCAGAGGCACAACTTCACAACACAAAATCTGCAAGGTAAATGGGCTTGGACTGCAATAACGAGCAAATTTAACTCCCTTTAAGGGTCTGAGATAAAAGGGCAGGCAGGACAATAAAAATAAAAACGGTATTTTTGTCGCAAGGTATAAGGTTTTGTCCTGGCCGGAGGGAGGGTTTTATCCGTTTAAAAGGCACTTGTACCAACAACAGTTAACATTAAGCGCCGGATGTAATAAGTGTAACTTGGAACGAAGAGTTCGTAGAATTTAACTTTTTCTACCTAAATAACTTCAATTAAAATTTGACAACCCTGTTTTGGTCTTAGACACTGAACAAAGTTTAGTAAAAATATGATTTAGTTTTTATTATGATGGAAAATTAACTGTATCCTCTAAAGATAGAATACTCATATTTGGTAAGGTTGTTCTATAGGGGCGACAAAAAAGATTTATGCAAATAAACTGGCGTTAGATGCTACAGGGCGTTCAATTTTTTTGCATGTGTTTTGACTAATTCAACTTAAGAAATTTACACTTTTTTAAACGGAATACTCTGTGTATTATTCTTTTTCTTAACAGTTTTTACAAATTGATTGATTTGATTTCTGATTTTCGGTTTTTGTTATCTTAACTAAACTAAGTTTATTACTAAGTAGCTTACGACCAACTGTTTTATTTTTGTATGTCACTTCACAATAAAAATTTAAAATTCTTATTCTTACTCAATTGATATGTCAAAGACAATGTTCAGATTTTAGTTAAGATAACAAAAAACTAAGGTAAAAGTTAATAATTAAAAATAAAATTCGCAAACTATTAAAATTAGGTATACATAGTATAGTAATTTAGGTATTATTTTGAATGGTGTCACGTGACTGTCTAAGTTAATTCTCAAACGTGTGACAACTGTCATAATATCAAAACTGTCAAACATTGTTCAGTGTGGGCAAACTAAAATCACAGTTTAAAACAGTTTCCTTTTTTAAAAGTTTCTGACAATTAGTTTGACAGCTGTCACGTGACTATCTAATGATATTCGAGTTTTTTTGTGACAGTTGTCACAAACGTTCAAACTGTCAAATTTTACCTAATCGAGGGATGAAGCTTTAAAAATCACAGTGTAGAATAATAGTTAACTTGCAGTATTCGAAACAAGACATAATTTTTTACAGGTTCCTGACAATTAGTTTGACAGCTGTCACGTGACTATCCAAGGAAATAGTGTTCCAGTATCACGTGACAACTGTCATAAACATCAAAACTGTCAAACATTGCTCAGCGTGGGCAAAAAGCTGCTAAAATCACAGTTTAAAACCTGATGCGAAAAAAACATGTGTTTTTTGATTCCATGACCATTATTTTAACAGTTGTCACGTGACCGTCTCTGCAAATGATATTCGAGTATTTTGTGACAGATGTCACAAACCTCCAAACTGTCAAATTTTACCTAATCGAGGCATGAAGCATTAAAAAAATCACAGTGTAGAATAATAGTTAACTTGCAGTATTCGAAACAAGACGTAATTTTTTACAGGTTCCTGACAATTAGTTTGACAGCTGTCACGTGACTATCCAAGGAAATAGTGTTCCAGTATCACGTGACAACTGTCATAAACATCAAAACTGTCAAATATTGCTCAGCGTGGGCAAAAAGCTGCTAAAATCACAGTTTAAAACCTGATGCGAGGGAACACATGTTATTTGATTCCTTGACCATTATTTTAACAGTTGTCACGTGACCGTCTCTGCAAATGATATTCGAGTTTTTTGTGACAGTTGTCACAAACGTCCAAACTGTCAAATTTTACCCAATCAGGGTATAAAGCATTAAAAAATCACAGTGTAGAATAATAGTTAACTTGCAGTATTCGAAACAAGACATAATTTTTTGCAGGTTCCTGACAATTAATTTGATAACTATCAACGTCACGTGACTATAAAAAAAAAGTATTTCAGTATCACGTGACAACTGTCATAAAAATCGAAACTGTCAAACATTGCTCAGCGTGGGCAAAAATCTGGTAAAATCACAGTTTAAAACAGTTTTCTTGCAGTATTCGAGTGAATACATGTTTTTGATTCCATAACCATTATTTTAACAGTTGTCACGTGACTGTCTTTGCAAATGCTATTCGAGTTTTAGGTGACAGATGTCACAAACGTTCGAACTGTCAAATCTTACCCAATCGGGGCATGAAGCAGTAAGAAATCACAGTGTAAAATAATAAACTGTAAATAGAAATAAGTTTGATAGTTGTCACGTGAAGCTCTGGACATGAAGCTCTTAAAATCGCAGTAATGGTTTTCTTCAAAGTCAAACCAAGCCAGACAACCATTTAGAAATTTTACAGATTAACGTATCTAATTTTTCGTAGAAAAATGTCCAATTATACTCAGTTCTTAATGTGAATTCTTTAGGCACAACTAATATTACATTACCCTTCATTAGGGGTCTCTTAATGAGTTTTGAAAGAATTCGTGTTCGTTGTGCTATGAAATAATTGCGTTTTCGGAGCTTTGTATCAAATTTGCTACCCTAAAAAATACGTACTGTGTTCCGTTAATTCATTTTCATATTGTCGAATGTATAATGAAATTTAGAGAGGCCATACCGAAAAGCTGTTACCGTGTCGAATGGGCTATAGGGGAGCATTTTCGAAATACTAATAATAATTTCGCCATTATTTTGATAGAATTGGTGATTATTCAAATCGACGTGGTTTTGCATACCTCCATATGAAACGTTATTGAATTTTGCTTGGAATTTTTAAACAAGTCGCAAGAAATAGGGAAAACGTTGAATTAAGCTTTTTAGGCAAGCTGGAGTTGAAACTAATCGTACTAAGTCAAAGGATTTATGAGAAAAACAACAGCAATGAAACCAATTCCAAATTTAATGAATAATCTGTATAATTTTGTTATCGACAGAACGAGCCGTCGAAACTTTGCTCTCTGATTACGAAACTTAATAAAAATTTTAAAATTCAATACAAACGGATATAGTCAGGCCGAGTTCGGAGCCCGTTCGAGCGCGAATTATTTATTCCCGGGATTTGATTAAGTTCGGGAAACCAAAAAGAGAACTTTTCCAGGTCTTGATTGTCGAGACTGCATTGTTCGACTTTCAATTATTATTTCATATGGCGGAATGGTTTCTAATTCAGGTAACTGCTTTCCCTATTCTAATGGTGGCCAAGCGTAACAAAGTTTGTAGGTGAATGGAATTGGGGGACCAAAATGCTCTATGAAAGGTTTAAAGAAGTATATTTAGCAGTTAATAATTGTGAGCATTGTTTGCTTTAATTACCTGTCATTTCCCTCCAACTTGAAATAATTCAGTGTGAATAGACTTCATTATAGTTGTAGAATATTTATGACCTTTTAGTTCGAACTTATTAAGGCAGTACAAAAAACAATACAAACTTAAAAGAAATTGTGTGGGTGATCTAAAATTCGTCAGAAAAACGTATGCTAAATGCAAATTTTTATTATATTCTCTGTTAACCGGTTTCGCCCAGTTAGGCCATCATCAGCACTCAATAACATGTCCAGGTTGAAGACAGGACCTCAACACATTAAAACTTGCTTTAAAACTTAAAATTATTCTCTAAAAATGTAAAATTGTTAAATTATAAAACTTTTTCAATTTTCTACCATTTTAAAACAGTAGTGCAGTTCACATTTTTAACTAATTTAAAATTTAAAAAAACTTATATATTTTCATAACATTTACTGTACACTCAAAACCAATTACTGAAGTTTTAATAATTTTAAGCTTTCGTCTATATTTTCCCAGTAATTAAATTGAATTTATACAGTAGTTTAGTTCGTTAAACAGTGCAGTAGGTTGTCATTACCACATAAAAAGGGGAAAAAAGATATCATATATTTTGGAAAGAGCAACGAGATAATCTGAGATCTTTATTCTGACGTTTTCGCACAACCCAAATATTTGCGAAAAAATAAGGCTCAAATCGATTAAGTAGCAAGTTTTCCATTTAGATTGTAAATAGGGCTAATTAATTGGAAACGAGCTAATTCAGGTTAGTTGTAATCCGACGGGGTGACAAGATGCCCGTCTTCCTCCCATTCAATTAGATGCAGGAACATTGCTCGACGATCCTAAGTAGAAATCAATATCTAATTTTAGTTCCGAAGCTTACCACTATTCTTCTGCCTTTATTAGTTTTGTTAATGGCAAAAATCAAATTAAACTCAGATTTATCATTAAGAATGACAGCGTGGATAATAAATACCACTGAGCAATACCCTTAAACGACAACTATTATTAATTGAAAATGTAGTGTAATTAAAACCTCACGTATTAATCAAATTAAATGGAAATTACTACGGTAGTGCGGTAGGTAAGTTTCATTAATGAATAATCGCTATTTCATTCTAAAAGTAAACAATGCAGAACGCAATTACATGACTGTAAATCTTTAAACTTTCGTCGTTTTCGCTTATATAAGCCATAGTCTAAATAGGATAAAGCCCTAACATTAGGGATTTCTCTTCAAGGTGGGGTTGGATTAGGCTGCGTTTCATGGCTAAGATTACAATTTATTGCCAGAATGAGGTTGAACATTTGGCAGGAGTTTCCTAACAGAACCTGAATGTTTGTATTGAAGTAAAAACATGGTTATAACAAGTTAGTTAGGCACATTTTACATCATATGTCATTTTTGGACGGACAAACACAGGAAATGCTATCATTAGTTTCATTTTAGAGATAGCTGCTATATGACGGTCTTCCTTTATTTCGTGGATAGTGGATTGTGAATTCACTTAAAATGACTAAAATTTAAAATACGTGCAGAAAATTAGGCACTCCAATGAAATGTCAAAACCAGCTGATTGAAACTTTTGGAAGGGCAAACACGACCATCAAAACATACTCTCTTATGAATACATAGAGTTTTAGCTTAAATTTAGCTATTTCCAAAAGACTTTCAGTTGATATTTCATAAAATGTCTGCCAAATACATAAGAAAGTGTGTCTTAATGGCCGTCTTTGCCCTACCAAAGGTTTCAATCATCTGTATTTGAAAGTTCAGTTCAAGTTGTATTTACAGTTTCACGAGTATAAGAGCTGCACTTATGACAATTTTAGATGTGGCTCGTAGTCACGTGATATCTGTCAAAAGCTGTCAAAATTGATTTGATATGAAACAACAAAACTCCAAAATATTCAAACAGGAAAATGGTTTATCGATTATTTTCATTCAAGTTTTATTTACATATACACGAAACTTTATTTGCCAGTTGTGACGTTTCATGAGTCATAACTTGCAATCACCTGACACCTGTCACAACTGTCAAAGTTAACTCGGTAGTGCTATGAAGTTATAAAACTCCAAGATGGTGTATCGATTTTAGTTAAGTACAGTTCCACAAAAGCATACTTATACCTACATCATAAAAATATTTCTTCATGAATTTTGCTGTGTAGATAATGGTGAAATAAATGATATATCTATTTTTGCCTGTTGATAAAGTCCAAAAAAACCAAATGTTTTTGTAGATATTGTCATCCATATGGCTAGACACTACGATAGTTAGTTCTAGCCTGAAAAATGACACCAAGATAATCCAAGCTCTATTGATAATACTAATAATTTAGTCTCTAGTTTGATAGTTTAAATATTTTTTTCAATGAAGAGATGGGCTGACGATATTAAAGCCGCAGCGGGCAGAAACTGAAGACAAAAGTGCAGTATAGAGATGTCTGGAAGAGACTTGAAGAGACCTATCTCCAGCAGTGGAGAAACTCCGGTTTATGAAGAAGAAGAAGAGTTTAATAATTTAGTCTCTAATTACAGCACAGTGGGTAGTTTTGTAATTCGTAAAAAAATCAGCTTTCAGCTTTCTACTTCGTTTTACCAATTACAAACTACCACATACTGCACATGTAGACTTACCATTAAGGTAACTTGTCTTGAACGTTTTACAAGTGCATTTTTGATGAATAATACATTTTGAAAGGTTTGTTTTATGCGTTTTCGAGAGTTGGATTTTATATTTTTTGCTAATAATGCAACCGACATTGCGTCAAGAAAAATTTGCATGAGCATAAACGCGAAACTTTCATATTGTCCCGGGGGGAGTCATAAAACGCGTAAAGTGTTTTGCGAGGTCTATTTCAAGCATAATATTTTAGGAGGATTAAGCGTGCCGGTTTAGGGGAACGTTAAATTTTCATTTTCTCGCTTTTTAGTCTGTGTTGATACGGCTGCACTTTGTGCAGCGTTAACATTAACTGTCACGTAAACAGTTTACCCCCCAGGCAACCACAGCGGAATATGTATTCGAAATATTTTCCAAAAAAATGTTGGTCATGCATTTTTTAAGTTTGGAATAATAAAAAGTAAATCAAGAAGGACAACAGATCACTTTTACGAGCGAAACGCGACAAGATCCAATAAAGATAGGCCGTCGACGGCTCGTTTGGCATTGTCGGAAGATTACCAAAACTCTAAACTGTAATAAAGGTATCTTACCTTTTGGATTTACGGTTATTACCGCTCAGGGGCGGAGCCCTTCGGCTTTAAAACCCAAAGATATATTGCTTTCGCTTGCGGCGTTGACATTTTGCCAGTGACGGAGTTATTTCCCTTCAAATCACTATCAGTTAAAAAGAGAAATTCTATACCTACCCACCACTGTACTAATATCCAAGAAGGTACTATTTACCCTACCAGCTAAAACGTTTACAAGACAGCTTTACAGGATCCTGGAAAAGAACGACGTATTCCCATAAGCTCTCAGCAAGAGAAAGTGGGATTAATATTATTAAAGTGTAATGAGGAAAAGAGGTTTCCGGAGCTCGGTTTTGGATTCTCATATTCTTATTACGCCCCGAGGCTAGGTTTCGCAAATTCGTACAATACAAATCCATTTCGAATTTGGTTCATCTCGCGTGTATTCGAAGCCCTATTCATTTATCTTACTCGCATCAGCTTAAACAAATTGCCGAAAAGTTTTCCCTCTAAAATCTAAAGTATGGGGAAGTATTATTCTGAAGTTCTCTTAATGTTGTCTTTGTGTTCGGCTCAAGTTTATTTTAGGCTTTAAATGTAAATTGGTTTCTGGGACCAGGACAAGCTGACATTTTTTGTGAAGCCCTTTTGTTTTGTTGAATTTTTTCTTAATTTTAAAGTGTCATTAACTTAGTACCCTGATGATATCAAAGAAGTTAAAAAGAAGGTGAATAATGGGTAAGAAGAATATAGAATAAATAGGAAAAAAGTGGAGAATTTATTTATTACAGGTGAATGAAAATTAACTTTTATTTGTCGCTTAATTCACGTGTATCAAAGAAATGAAACCATAAATTGGCAGGCGAGATGCTTTGTGGATTTCTAAAGAATCTTCCAGGCATTGAAATATTTGATTTGATAATTATTGTAAGTCCAAAAAATGTTGCAAAATGGTATTGAAAATTATTTATAATCATCTTTTATAGCTTGTACAGTAGCACAAAGTAATTAATTGTAAATAAACATTACAGTTCAATCTCCACAAACACTAATTATTTTTTTCAAATTTAGCTTAATTTTGTAGTTGTCTGCATATTTCAATTCTCAAAACTGGATTTCAATTCAAACTTTCCTTTTGTTTCTCATGTACTTATAATTATGCTTTTTACTTTTAAATTTAAGATCCGGTCAAATTGGGAGACATTAATTAATAGGAAACTATTGTGACTAAACCACAATATAGTGCACTTGACGTGACTTAATCGAAAATCAGTTTGCTGAACTTGAATACCCTAGCCCACAATATCGGCAGACTTTCTGGAAAAATATGGAACAGCAGTGTTTTGTGTTTTGATGACGCTGCAGGGGATATCGAACCCCCTAGAGAGGGTAATATATCGATATAACGCAAAGTACTTGTGTGTTCTGGTGTATTTGCATAATGCGGGAACTAATTTAGGCCCAGGTCCGGAACAAATTTACACCGTTCTGTAATATGTTGCCGGTAAATTGCTAACTTAACTGGCGTATATCGTCTAATTACTGCACTAGTCCAATAGGACGCTTTATTATCCGATTTATAGCCCTTAACTTTAATCTATCAAATTGTGTTTAAATTTGCATGGTTTTGTGATGCACTGAATAAATTCAGGTTACTAATTTTACTAAATTGTCTTTTAAAAGCAAAATTTATATAAAAACTCAACTACTTCCTGAAATAATTCTATCCAAATGTTGTTGTCATATTTTACCAAAATAAGGTGAACAAAAATGAATACACTGTAACTTGCCAGAAATAAAATTTTTTCTTAGTTTATTATCAATAAAGGACTAAAATTTACCTCACCAACCACCACGGAAGTATCATCTGCATACATGTTGCCAATGGTAATAAACTACAAATTTTTGAAATTTCTGTAAAAAGGTCTGTCAGTTGTTTAAAAAACTAGTGAAAACCGTGATTTTTTACCTAATTTTTCTGTTATTACATACAAAGTTTACTTTCCAGAGAGATATGGTATTTTGCCGGAGATAAAGGATGTTCTATGAAGGGAGTGATTTGGAACAGAACGAGATACAGGGTGATAAAATTAAAAAAGAAAAATCGATTTTTTTAAATCTAATGTTAATTTTATAACCTATTACTTACAAATCTGGTTCCCAGAGGTGTTTTGAGATATGAAACTGAAATTTGGACACATTTTTAATGCGACCCTTAGAAGGCGCTTTACAGTGTAATTCTGATGGTTTTAAGCGACTGTATCTTTTTTCTCGGTGTAATTTTCTTATTTATTTTTTGAGAAAATCATGTTTATAACATTTTAAAGCAAAAAGGTACTCCTGCTAAGAACCGCTAATGTAAACCGTTGTCGAGATATTTCGGTTTTTAGTGTTCGATACCGTATACCGAAATACTGTCACCAAGTGTCCAAATTTGGGTTTTGCATCTCAAAAAACTTCTGGCTTCCAGATTTGCAATTAAAATGCTACAAAATGCACAATAAATTTTTAAAAACAATCGATTTTAATTTTTTAACTTTACCCCCCCTGTATCTCGAAAACGAAGGAATTTCGGACTAAGGTAAGTTATTGCTTTAAACCAGCTCATTTTGATGTCAGGAATTTGTCATAGGATTTTGTACAGCTCCTTTAAAGACACCCTGTGTACAGTATTATTAAAGAAACCTCTGCTGTTCAACTATACAGTGTGTCCCGCATTTTATGAGTACACCTTGATATCTCAGTTAATAATAATGCGATTTTCAAAAAAATGAAGTATTTGGTAAACATTCTTATTTACCATTGGCGTGCGGTGTTGGGGAGTGGAAAAAGGGGTAGATTTTTCTGAAAAGAGATATTAGGACAAATTTTAGTTAACTTTCTACCAGATTTAAAATTAGTATCCCCAAAAACCCCTTTGTCCATATTTTAAAGTCTTATAATCTAACTGTGACAAAAAGAAAAATGTACCTATTTAATCAATATTTTTAATTTTTTTTTAATAACTCCTCTCAATTGGGATAATAAGCCTATTTAAGGAAATAAGGGGTACTAAGGGGTTTTTGGGGATGCTGATTCTAAGTCTGGTAGAAAAAGTTTACTAAAATTGGCCCTAATATTTTTTCCGAAAAATCAACCCCTTTTTACCCCCCAACGCCTGTTTGTGACCGTCCTTTTCCAGGTTACACTCGTATATGTGTCTCTATGTGTATGTCAGTTGGTTTTTGAATCTTATTTCATACAGATGGAGTTATATGCCTGATGATGTCAAAAAAGTAGAAATTTGTCCTGAAATTCCTATCTGCTTCACCTTTTTTGCGGAATTATCCAATAAACACTTTCCTGTAATTCATTACATCCACATAAACACTCTTCAATAAATCAAAATGTTTACTATGCCAAATAATTTTTCTGACATATCAAAATGTACTCATGAAAAGTTGAACACACTGTAGATTAATATTTTTCTTTCATTGGTTTTATCTCATTTTTTATAATATTTCTCTGTATAAATGAGAAACGTTACTTTTATCTTATTTGTTACTTTAGTTACTTAAAACAACATTTGAAAAATGAATGATTGCTGCCTAATGTAATAAACACAATAAGAACAACAAAAAAGACAGACAAAACGAGTTTCACGGTAAATAAAATTTGACAGCCGTTCAGAAAATCGATAAGAAATTTTAATGTCATTTCCATTTGTAGATCGGCACCTGTCCCCCTTCGTTATGGAACGTCTCATTAATATTCCCGTCATTAAATATCATTGTTGCGCCACTGTTTGATTGTTTCTGGATTCATTACCAATGGAAACAAGCGCGGCGTTCGTTTCTGTAACTATTGTGATTAATAACGCGTTTGACGGGTAAAACGATTTCTTCAAATGTAGTATATACAACGAAGCTAGTCCCGGAATTTCCAGACCTTGTTAATCTCACCCCGAATGGGTAAATAATATAATCGCGGGAATGTATTGTCGTTTGGCGCGGTGCAGCAGCCCCGGTCGAGGGCCCCGCTCTTTCATTGTCTGAATAATGTCGTAGCTCGCTAAAGTCGGAAATAAAACTATGTATTAGATTGTTCCTTAGAATTTGCATTTCGAGCCGGAATTCCAGGATTATATAAAGGCGAATATTACGACCTATTATTTAAGCAGGAGGCGTGTTTTTGACAAAATGTTGTAGGAGCTATCACTAAAACTTCAAGTAGTTTTGCACGAGAAGTATGATATGCTTTCGTCCGTCACGAAATAATTACTAAGCTTTCCACGTAGTTTTCAGTTTCATCTTAAATACTAATATTTTCCGGAAAATTTCTATGAACATCCGTTCGTCGGGACGTAATGGCTGAAACTTTGGGCAAAGAAAAATCGCCGAGATGAAATTTTAACGAGCCCTATTTTTCTATTGCTCCTGTGAAAAATTATAGAAAGCTTTTTAACGACCTTTGCGTCTAACTGATTAATTCCAGGAAAAATATACCTTTAAAGAAAGTTAACCTCGAGGTTTACCCCTTTATCATGCTCTGTTTAAGCGTCGAACCTATCTTTTTTCATATTTGTTTGACCCGTTGGACGAAGGCCTGCACATAAATCATGTCGCCATTTTTGTCGAAGGGTCACTTCCGCTTTGAACACAAGGTTCAGGTAAAAGGGCAACAGGACCGGATATCCATTACATTTTCGAAGCGTCAAACGGAAAGTTTTGCCTTTAGTATATCGGGTTTCCTGCGGGGAGCTCAATTTTCTTTACAAGTGTGTGGGTAGTGAAAAATGAGTTTGGAGGAAAATAGAGCCCGGCTCTGCGAACCTAAACGTTTTCATGTAAATGAAAAACAATCCAGCCGGAACTGACTGTTTAGCATAAACCCTCAGCCTTGTTTGCGGTCTTTTTAGATCAGATATCATAATAAAAACCAAATGGGAAATCTATGGGACGGTGAAATATACTGATTGAATTCCCAGACAATCACTAAACATGGACTTTGTTTATGATGGTTTCTTTCTTTTTCCCATTCCACAATAAATTGGCAAAAGTATTCAGAAGGCTTTTTTACCTTTCACATTCCATCGTGTTTTTGGAAGTAACCTAAAAGATCCTATTGGTCTGAAAATAATAAAGTTCAGAGGACAAAATGTAATAAAACACATTCTTAACATTTACGACAAATTTTCAAAAGATTGAACCAGTCAACTTTAAAAACAGCTCATTATTCCTTTTGGTAAGTTTACTTTACAAACTTTGTTATTTTTATATTGTTATTTCAAATTTCAAACATTTTGTCATTGTGTTATGGCGATTTCAAATAAAATAGAGTTTCACGTAGTTTTCAAGTTTTTTAATTCTGTCTTTACGTGCTCAAAAATTTAAATTTACGATACATTTTCTTAAAACTTTGATAATAATTTGGATTCCTACAAGTGTTTTAATGATAAAATAACAGTTACTTTTTTCAAATTGTCTTCAATTAAAATTCGTTCTTGAAATTTCTTGAAACTTCACACTGCTTTTTACTTCAACAGTTCAAAAAAATGTTAAACTTATCAAATGTGAAAAGTTTGACTTTTTTAAGTACGGTTTAGCGAACCAAGTTATCTATCATTTTCGTAAAAAATAAATTTCTGTTACTCCAAAAACAAAGATGACGTGAGGTGTGCAATTGTTTTTGCAATAACCTGCTATAACTTCTTAACGGTTTGACCAATTTTAACAAATTCAGTACTGTTGAAAAGTGCATTTCTTGGGCAATAAAAATCAACCAAAATATAGTTAATTTAGTTGAATCTTCTGCGCCAGGGGGCTACTTTTGGCATCATGACTCAAACTCCAAAAAAAATTAAAAAAAACAAATGGAATGATATGACTTTTTCTTTATGAAAATGTAGCCAAATATTCAAATTCTCGTTCCTAACCTGAAATATTGAGAAAATGAGATTATGAGATATGGTCGAGGAACAGTCTTATTGGGTCACCCGGTACATTGTACTTGAACTAATTAAAAATTTTATGTTTTACTTTGTTTTGAGCGCATTTTTTGACATTTTTGTAGTATGTATTATCAAACTGTAATTTGGTCTTTTTGCCACAACTTGATTTTGTTTTTGTTCAGTGTTGCAATTTGAAAAAATGAAAATTTTATATTGGTTTCGTATACTTTGACGTGTTTTACTATAGTATTTTTAAATTTAGTCCATTTTTAAACAAAATAGTCCAAGTTACTTGTTTACTATATGTGTTGTTATGCACAAAAATTAAGTTTATGATTACGACTACGACTAAGAACTGGAGTAAACCCACCCTTAACTCATTACACACATACACACATTTTCGTTAGTACGGAACTGGTAATCAAGAGCTTTTAATGAAATTCTCAGGATTTACAGATGAATGTGTGTTAGGTTTCGTTAAGCAAAGTACAACAGCAAACGAGTAAATTAAAAAAATCACCTGTAGAGATGGAGAGAGATGAAAAACGCGAAAATTCACTTGTTATTTAGTATTAACAAACTTTGTACGTTATGTTTTAATTAGTCAAAAACTAACATGGTTTAATTATAGCAGTCTAGACAGTGAAAAGCCGGAGAGAGATGGAAAACAATATTTAATAAGTTGCGCTTTCGCCACAAAATGGGGTACATATTTATTTTCGTAAACGAACACACACGAAACCCGAATATAAATCACACAAAACGCGCTTTTAATGAACGGGAACGGTGATAAATCTGTATTGGAGAATGGCGGCCAATTTTCTCGCCCTAATCGGGAAATTCTTTGAGTTATTGTTCGGGCACCGATCAACTAAGCTTTTCTTGTAATATTGGTTTATATTTTTTTGCCAGTCTATATAAAAGCCCTACTAAGCTAACTTGCAAAACACAAAAAAATACGTCAGGCACCATAATAATAAACTGTTGGTTTTTTTATATTGCTGGTGAATAAGGGGAGTACTACGTCTTGAAAAGCGAGGCAACCGAAGCGTTAGCTGCAACATCAAAAGCCCGAAATATTAAAAGTAAATTTAATATACCCGCGGTAACATAAAAATTCAGTAAGGCTTTGTGAAGTTTAATACCGTTTTTATAATGATATTTCAGAATGAAGGCAGTTCGGTAGCAGAATTACAAAAATGTTTTTCGAATACACGAAATAACTTCATGTCAAAGAAAAAAAATCGGATTTAGCTTGATCTATAATTGGATATGAACTGAATAGCCAAATCAGTAAAAGCCAAAGCGTAATTAGCCTATTAAATACGCTATCCGAGACTACCAAATGGCAAAGGCTACAAATAAACCACAATGGAAACGAAATTGCCAACCTATTATGCACAATAAGAGAAAAAACGTTAAAGAGACATTACCTAATTGTTCTAATTGAATGAAAAGAAACATTTTTGCCGTAAGACTTTATGGAATATGAATTATGTTCTTTGACTTCCTAATTATCTACTAGAGTTTATTTCTTACCAGAACCGCAGAAAAAAAAATCTTTCAGGGCGATGAAGGAAGCGAGTTTTATAATTGCTGACTTTTAGATAGCCGAGTGTATTTTAGACAGGACTTGCATGCAGATAATATTTACATTTATTTAGTATATTCTTAAAAAAATAGCTGAAAAACATTGACAACAGTCATAATCAACTCCTGTTTATTAAATATTAAAAATCCATTTATCTAGCAGCGCAGTAAAAACGAAATAACAAACCGTTAACATTTCATTACCCGCTAATATAATATAATCAGCATATCATTAATTAATACAATTAAATGGAAAATCTGCATTTCAGTAGTTTATTTATAATAAATAACATACGCTTGCTTCAATTATTCAATAACAGCTTTATTATTAAAAGAAATTTATACTCTACAGAATATCAAACAAAATTAGGATGGCGTAAGTTTGACAGCCTCTTTCGAATAATAGAGATAAGTTTTCGTTTCTATTCGAAATTTGTTTAGATTTACTAGTCGGATGTAAACTGAGTTAACTGGAAAATTTGCTGCTAAAGTTCATGTTTCAGTTTGGGTGTAGTATTTTGATATCTGTTAACGACCATTAACTGGATTTACCTCGCCTAACACGACAAATTGTTTTTGTTTTTAATCACAATACTGGCCCAGTGTATACCCTTTCAGAATGAAGGCTGTAAACTGAGTATACAGTTGTTTTTTGTTCTAATTGATGTGCTCAAAGTACTGATAATACATTTTGATTTGTAGTTAAAAGTACACTGCAGTTAATTACATATTAGAACATTTGTTATATTATTGATTTAACTGATTTAAAACAATAGTGGAAGTTTTTCACTGACATTTCTATAGTTTGGAGCTGATTTATATCATTTAGTTGAGTGGTTTCTTGTTCCGTGACAATAAAAAATGAACCCTTTTCATCTATTGTTTTACGCTCTTTTTTCCGAGTTACCAATTTAATTATCCTGGCCGAGAAGGCACTGCTATAAAAACATTTCCGATGAGAAATTCAAAATGTTAAAGTAAATCATCCCCAAAATAAGGGTCAGCACCGTAATAACCTTATATTAGATTCGCATTAAGAACAGTTTCATGACGTCGTATATAGTATATGCTACGTAGCCGAGATTTGGAAGCACTGCACAACAAAAACTGGGTCGTCCCCGTTTGGTTTTGATTCATTAGGCAAAAACCGTTGCGAATCCGCTGACAATAGTGTAAAACTTTTGGTCATTAAACCTCCATAAATCAACGTTCTGTCAAAAGACGAGCTGACGGTGTTTCGGAACGGACCTGTTCATTTCTGTCGATTAGGGTACTTTAAACTGACCAACTCAACTTAGTTCCCGTACCTTATACACACAAGGGCTTTCTCGACTAATTGTACGGAAACTTCTTTCTGGCCTGGCAAAGGAAATGACTCTTTTGAGGAGGTTATTAAAGTAGTTTAACGGTCTGGTGAACACTTGAGCTGGAAGGAATCTGGGTTATGGATTAGTTCAATTCAGTCAATATGAAATCCGGTGAATTGGAACTGAAACAAACAGAAAATTCAGCTTCAAAGGATTATTTTTAGTTTTTATCTTTTATGATAATCCTCAAATTAATAACAAAGTTCACATAGAATATAATTATCCAAGTAATTATATAAATAACTGATATTATGACAGTACAATAATTATTATTACATATTAAGGATTGTTAACTAACTAATAGAGCATTTTTCACTAAAGATTAATTATTTGGTCATATTATGACGTTCCTAATAATAAATGAAAGGTTAATATAATGTTAAATACGTTTAAAAATGAGTATAATATAGTAATGTTAACTGAACACTAATGGTCAGTTCACATGTATTTGTGTAAATCACAGTACAGTTTGTGGTTTGAGATTGGTCAAACAAAATCTCAAGCTTTGTAGAGACTTGGCATAAGTTTCTTTCATAAATAAATGTTGTTGTTTTCTGTTTTGTTTGAAAATTATGATTCTCCTTCGTGTTTTCATAATTCATCTTCAAACTTGATAACAATCCAGGTTATGAATTTTCCCAAGTTATGGAAAATAAAGACTTTCCATTTACTTCACCTCCCAAAACTTATTAAAACATGGTAATTATTCAAATTAGCATATCCATCACCTAGCTTTAATAAACTGATTATCTACCTCATTCTCATTTAATACCTTTTAATGTTAATTAAGCTCGAGTTATTTAAATTAAGTTCAACCATGAATGTTTTACGGTCTTATTACAGGGAAGGAGGGAAGAAGACGAACCTTGTTAACGTGCAAAAAATGGAAATTATGACAAATTAAATACGGTGTCATAAATCAGCAAACTTTAAATAAATTTAATTACCTACATTGCTAGTTACCCCACTTTAGAGATTCGGTAATATGCGGACGGGCATTTTAAATTGCGGAAAGCTTTTTGTCACGCCTAATCCGTTCCAAACTGGACAATAGGGAAAGTTTTCGACGGTTCAGCTGCATTTCCCCTCAGCTTTACGAATAAATTTGTTTCGAGAGTATTTTCAACCTCGTTATTTTTGTTTGGCTACCCTGAACTGGTGCTAGAAAGTTATAAATATTGATGAATGTTCAGATTAAAAAAAAAATAGATATTGATTCTGTATATCAAATTTTTCTTGACTGTATTAAGAGTTATTGCTCCCAATACCCAAGCTAAGATAATTTAAAGCAAATGCGAGCTGCTCTTATTAATTTTAATGATTCTGATTTATAAGGCCACTTTCCATCGAATTGGAAGAGCGACGAAACGGAATTACGAAAATAAGGAAAATTTGAGACGAAACAGTCTGGAAAAGCTAGATAACTTATGCAGTGCTACAAAGGCTTTAAATGAAACTATGCACATAATTTAAATTAGAACCATTTTAAATTACCTTATTAAAAAATAATTAGTGTAAAATAATATCACTTTGTCACCTGTTTGAAATGATATACTAATGTAAATTATCTGAGCTTTGTAGTTTGGGATCGTACCGAAATTTCAGGAAAGGACCTCTTTGTGCAAATTTGCTCAACGAAGGAAGGAGATAAATAAGCTCGTAATTTGCTTGAAAGGCGAGCTAACCGAATCAGTTAACCATTTTGTACCTAACTGGACGATTAAATTACTAACGACAAGTAATAAAAAGGGTAAGATAGGCGCGATTTTTAATGAATTGACTTAAAATACATGAAAAAGTTAATGGAATCGCTATTAATTGGGATCAAAATGATAAGTTGGCATTTTGGAATTAGATTAGTTTTTGTGGTATTTGTTCCATTCAATTTAATTGGAATAATTCTCAATTATTAAATATTTAGTATGGTTGAAAAAACAGTTTTAATTAAAATAAACAATGTGTGCATATTGATTACCCCTTTTTGGTTTATTAGAAATACCTGATTTGACCTAAATTGCAACTTAATTGATGGTTTACAAAGAAGAGTTAATTGCAGTCGTACTAATCTTTTGTACCATCGAACAGTATTTTGTTTCAAATTAGTCAATAAAGCTCAATTTAGTTTAGTGTAAAGGTCTAAATCTCTTGTCTTGATTATAAAGAATTTAGGAAAGAGACGTTATTTTTACGTAATCACTTTCTTAGTATTGTAATATTATACGATTTTTTTAAGCTCGTATTTGTCGTTGCTTTTTTTTTCTCTTTCATCATTTTATTCATATAAGTCAAACAATTTTTGTTAAAATGCCAGTAAAACAAACTATTCTTTTGTGAAAAATGATTTAAATAAGCATAGTCCAGATATTTAGGTAATAATATAAATCATTTTTCATCATTTCATTCAATTTAGACCTTTTAATGAATACGAAAATCCGGTCGATTGAAATTCGGAAATGGCGACAAGCCAGTCGATCGTCTTTATCCAATTCAATTAGGTCTTAAGTAGAAATCGATAATCAATTTTGGTTTCCATTGTGTTGGAAACTCATACAGTTTTTTTTTAATTCCCTGTTGTTGATCGAATGAACTAATTCGGGGATTTCATGTTTTTTTTAGTATAATTTTTTATGTACAAATTCCTCGCGTTAATGCACATTTATGCGGACAAAATCCGGCAGTACGCGTCGTACAGCCGCTTCAAATAGTCTGGCTTCGGTACCGATAATTTTGTGACAACGACAAGAGCAGGTGAGTCCTATTAATGTGCATCGTTTAATTTAAATACAGTCCACTTAAAATCGTATGTTAAACACAAAAGTCTATTTGCGACATTTTGGCCACTTCGAGCCGGATATTTTCTCGAATTAGTTCATTTCTCTTCAGAAATATCTAATTAGTATTACATTACTTATATCCAACAATTAGCTCATTTCTCTTCAGAATTACTAATTGCTTGGCAAAATCGTCACACAACAAACATTTTTGAGCAACTCATCTGCATTTTGTGATTTGTACGTCGTTATTATTTTACTTTAAAACAACTTGAACACTTTTTTGCTGTACACTTGATCACCCGTACATTCGGGCATTTTAGGCATTTGGGGTTTGGGCTATTTTTAGCTTATCTGCGTGCGATAAAAACCAAGTTTGTAGTATACTTTCAGTTTGGGTCGACAATTTCTTAAACCAATTTAAAATATAAATCTGATTTAAATTTGTATAGTAATAACAATAAGCTAAAATGACGGATGCAGATATCATTGTCGAACTGAATAAACTTAGACTGCGACGTAAAGTGTCATTACAAAGATTGTCAGAAATTTATAATTATGCGGTGAATAATACCGATGATCAGTTTTATAAGCAAAACTTGTTTGCAAGATTGGAATTTGTCGACTCTATTCATGATGAGTTTAGAGAGTATCATAACTCCATTGTTTCTTTGATTTCAACTGACGCGGAATTTCAGTTAGAAGATAAAATTCGAAGTCTAGCAGATAAATATGTTTATGACGTTAAAGGGAAAAAATTTGAACTTACATTGTCTGAGACTGCTCAGCAGGAAACGTCAACGCAGTTTACTTCAACTTTAACTCCAAAACTTCCAAAAATCAACATACCTGTTTTCGATGGAAATTTGAAGCAATGGCCTGCATTCTACGACTTATTTAACAGTGTTATTCATACTAACCCAACTCTATCAGACATAGAAAAGTTTCATTATTTAACGACATCACTTAAAGCTGATGCTCTCAACTTAATCAAGTCCATTCCGTTAACTGCCCCAAATTATCAGATAGCATATGATGCCTTGAAGACTCGTTTCCAAAATAAGCGTGTTTTAGCCACTGCATATTTCAATGAAATTTATTTGACACAACCCATCTTCAAGCCTACGGCTAAAGATATTCGCCGGTTAATTGACACCTTTTCTGAAAATCTTGCTTCTTTGAGAGGTTTGAATTTTGATACAAATTCGTGGGATTTCATAATCTTCAATATACTTTTACAAAAACTCGATACAAAAACCAGAATGGATTTTGAAATTGAACATAGTACTGTAGAGTTTCCCACATATGCTATGCTGTCAACTTTTTTGAATAATCAATGCAAGGCTTTGGAGTCGGTGGAGTTTATGACGCCTGCTTCTAAAGGTAAATCTGAGGTTGCTAATCAAAATCCCCGAAGCAAATGTCAGTTCAAAGACACTCATAGAACCGATGTTTTATTTAATAATAATGTTTTAGATAAGGGCCAACAAAATGCAGTCGATCGAAAGTGCCCCTTATGTACAGCGTCTCATGCTTTGTATCGATGTTCTTTATTTTTAGCTAAATCACCTCACGAACGACTGGCTTTGGTTAAGAGTCACAATTTGTGTGTCAACTGTATGCGTTCACGTCATACCGTACGTAACTGTCTTTCTACAGTGCGGTGTAAAATGTGTAACTTACAACATCACACATTGCTTCATTTAGGTTCTCCAAGAATTTACAATCAAAATTCTGGAACTTCTCAATCATCATTTTTTCACGGCCCACAAGCCTCAAATAACCTTGCAGATGCAGCTCAAAACTCTGATGGAGTACAAAACTCTCAAACTGCCTCAACGGCTGCAGCACTCTCGTGCACCTCGCCATTTGGGCACCAAAGATCAATTTTACTATCTACCGCTATCGTTGAAATTCTTGATGCTTTCGGGAATTATCAAAAGGCGCGAATTTTACTTGATACGGCTAGCATGGCCAACTTCATTTCGGAACGCTGTGCCAATCGTTTAGGCTTAAAGCGTTACCCGTGCTCTACTCCTCTTGAAGGCATCAATAACCAAATTTCTAATCCGACTTATGGTAAAGCCCATTGTATTATTAAGCCTTTTGGCAAATCTGAGCCAGGGTTTGAATTTGAAGCCATTCTTTTACCCAAAGTCTTCTCAGACCAACCGAAAATGGTAATTGATACCACCAATTGGCAGCACATTCAAGACTTACCTCTAGCTGATCCTCAATTTCAAATCCCTAGTTCCATAGATATTCTGTTGGGTGCAGAATTAGTACCTTATATACTACGATCTGGTCAAATCTTTGGTCACGCAGGTCAACCTGTTGCACTTAGAACAATCTTTGGCTGGATTTTACAGGGTCCAGCTGGAAATGTACCATCAAATTCTTCTCTCGTTAGCTGTCATGTTTCTTTGAATCCTCATATGGAACTAGCACTTAAAAAATTCTGGGAACTGGAAGAAGTGCCAACTTCTAGGAAGTTGTTGTCTCCTGATGAACAGCGTTGTGAAAGTATCTACACTTCCTTGTTGACTCGTGAGGCTTCAGGTAGATTCATAGTTCCACTTCCATTTAAACATCAAGACCCGAACTTTGGTGATACATACTCACAAGCCCTTCGGCGATTTACATATCTAGAGTCTAGATTACATAAAAACCCTGAACTTCATTTAAAATACGTACATTTTATAAAAGAGTACATTGAAAAGGAATATATTTCCGAGGTTTCTACTTCAGATTATCAGTCTAAAACCGCATTTTATTTGCCACATCATTGTGTGCTTAAACCAGACAGCGTCTCTACTAAACTCCGTGTTGTCTTCGACGCTAGCGCAAAGGGTACCGCGGGTTTAAGCTTGAATGATACACTGTTTGCTGGACCTAAACTGCATCAAAACTTGTCCTC
The DNA here is from genome assembly GCF_016097725.1 of Ips typographus. Lineage (NCBI taxonomy): Eukaryota > Metazoa > Arthropoda > Insecta > Coleoptera > Curculionidae > Ips > Ips typographus. The sequence goes on from NC_138429.1 coordinate 7,608,469, forward strand.
TATTTTGTTAAGATTTCGAATATACCCATACGTATTTGTTTGCGACATTAAACAGATGTACTGCCAAATACTGATCAAGCCAGAATATAGAAAATATCAACGTTTTCTTTGGCGTTTTTCGACCGATGAGAGTATCAAGGAATACCATTTAAATCGGGTCACTTTTGGAGTATCTTCTGCGCCTTATTTAGCCTTAAGAACCCTGAAAGAATTAGCCGCTTTTGAGCGAAATAATCATCCTCTAGCGGCCAAGGTTTTAGACGAATCGGTCTACGTAGATGACTGCGTTGCTGGTGCTGAATCAGTGAAAGACATTCTTAAATTACAACAAGAGCTGATCTCTTTGCTTGAAAAGGGAGGTTTTGAATTGAGAAAATGGGCCAGCAACTGCTCCGAATTATTATCTGCGGTAAAAGCTATTGATCCACAGATGCCATTGACTTTTGATAGTGATGGTCCTAATTTTGTAAAGGTTTTAGGTCTCCAATGGCATCCACAAAATGACATATTTTCATATTGTTATACTCCAATCAACGTACCCTGTACAAAACGGAACATATTGTCTCAAATTGCTAGAATATTTGATCCTGTTGGGTTTTTGTCTCCAATGATTTTCCTTGCTAAGCGCATTTTGCAACTTTTATGGTTGTCCAAATCTGATTGGGATGAAATACCATCTCATGAAATTGTAAAAACTTGGGAAAAAATAACCTCTGAATTGTCTGAAATTTCTAAAATTCGCATTCCTCGTCTTATGTCGTGCCTAGGATCAACTACGCGTGTGGAAGTCCATGGATTTTGCGATGCGAGTTCTTGCGGCTACGGTTGTGCTGTGTATTTCAGGTCAATTTCCAGTAACGGACAAACAGAATGCTCCTTGGTAGCGGGCAAATCTCGTGTATCGCCACTCAAAATAGTTTCATTACCTCGACTCGAACTATGTGCCGCTTATTTATTAGCCGACTTACTAACGTTTGTTATATCCTCTTATGAAAAGCTGCTCACCATTGATGCAGTATATGCTTGGTCTGATTCGCAAGTCACTCTTGCTTGGATTCTTAGTTCGCCACACAGATGGAAAACATTTGTGGCTAATCGAGTGGCCCGTATTCAAGAGTTGATTCCTTCTTCTTCATGGAAATACGTTCCTACAGACCTGAACCCAGCCGATTGCGCATCCAGAGGTCTCACTCCTCTAGAACTTTTCGAGCATAAATTGTGGTGGAAGGGTCCCGAATTTCTTACTCACCCTTGTCATATGTGGCCAACTCAGCGCTCAGTAGTGTCGGATGGTACCCCTGAAACATCTTCTGAGGAGAAACAGTTGTCTCTTCACGTAACCAAGGCTGATTCTTCTATTTTAACAGATCTTCTGTTTAAGTTTTCCTCATTGCGAAAAGTTCAACGAGTCCTTGCTTGCGTTTTAACGTTTATTTCTCGCACCAGAAGACAGATTTCTTCCTTTCAGGAAACTATTCCAAAGGATGCTATGCAAAGGTCCATGGTTCTGCTCCTATTACACGCCCAGGAAGAAAGTTTTTCGAATATTCTACAAAACTGTCGTAATAACAGCCCTTTACCTAAACCTTTTAGAAAGTTGGCCCCTTTTATAGACGAAGTGGGTCTCCTTAGGGTGGGCGGCAGGCTTAGAAACTCCTCGTTATCTATAGACGCTAAATTTCCTGTTTTATTACCGAAAAATCACAGATTATGTGAACTGATTATCGAACAGAGTCATAATGATAATTTTCATCCAGGAATGAAGACTTTGCACAATTTAATCATTCAGAATTTCTGGATATTATCTCCCCGTTCCGCAATTTATCGCTGCCTGTCTAGATGTATCAAATGCTTTCGCATGAAACCTCGCTCTTATGCGCCATTCATGGCCGATCTTCCTTCATTTAGACTAACCCAAGTTAAAGCATTCTCTCAAGTGTGTCTTGACTATGCGGGACCGTTTTCCATTACTATGGGAAGGTATCGGGGAGGAAAACCTACTAAAGCCTATATTTGTCTTTTTGTATGTTGCAGTACAAAGGCAATTCATTTGGAATTATCCTCCGATTTGTCATCGGATACCTTTCTAGCGGCCTTTCGCCGTTTTATGGCGCGAAGAGGTCGAGTGTCCGAAATTCATTCAGACCAGGGAACAAACTTTAAAGGAGCGTATAATCAGCTTCTTGCCTTTTCTCAAATGGCTTGTAAGGAATTGTCAATTAAGTGGCATTTCAACCCTCCAGGTGCTCCTCATTTCAACGGCCTCAGCGAAGCCGGAGTTAAGTCTGTGAAAAGTCATTTGTACCGTGTTACTGGCGAACAAATTCTTACCTACGAAGAATTCTACACTCTGCTAACCCAGATTGAGTGTCTTTTAAATTCACGTCCCCTTTCACCTATTAGTGATGACCCAAATGACTTGTCTCCACTTACTCCTGGTCACTTCTTGACAATGGAACCACTCACGGGGTTCCCCGAGCCAGACGTAACACACATTCCTTTGAATCGTTTGGATAGATGGCAGCTTCTGCAGAAGATGCATGTTGATTTTTGGAAGCGTTGGAACCAAGATTACTTGCATACTTTGCAACAGCGCTCTAAATGGCTAACCCGTCTGCCTAACATTAAGCCAAACACGTTGGTTCTTATCAAAGACGAGCGCACGCCTCCTAAGCAATGGGTAGAGCTCGAATCAGCTAAGAAAAGGCCACAGGCGTCATCAAACGATGATGTCACGATCTCTGTACGTCTCGCTTTAAATATTGCTGCTCTCGTTACTTTCCAAGTTGTTGCAGCCAGTCAGTGGCGTGCTATTATTTTATCAGTAAAATGAAACATTTTCGTCGTTTTTAATAAAGAAAATAAAAGACAACAAGTTTTTCAAAGGAATGGAAACTCCTTCTGCTTCTTTCTTCATAAATTGTAAGACGTTACTGACGATTTCACGGCCTTGGCTGTATATGATAACACCTTTCTTTCCAACCTTTTTGAAAGACATTTTGACAAAATAACGTTTTTTATTCATAACACTATGTGAACTTCAACTGCGACCATCAACAATACAACCAAAACACCAGACTAAAACGGAACCTAACCTAACCCCCTAAGTCTCCCTGTCCGCCACTACATTTTTTTAAACTTGGCAACACCGTTTATTGTGCCGGCTAGTAAAAGCATATAAAAAGGTCCAAATGTACCTGGCCGCTGCCGCATCTGTTTTAATTGTGTCCAAGTAAAAACCGTACTACGTTGCCAAGTGGCTTTTTGACCGCTTAACAATATATTTTCGGGAATATTTTAATAGGACGCCTCTGATTATATCTAATGCGACGGCAACTGTAGAAGGAGAAAGAAATAGTTTTAAAAACTGCGTCATTGATGATGCGGTGGCCTTTTCTCATCTGATTCGAGCTCTATTAGGACGGGTGATCAAGGTGCATCCAGGTGCTGACGGTACTGTTCGCGTCGTTACCTTAAAGGTACAAGGCGGTTTATTGCAGCGTCCAGTCGTCAAGCTTTGTCCTTTACCAGGACAATGACTTGCAAACATAACCTTTCTTTTATTGCCTTTTCTTGATTTAGTAATCTAGTTTATTTTTTCTTTCTTTTTTTTTTTCCTTTTCTCCTTTTTGCCTAATTTCATTTATATGTTTTTTTTGGGATAAAACCACAACCATAGGTTTTATGGTGGGCGGAATGTTGGAAACTCATACAGTTTTTTTTTAATTCCCTGTTGTTGATCGAATGAACTAATTCGGGGATTTCATGTTTTTTTTAGTATAATTTTTTATGTACAAATTCCTCGCGTTAATGCACATTTATGCGGACAAAATCCGGCAGTACGCGTCGTACAGCCGCTTCAAATAGTCTGGCTTCGGTACCGATAATTTTGTGACAACGACAAGAGCAGGTGAGTCCTATTAATGTGCATCGTTTAATTTAAATACAGTCCACTTAAAATCGTATGTTAAACACAAAAGTCTATTTACGACACATTGCTTACCACCATAATTCGACATCCTTTATTAGTTTTCGTCGATAATAAAAATCAAATTAAACCAAAAGCCATCATTCGAAACGACGGATAATGGATAACGGCGAAATATGGCCAATTAATTAATCACAATTCCGAAACTGTGTTGAAATAACATTATTATCATTTGTTTTGGCGGTTAAAAGCTTTCATGCCGACCAAGGGAAATCATTCTATGCCATTATTAATGAATGCGAAATGGTTTTTGTGTCATTCGTTTGTGCGTGTTTCAATGTTAAAAAACATAACATTGAATACAATTTTTAGGTTAGAATCGTAACTTTCTCTGAAGAAAACAATCAAGAAATTAACACTCACAGTAAGTAAACTTCTCTCCACAATTGTTATTTACGTGTCGGCGTTTCGGCTTCCCTATTCTCTTCAATTAAGAACTCCGTTAATAAACATTAAACAGTAGCATAGCAAAATGAAAATTTAATAATCCAACACGACCATCAGCCTGATAAGGACTAAAAGGCAACACCCTAGCAATACCAGCAAACCTATAATCCAATCTACACTTCCCCTTTACTGCCTTAGGTAAACATTTCGGAGATATTTCCCGTATATTCCAGTTAGAGTCTAAATAAAACAGTGTTTCAAGATCCCAGTTAGCCACTATCCGACCGATTACGACCTAGTAATTGCAGATGTTCCCGAAAGTTGTATCTGAGTCCAGTTTGCTCTAAATTGGATCGGGTCGGTGCATCCTAAGTGCTCTGCTCAAATAATAAGTCTACTGTTGCTAATTGTTATGGATTTATTAAGTGACGGCCCCTTTGGAGTCAGAGCTTTGTTCCAGACAAGAGCTAAGTCCTCAACATAATAATAATCCGATTGTTACAGAGCAATGGTGTTTTAAGAGGATTTGTTGGGTTCAGACTCTAGTTAAATCGTTAATGGTTGGTTATTTTGGATCGTAGTATTGCCCTTAAATGTTGATAAAAAGTTAAACAATAAAATGTATAAACTTATACGTTAAGTTTAAACATTGTCAAAAGTTAGTTAAATAGTGTCACATTAAACTGCTTTTGAAGCAGTAACAGCAAAACCCTATCTACAATCTAGTACACTCCAAATGAACTAGAGCAAAATACAAAGACGACATAGGATAAACTTCGTAGCAAGAATACATTTCGAGCCAAGATTGCCGAATAGCTGGAAAAGAACTTTTCGACGATTCGTTTAAGCTGATCCGGACGAGATTAATGACTATGCGGGACGTAAAAGCCAAAACTAAATTTAGTCCCCGACTAATACGTTATATGAAATGCCAATAGGGAAATTCAAATTTAAAACCAGTTTCATTGCATTTTAATAGCTTTTCAGCTCGATCAGGGGAGTTATGTAGCCATGATTACGTTTTAAATTGTACATATTTACAACAAAGACTGCAGTTGTTCTCCTCAAGGCAAAGGCAATTTTATTTTACGTCATCTTATATAGCTTCCACTTTAAGATTATATCGATCTAAAATACTGTTCTAGCAAGCAAGCTTAACAGTGGCAGTTAGCGCTAACGTAGCGCTAAGTGCCGTCACCATATTACGTTCTTCCAGCTTTAAAAAAAAAGCCGCAAAATGAAATTTTTACGGCCCCGTTTCCCATAAAAACCGGCTTGACTTAATCCCCTTGAAATATTATGTTGGAAATACACCAGGAGGAAACTGGCATTTATTATCTTGTCTCTATACCGTGTAATCGAGTATTTAATGTCAAACTATTATTATACACACTTTGAGGGTTTCAAAAAAATTGCATTAAAAAAATTCCAATTATGTGTGATAAATGCTTCTTACAGCACTGGTTTCGTAATATACTATTACAGGTATATTTTATTTGATCTAACAGTTTAAAAATACACTATACAGATAAGACTGTATGTATAAGACTCGTACCGTATGTTTCCGTTTATTGATTATAAACAATTTTTACACGCGATGTTATCTTTGTCTTATAAATTGCCAAACTTAATCCCGCAATGAAAATCTGAAACGAGCAACGTCAAAAATATCGTTTTTTTTTTTCGTTCGCTCATATTTGCCCCAAAAGTGTACTTAAACCCATTACCCTTTGCTCATAAATCCGCCCTGGTAATTTAGTTTATTCTTGAGTTATGGCCCGCTACAATTTGAGTAAGAAGGAAAATCAATCTTCCGGCTGCGACATTTCATACATTACCGACCTTCCCGAAAAGAACCTGAGAGGGTTAACACATGGTAAAGAAGAGCAGAAACCCAGTGTTTTTGCTCTGGAGTAGGGTTTTTGTTCTTCAAACAGGCACGGTTGGATTGAACCATTTATATTTTAAATTAGACAGCCAGGTAGAAAATATATATTCAAAACATAATTTTTTGTAGTTAGTGTCGTTTAATTAGGAATTTTGACCAAGCTCGAGTTCAGAAGAAACCAATTTAAAAAAAGATAATAGTCCTGCTGATCAAGTTAGTTTTGAGTAATGTATCTCGGAAATTTAGAATATTTTCCCAAGCTAGTCCTGAAGTATGTCACCATGTATCAATCTAATTTTGCTTATGAACTAAAATACAACTACAATAAATTTTCCTGTATCAATCAAAGTATTTATTCCTTAGAGTGTCTGTTTACATAGTTACAAAACTCTTTACCCTCATCGCGTTGGATAATAATGTATTACCGCCAAACTAGTTGGACTACAATACTGATTTTTGGGTGGGAATTAGTGGTAGACTAGTAAATGTTCACAAAAAATTATAAGTGGGTAGTCAAAAAAAAGCAGCATTCAGTTCGCTACTTTTTCTTGACCACAAACTACAAACAGTGCTGAGATTTAAGCAAATGCTGCATATGTGGAATGGATTTGATAAGTCATACAAAATGTAAACATTTTACATTGTGCAGTAAACCCAAACCAAATCAAAACACTATTCCAAAATCATCATCATTGAAGTTTGATTACAACTACTGAAACTCAAATTTACGCCAACATTACAGAAACTACAATATCCGTAAGTTGTAGAGTGCATTTGCATAATGTGGGTCTAATTTAGGACAAGCCCGGACTAGAACAAATTTACACAAGCTTGTAATGTGTTCCCACAAATTACGACTTAATTGACTAGCTGTTTAAATTAATCCATAGCACAAAAAAGACGACATTTAAATTGCTTTGCTGCTTTGGTCTTAAGTATAATTACATACTGGAAATTAAATACCTAAATTCACAAAATGCATGTGCCACCGGCATTCAAACGCCCATTTATCCTTCCTTTTTTATCTATGGAGAGGCCCTTTTATCAAGGAAAAGAATGAGCTTTTGTTCTTCCGCTATCGAGTTTCACTCTCTATTATTGCCTCGGATCAAAGTGTTTGATAGGGACGGGCGTTTAAAAGAAAAATACAATTTTTTTTGTTGTTTTAGGGTTTGAAGGACGCGAATGGAGGACTCGAGCAATTGCAAAGGATTTCTAAAGGTCAAAGATGGCTGCTCAAGTATTGGAAAACTATGACGTCTGGGATTTGTTACAGATATAGGTAAGATTGATTATAACCTCGACTCGAAACGTAGAAGTTTTCCGAAGCAAATCCATCCATTTGGATTTTGTACTACGCGGAAACTGGTGGAACATTTTAAACTGTGATTTTTTATAATTTACTTTTTCCTTCAGTCGAGTGATTTAAAACTGCCATTCTTCACGAGAAAAGCGGTATCTCCAGAAGGAAACTTTTAAAACTACCGCCCATAAAAGTGACAAGGAGCTTCGAAACTTCAAATCAATGCAACTCATAATATAACTTTTTTAAATGTACAACTTGTGACATCACTTCACCTGCAGATTTCAACTTTTCCAACTTTATTATGCAGTTTTCAGTTACCAACCCACCAGGGAAGAGTTAGTTTATAGTTTCAGTTTGATTCTGTAACGTCTATTTTATGAGTTTAATGCGTTTTTACGATTCTACTTTGACTTTAAATAGTTTTGAAACTAGAGGAATGTTGTATAAAATTGGCTTAAACGTTGCTGTTTTTGTCAAGTGACTTTATTGATTTACTAATATTCTGAGCATATTTAAGGTCAGAGCTTGCTAATAAAAACTTTTTTTTCTAGTTAATTTATTAAAGAATATAATTTTCAACAGGGCTGGACAACGGTGGGTTGTCGTCCAGGCCACTAACCATTGGCGTCCGAGGCCACAGTAATGCCGGGGCCTCCATGTACTGTAGCAGATCATGCTTTCCCGATGCTCCGCTACTGGTCGCATTCTTAAATTTCACCCCCCAATCCGCAGCCAATTAGCTTTGATCGTTGTGTTTCTTCTAGTCGGTCAAACCACCAGGGCCGGACCGCCCCGTTACAGTTCTCGAATCGTCGAAATACAGAGTGGCGCCATCAGGGGAATCATTTTAGAACTGAATTCCAGACATTTGGAACCTGTCGAGGTAAATTAGTGTATCATCATCATGATTGTAAATTTACACATTCTAAAACCAGAAATGGGCAGTAGATTACCAAGTGTAACTTACGTCAATAGTCTACTGTCTACTCGAAGTTTTTCATGTAATCTACGTACAATGTAAACTATGAGTAGACACGGAAATAGGAACCGAATTCTGTTATTTCAACTGTTCATGTTTATATTTTTTTATATATTTTTTTGATGATTTGAAAAGAACTGAAAGGTTAGGTTAGGTTTGTAGTATAAGGTTAGGTTTGTAGTCTTAAAACTTAAAAAAAAAACAGTATTTTGGAGCTGTAAGGAGTCAAATCAATACAAATGATTATTTCAGTTGAAAATCCTGAAACATTTTTGTTTTGTCAAAATTTACAATAAAGTAAAAGATTTAGAAAGTCACAATTAGGCATCGGAATCTAAACTTTATACTCAAAATAATCAATTATAAATAAAATCATGACTTTCAAGTTGAAAAAGATAAATAAAACATTACGAAAATGGGAAAATCAATCAGATTTTAGTGTCATTTTAAGTTAAAGTTGAAGACAATTTTGTCATATTTATCAATTTTGAAGTAAAAAGTCAAGTTTTAGTAAATTTTTGAAAATGCTTCTTTCTCTTCTTTGAAAATTCTCAAAATTATTTAAAATAGAGTTTTTAGATTATATTAGTTGTAATTTTTCACTCATCTGTTTAAACATGTTGTTTCTTCACCATAACTCAGTCAATTGATCTTTTTTGGTTGTCGCTTTATACAGGGTGAGTCTGGGAAGCGACACCCCCCTGTTATTTTTTAAACAAGAAAGATTTTTAAAAAAGACTTTATATAAAAATTGTAAGTATGCATATGTACTATATTTTACAACCACAAACTATTATACAGGGTGACTCATAATTAAGATATAAAGTACAACAATATTTTTTTAAATGGAACCCCGGATATTTTATTACATATTTAAAATGAACACAAAATTTACAACATGTTTTGTTTAACATTGACTTGTCAGATATTAATAATGGTTCGGAAACTTTAACTTAGGCAATTAAAAAAATAAAAAATATTATAAAAATAATATAGTTTCTATTAGCTGGTACTTGTTGTCTGGTATTTTCATTGCTGTCAGTACTGTAATTTACTGTCATTTGTACTGCTTCATAATTCATATTTTTTATTTTTTAAGTTAAAGTTTCCGATCGATTATTAATATCTGGCAATTCAATGTTAAACAAAACATGTTGTAAATTTTGTGTTTATTTTAAATATGAAATAAAATATACAGGGTTCTATTTAAAAAAAATATTGTTGTACTTTATATCTTAATTATGAGTCACCCTGTATAATAGTTTGTGGTTGCATAATATAGTACATATGCACACATACAATTTTTATATAAAGCCTTTTTTTTAATTCTTCTTGTTTAAAAAATAACAAGAGGGTGTCGCTTCCCAGACTCACTCTGTATTTATCATAAAATAAACGTTTTTCTCTGTTTTCTGAAATTCAGTGGATAAAATAAACTAACAATAAGTCATCTTTGGTTAATTGAAGGAACTAATTATTATTTTCCTTTCTAACAATAAGTGTAGCTTTAACAATTTGTGTGGCAGTAATAATGATTTTAATTATTCTTAACAAACTAGCCAAGAAACCAAAAAAATTTAAGAATATCAAAGTTTAGTAAACTCAGGCTTAAATTGATGTGACGATAAGACAAATTTTTTCAGTTTTAACTTTAATAAACACTTTTATGTTCGTTTCTCCAAAATTGGCTAAGTTGAGTTTAAGGACAGCTTAGATAAGTTTAGTTTAGACTGTTCAAAAATAAATCACTTAATTTCTTAAACATTTACATTGATATTTCTTTAGGTTTTTATGGGAGTACCATATGCAGCACCCCCAGTCGGTCCTCTAAGATTCCACCCTCCTCAACCACCTCTGCTCTGGCCAGGCACGAGACTTGCAGACTCATTTGGTGCAGTTTGTCCTCAAAAGTATCCAGACATCACCAACAGAACAGCCGCCCTCGAATCGATGCCCAAAGGGCGTTACCAATACCTTAAAAAGCTGTTACCCCTTTTGGTCAATCAATCGGAAGATTGTTTGTTTTTGAACATTTACGTGCCCGGAAGTGGTAAGTTGCTGCTCAGTTCGAATGTACACGTTGTTTGCTTATGCTTTCAAGCTTGACTATTTCGCACCAAATAGGGAAAAGGGTCAAATTGACGTCGTTAACAAGGTTGTTTGCATTTGAATGCAAACTACTCCGTCTCGGGTTTATGTTGCTGCTAATTTGTGCTAGTTGGTTCCGAAATAGAAACATGAGGTTGTTTTTGCTAGGTTTAGCTGTTTTAGAAGCCCTGTTTGTGAGTTTTTTGTATTTACTTTCGTAAGCTCATTTCATAATAATTAGCACTGAGAGTTAGCGTTATATGCAGTGCAAATACACATAAGTTTTGCTTCAGTTTAATTTCCTGTGTTGCTTGGACCTTTTAATTATCCATAAACCGCTCAAGTTTTTCAAGAAAAACCAATCAAAATAGGCTTTACTCCAATTGTAAATTGCTTTTTATGGTTTCAATCCAAATTTCCTGACAAATTGTTTTATAAATTCCCTAAAACCCTCAGTCGTCCATTCTGTGAAATGCAATTTAGGTCACAAACTGCAGAGCTATTTGCAAAACATACACTATTATTACAGTAAATTAAGCATCCGTATAACGTAAACATAAGTCGGTGCTATACCCCTTGGGAGAATCGCCCTTAAACTCGGTTTACTATCTATGGAGTTTGGTATTGTTTCGCTAATCGCACTTGGGATAATTAAGCAGAATTAACCACGGTTCGTTAAAAGAATGTTGTTATTCCAGATGTTGAGAATTTATCTTGCGATCCTTTGGGACCTTTTTAAACAGTAACAGAACCACCATAATTTAATTTTAGACGAAAAAAAACATTTACAGAAAGTGGATTATAAAACATTTCTTATTTAATAGATATTATTTACTAAACCGATTACTGAGGGGATTTTTTACAGGAAATCGTGGATTTGAAGCTCCTTATTCTGTCTTGCTGTTTGTGCATGGTGAGAGCTTTGAGTGGGGTGCTGGTCATCCTTACGACGGCAGTGTATTGGCTTCGTACGGTCACGTGATTGTTGTAACTCTAAATTACCGACTGGGAGTGTTAGGTAAGTACTTAGCAAAAGTTAGACAAAAAGCTTCAATCAAATAAAAATCCTTTGGCAGTTATGACCATAGTTTTAAACTATATGCAGTACAGGGAAACCAAAAGGGAACGTATTTTTGAAGAGAGGCAATGTCGTAAATGTATGTAGTTAAATTATTCGTATACAGGGTGGTCCAGTTTTAAGTGTCAATAATTCACCATTTGATAGCCAATCAAAAAATAAGTTGACTTGCATTGTGTCATTTTTCTGAAAAACGTTTCCTAAGGAAGATACAGTCCTCTAAATTTAAATTTAAAAAATCGTTTTATAGTTTAAAACTGAACATTCAAGACTTGTGAAAGTCCAAATTTGTACTGAATAGTCTAAAAACTTGCTTTTTACTATTAGGAATGGTCTTATGATTCGCTTTCTCAGACTGCCATCCTGGTTGAGTGTCTGAAACTGGCATTCAAGAACTAAAAAAAGTCCGGAAATCAAGACAAAGATTGTATTGTGCATGAAACTCATTTTTTACTACTAAAAATAATATAAAAGTTGACTTTTAATGCTAGAACTGACTTTACTAGGACTAAAGAGAGTCCAAAAGTATATTTTCAAGACTTTAATTGGTGTACAACTCAACTTTTTGGACTGGACAACAAGTCTAGAAGTAAATTAAATTTTATTTCTAAAAAGTGGTTCTCAAGACTATTATTGTAGCATTTGGTACCAACATTTTTTACTTTTATTACTGAAGAAACTTGACTTTTGGAAATAGTCTTAAACTCGATTTTTCAGTCTTAAAAAGCACTAAAAACAGTCTGAATTTCTTAGAGGTGCTACAATTTATTGCACTTATGAGTGTAGAAGTCAATTTAATAGTGAAGAAGCTTGAAATAACATTTTCAAGACTATGGTCAGTGCCACACTGGCTTTTAGGCCTGATAAGTCAAAAACTTTGTAAAGATAGTCTTGAACCTCGATTTGAGGCACTGAAAACAGCCTTAAAACACTAAAAACAGTCTAGTTTATTAAGAAATACCCGAATTTTTAGCACTGAGGTGTCTAGAAGTCGATTTAATAGTGACAAAGCTTGGAATGGCATTTTAAGTCTATGAAGAATGTAAAAATTGTTTTTTAAGTTTGCTATCAATAACTTGGTAAAGATAGTCTTGAAACTCGATTTTCCAAGCTGAAAGCAGTTTTGAAGCACTAAAAATAGTCCAGAATTCGAAGAAAATGAAAAGCAAAGTAAAAAGCACGAAAAGTTGGTTTTCAAGACAATTTTCATGAATCTAATGTCAATGTCCTGCATCTAAGACTATTTTCAAGACTAAAATATTGAAATATGTCTTCAAATTATGAAAACTTACTTCAAATGCAAATTTTAAGCTTCTGATGTCACTTTTCATTAGTTCAGTCACATTTTGGGGTTCAAGTCAATTTGTAGTAACAAATTCTTGAAAAAGTAGTTTTTATGTCTACAAGTCAATTTTTAGTATTAAAGTCTCTCGATTTGCATGAAAACTGGTTACAAACACAACTTTTAAGCTTCTGAAATTTTTATCTCTTCTAATTCAATTGTCAAAACTAAAGTCTTTTAGTTTGTCTGGAAACTATGAAAACTGGCTACAATAATATTTTTTAAACTTTTTAAGTGAATTTTCCGTTTCCAAGACAATTTTTAAGTTGGGTTAGGTTAGTTTTGGGTCTTTGACCGTAATAACGTGTAATAAAGTGCTTGTTCCAAATTTGATCAATATTGCTCCAACGGTCTGACAGTTATGACAAAAAAACCGATTTTTTAAACAGAAATTTGAAGGACTGTATTTTCCTTAGGAAGCACTTTTCAGGAAAATGACATAATGAATGTCAACTTATTTTTTAATTGGCTATGGATTGGTGAATTATTGACATTTAAAACTGGACCACCCTGTATTTAATAATATAATCTAATGTAACTAACATAACAAATTAAAGATTAGACTAGCTCAGAAAAATCTTCCCGGATGATTAAATTCACTATTCAAACATATATGTATGTATGGCAAACACATTCTTATATTTTCAAGTTTTTGGTAAAAAATTTCACCCAGTTAGAATTATAACATCCGCTAGAAACTCTGAGGGATCAGATTTGATTTATTTTCCTGCAAAATTCAGGATGCATGAATCCAAAACCTGAAACGCGATATTATGTTGCAAACATTTTTCGGCTGTTATTTTCAACATATTTTCCATATTGTAGAGCCCCCAAGATATTTTGAAACAAACTACGTTGTGCTGTTTAATTAAAACTTTCATTAAGCGAGACATTTTTGGAATGTTAATTTTTCAGAGCGGGTGCAAGATTTTTGCTTGCGGGTTTATAAAAATTAAATTTTAAAGTTAGTAAAATTAACAGTATGAAAACTACTTCAAAAAAACAAGAATGAATTTAAAAATACAAAATTGTTGTTTTACCTCAGAAAATAAACTCGATTCGTCACTTTGGCAAATAAAATGCGGCACCAAAAAACGAGTTTTACGTAAACTTATCTTGCCTTTTTGCGCTGTTTCATTTTATCTCTGACTCGGAAAGTTTTGCTTTTGCAACTACTTTCTACTATATAAACCCTTTGGAAGTGTTTCTCAGACTCTTTGTGTTGCGAACTCAAAAGTATATTACACCTTATTTTCGAGAGATGTTAAAGATAATGACAAAGTTAAAGGCAACGAGTCACTTGAGTCTATTTTACAATGAACATAATTTAAAGGTATATGATGCACATTTTATTTAGGTTGTAAAATGTCACAAGGTCTTGTCAGACAAAGTAGGATATTTGCAACTAATTTTGTTAATTAAAATCATAAAACATGTTTAAAGTGAGTAAACCATAAAAAACATTGATTGAATTAAACTAGTAGAACACATAACAGAGAGAATTTCAAGAATTTACAAATTAAATGAATGAATTCCCTATTTCCGTTAAATCCTGCGGAATTCCCTCAGACCCTACAAATATTTTTCTGATTAAACTTGCAGAAAACAATAACTTTTCCCAATATAAGCGGAAACATTTAAAAGTCCATTAAGGAAAATGGGTCGAGTTAATCGAGCCAATCGGAGCCCGGTTAAGAATGAACAACGTTTTAAAAACTTTAATTAAAAAAGATTGTAATCGGTTCCTATTACATTACGATCTTCTAGTGGGAAAGTGGAGGACCGCAAATTCTTCTCTTATGGGGGTGGAACGCCGGAAAAAAGGGGAGGAAAATTGCGGAAACATTTCTGAAGGAATCTCTCGCTTTTCAGTCGCTAAATTTCCATTGACAGCCTAATGGCGGTCTAAGTGACGTGTTATTGTTGAGTATCGTGCTATATTTCCTGCCCATTATCGTATTCTTATCGTATTGACAATGTCAAATCGACCAAGATATTTCTTTATACTTCTCCAATGTTTGGTGAACTTGACCATAAAAACAAAATATACGTGACTTTAATTTAAAACCTCCATCTTAACTTAAACTCTTCCTCTTAGAAGCAAAAGGTTTGTTAGAAAAACATGCTAAACTCTGGTTTGCAACCAAAAAGCTAACTGAAAAACAAAACATAAAATAGTAGTGCTTCTAACACATGTAAAACTCTTATTGTCTAAGGATTAGTTGTATAGGTTTAGTTTAACTTTAATCTACAGGTTAGTCTAAAAATAAGCATTGACTTTAATTTGACGTTTAGTTGAACGTGAAACTCTGATATTGAATTTTAGACTCTTACAATCATGCTTTCACACGAAAATTGTCCTAAAAATAACTTAGACAATAAATACAATGATTTAACAGGTTTTCTGGCATCTCTAAATATCTTGTGGATCCATCCTCCTAAGAACCATCTGAGTGTGTCAATACCACAAACATTTTTCAAAACATTTACCCACATTTGCACCGTCGTATTTTAAGCCAAGCTTAAGTTAAGGGTGGTTTAGACTGTGGTGGTTCAGGTATGTATAAAGTCACAGTCTGGACCACGCTTAACTTAAGCGGGGCTTCGACGGTGCAAATGACGGTTAAAAGAAAATCCCTGATACGTTACAGTCATTCTAGTCAATTTTCAATGCCAAAACAATCAGAAACTGTCGAACATCATGAAACCTGACTTACCGGGCTATTTGCAGTTATTCTAGTCAATTGTCAAAGCCACAACAATGAAAAACAGTGAAATATTATGAAAACTGACTTATTTGACTGTTGACAGTTATTCTAGTCAGTTTTGAAAGCCACAACAGTGAAAAACAGTGGAATTATTATGAAAACTGACTTATCGAGCTATTTGCAGTTATTCTAGTCAATTGTCAAAGCCACAACAATGAAAAACAGTCAAATATCATGATAACTGTTAGTTAACATTATAACGAATTATTTAACGGAACATACCAACACGCTTTGAGATTTAAAGTCATTTCCAGCTTTATGAATAACTTGTATATTCTCCTATGATAGCAGCTAATAATACAAAAACGGCAATTTTCCTCTCGAAACCCGTGGAGCTATGAAATATATTGTATATTCCATAAAAATGAACTGGAACGGATAGCGTGTTCGTCTAAGCAAATGGATCAAAAGAACAAAACTGGATTTATCTGGCGAAACCGTGCGACGTGCCTCAACCCTGCACACATATCAACAGCGGCGTCCTATTTGCTGTATTTCTTACAAAAGGGCCACGTTTCAAACGCTATCTTCTCTTTGCAAGAACAGCATAAAATATTTGCAATATCGTGCATCGGCAATGAGGCGAATTTGCGTTGAAAAGTACCTCTCTACCAACTTCAACAACCGATTTTAGTAAAAATTGACTGGTATTACTACGCTTGTGAAAATTGCAACAAATTCTTCTTTACATTGGAGTTCGAAGCACATACAATTCCCGATAAGAGAAAACAGTTCTGCTTATTGGCTAAAGAGGCAGCTGCGAGAAATTTCAAATGAAACCAGAGAGAATATGGAGTACAATAATTATGGCCGATTACGCTACACCCCAAACTAATACATATTCAAGTTTACGGAACCTGGGATTTATGCAGATTCCAATCTCTCGAACTAGTTGCAATTTCCTTAGTTTTGATTGCCGCAATCTGAGCCTCGATAAGCTGGCCCCCACCCCACCGAAAATACCAAGGGACGTCCGAAACTTTACCGTACAATAAACACTACCTACAAACTTATACAAGACGTTGCCAAGCACGAAAATCCCCCTCATAACTCCGGTATTATATAAAGTGGATGTTTCTGGAACGTATTCGAAGTAATTCATATTCCGAGAGTCGAACCTGGAGGCTTTTTCTTCCCAGACGAAATCTGCCAAATCCTCAGAGCACGTGCCGGAAAAAGGAGCTTTTGCATGGCGAATTGATTATGCTTATGTCTATTTTAACGAAATAAGCTAAAAAGTCGACACTAAAAGCATTTTTCTGGTTCTTAAAACGTTTGTTTAAAAAGAACGTTGAATATGAATTTTGTTTTTTGTTTTGAATGTTGCATTGACAGTCTAATATAGATAGTAAGATATGGATGCTGAACCACATACTGGGTTTATTATCAAAGTTATTTTCAGAACAGTTCTCATGTGAAAACATGACTGATGTAACACCATTTCTAACTGTAATTCAGAAAGAGTCAAGTGTAAGTCATTTGAAATTCAGAAACAGTCAAGGGTAATTTAGAATAGTTAATTGCAATTCAGAAATTGTCAATTTCACAATTTCAAAGTGGAAATTTCTATATGTTTCTTCTATTAAAATCCTGAATAGTTCTATATTATCATTTCACTTAAATCAACGGAGATGTTTCCTAGACTTATCTTGAAATTAGTTTAATATAATAACGTCGAATTAGAATGACCTTACAAATATGTCCAACAAGGGCAGTGGGTCTAAACCAGTTTCTGAGGCAAGTACCGAGTGCTAAACATAAATATCAATTAAGGATCATAAATTAACTCGTAAACGTAACGTATTGGGGTTTAACGAGGAGGCTCCTGTCAGCGCACACATGGTGCTCACTTCACCTCGTTATTAACATCTCAGCTCCAAAGCAGATAACTTTCCAACGGGAAAGCAATAATTAACATCGAGGGCCTACAAAACAACTCCTTAGCATGCGACAAACCAGAAATTTCGGTCTCCAGAAAACTCATTACCTGCGGTAACTCCCCGATAATTGAACTTGCTTTGTCGGGATCATCCCCGATTGGCGCTTAGCAACCCCTCAAAATTTAATTTCGAGTCGAGTTTTGATGTAAATATGTTACTTTCTCGCCTATTTGATCGTCCTCACACCATCCCTTAGCGTGCGAGTAATCCGGATTATTTTTCCAGGATTTCTCCGAACGAAATCCAGCGCAGATCCTGGAGCTCCGGAAAGTGGGAACTTTGGTGTCAGGGACGTAGCAGCGGCGTTACATTGGGTTAAAGTGAATATCGCTGCTTTTGGTGGAGATCCAGGTCGAGTGACTTTGATTGGACAAGATACAGGCGCTGCAATTGCTAATTTATTGTTTTTATCACCCAAGTATAAAGGTAAGTAACTATAGTTTTAAATCTGTATCTACACCAAGGAATAAACTAACTAAAACAGCCAACTAATTGAAATTCAAAGCCTAGTTGAAACCAGTTTCAAAGCGATGAGGAAGAAGAGTTTTGCAACTATGTACCTTTTTTGCACAAATTTAAATTTTTACTGAAAACAAGAGTTACAAAAATTACTTTGATACAAGCACATTTGTGTTTATAATATCTTTGTCATTATTATTCAAATTAAACCATCATAAAAGTGTAAATTAGATGTGATTTCACTTATCCCACAGTCGTGGTAAATTAAGTAGCTCTAATGCTCTGTTTGTAGTACGGATCGATTTACTATGGCAAATACCCTTAATTCCAGAGGAATTACTGCAATGCAACGTCAGCTTTAGTCCTATCGAAACTAATCCGAAACTAACACTAAAGTTTTAGCGGTATGAGACTTTTATTCTGTAATATTTCACTCGAAACCAAATACTTGATTATATTATACAATGTTGACTGTAAATTGCAGTTTTTTTACTCTATATTGTTAATTAAGAACGTGTTATGTACTGAAACAAAAATGATATGTAGCAAACGCAGTCAATCGGCTCTTCATTTCATAGTCTCTTTGTGTAGCTGTAGTTTTCACTTCCTTCTATTTTGTCAATTTATTTTCAATTAAAATCCACTTCATCAGAACATAAATTAAGCGACCCTTTTTGGAATCGCACCAGATTCTAGGACAATTTTCTTTAATTTCGTTGCAACCCTTCCGGCTTCCGTCCATTTCATAAGGACGTCCGACAAACGCTCTGCTTCGAAACTAATTTTTCAATTTAAATGCAAGCGGCACTTATTTAGCCTTTAATATCCTGTAAACTCTAAATAAACAGGTCGCATATTAAATTTCAAAATTGCGATGCTTTTTAATAATAATTATTATTTTCAGGCATTCATATTTCCAGTGGCCCGGTGTGAAGTTTTGTTTAATTTTGCAGGGCTGTTTCGACGAGTTGTACTGTTAAGTGGTTCTGCCCTAAGCCCTTGGGCTACCATGCACAATCCTGATGCTATTAGGGTTAGTATTGGTAAGCAGATGGGTTGTTTACCACAGGATTCCAAAGGGGATGATTTGGAGGATCTTGCTGCTTGCATTAGATCCAGGTAAAATTAGTTTTGTAGGTTTGTACGTAAAGATTGGTTGCTGAATTTTAGACTAGAAAATGTAAAAATTATTATCCTTCGTATGCACAGTTTAGGAGTTTACTTGAAAAAACTGGCATACGAATGTTAATGTAATTTCGAAACTTCTTGTCTATTAATGACTAGAAGTTACTAAAAGTTAACAAAAGCTTCACTTCTTGTGTACGAGAAGATACACTTTATTTTTTTTAACAGTTATTATCAAAGGTGTGGTAGAGTGATCATTTTTTTTTTCTCTGAGCCATATTTTGCAGCCTTTAAAACGTTTTCTCATCATTTCAAGAGAAGCAATTTATCCGTGTTAATACGAAACTGGCTCCCTTCGTAAACTACTACCGTAATCTTTCAGTTGAAAGACTTTAAAATTTGAGCATTCAGAAAACGAACGAGTGCACGTTGCAAATGAATAAACAATGTCGAATTAAGCGACTTCGAATCGAACAAATACTTCTCGTTAACGAATTGCGCACTTTGGTGGAAAATTGTTTTTCGAATGGGGCCCGATCGAACTGAAAAAAAGAGGCGTGGCCGGAAAGTGATAGTTTTGCATTTAGAAGTAGACTGATAAATACCGGTCGTTGCAAATAAACGAGTACATATTCGAGCGGTTTGTACGTTTAATTTCCTGCCCTTTTATCTGCTTTGTTTTAGGCCAATTAGCTGGGAGGGTGCTCATTAATTTGCTACGTACGATTACCTGATAAAAATTGCGCTTGGATAGGTTTTAAATAACTGCACGTATGCAAAAATTGTATTTTCCAACAGAGATACAATTTTAGTTGAATTTTATAAATTAAATATATATTTTAATTAACTCTGCTGGATCCAAAGTAATTAAAGGGTAATTATGAATTTTAGTTAATTGGAAAGACATGTTTACCTTTGTAGTATCAAAATACTGGTTAGAACAACATTAGCAACTTAATGAATGTATAATAATTACATTCAGTACTTGCTCACAGTGTAGTAGTTAACCTAACATTTCACACTTTCAGGGATAAACGTAAGCAACTATAAAAGTGATATGAAACTGGAAGAAAATTTAAAAAATACAGTTTTAGAAAGAAAAAATAATTATATGTTGGTTTTTTGCACCAACAAAACTCTCTGTGGCTTTAATAGTATGAAAATGAAATGTTGGAAAAATACATTTCCTCGAGACTGAGAGAAAATAAGTTGGAAGAACACTATAATAATAATAATAATAATAATGTTTCTTTATTTCAAATTACATATTTACAGTACATAAAATGAAATAGTGTCAATAAATCAATAGGTGGATGCTGCTTTTACCTATCTTACTGTAATATCCGCAATGCCAACATAAATCAAAAGAAAGGGTTACTCATTACTTACTTAGATCAAATTTCAACCTTGTAGT
Organism: Ips typographus; assembly: GCF_016097725.1. Lineage (NCBI taxonomy): Eukaryota > Metazoa > Arthropoda > Insecta > Coleoptera > Curculionidae > Ips > Ips typographus. Next base: position 7,629,231 of record NC_138429.1, read on the forward strand.
TTGTTATAATATTCCTGTGTACAATATGGCTTCATTTTAATTAACAATGATTTTAGCTCTTTCTTAAAAAATATTACGTTGGTTTGATTCTTAAGTGACATTGGCAAACTATTATATAACTTAATACAAGAATAATATGGACCGTTTTCAGTTTTTTTCAGGCGGTGAGTTGGTAGAGGCACACTATTAGATCTGGTATTATATTGACGTAATTGGGTCATGTTGAACTTATCTTTATGCTTATATACAAACATTAAACATTCAAAAATGTACACACCAATTGTTGTTAACACATTTAGTTCTTTAAAAACACCTCTACAGCTAGTTATTGGACTAATTTTCCGTATTATTCGAATAACCCTTTTTTGTATTACAAAAACCTTCTGTATTCTAAAATCACTTCCCCAAAAAATTATTCCGTATCGCAATACAGATTCGAAGTTGGCATGACATATAATTTTTGCACAGTCCAAGCTTACATATTGCGAGATTGTCTTTATTCCGTAACCTATTCTGGCTAACCTTACGGTCAAGTGCTCAATATGTCTCTCCCATGACAAAAACTCATCAAGTGTAATTCCAAGAAACTGCACGTTACTGTTTAGTCTGTAAGTTTCATTATTTACATGTATTGAATCATTAACAGTTAGACGTTTATTTTTTGTTATAAAAATTGCTAACTTTGTTTTTTCGGTGTTCAGTATTAGCTGATTCTGTTTGAGCCAATTAGAGGTTTAGTGTAAGGCATTCTGAGCCTTGACCACAAGGCCAGGCAGGTCTGAGCCAGATAGTAGAATGTTGGTGTCATCTGCATAGCTCGTTAACATAAATTCTTCTCCCATATTGTACATGTCATTAATATAAATAACAAAAAGAACTGGACCCAAAATGCTTCCCTGAGCAACCCCCTTATTGCTTATACCTATTTCGGATTTTGCCGAATTTATTACCACTCTTTGCGGCCTATTTGACAAATATGATTTTATCCATTCACTTGCTATTCCCCTTATCCCATATTTTGATAATTAAAACAACAGTGTTTTGTCTGTGTATCAACAGTTCACAGTAAAAACGATAAAAAAAATAGTCAAATACCATGAACACTGATTAGTTTTCAGTCATTTTAGTCAAAATATTAGAAAAAAAAAAGCTTTTGTGTAAATTGATTTACTGGACCATTTGCTGTCATTTTTCAAAGTCAAAACATCAAAAAACAGTAAAATTTCATATAAATTGATTTACCGGACTATTTCCAGTGATTTTTGCTGAAAATCAAAACATTAAAGTTATTGGCCCTAGGCTGATTTGATTAGCTGATATCCAATACATACTAATTGATGTAAAAATAACTCTCTCGTCTGTAATATACTTTTATCTTTTAGACCTCTACAAGCCATCCTAGACGTCCACCTAGACACCGTTCGTTTCATGCCACGTATAGCTCCATCGCTACCCCTGGATTCAGAATCAACTGATCCAGGTTTTGCTATGGAACACGCCAGCGACACCTTCATCACATGCGAAGTAATGTTGGGCATTACTACCACCGAAAGTTACGCGGACTTTAACGCCAACGATATACAGTACGGCTTCGAAGAAGACCAAAGAAACCGAGTGTTGCGAACATTCATTAGGAATACTTACGTTTATCATTTGAACGAAATATTTAGTGCAGTGCGTAACGAATATACGGACTGGGATAAACCGATCCCGCATCCTATCAATATTCGGGACTCTACCATGGAGGCTTTGAGTGATGGACATACGGTAGCTCCCTCCATTAGAGTGGCATATTTGCATGCACGACGCGGGGCCAAAACGTATTTTTTTCATTTCGGATATCAGACAAAAGATAGTGATTATCCTCAGGTAAGTTCTCGTCATCAATTTATGTTTGTTAGTTAAGAAGTAGATAAAAAAATAGGGAGAGATTTCCTTCCACTTGTCAATCTTCAAAATGTGTACCTAAATATTTTTTAATATAAATTTACGTAGTTAAAAATCAAATTAGTTATTGTTATTCTGTCTTTCTAATATAAATTTGTTAAGTAACCAAATAAAACAGTCTGAATATCAACATAATTCTGAAAAATGCAAATTGGTCGATGTAAGATGCTAAAAGTTAAACCGCAAAATAAGTAAACCTATGAATTCCAAATTATTTGTCTGGCTTCAGTGAACAAAGGCGAAAATTCCGAGGGTCTGGAAATTTAAATAAATTAATTCAACGAATTGTTTCTAATTAATAAGACCGGGAAATGAAACAGAGTAGTAAAACTGTAAATTAGAAAATGAGTAGTCATATCCGATTCAAATTGCGATTACGTCACATCTTATTGAATTTTTTTGCTGAGTTGGAATTGATCAAAACACCCTTAATCTAAGTAACGCGATAACCTTAAATTTGTTGATTTTTTGTTAAATTGAACTACGGGCATCTGCAAATAAGTTAGGTTGTATATTTTGATTATGTACAGGGTGCTGCATTTTCGATGGTTTTACGGGGTACAGAGAAAACGGTCATAGATAGAAAAAAAGTAGCATACGTGTTCTGATCTCTTTTTCTGAGCTGAGATAACTGGCGAAAAGTGGGCGGCGCAAGTAGTAGTTTCTTACATATGACAGTAAGTTATATTTTTTTAAATGGAACACCCTATATATTTTTAGTTCATTTAATTCTGTTGATTTTTACAATTTCAACGGTGTATTAAAACATATAAGTTTTAAACGTTAATCTTGGTAATTAGAAAAAAAGCGTTTTCTTAAAAAAAAAGTGCTAAATAATATGTATAAAAATACCCACAGTCGAAACAAAATTTGGCTATGTTCATATTAACATGTTACATGTCGTTTATAAACAGTTTTTTCAACTTTTGCCTTAAAAATGGTAGAAAATAGAAATGGCCACTTTTCTTATTAAAGTGACGGTAGAACTGTTTGTAACTTAGATTTTTAATAAGGTTTATTAAAAATATTTAATTTTCTGATGTGTTAGTTTATTTTATTTCTGATTTTGTTTGGTATTTTAGATATTGGCCTTTTTTTTAGCTTAGCAAAGGTCTTTTTTTAAAATAACAGTTGTAATACACCGTTGAAAAGGTAAAAATCAACAGAATAAAATGACGTAAAAATATATAGGATGTTCCATTTAAAAAAATGTAACTTACTGTCATATGTCAGAAACTAAACGGAATAGAAAAAAACTGACTACGCCATTAGATTCCACATGAAAACTACTACCGGGAACCGTTCTTCCTTTTTTGATAACTTTAAGAGCAACTGAAATACAGAAGAGGTTCAAACATTACCAATTTTTGAAATCCCCTCGTATCTTTGAAACAAAAGAAGTTTGCGCCGCCCACTTTTCGCCAGTTATCTCAGCTCAGAAAAAGAGATCAGAACACGTATGCTACTATTACCGTTTTCTCTGTACCCCGTAAAACCATCGAAAATGCAGCACCCTGTACAGACTGTTTTGTCAAGAAAGCTCTATTAACTGGCTAAATAACAGAAAAACTAGTATATGTGTTTGGAGAGTTTTGAGAAAAGATTAATAGCAAGACATTTTTTCAATTTAAAGCGCTAGAGGGCGTTTTTCAAATTTCACCCATTTTGAAAACTCTTTTGAAAATATTGAAGTAAAACAAAAACGTTCTTAAAGCACTTTTTCGGTATGTTTTCAGTGGCGTGCATAGTTTTCTTCTACTGATTCCTTTCTCCTGTTAAAACACTCTAAATTTCTAAAATTCTCACTTTGCGCTCGTGTTGGGATAAATTACTACAACATGACTCTTTGTAAAAATTGTCAACTCATTGATCGTGTAGGAAGTAATAATTGATGTTATTATTGTTAATGGAATAATAGAATATTTGATTCAAACACATTGACGAAAAAGATTGATGCTTTCCAGTTCATTGTGTAAGAGGACATAATAAGTATAATCTTTACGATCAAATTAACAGTTGATAACATATTGACGTATTTATAACATATTCTGATGTGATTCTTGGTTTGTAGCGTTTGGGAAGTGTTCGCGGAGAAGATCTAACTTACATCCTAGGACTGCCGCTCGTAGGTGGACTGCCCTACTTCCCTTTGAACTATTCGAGACAAGACATGGGCGTATCCGAGGCTCTGCTGATATTCGTCAGTAATTTTGCGAAAACGGGAGATCCGAATGTGCCCGGCATCAACAAAGACGTGCCCGATTACGGAACGCCCAGAGAGAAGACGCGTTACAGAGGTCTCACGTGGGACCCTTACGAGATCGGCTCTCAGTATTATCTGAGCATAAGTAAGTATAAATTTCTAATTAAAGTGACTATTCTGGCGTGTAATGGGAATCGCTTTAATCGAATCTGGGTGGGCGATACAGTAAATTTAATTTCTCGATCCTCTTAGAAAATACCGATAGCAGAGGCGGCCTTAGGACCGGACACTTAGATCTGCATAGCTTCTCTCTAAGTTGATTAACAAATGATTTTCATGCAATTATGTCATAAAACAAGTTGAAAACAATTTTTATTTATATTTTACTCAATAGCTGACTTAGTTAATTTTGATCTAACAGCTTAGTTAAATTAGCAAAGTTACAGTATTTTTCCTGAATCTGATTTCAGAATTGACATATGCCAATTAATTTGTCAAACTTTTGACACATGTTTGGATTATTTAAAAAAATAGATTTTTTGAGCTTGCTGTATTGTAAAAGCCAGTTGACACAAGGATAACAGTCACGTGACCATAAAAAACAGTTCAACTGCGAACATTCTCTAAATCAAATTTCGTTAGTTGTTAATGCAATTTTAAACTTGCAACATCCGTCAAAACAGTCACGTGACCTTCAAAATGTAGTTTAAACTTGAATCAATTGTCAAACTTTTGATACTTGTCTTGATTATTTAAAAAAATAGATTTTTTGAGCTTGCTGTACTGTAAAAACCAGTTGACACATGGATAACAGTCAGGTGACCATAAAAAAACAGTTCAACTGAGAACATTTTCTAAATCAAATTCAGATAGTTAATAATGCAGTTTTATACTTTCAACATCTGTCAAAACAGTCACGTGAGTTTCGAAATGTAGTTTAAATTTCAATCAATTGTCAAACTTTTGACACTTGTCTTGATTATTTAAAAAAAAGGATTTTTTGAGCTTGCTCTGTACTGTAAAAGCCAGTTGACACATGGATAACAGTCACGTGACCATAAAAAAAACAGTTCAACCGAGAAAATGTTCTAAATCAAATTTCGTTAGTTGATAATGCAGTTTTATACTTTCAACATCTGTCAAAACAGTCACGTGAGTTTCGAAATGTAGTTTAAACTTCAATCAATTGTCAAACTTTTGACACATGTCTTGATTATTTAAAAAAAAAGGATTTTTTGAGCTTGCTCTGTACTGGAAGCCAGTTGACATATGGATAACAGTCAGGTGACTTTAAAAAACCAGTTCAACTGAGAACATTTTCTAAATCAAATTTCGTTAGTTGATAATGCAGTTTTATACTTTCAACATCTGGCAAAACAGTCACGTGACCTTCAAAATGTAGTTTAAAACTTTTGACACATGTTTTGATTATTTAAAAAAATAGATTTTTTGAGCTTGCTGTATTGTAAAAGCCAGTTGACACATGGATAACAGTCACGTGACCATAAAAAAACAGTTCAACTGAGAACATTTTCTAAATCAAATTTCGTTAGTTGATAATGCAGTTTTAAACTTGCAACATCTGTCAGAACAGTCACGTGACCATAAAAAAACAGTTCAACTGAGAACATTTTCTAAATCAAATTTCGTTAGTTGATAATGCAGTTTTAAACTTGCAACATCTGTCAGAACAGTCACGTGACCTTCAAAATATAGTTTAAACTTTAATCAATTGTCAAACTTTTGACACATGTCTTGATTATTTAAAAAAAATAGATTTTTTGAGCTTGCTGTACTGGAAATGCCAGTTGACACATGGATAACAGTCACGTGACCATAAAAAAACAGTTCAACTGAGAACATTTTCTAAATCAAATTTAGATAGTTGATAATGCAGTTTTAAATTTACAACATCTGTCAAAACAGTCACGTGACCTTCAAAATGTAGTTTAAACTTTGAAACATTGATTACAATTGAGTACAATTTAAACAATTACTCTGTACACTTGAATCTAAGAGACTAACCATTAAAACACTTTTTTCAGTAAAAATTCTATTAAAACCAGCCCTGTACGTAAAGCAGATAAACTTTATTCGGCCTAGAGATACCGCTTTAGTTACCATAAACGTTATTTTTCAGCGTAAAAATACTCACCTTTGCGATGCAAGAATAACAGTGAAAATCCAATTAAAAGTTTTCCAATTTGAAGGGTAAAACTCTTCCTTATCCTATCGTTCCCTATTTCCCGAACATATTCATAATCTCTTAATTGTGTTTGTCCTGTGCCGACCTTAATAAATCTCGGAAACGGGGGGGCGCCACCGCCACACGGGGATTGTTTTGGGACCCTACGACAATTAAATTTATACGGATTTTTTACTGTGGCACCGTCGTAATTAGAAAATTCGTCTCTCGGGATGCTTAAACCGCAGACGTGAGAGTAAATAATGTCGTGTCCGACGGAAAATTGCTGGTTTTTTCACGGTTACCCGCCCCAGCTACGAATAATTAATGTTTGTTCTGATGCGACATTGCCCAGACGTTGTTCAGACCATTTTATGTAAATTCCTATTTTACGAAACAGGTTTTTATGTGAGAAAGTGAAAAAACTTGTATGAGAAATATAGAAAATTATTATTATAAGCTCTCCACACGGAGATTTCATCAAACGTTCTGAAATAAACTGTTATACAGGGTGGTCCAGTTTTAAATGTCAATAATTCACTATTCGAAAGCCCATTAAAAAATAAGTTAACATACATTATGTCATTTCGGGGGTAATATCCCTAGTGCATTTAATTTTTCCGGAAAAATTAGATGCACGAGGGATATTTGGTAAGATTATTTCCTGAGTTAAATAAACATTTTATTTTAATTAAAACAATAAGAACAATAATTAATAAGAACAATAACTCAAGCTAGAAAGGGTAACACTATTCTTTATGTTGCTGTGAGGAGTGTGAAATTTTTTCGAATTTTTTTCCGGAAAAACTGCTGACAGCTAAGTTGACAGTTGTTGACAAGTGATTTTTCCACTTAAAATTTACATTTGTTATACTAATTCTTGATAGCGATTGGTCAAAATTGAGAGGAAGGAAATAATCCCTGAAAAATGCTTCTCAAGGAAAATACAGTCCATAAATGTTCAGTTTAATCGGTTTCTTGTCATAACTGTCAGACCGCTGGAGCAATTTTAATCAAATTTAGAACAAATACATATGCAATTAATAAATATAAAAGATGGTTTTCATTTTTCTGCCTTATTCTCTACGTCACTGGATATTTTTCAAAAATTTCAGTTTTTTTGACAAAATAAGTATTATAAAAGTATGATTTGAAACTTCGTTTACGAAATAATTGAGTTATTACGTTCAAAGACCCAAAACCAACCCAACCCAACTTAAAAATTGTCTTAAAAACGGTGAAAATTGACCTTAAAAAAATGTCTTTGTAGCCAGTTTTCACAGTTTCCAGACAAATTGAAAGATTTTAGCCTTGACAATTGACTTGGAAACTGTGAAAATTGACTTGAGAGGCTTAAAAAATGTCTTTGTAGTCAGTCATTATAGTTTTCAGATAAGTTGAAAAACTTTAGTAGGGACTTGTAGCCATGAAAAACACTTTATATAGAATTTTTGACTACAAATTCACACATTTCAACCTTGAAAATTGACTTGGACACCAAAATGTGACTTTGAGTCTGAAACAATGAAAAGTGACATCAAAAGCTTAAATTCTGCATTTGAAGTAAGTTTTCATAATTTGAAAATACAATTCAATATTTTAGTCTTGAAAATAGTCTTAAATACAGGATATTAACATTAGATTCATGAAAATTTACTTGAAGACTAACTTTTCATTTTTTTTTAGTTTGCTTTTCATTTTCTTGGAACTCTGGACTATTTTTAGGGCTTTAAAACTGCTCAGCTTGGAAAATCGAGTTTTAGGGTTATTTTCACCAAGTTATTGACATAGCAGACTTAAAAAACAATTTTTACATTTTCCATAGGCTTAAACATGCTATTTCACTCTTTGTCAGTATTAAATAGACTTCTAGACGCTCCACTGTGCTTTAAGACTGAAAAATCGGATTTTAAACTATTTTTATAGTAAAAGTTAAGTTTCAGACAGTTCATTGATGAAAGTAAACAATTTTGGCATTAAATGCTACAATATTAGTCTTGAACACTAATTTTTAGAAATAAGTTAGTTCGAAAATTCGGAGTGATACCAGGATCAGTTTTACACTACCTATAGTCTAAAAAATTGAACACCAGTAAACATTAGTCAAAAAATCTTTTTTTTTGATTATTTTCAGTGTACTTGTTCCAAATTTGATTAAAATTGGTCCAACGGTCTGACTGAACTTTGGAGGTCTGTGTCTTCCTTAGGAAGCGTTCTTCAGCAAAATGACATAATGCATGTCAACTTATTTTTTGATGTGCTATCGATTGGTGAATTATTGACATTTAAAACTGGACCACTCTGTATAGAGCTAGAAAATTGGTGAAAGTAGACTTTGACGAACCGACTCTACAAAAAATACTCAAGAATTTCATGTCACTGGACTGTATACATAATCTAGATATAAGAATGAATGAATGACAGGTTCAAGTAATTATGTGTGAATAGCAATATCACTCAAAAGTAGTAGCTATAATATTTGTACCAAACATCCATCCATCTCAACGCCTCGCAACGATTTATACGTATAACTGTTCGCTCTGTTACTGTTATGATCGATTGTATGTGTGTATACGTCGCTCTAGTGTGCGAAATCCGCACAGTTCCGATCGCTAATAGTTCCGAAAATCTGTAGTTTGCAACCAAAATTAGCATTTCCAACCCATATAAAGGTAAACATTTGGGATATGCAGCAGAGCTTTTAATTTGAAAGTAAATTGACCAACTCCCGTTAATTTTCTAGTTGTTTCGCCCAAATATTGAAACTGTATTGGTAATCAGTTTTCGATAATTATATATAGCACAAAAGTCGTTATTATGAACTAGAGCGTAGAAAGGATTATTTAGGAAACGGACGTACAAATCCTTTTTCCAAATCCGTACAATATAAATCAAGTAATAGGATGGCAAATTTAATATCTCGATTCCCGTTAAGTCGGTCTGTTCAGTCGGAACATTGATAAACCGCAGACCCGGGAATTATTCCCGTCTTGGGCGGCAATATAGGGGAGATTATTGTCCGGACGGTCATCTGATATCAGAACGACCGACGACGACGTTACCCCGGCAATTAATCGGCGACTTATTGAAGAAAACCATTATCTACAGGAAGTCCTGGATCTGACGGCCGCCATCCGACAAATTGTCGTATTAACTCCCGTCGTGAAAGACCGCGTTTTATTCAATTTTATTAAACACTGAAGTCGACCGAGATCACTTTATCAAAGTTTCGTAACGGCCTCGAGGAAGTTCCAATGCTACCGACCAAGTTCCACTTAAAAGGTAGAGTTTTGCAAAGTTTCACCAAAGTTGAAAGACCCATTGATTAAAGAGCTTGTATCATAAAATTTGTTTCATCAGTTCCAACATTCTAATTATTGACAAAAGTAAACTTCTAATATCAACAGTACAAGTCAAAGTTCGTTATTCAACGTTCATTAAACGATTTAAAAAATTTTACACTAAAACTAGATTATGTTTCATTCAAAACTTTTATGTTTCTATTACACTGTTAAGTCACTCCATTTTACATTGATTTTCTATACAGGGTTTTTCAATGAAAAGTAGCTACCCTGAATATCTTCCAAAATAATTTCTCTGTTAAAAAATGCTAAGACACGTCAACAAAGATTCACTTCTCCATTCAAAAAAAACATACACTAATCACTGAAGCAAATATTGTACAACAAGTTCACGTTGTTTGTCAGATTAGTAGACATAATTTCACAAAATGTAGTCTTCTATCATAGTCATCTTCGTTTAATTCCTGAACCAATTTTACTTTGTTTGGATGAAAATGGTGTTTTTTTTAAATTCTCTATACACTGCTTGTCGAAACACCCGATGCATGGGAAATTTGATTTAAAGACTGATTATTATCCATTGAGGAAAAAACATGGAATGGAAAACAGGTATTCGGTAGTGTTATCAGCAGTTTGACCAAAATAACAAAAAAATGTTTTTATTTTTTTTGGTCTCAATTCAAAGCAAATGTACAAATAAAATAGTGCAATTAATTCCTTATGAAATACCCTTTCCAACGATGTGCCACACAGGGTATTGGGGGTGGCTATGGCGGCAAAGGGGCTGATGGCAGAAATTCAAATCCTACGTAAAAAGATGTCCCCCTTGCAATCTTTGTTGACGTGTCTTAGCATTTGGAAGATGTTCAGAATGGCTACTTTTCATTGAAAAACCCTGTATATCGGTGATACCCGGGAGTGTACTGAACTCGTGAGTAACTACTCTTCATTCACTGGTAGGTAATAGCAGTTATTTAGTATTATCTATTCAAAACTAGTGAGTAATAAGCTGATTATTAAACAATAGAACTTTGTAATGAAGTTGATTTGTATAAATCCAATCACAACCGAACTTCACCTACATATTTAGCAAAAAATCTACTGCCGATTTGACAAATGGCACAACGCACGTTGAATGGGAAAACAGTTTGGCGCGAAACAAAAACTGCATTAAAGATTTTTCAAACGTCAACATTCCTTTCGCGAGCAAATCAAATTTCAACTTTTCGCCCCGTCAATCTTTCGCCATTTCCGGCCCTCGAGAGCTTTGAAATCAGGTTTGAAGTGAACCAATCTGTGTAACTTCAGAGGCACCGATTTCAACTTTTTTAAGAAAGTTATGGTTTAGTTTATGACTGTTTTAATTGAACAGTTAATAAAAAAATGTTTTATATTACATTGCATTTCAATACATACTTAGAAGGTTAGAAGCAAAAGGATTTAAGTGATATTTCTTTAACTCGATATTTAAAAATGATTTAATTTGAATACAGAGATTTCTCCATTTTTTAATTGGCGGATTAATTGAATATGAAATTAAGACAATATTAGTAAGGTCAAATTTTGATCCGACAGAGTAATTCAGTCCAATCCTCTTTTTCAAGTAGATTAGATCAACGAAGCGGATTCTGTTTTCAGCGTACAGGTTTGAAAACCAATCCGGATTGAAATGACAACATGTGACTACCATAGTAGTAAATAGATCTATTTTGTTCAACCTACAACAATACAGGTTTTACTCATTTTAAATTAATATTTGGAACAAAAGATTATCATAATTCAATACTAGGTAGAACTCTGAAACGATCTACAGGTCAAACATATGACTATTTGGTTTTTTCTTTAGATTAGTTTTTATCCTTTTCTAACCTAATTTACAGGAAAGTAGCTTCCTGGATCGGATTGAATAACAAATTCCAAAAAAACTTCTCTAAGCCAATTTTCATTGTCGGGAAATATGCATGTTGCTAAATCTCATACTCCACTGTGGGAATAGAGACTATATCTCTCTTAATTGCTAGAAGATTTTTATGCGAGATTATATGGCAGTATTGCATTTTTGAATGAAATTGTGAATCAAATTTCCAGTAGAAGAATTTGTATCGTTATTAGAAAAAATGTACTAACTGCAACACATGAGCATAGAAATATGAAAGTTCAAATACAAAATAACACTGTTTCGTAATTCGTTACCGTCATCACTGTAAATAATAAAAATTGCAAGCAATTCATCTTGTTGACGTACTTTATTTTGAGCATAAAACTTCAAACTTGGTTTAATATTTTAAAGATTTATGTTTCAAATTAATTTAGACATTTGAAGGACGTTAATTAAATTACCAAGATTTATTTTAAAGAAAAATATGCAGTAAAAACGTGACCGATACGTTCGCTAGCAGGTTTACGTGCCTGCACAGCGTCGACACGACGAAATTTATATGGGAGTTTTCCAAGTATATCCAATTACCAAGAAAATGAACGTCTCGATAACTGAGACAAAGCAAAATTGTTAAATTGAGAGCGATAGCTTAAACCATCGGATATTTCGTACACGGATCGAGCACCTGCGGTCAAAGTAAGCGGCGAAACGAAAGAAAAACGTAAACCGGATTTACACGGGTCCGTGCAGAAACTCGAATTAGTTTCGGGAAAGTAAAGTTTTCCCTTGGGTTGGTGAAAGAGGGCGGAATCGAGTTTTCCAAGCCGTATTCTTGCAGAACGGTTTTAAACTATTCGACCGAATATTTTAAATACAAGCCAACTTTCAAACCCTTTTCAACACCACAAATTTTCACTCCACCTTTTTGAATTTAACCCACAATATAGTGAACTTATTTACATTTTAGCAACAATATTTACGTATGGCACACCAAAAGTACGTTGAATAAAATAGAACCTATTTTGTTTGTATTATAAAAATACCTAGTATAACCTCAACTTTCTAAGAGCTTTCCATATTATTTTTAAAAGCGTCATTCTTCAAGCAACTCAAATTCTTTCCGATGTCTATGTTTGGATTGATTTGAAACGGGACACTGCTCGATCGTGTTTCCTACTTTTAAAATGTCTCTCATTGTATTTCAGTGTTTATTTTTGTGGATGCTTTCCAATTTTCGGATGGTGTTTACTTTGTTTTGCTAGTGCAAATTATCGAAATTGCCAAGTTGTGATGTATTAATCATGTAGAGTGATACCGTACTTTGCTACTTTTAGTTACGATGTTGATTAATTTAAGTATACTGTTAGTAGTAATTGACAGAGGGAACTACAAGTGTGTGATACAGGATGATCAATGAACACATATTAAAGATAACAAACTACAACTTTCTTAGAACCCTCAAACTTTTTTTTTCCAGCTCAAAAACCAAAAATGAAAAGTCATTATCGGGGCCACAAAATGGCGGTGTGGCTCAACCTGATCCCCCAACTGCATCAGCCGGGGGACGATGACGTCAGCATGAGACATCATCATTTTTACGAGAGGGAGCCCCATTATTACGCAGGTAAATTAGTAAATTATCCGCGACAATAAAGCGAAGGGAAAAAAAACTGGGTCGTGGAGGTGTTCGATCACGTCTAGTTTTAGAGCGGAGGAGGGTGATTGATTGGACCGATAACGACAAAAGCTTGCTTTACAACAGCACCCTTCACTTAAAAGTTTTTTTGTTAGTCTTTGCGTGTTTTGCTCGAGTAATTTCATTTAAATTAGTTAGTATAATAGAGTACAAGATTAGTTTAGAAAAAAGGTGAAAGAGATGTACATGTTGTACATACGTATTTGTTTTAGCGTGAACCTTATGTATTCCTAACTCAAAAAGTAAAGTACACAGAAATGTCACCAGTTGCACTTTATTACAACATATTTCCAATATTCAAATTCAGAAATTGTCAATAATTGTACGTATGGAGAATCTGAGATATTATTACAATACTTTTTGGAAAAGTTAAAAGCTCATCTGAACTGTGACACTTACAAGGAAGCCCAAAAATAAGTCAGCAGGATTCCGTTCTCATTTCAAATAAAAACATTACACTTGTGTTTTACTTCATTTTGGAATTTTGCATGAAGTATATGTTTCACATTGACTGTCTTATGTTTTTTTTAAAATGTCTACAATTGAAAAGGTGATTGGGTTAAACAAAGTTATTCTTAGATAAATGGATTCGGAGAACAAGATAACCTGGAACTGGAACTTGGAAGAAAAACATGAAACCTATACTTGATAATAATTACAGAATTGAAAAAGAAATAGAAACTTTTGAACAAAGTTCAACATAAACACCCAGAAAATCTTGCAAAGTAACAAAAATGATTCTTGTTTCAAAATCATGTTGTTATGATTGTTTGCACAGTATTATGATTAGGTTAGAACTTTACTACAGTTTCCTTCATTAAAAATGTAATTGCACCATCCTTAACCCTGCGTAGCAAGGAAACCAAAACTTGCTGGCAACATTGCATTTTTAGGTGCTAATTTTGGAATACTTTGGAATTCCAGTGATATTACTAGGTCTTTACTGTGTCAAGTTTGATCTTGTTAGATGCTACCCCATTTCCAATACAATTTTGTAATCACACTATACTTAAGTGATAGCTTAGCTTTCGTGTAGATTAATTTTTTTCTCACTAATCCAACTTTACAAATATTTCTCCTTATAATTTAATATCTGCCTGAAAAACTAACAAATCTTTAGACAAATACCAAAATCACAATAATTTTCTTACTGCCTACCCTAAGCCATTGTGTGAAATACCTAAGTACTTCTATGTCTATTACACAATGTTTCATTTAGAAATAATTCAAAATACCATTGTCTTACAATACTCACTTTGTATGTTTGAAGGTTTAAGAGTTATTGTTTTAAGTAGGGCGCCTATTAAAACTTTCAATTTGTTGGAAATAAATTTATGACCAATTTTAAAGTGGCAAATGGGATTTGCTGGATTTGAAATCCATTTTTAGACTTTAATGCCGCAGCTAGCGCTCAACAATCATTAAAGTTGTCGCGTTCCGCTCCGGGAACACTCGTCGTTCCCCAACTCCCAGACTCCGCTGACAACTTTTAATAATAAGCGAAAACAAGAAAAACTCCCGACGTCCGGACCGCCTCTTTAAATCAAATCGCTTTATAATTCGATTTCACCAGGAACTTTTCTAATTTTTGAAATATTTTATTGCGAGAAAAAGTGTTTGTTTGGCAACTTCCGACAAGGGAATTCAATCCGTTTGATGTTGTTCCATTTGCTTTGAGCTCTCCGAATGATGGGCGAAAAACTGGGGGCTCACGTGACACTGTCTCTCCATCTTCGTATTTTGCAATTTGATTAACTCGTTTCGACGGAAAACACAACGGAGCGAGTGCGTCTTATCGTGTTTGCGCCATAAAGCAAAAACGGAAGAAAAGGGATTTATGAAGTCGCTATAACAGTTTTCTTTTTAAACTTTTGCAGGTGGAGTAATTAAATTTTCGTGGAAAACACTTCGCACAAAAGACATTTTAATTAAGCCGCCGGGCATTATCTCGTCCTCGTCGGAAAGTTCTCGTTAAAACTGTTCGGCACGATTTCAGCAAATTTTCCTTTCCCTGTTTGTATTTATTTCAGCTTGCCCGAACCGACCAACCTTCTTAATTTGCTTTATGCAAATCGAAATTCGATTTGTTGGAAAAACTCATACCAACTTTACTGTCAGTATTTTATAAGTAAATTCTAATTCACTAACGTTAGTTTATTCTACAAAAATATTATTTACTTACATATAGTACTTGTTGTAATGTTTCTCCTGGGAAAATCTGTGGGTAACATGCTCTTTTCTGCTCGGATAGTATTTTGGAAGCTGATTTAGTTATTTTTTTTTTTTGCAAAATATCATCAACATTTCATTTGCTACAATACGTTATTCCGAAGTTTCTTTCCGAAAAGTCCTGTCCGGGCTTTTTTAAGACATTTTGTAAGGGTATTTACCAATTTTCTGAAGGTGTTCTTCTGTTGGATTTTGTGCTTCTGGCATTTCCAAAACAGTTCTAGAAGCAACTGGCCGTTTAAAAAAATTCAGTAGTAGTTGCTTTTCAAGTTTTCAGGACTGTTGTAGAAGCCTCTGAAATTTTTAAAAACATTTCTGACACGATAACTCTGCTTCTGAAAATTTAGAAATTTGCTTGGAAACTTTAAGACGTTTGGTAAGGGTATTTAGCTCTCTGGAATAAACCTCATAAACTTCAAATACATATAAGGAACACATTTTTTCGTTGACATTTAAAACTTTACTAAACAAAATTATAAAACTCGTTAAGTCGAAAGATAAACACACACACACACTTTACCTTCAGGAACTACTATCTTTCCCCTATTCTAGTGTAATTTATTACCTGAACTGAAACTGTCAACTTCAGATAAGATTAAACTTTAAACCTAACTTTTATCGATGGTTACAAACAATAAGGCAATTTAAGTGATGCGCAAAAGCTCTCATACAACAGTATTTGTAGGTAATTTGAATGGATTAGTTGAGCTTACACTAATCGGGTTCTTGTTACTGGAAACGGGCTCGAAGGACCAAAACATATTTGATGTCAGTTGTACGTTTACTATATATTATTGATATTTTTGTAAATGTAGATGGCTTATAAAACCAATGTTAACAATTCTGAGAACAATGTTTCAGAGTACACGATTACTTGTGTACTATCATACTATCTTATAGTATTGATTTCTCAGTAGATTCCAATCTGAATGGTTTTTCTTACCAATTTTAAAACTGTAATCGATTTGATTAAGAGCCAAACAAACTCGATAAAACCAAAGGGGCAATTACGAAAATCGAGCGAACATTTTTCGAGCCCGAACGGTGCCTCCGCCAATAAGAAAACCATTCGAACGCGAACCGAGCAGAGCCAGTTAATCATCCCGATTTCTCTGATTCTGAGGAGAAAGATCGGAGCCGGAAATGAAAGTTTCGCAGCCGGCCGCCGACATTTACCAGTCTCTAATAAGTTGGCAATTAGCTTAAGTGGCTCCCAATTGGATGACAAACGACTCGGGTTTTGTTCTCTCCCATTTTAGGAAGTTTCTTGTGCATCCCGGCCCAGTTTTTCTCCCCATCCATTCAAACGCGTTTGAACGTTTAATCTCCAATGCAAAATCGATAGCAGGAGAAAAACTCGGTGAATGTGACATCCGGGCTTTAAAACAATAGCAACATTGTAGGTGCTGTCAGAGCTGAATCTTTCACCCGGCTACCCCCAGTGATGCATCCAGCATCCATGACTGACTCTCAATTAATCAAAGGCGCATCAGGGATTAGTACCGAATGTTTACCCCAAACCACCACCACTGATGATCATTTGATGGAAGTTGTTGATGAACCTGGTAAGTTCATTTATTTTATAGTTGATACCTGAAAATAATCTTTTGATACAAGTTGTATACATAAGTAAATCCATACTCCACATTTTACTGTTCTCCCATTAATTTGATTTGAATTGATAACATCGCCACAATTCGATAACGCACCAGTTCACTAATCTAAGCCAAACAAAGATTTAGTGAACTCGAGTGTTGGACAAAGGAGCTATTCCCGTTTATAGGGACGCCTAATATAATCCGAATAATGGACTTTAGCACCATAACATGCTAAAATGATTACAAAATTGAATTACGTGACCGAACAATTCAAATACACAGGTAATAATACAGAAGAAGAAGACGAGGACGAATCCAGTGAGGAATTACTGGAACGTTTGGCTACAAGACACTACTACAGTTACACTGCTGCTTTAGGAGTAACAGTGGGAGTGGGCTGCCTTCTATTGGTCCTTAACATGCTAATATTCGCAGGCATCTACTATCAGGTGAGAAAAATTCTGTTAATTTCTGAAAGAAGAGAAAAAAATTGTAATCTCTGAAATTGCAGCGTGACAGAGATAGAAGACTGCGCCAAAACACAGCTGGTGCCCCTAATTGCAATTCGAGACACTCTCGAAGCAATTCGACGCCATCTACTGAGGAAAGTATTCCAATGTCGCAGAGACCGAGCACGCCCGGAAGTAGTGCCAGACAGTCTCCTTTGATGGGACGTCGGGAAAGAGACTATTCAGATGTTCCACCCTGTTATAATACCGTAAGATCTAATGAATAAGTATATACAAAAAAATGTACTTTTTATGTATTTCCTAAGTTACCCAGAATGCAACCAATATCACGACCGCCAACATCAATGGGCACAATGCGTAAAGAAAAACCCCCGCCCCCAATGCGCACCTCAAGCAACCCGACTGGCACCGCCAAGAAACGTGTCCAAATCCAGGAAATTTCCGTATAGCATTCGGAATCGTCGGCATGTCACGGTCCTGCCAGAACCGGACGTCATATCCAGTTTGGCGAGACATCGGTAATGACGGGACGTCATGACAGTCCGACGATGAGCGATTCCAGAAGCGACGAAATGGACGAGGACCAGGAAGCTCTGGATTTGGTCAGTGTCCGGTTATAACCTAGCGTCAGTGACGTAATCGTGGTGGTTGTGGATTAAATGTGCTGCTTAAACTGAAAATTTATCGTCTCTGAAATTAGTAAAAAAATTCAGGAGCAGTCAGTTAAGTAATTGAAGGACTTATTGTAAAAACTTGCCACCAAACCACAACGTAATAACAAAGTTTTGTGATTTAAATGCTTTATTTAAGTCCTTAACTTGTTAGTAATATGGTGATTTTACTGTGTGTTATTATATACTTTAATATCACTAATAATGATATATTAAAGTAAGTAATACGTCTTTCATGCTGCGGCTCAGTTGTTACAATAAATTTTGCGGTCAATCAAACCATCAGTGTGAACTTAGACCAGATTTTTTACTATATCCCGAAATAATAAGGCGGAAAACAATTACTAGGTTTTTTAGACAAATTTGTAAATAGTTCATACTTAATAGGTGTACTTATAAAAATAGTCTCGCAATTTACATTTTAAGTAGGTACTTATAAATTATCTGCGATGGATCTAATTCGCGTAAGTAACTGTTGAATGTAAAATTAAATTGGTAAGATCCTCACTTTGTTAGATAACAAAAATATCAACCAATAATGTTCATTTTTTAAACATTAACCTGTGATTAAACCATGTGGAGTACAATTGATATTATAATAAAAAATTGAATTGAAAAACTATTGAAATCCACTTGATGTCAAAACTTATGTTAGACTAAACATGGTAAATTCATTTGACATTCATTATATTCCCTTTATTACTGACCAGTCTAATAAATGAATTACATTTTGGAAACTAGTCTATTTTACCTATTACTCCGTTCTGTAAATATGTAATTCGTCTGTGTAAATAAATTTTATAAACAAATTGAATAATAAGCTGAAAATGTCAAATTAAAAAGTTCAGTTCCAATAGCCAATTTTGTTATTTACCATTGTTATTTGTTACAGTCGTAGCGTTTAATTTGTAAAATTTACTTTACCCGTTAAGCTTTAATTAGACAATTTATCCGGTTTCAATTGTTGAAAGACTATAGGTGTTTGCATACTAATGTTGTTTAAAATGTCACTTTTTGCAAATTGTTGTTTTCTACTCTATCCAAAAATTTCCACTTTACTGTATTTCCGGTCGCTGTTATCAGTTTTGCTAGTGATAATGGTTGTTTTGTATATAAATTAATCGACTTTTAAGAAAATATAGAAATTCTATAAAACATTTTGCCAACTTTAATGATTCAACATTCCCTTTTTAGTTTATTTTTACAAATAAGGACCGATAGATTCACTTGAAAATAACTTTATTCCAAGGATAATTTCTATGGAAACCATTAAAGCAGACACTATTGGTCAATTCTGTCATATAATAAAAGCAGTACCGATCCCAAGAAGTTATTGCATCGTCATACTTTGAACAAAGTTAAGGGTTGATCAGACTGTGACACTAGAGATGAAAAAATTATAGTCTGAACCGCACTTAAATTAAATTTGATTTAAACTTATAAAAACACTAAATTGAAACGAACACACAGTCTTCTCCACAATAAAATTTATTTTGTGTTTATGTTTCGGGGCTATAAGAACCCATCACCAAGAGCTTTATTGTGTCAAAAAAAATTGTATTCTATCTTTTTACAAAAGGAAGACAGATGATAAGTTATAAAAGTAAGAAACTGACCATTGTAGGTAGTATTAAAGATAAAATGATTCTTATCACAGAGAAAAAACGGTTATTTTCAAAAAAATTACACATTAGAAATTAGTTATAAACAAGCACAAGTTGTAGTTTATAGTAGTATAGCAAGGGGGATTCTGCATTTTGATGAAATGGTGAAGGCGCGAGGCGTAGCGTGTTGCCCCCGTAGCCCCGTAGCCCCGCGCCCCGTGGGGGCCCCCTCGTGACGTGGGGCCCCCTGTCACTTGTCATACGTCACCCCACCTGTCACTCGTGACGTGGGGCCCCCTGTCACTTGTCATACGTCACCCCACCTGTCACTTGTCATTTTGGTGGGCGCGTCCCGGTGCCTGCGTGTCAAGAGTTGGCCACATTTGATGGTGAGGTGCAGAACCATTTCATTTTCAAACCGCCATTTAAGATCGAGATGCTTCCCGTCCAATACCAAAAGCAGGCGGATTGGCTGATGAACAACCATCATTATATCCAGTGGGATGAAGGATTCACCCCACTGCACCATCTGCCGGCGATTATCAAAAGAGTTACGAGGGAGGCCGATGTTATATGTGTTAAAGGTTTAGAAAAGTTGGAATTTTTAAAACCTTATTGCTTCCCCACACCTGTTAGGGAAATATGTGTACCGATAAATATCAAGTCCCAACAAGTTAGGTGTGGGTCTCACAAAAAATCGCCCGCTGTATGTGCTCTAGCTAACACTATTTTTTTATACAATAATATATATGAATCCTATACTTAATAAACATTACTTATTATATAATACAAACACTTTTTTGCTTTTAAATCGTCGATTTTTGGTTGCTAAGTTCTGTTGTTTCACACGCTATGTACTTATCTTTGAAATGTTTTAATCAGTTTGTAAACATATAAATAGAGTGCAATGTTAATTACATTTCCCATTCGTTCTAGTAACATGGCTTTGTTACATCCAACTTTTTTAATTCTCACTGCAATAATCAACAATGTCCTATACGTGTATCAACCTGAAAAGAATCCTGATGTATACGTGTGTTTCGATAAGATGAATGACAGCTGGCCTGATAGATGGGTGAAGATGAGCAAAAATGACTTAATTGTGTCAGCAACAGTGCCACTTAACGCCACCAACTATAAGCTGAGGCTTTGGTACCCAAATCGAACACACGGCGATAGCGGCTGGCGAAACCTGACACAACTAGTTGCGACAAGTGATTGTGGTGGTGGTGGTGAAGCGTGTTTGTGGATTGATATATTTTGGTGCACCATAACAATTACCTTATCTATATTGTTATTGGCGGCTGCAGTTTCTGTACAACATATGCGAGGTAGAAAATAAAACGAATGTGTTTTTATACTTTTTTGGTTCTTTATTTTTCCACACAAAAACTCTCTTTCTCTTACAGCAGCAGCAACATTGTTTTTTCCTTACAGAAAAAAAAAAACGCTCTTATAACTATTGAACATTATTTTTTATTTTATACCTAGTGTCCCCATGGAAGGGTATTGTAACAGTCATTCAATAAAAACCTTTTATCGTCACATGAATTTAATGCTAACTTAATTTCATTACAACTAAATATATTATGCTTAATTGATTGGATAGTTATTTGTTTAACAATTTTATTTTCACCAAATTTTAAACATTTTACATAGTCATCAAAAGTGATTTTATTTTTTACAATTTGATATTTAATACCTTTTAATTTTTTAACACATTTTGTATTGTCAAGTTTATATGAATACATTTTAGATCGTAAACCTACGAAATGAGTAATAATTCGTCCAGCAGTTTCATCTTTCATAAGACCTAAAACTTTCTTGTTAGCTTGAGGAATCCCATAGATGTTGTCTTTTGGGTAATCGCTAGTATCGAAATATTGCAAATCAGTTTTGATGATTTCCGCATAGGCGTTATCACATGTAATTTCATATACAGTGCGTTTTTTTTAACGCGCAACATAGGATTTCACGTGTTAAATTTTTAAGCACATGTCAGACCATGTTATTTTGAAACTACATGTATAAAACTTGACGGGAGGCTGTTTCGTACCCTGAAGCTTAAGTAAGTTTACCAATTCGGCCTAAAAAGTGATTAAAAACTTGCAAAAAATCATCTTTTTTCGAAAAGATTTTATCTTTCCATACTCCCTGTATGTATTATAGGTGCTTGTTGTTTTTGATACTGGCACGGCAGGTAGCAGGTAAAATTTGACGTAGAAAGTAAAACAGGATGATCAAAATGCCAATATTAACTTTATATCAAGAAAGTTTATAAATTAATTGTTCAAAGTGACCTCCGTATGAAGCCAAACAGTATCCCAAACAATCATAAAATGCCCTTTTGACGTTCAAAAGATGTCGGGTCGTAATGCAGTCAAATATGTCACTCTACCTGCTACCTGCCCTGCCAGTACCAAAAACAACAAAGAACAACAATGCATACAGGGAGTATGAAACGATAAAATCTTTTCGAAAAAAAAATGATTTTTTGCCAGTTTTTAATTACTTTTTAGACCAAATTGGTAAACTTACTCAAGCTTCAGGGTACTAAAAACACAGCCGTCAAGTTTTAGACCTGTAGTTCCAAAATAACATGGTCTAACAGGGGCTTAAAAATTTAACATGTAAAATCCTATGTTGCGCGTTAAAAAAAACGCACTGTATAAAACTGTCAGTGTCGATATACATTAATTTAAGATTATTCTGAGGCACTTTGTAAAGCATGTAGCTATAATGAAAATCATACATGATGGTTTTGGAAAGATCTAATATGGTCATACCTACATAAAGTGGTTTGTTAAAAACAAGTTTAGTTTTTTTCATCTCAATAGCCACTAAATTTTCAGTAAATTTTACAACACTATCAAAATTTGGGCTGGAAATCAGATTTTTAGCTCCATACCTGCCATACCAGCGGTTAACTAATTTGACAATCCTGTGTTTTCTAATATTTTCCATTGTTTTACCAAAAACTGCGTTATTCATCAGTTTAAAAAGATTTTTTGCGAAACCAGTTGTGGCTTCGGTTCGTAATTTGGTGTTTAAATCAATATATGGTTTTAACCAAGGAGATTGACTAAATTTTAAAATACGATGAATTTTTTTCAGTTGAATTCCATGATTCAACGCTTGTTTTAAATTTTTGTAATGAATGACATATTTTTCTTTCTTATAAAAAGTAGTTAAAAGTTTCAAAAAACAACAATTATGTATTGATAGTAGGCCCGATAGGACATTAACAAACCCCATATTTGTTGTTTTTAAATATATTTTGTGGGTAGATACATGAAAAATAAGCGTACATCAACAACAATTATGTGTCAATGGTGGGAAAAGTGCAGCACCAAATATGGGCTGATAGGACATTAACAAAAAGCATAATTTGTTGTTTTTGAATATATTTGCAACCAAATACCTAATTACTTGAAAAATAAGCGTAAAAATTACTACGTAGTGACCCTGGTCAGACCATGTATGAAATTAAAAATCACTTTTTGATCATTTTTCAGTAGGTGTCCGACTGTTGACCTAAAAAGTTGAGCTCTCTCTCTGAAAAAAATGAAAGTGTTTGCTGTTGATATTCAAGGTTTTACCTTAAACGGGGTGCAAGGTTCAGAATTTATTGCTAAAGAAGTTACCATTTCAAATGGGTCGCAAGTTAACCATTACCTGTTTGAATCGCCAATGACGTACGCATCCTTATCTGCTGCTAATAAGAAAATAGTCAGTCGGGCAACATTTAATTACCATGGACTTCAATTTGCGCGTGGTAATATTAATTATAACCGAATAAATGATATAATTAAACGAGCGCTGTACGGTTGTGACGCCGTTTACGTTAAAAGTGTTGCAAATAAAGATTTCTTAGAAAAAGTTCTCAATGGTTTAGATATTAGCCCAAGTATTATTGATATGTCATTGGATTGGTCCGCACCGCCAACTCAACCGAGTTACCCAAAATGCATGGACCTTCACCGAACCTGTTTTGACAAGTGACACGCAGGCACCGGGACGCGCCCACCAAAATGACAAGTGACAGGTGGGGTGACGTATGACAAGTGACAGGGGGCCCCACGTCACGAGGGGGCCCCCACGGGGCGCGGGGCTACGGGGCTACGGGGGCAACACGCTACGCCTCGCGCCTTCACCATTTCATCAAAATGAGGCAGAATCCCCCTTGCTATACTACTGTTTATATAATTTTTAATTAATTTCCAGTATTTTGTGTGTTCCTTTCAGTTTGGTATTGATACATCTTCACTGTGATACAATGGACTTACTTTACAATTAATAAAAAGTCAATAACCTACTCCACAATAAATCTTTATTTAAAAAAAGCACAATCTCACATTGTTCAATAACATAAATAAAACCATCAGTCTACTGAACTTTTGCTAGATGAAGAATCATCTTCACCAGCTAAACTTTTAAAAGTCCGCTTCGTCATAACGTCTCCTGAACTATTCCGCACTGAGGAAATATCAGAAACACCGGTAAACAATTGATGCTGGTCGTCCTTGGACTTGTCCGCGCTACTTTTACCCGACATAACCGGTGTGGAAGTCCTCTGTTTTGATTTGTCTGCACTGGACGTGACTTGGATCGCTGAAATTTCCGAGCATTCTCGTACAAAACTTGCCGGACTGGCGTCCGATTTGTTTAGGCTGCTCGATGATATTCTGGACATCATTTGCTTGCGCAGGAACTCTTTGAGACTCACTTCACTAGCACTGGTCGATTTGCGAGCGCTATCTCTTTTCTTGCTAGTGCTCAGATCCGCAGAACTGGAACTTGAAGTCAAAGCCAGAGCTTCTTGTGTTTTATGTAAAGTGGGAATGGCCCAGTCCATTCCGATGCTTTTCAACATGGCTTCGATACTTTTTAGGTCACTGCTTGAGTTGGAAGAGGATGACTTGCTCCAAGATGAGTTGATGTTGGTGCAATTGCTCTCGGTGCAGGTCAGAGATTTACTGGAAGCTTGAGATTCTTCGGGAATTTGTGATGTTTTTTCTGGACTCTTCATGGTTTGAGTTTTTGAAGTGTTTGGACTGATTTTTGTAGAAAGCTGGCTATCAGCTTCCACTATAGTAGAGAGTTCGTGTGGGATTAAAGAAATATCCCCGTTGTATTTTTTAGCCGTGGACAACCCTTTGGAAGGTGGTGGACGTTTTTTGACAGATTCATTCAAAGGTGCTCCCTCTGGTTCAGGCTCTAGAATTGGAAGTTTTGGAATGTCAACTAAAAACTTTACAAACGGACGCCCGTTTTCTTCTTCAGGTTGGTTGTCATCACGCATTAACTTCTGCAAACGCTCTAAAAATTGTTGGTCCGGTTGTTCAGGGGATTGCACTTCTTTCTCTCTAAACTTCTTCAATTTCTCTGCTAAGCTCATATCAATCTCCAGTAAACGCTTATTGAGTTCTTCTTCATCCATACTGGCTGTGGAGTTAGATTTGGCTCCTGGAGGAGGGAAATCAAAGTATTTGGTGGACGTGTTGTCTTTATCGTCACTGAAATTGGGACTAACTAACGGAGCATCAGCTAAAGGTGGACTCTGCATCATTCTCAATTTTTCTTGCCTTAACTGTTCAATCATGGCAGCCAAATTGGCTATCCGTTTCGTGCAAGAATCAGTCACATCTGCATACTGGGACAATAAATCACTAGTGACTTTTTCAGTTTCTTGTTGCTTTGAAGATGACCCTGAAGTATCCACAGAAGTATTAGGAGGGGCTGGAGTGCCTGAAGATGTCAAATCTTTACTAGTATAAGAACTGATCACTCTTAAAGCGTCTTGTAGGGCCCCCAAAGGGTTGTTAGACTCAATTTCTATGATACTTTCACTTGGAGTAGGGACGTCACTGGAAGATACTCCCAAATCGTCTACGCTTTTCTTTGACATGCTCAATAAACGCCTCATGTAGTTTATTAAATTTGGGTCCTGTTTTCTAGTGTAAAAGCTGGCGGTAGTGTCTGACGTAGTTTGTAGTTTTGTGTAGTCTGGAGGGCTTAAATATGAAGTGCTGGATGTGGAATTTTTGCTTAGTTGCTCCCTCCAAGACTCTTGCCTTGTACGTGGTTGAGTTTTTTTAACCTCCTTACTTCTCTTAGTTGCTGGTGGTGGTATGTTTTCTTTTTTCTTTGACTCTGAAGGTTTTTTAGAGGCTTCTTTCGGGCTAGTCGCTGCATCTTTTGTTTTAGGAGCTTTTTCAGCAATTTTTGTTGGTTTGGGTAAAACTTCAACTTTGGGGGATTTGTCCTCCTCTCCGAGTTTAATAAAAATTTTACAAATCTCTTCTGAAGATTGTCCGTTGCGACAATCACAAGGAGCATGCAATTTTTTACAAATTTTTGCTTCCTCTTTTGGAGGTTCCGACTCTGAAGGTGTGGATGACGATTGCTCTTTTGTAGCCTTTGGAGTAGTTTGCGTGCTTGTGTTCTGTAGAACAAGCACTTTCTGGGGAGGCTTCTTAATCTTTTTCTTTTTCGGTTTACCCGACTTTTTTGAGATACTTTCCTGTGAAGTATTGCTAGTGTCGCTTTCCTCCATTCTGCGTTTTTGCTCTGCGATTTTTTTAGGTTTTTGATCATTATCAAACGAAGTGAGATCTCCCAGCAAGGCGTCAATACTGTCATCTCTAGGCAGCGCTTTTATTTCATTGATTAGTTGTTCTTTTTGTAGCTTAAGACTTTTCAGCAATTGCTTCAGTTTAGCTTTACGATCTTCCGGTTTTTGTACTGTAAAAGCTTTAATGATCTCTTGCACTTCTTCTGCTGTAAACATAGTTTTAGGACGGGTGTCCGTGTCCCATTTACCCAAGTTTACAGATCTAGGGTCGTCTCCTGCGTTTTAGAAATTAAATAAAAATATATAATGTAACAAATAAATCGTTGATGTTATAGTGTTTTTAAAACTACCAGTAAAAAATACATAAATCATACCCAACAAACATTTTTGACTATATTTACTTAAATTCGACTTTAGGAACTTTTATAAATTTGAGTAAAAGTTGGTCTGTTTAGCAATATAAACAAAGTCCAATTTAAATATTTTTTTACCAGATGTTTACAAAATTTAAACTCTTCATAATATGACAAGGTCAAAAAAATGGTTTTTATTAGTAAAAAGGTAGGTATAATAATAACATAACATACAGAAGATGTTCATAAATTGATGCACTACTACATTTTTCCCAAAAAAATTGAGATTTTCTTTCTTTGGTTACTCCTGGGAAAAATATTTACCAGGGGAATAACTATTGGTAGGTTATTGATAGAAAATCTTTTTAAAGTAAAAAAGTTGCGCTTTTCTACTGTTTTAAGTAAAATCTCCTAGTAAGTATAGTAAATTTGCTTTGAAGTGTTTGTTAGATAAACTCTTAAAATACCCCAAATTAAAGCACAATAACTGTAAAAAAGCAGTATAAAAATGACTCACCATCAATGATCTCAAAAGGTTGGTTAGACTTCTGTGGCACCGGTTTCGTCTTGGGTAAAGTCACTATTTTAGGTTTCAACTCCGGTACAGCTTGCAAATAAATATTTTCAAGCTTGTTCTGTCTTTCTCTCTCCCTTTCCTTCAACCGCTCCTCCGACATATGATATTCAGGCCGATCGCTCCCAATCCGAGAAATGTGCTCCTTTTTTTGCAACATTGGCAGTTTCTTCATCAATTCTTCGTAATCGCGACGAACTCGTTCTTTTTCCAAAGCTTTTTTGCCTCGTTCCTGAGCTTCTCGATCTCGCTGTCTCATTTTTTCCATTCGTTCTCTTTCGGAAGTTAAGTTGGGTAGCACTTCGATACTCTCGTGATCAATTCGTTCAACTTGTGACGTGGATGGCTGTTCGCTAACATACCTAGTTTATTACACTCATACAATCAATGAAAACCTATAAGACTCAATGTTATACCTGTTAGAGAAATCATAATGCTTGACTTTGGCTTCGCTGGTAGGTTTACTTGAAGCGGTGTCCACACTTTTAAGTTTAATGGGAGATTTAGTGGGAACTGCTGCAGATGAATCGCCAGTCAATCTAGTCTGGTTACCGGATAAATCGCATTTACAAGTTTTATTCTTTGCTATTGACTCAGTTTGAACGGCTGTTGATTTAATGTAGCTTTTTGGTTTGCAAGGACAAGAAGCGCGTTTTTTGGTACAAACGCAACCGTCACTGCTAAGCTCTAAAGGATCTCGAACTTTCTGCACAAAGTGAGTGTCCGATTGGGGGAGAACAGGCGCATCAAATACCTATAAAACACTATGCTTTAAATAAAAAGAAATGAAATTCCAAAGCAATTCGAATTAAAGGAAGAATTAGAAAAATTACAGGAAGTTGTGTAGGGAAGGGATATGAAGTACATATCTAGTGAAATGTACTGCTTTAGCTAATGCTAATTTTTAATTGATTATCATATTTTCCCATTATTTTTACATGGAAAATGTGTAGTAATTAAAACTTACCAAGTCAGGCACTTCAAACACATGTTCAAATAAAACAATAAAATCAAACTTCTATACTTACTTTTGGTTGCAAACAATCTTCAGCAGAATCACAGTAATCCGGTTCTGCAGCTTTAAAACGTCTCTGTCTAATCCTGTCTGATATTCGCGTATCCATTTCTCTTGATCTAGAAGTTTGAAAGTCTTTAGGTCGCCCGAACGTCCCCTTTGCACTATTGCGCTTTTCTTCAAGCTTATCAGCCTCCTCAGAGCTTTCCGAACATTCGCAAAACCCTTCACTATCATCAGCGTTTTTGTCTTCTTCCGGAATGCTTGGAAGTTGCTTGGAAGAATCTGAACTGGAAGTGGATGCTTCACTAAAATCCGAATCGTTGGGAATGCTGATGTTTATGTCAGTTTTGTTCTTTTTCGGTTTTGTGTACACTTTCTTTTTTGTGGGACTTTTCCGTTTCATTGTGGACACCATTGCAGCTCGAGTGTTTTCGATGTCGCGCACCAATTTTTTATGTTGGATTGGTAAGGCTTTTTTAAAGCTTTTCTCGTTTTTTTCGATTTGTAGCTTAGTTTCTGCTATTCTGCCGCGATCTTTTGCTAGTTGTTCGTTATACTGGCGTTCTCGATCTAGTTCGTCACTTTCATCAGCTAGATTTTCCGCTTCTTTATGACCGATTCCTATTTCATCTAGTGCATCAAGATACTGATTGTGAATTTCAAGTAGTTTTCTATTTTGCCAGTTTTTTAACTTTTCTTTACCTTTAACAGAAAAATGTATGTTTTAGCACTAATAGCAGTTTCTAAAGGTCTGATTTAATAAAGAATAATTTTAGTAAATCAAGCTAAATCAAACAATGGGACCCTCAATATCAGACCCTCTGTTTTCAAATTAAATAACTGTAAAATTCAATAACTAGTAACCAAAATTTTTCAGAAAGGTTTTCTGTGTACCAAACATTTATCACACCTATAACTTGTGTCTAACTTTTGCAATCAATTATAATTGAAACTAAAAGTTTAATTAAAAGAAACTATACAATTTACACATGTAGTTTAGAAAGTATTTTAGAAACCATTTCAGAAATATTACTTGTATTTCAGAAATATTTATATTAACAGTTAGTTACAGGTAATTGTGGTGTCATGGTTACAAACTTATTAAAACTATTGTAGTTTCAAAATATCTAAATAAACTAATTAAAAAAAATGTTCTTAACATAATACCACTCCTACAAAAGTAACAAACATTTCATAGCTGGCAAAGTGAACTTCTTCTGTCTTTTTTAATTGGAAAATTTGGGCACTTTAGTAGGTATATTATGTCTATTAATATATGATTCTTTCTTGTTACTGTGAAATTGTGTCTAATAAATTTGACCACATATCAACTGAGCTGTCTATAGGACAGATTACAAGAACATAATGTCCAATAAGAGTCTTATCTTAATAGAGTGAAAAGGTGCAAACCTTTGCTTTTAATTTTCTTAATAATAAACTGTTACACAGTGAAATAAACAGAGTTAACAAAGGATTAAGCAAAAAACATTCAAGAGGCTTTTAAACTTAACAAAATAAAAAGAAAGCTACATATCATTAATACAATGCCAAAACCACAAATGTGCTATGTTAAACAATAGCAGCATATTCCTGGTTTTGGCATTATAACAACAATATGTATAAGACAACCTTAATTGTCTACAGAAAATTTAAAATACGTACCATCTTTCTCAATTTGTCCCAGTTGCCTTTTCTTTTCCTGTTGCACCTTGTTACGTACATTTTCTGCTAGCTCTTTGGACTGTTGTCGAACCTGTTCTAACCTTAACAATCTGCGTTTATCGAATTCTTTTTTGGCGGCTTGGGGGTCGGTGGTGGTTATCATTTTGCCCCTTTTAATACTAACCGGGTTACCTGACACTGTTACGTTTATAGACATCTTTTAGGGGCCCCCTGAGTATTCAGGGTTTACTGGACGGATATAATGATATGGAGGTTATGGGGTACTAAACTTATCAAATTCAGTACCCTTTTAATTTATATTTTAAGACTTTGGGAACGTAAAATTCAGTCCAAAGTAGGGTGTATGTATAAAAAAATATTAAATTAATACATTTTTTCAAATTCGTTTTTGTTTATATATGGGATATTTCAAGTTTGGTGACATGACATTTTGACAGATGACCGTCAGCCATTTTAATATTTTTATGTGCTGGCAGCGCCACTCTATCTAAAGAACTATTCTTGGCCACAAAGTGCAATTTTTAATAACCTCTAATCGTTCAATATTTAAATTCAAACATTACAGTTACGAATATTTTATTCAAGCTTAATTACATTTTTTTAACCAAATTCAGACAAAAATCATTTCATCCCGTCGCCTCTTGGGCTGATTGGGTTTATTCTGACACTCTGAATGGTTCATAAGCTCCGGTGGACATGTGGATACCGGAGATGAAAGCAACATTTGCTTAAGATCGTAGAACAAAGCCGAATCGTCGTTAGTGCAAAAACTAACAGCAATACCAGTTTTGCCTGCACGACCAGTACGACCGATACGATGTGTGTAATCTGAAACAAAGTGAAATAACATAATTAACTTGAAAATGTGTAAACTTTACTAGAATACCTTCAATGGTCTTAGCCATGTCATAATTAATAACCATAGACACGTCCTTAATGTCAATACCTCTCCCAGCTACATCAGTGGCCACCAACATATCTTTGGCTCCAGATTTCAAACTAGCCAAAGCATACTCTCTCTGTTCTTGACCTTTACCACCGTGCAACGTACAGGCGTTGTATCCAAGTTTTTCCAAACCTTTAGCCAGCACGTCCGCACCTTTCTTTTGGTTTACGAAAATAATAATAGGAGGATCAACTCCTTTCGATAAGTATTCCATGAGTTTGCGTCTTTTGTCGTTTTCGCCCACGATATGTACGATTTGTTCCACTCTCTCTGTCGGTTTACCAATGGATCCAATATAGACTACGGCTGGTCGTCTAAGATAATTTCTTGCCAAACGCTCCACAGCTGGAGGCATGGTTGCCGTAAACATGACAGTTTGACGATACTTCTTTTTACTGTTGTAGTTTGCCAGGAGGATTTTGCTGTCTTCAGCTTCTTCAGTGTCTGGTTTTAGGTTAGATACCGGCATGTACTCCAAGATTTTTTGTACATCAGGTTCGAAACCTATATAAATATAAAATTAAAGTAAATAAAGTCAGTAACAGTAATTAACACAAATTTAAATGTTTTACTACAGAAATTACCAAGGAGTAAGGCAGCTGAAGTAATAGATGCACAAATACAATGTAAATATTTGTCTACTAATTAACTTTGAATGTAAAATATTAAAACCGTTGGCGCGGCAAACAGAGTGCGGAGCTTTATAATTATACCTACCTGTATTTAAATTTAATGTTAAGGATTTTCTGTAAAAAAAGTGAAAAGGTCATTGTAATTCAAATTTTGATGGGTAACTTAACACCTCTTTCCCATAAAATTTATGTTTGGTCTACTGTTTCCTATAATTTCCTACAAAATTGTATTGAACATTTTTTTTTTTTAGATAAGTATTGTTGTCATCCAGTTGATATACTGGGATGAAATTTTTGTTCTTTGGTTATCAAGCCCTATAAAGTAAAGTAATATTTCCGTAACAGCAGATAATATCTAATAAAACTAGTCATACTTTTTTAAAATCCATTAAGTTTCCAAGTAATAAGGGCAATATGAAGAAATCCCTTGTAATTCTTGATTTTTTAGAATAAAGGTAGGTGGTTCACACCTACTACCATTGCAGACAAATCAGAAAAGCATTTAAATCAAACTTACCTAAATCAATCATTCTGTCAGCTTCATCCAAAACAATATAAGTACATTGGTTCAAAACCAAGTATCGATTTTCCAATACGTCGATAAGACGACCAGGCGTGGCAATAACGATTTCGCAACCCATTCTCAATCTAAAACCTTGCTCCTCCCTACTCAAACCTCCTACAACCACCACAGTTCTAATGCCTAAAGGTTGTCCAAATTTGACGGTTTCTTCTTCAATTTGCTGGGCCAATTCACGAGTCGGGGCTAAAATTATTGCGTAAGGACCCTGATCGGCTACTTCGTTACGTTCGATTTTTGGTAAAGATTGAATCCAGGATAATAATGGAATCAGGAAAGCTAGAGTTTTTCCTGAACCAGTTTCGGCCACACCTATAATATCTCTGTTCTGCATTCCAATGGGAATAGCTTGCCTTTGAATGGGAGTGGGGTCCTTGTAGCCAATTTTCTCAATAATTTCCAACAGGTCTTTGTGGATGCCTGATTCTTTCCATGTGCGTATTGGTTCAGGAATTTTGCCACCTTTAATGGTGATGTTGTAATCTTCACGGAAAATACGCCAATCTCGCTCAGTCATTTCTTCTTTTTCTTTTTCGGACCAGTGCCGGTCGTCCCACAGCTGTTTTTCTTCCCTTCTTTTCACTTTTTTTAGTCTGACTTTTTCCTGAGCTTTTTCAGCCTCAGTTCTGCGTTTTTCAAGCAGTTCTCCATAGAATTTGCTTTGATCTCTTTTTTGGGCTTTTATATCAATGCCAGCCAAATTGCCTCTACCAAAAAATTGAACTTGATGCTTTTCCTTGTATAAAGAATTATAATCTTGTGAAGTGTCTTCACCAGCATCCCAATCAAACACAAATTTACGATCATTCAATCTTCTTACCCTGCGTTTCTTCTTTATTAGACCTAGGTAACGTTCTTTAATCGCGTCTTGTTCTTTTTCCTTATCTTTGTCTTTTTGTTTTTCTTCCTCGCGCTCGCGATCTCTTGCTCTTCTGTCTCTGTCTTTATCATCCTTCTTGTCTTCCTGACGACTGACTTGAAGACTTTGGATGATTTTTCGTTCCTCTTCTTGTAGTTTACGTTGTTTGTCCACTTCTTCCTGGCGACGTTTCAATGCTTCAGCGGCACGTTGTTCTTTGGTTAGGAAAACTGGCTTACTTTTTGCAGCCTCCTCAGCTTTCTTTTTAGCCAACAACTCTTCTAAAGATAAAGGCTCTTTTTTGTGTGGTACTTCCGGCTTTACGTCAGGTTTTGCATCAGCTTTCACATCCTGTTCTTCAGGCGGTGGGGTTTTCTTTGAATCCTTCTGTTTCCTATCCTTTTCATCATTTCGGTCTCTATCTCGGTCAGTTCTGTGCTTATCCTTGTCAAATTTATCATCCCTTCTATCGAATCTATCGTCTCGCCGATCCTGTCGGTCGTATCTTTCCCGGGATCGTGATCTGTGTCTTTTGTGGGTTCTATCTTTGCTTTTAGAACGAGAACGTTTGGCTCTTTTATCGCGGTCTTTATCGGTACGTTCCTTGCTACGTGACCGTCTTTTTTTGTCATTAGCCATGGGGAAAGTTTTTACACACACTCAAGCACGGGAACTGTACAATATAAGAAAATATTTCTAATATTTTGTTTGTTTTATGTTGATTAACAAGCTCACTTAACCTCAACTTTGTGTGTGTAAACGTCGTTGCGTCAATAATGTCGAGTGTCAAGTGTAAAGCGCGTTCCGTTTGTAAGTTAGCGTTCTTTTAGGTACGTTCGAGATTTGATTTTGCACATTTTCTTGCAAATGAGTGTTAGGTTGACAATTTCAAAACTTTAAACTACTACGTTAGTTGAATGAAAGAAATTGCATTTTTTTCCTTAATTGCGGAAAGTATTTTTCAAATATCCAGCAAACTGAGCCTTAAAAATAAATTTATACTAAAACAATTTCTTTCGTATGGACACCTTATATTACACATGTGAAAAAATATTGAATGATCTAAAAATAAGACCCGCGCTTTTTCTGCGTGTTAACGCTCAAAGTGTCCATCATCCATAAATAATTCCCTTTGTCGGCGAATATCTAAACTCACCGCACGTTTTTTAATCCGATTTAAGCCGTAATTTGCTCTGGAATACACCTGAGTATATTGAAACTTTTCATTTGACGAACTATAGGAGTTTGCCACCATTTTCAAAATCTATGGATATCTATAGATATGACAACCGCGCATCTTTATTAGGGCCTCTCTGTTGGTACTGTGGTGTCAGACAAAGATGAGACTATTGTATGAATAGAGATCTGTTGAGTTTTGAGCTCTATATTTAAGAAAATTCAGAAGGTTGATATTGTATTTATAGGGACTCACAAATCTTGTCTTAGTTTTCGGAAAAGCACAAAATGTCCCTCTCAGGTTTTCGTAGAAAATTAATTTTTCTAAAATTGTTGTTTTTTTACATTTTCCTGAATTTTGTCACGTGACCGAGTTACAAGGGATTTCCGTAAGTAGACGTTTAAACACTTTGCGCTTAATTCTCATTTCTAAGTAAATATCTCTTTTCTGAAGCCCTTAAGGACAAAATGTCTTTCTAAGGTTTTAGTAGAAAATTAAACTAGCTACAATGTTTTTCTTTAGACTTTTCCTTAACTCTGTCAAGGAAAAGAAAATACAGAAAGTTGAAATTGTTTCTCAGGGACTCACAGTAATTGATACTTGAATGTAATAAATATAATTCAAGGCACGAAAAACTTAATTAGAACAACACTTAAAAACAAAGTAGTTATATAATTTACTCTGAAAGTAATTTGTGATTGACTTCAACTATTGAAAAAACTGTAACATCAATAATTACCATGCATTAGCAGCTACTTTGATTTTGAAAAGTAATTCAACTGTAGTAGTTCAATTACTTGAATTACATTTTTCAATATTAAAGTAGTCTCACTATCGAAATATTCCTGTAGCATTTACTTATTGCGTGGCAGAGGATTTACAGTGACAATTAGGTCATAAAAAAATCTAAAAGTGTTAGATCCGATGACTTAGCAGGCCACACAACTGCACCTTCTTCATATACCAAAAAGGTTTTATACAATGACTTAAGTTGATTAAGAAAGTTGTAAATTCTTTGTGTTGAGGTGAAAGTTGATGTTGCAAATTACAAAATCGCACAGTATAGGATTTTACTGAAAATACTCAACAGCAACTTGCACTCTGTTCATCAATGACATTCTATAGATTGTCAGCGTCATATTGGTGTTGTGACTATTGATATTAACGTATAACGTGCCAGATATACAACCTCACCCTGTTATCACGTTATATGGGTCTGGCTAGTCGTAAGGGGGCGATTTGAGACTACGGGAGCGCCTGCCCCGCGTTCCAGATCAATATCGTTATCGCGTGACGTCACCGCGCTCATCGTTGCCATTGGCCGTGTCTTCACTCATCCCATTATTTATTAAAAGCCTATGAATGGGTAATAGCAACTGTGATATTTGGCCGTAGATCGTCGGACACAAACAGGCCGATTAAAAAGATTCCCAGTCCGTTAACTAAAGACGTAGTGCGAGTGCGAGCGATCCTGCTAGTGTCCCGGATCGAGTCTCGGGAGCAGTTCCGCATGCTGCGGTGCAGTTTTTTGACTGTCTGACCCTAAAGGGTGTTTCACTTTACTGCTTCAATAATCGAGCCCTTAAGGGCTTTATTCGCAGTTTTATGTGTATGTGTCCGCGATCGTCGATTCATTTAGGACAGCATTTATCACATTTCTGGCTCCTTTTTTCATAATAGCCCGACCGAAAAGGGCACGACATTTAATATTATCAAATATGACAGTGGACATTCGACTGGATATACTCAGCCCATACTTTACCTGATTTCAGTGATTTCATTCCGATTTGGTGACTGAATTTGTTAAGCTTTGAGGTCGGGTTGCTATAAAATCAGGTGATATTTGTACATATAGTGTAAGATGTTGAAAATGGAAAGTGATGGTTGGCTTGTGGTGAGATAGGCTGGAGAACCGGGGTGATGCCCGAGGGGGGCTAGAATGGAAGAAGGGCCGGATTTGTCCCATTTGACTCCCGAAGAGCGGGCCATCATCGAATCAGTTATGGTCCGGCAGAAGGAGGAAGAAGAACGGGAACAAGAGGTCATGAGGTAGGCGAGTTTCTAATTTTAACATCTATGACACCCACTAATCCGAGCAGTACGGCAAAATCTATCAAGAAGTAAAAGAACAAGTTTAATGAAAGTTTATTGATACATAATTCCAATTTTTTGTTCATTTTGTCATCTGTTTTCTTGAAACATCACATTTTTACTCACTTTTTCCTAGGTTACCCCACTTTACTGTAATTTTCTAGAAATTCTCTTTCCATTTTAAACATTAACAAAACATTTTAACATGAACATTATATAATTTCCATAACAAATACCTACATAGTATGGAAAAACCCGAATTACAAAATTCGATAGTTGGAAAATTGTTAGTTTTAGTCCTGAAATAAGTCAATAAATATGCCTTAAAATGACGTCAAAAAGATAAGCGTATGTAATTCTGAATAGCATGGGAATAAATGACAAAAAAATTATCTTTGTTTAATAGATCATTTGTTTAATTTCAGTGATTTTTACTTCAGTAACCTTAAAAGAAATTTTTCGCATTTTCCGCATAACCTCCTTTTGAAAAATCCAAAATTTTAAATTTTTATTTAACTTTGTATTGTAGGTACCTATACAGAGATATTAAAAAATTGCAATATGTTGCACCCAACCTTAGAGCACTCAACCAATATGGCAACACTAACTATTAACTAAACTTTCAGTTAAAATGTCGTCGTGTGACACCCTGTATGTTAAAATTATCAGCTCATGGCATACTAGAACCAGTATCTTATCTCTTTCTGGCACAAAGCAATTTAAGCAAAATGTTTTACTTTAGATATAGAAGCTTTTCTAAGGGCTTTACAGAGTGTCCCAAATTGATTTTGAATAGACAGAATGCACCAGATGATAAGGGTTAGGAAGTTTTAAAAGTTGCATTTTTGTGATATGGAAAGTCAAATTGCAGTACAGCAGTATTTCTTTTTTTAATTATATTTGAGTTAATATAAGCTGGTACCTTTACTATTTTTTTATTTCAGTCAGAATATGTCACACACAAAACATTCCCCTTTTCTCTTATATTGAGTAGGAATTTTGACATTAAAACTAAATCTAAATAGTTTCATAAATAATAATTATAATTGTAGGAAGAAGGCTGACGAAGTACAATCTCTAGAACAACAAATAAGAGCCAGAAACGAGCAACAAAAGAAAGCCGGAGTGGAATTGGAAGCAACCTGTCACATTTGCCTCAAAACTAAGTTTGCGGATGGTGTAGGCCACATTTGCAACTATTGTACTATTCGATGTTGTGCCAGGTGTGGAGGAAAAGTGACGTTACGATCTGGAAAGGTAAACACAATATATCAATTTGACCTAGTATCCTGATGATTTAGTTTATCAATATCCAAACCAATTTTATTTCCTTAAATTAGATAAAACCTCTCTATTGACAAAAAGCACCCGACTCTGATGCATGGGAAAATGCACATTTTCATGAATGACACGATAAATGAACACACACACACACATTAATGAAGATAGGGGGGAGATTAAAGTGATTTACGTCATTAGCTTCGGTAAAGAACACACAAATAGACGCTATTAAAGAACGTCAGAGAAAACACAAGTTTCTGTTTATATAGGGTTGTTTTGTTTGAACATTGAAATTTTACCACCTTGATTAAACGTCACGAGTTGACCCCACGCACCCCTACGTGTGGTGTAATAGAAAACCCACGCAGAATAAAACAGTATCAACTTTGGAACAGGGTGGAAACTCGTTTGAATTCGTTTTAAAAATAATAAAGAACCTTTCAAAAAAAGAAGAAATTTTCTTCACAAAGAATTTAGGAAAAACTGTAAATTATCGAGAATTTTTTTTACAAAAAATGTTCTCAGTATTTTAAATTATCCTTCTTAGATATAAATACTATTGCTTAATATTTTATTTAGATTCCAAAAA
This sequence comes from Ips typographus, assembly GCF_016097725.1. Lineage (NCBI taxonomy): Eukaryota > Metazoa > Arthropoda > Insecta > Coleoptera > Curculionidae > Ips > Ips typographus. The sequence continues at coordinate 7,667,372 of NC_138429.1, forward strand.
TAAACTGAAAAATATGACTTTATATACAACCATGGCAATGGAATTTTGGAAGAAGTGTCACAGCGTTTTAAGTTCACGCCAAACCTTCACAGAATGAAATAATGTCAACTCTAAAACACCTTTTCCACATGGAAAAGCTTGAAATTTACATTAAAATCAACGTTGCCAAAATACAAACTCTATTTCATGATACACTTTTGAAGAAGATGCACCAAAATTATGTTTTCAGTAATTCAACTTTCTATTTATAACATTAGTTTTTAAAATATGTGGATGTCAATGTTTTATCTTTTTAATCCAATTTAACTTTCAGTCTGTTTGGGTTTGTATTCTCTGCCGAAAGAAACAGGAACTTCTCGGTCGCACTGGACAATGGATCCAGGGTGGTATGCAAGCTGTGATATCCGATCCAGAAAGTGCCATTCTTACTAACATGTCGCAATCAGATAAACGGCCAAAATTGGAAAGAGCTCACTCGGCGGCCGAAAAAGAAAATCAACCTCTACAAAGGTAAGTTTAGGTTTGGTGTGTTTTTGAAATTTAATCATTAATGATGGTATAGGTCGGGTAGTGTTTTACGTAGGCAATATTCGGAAGAACAATCAAGAACACCTTCATGCGATCGATACAAACAACAATACAACGAGGAAGATCCAATGTTTTATCAAGGAGAGTTGGATGGACTGATGAGAGCTCATCCCCATCTATTGCCTAGGATGTAAGTATATTGTTAACAGTCAAAATTGCAATCTTCTTCATTGTTTTAAACTACTGACAATTTTCAACTTACAGTAGTTACCCGGAACCAAATCCAGCCAATCAACCGGACATCCGGCAAGAACGCCTACAAGGCCAAAGTGGTGGTGGCGCTCCCAAAAAACACAAACGCCAACCAAAACACCAACAACAGTCGATAGCCCCTCCACAGCCTCCAATGCACTCCTACTCCAGCTCGGAGGAGGACCTTAAGAGTACTCCAGAGTATGGCAGCGACAGTGAAAAAGGTAAGCGTAGCTTTGCTTATTGGTTGGTTTTATGTGTGGTTGTTTATATGAGGTTGTTGCTCCCATTTAAGCAGTTTTATTTAGTGGTGATGGTGATGGTAAATAGTAATGATGATGGAAATAATATTTCTTATCACTGTGATGGTGATGCATAGTGGTGTCCAACTCAAAGATTCTGCAAGGAGTTTAACTGTTTGAATTTTAGTTATAAAAACAATAGACACCTTGCCGAGTTTTTGAGAAATGACACTGACAAGTCTAAATTTAGCGACATCTTGGGGATTTTATAGGAAGCCTGCAGGAAAGTTCTGACGGAGATAAATTATCCGAAACATTGACCAAGCAAGCGCTCCTCGACGAAAAAATCAAAAAATTTCTAGCGGTGAGGGACGACTCTGACTCGTTCGATGAATGTTGTCGTTTTTCTTTTTTTAATGATCGGCCAACCAGTGGCGTATCTCTCCAAGAACAGTGCTAAATATCCGGTGGATACGCCGCTGGTATGCATGACGATGCGATGATATTGGCGGTGTTTCACGCAGCTTCAGCACTTTTTTCTTCTCTCTTTGCTGTGTTTTGTCAGATGCATCGTTCGATTTTTGCTCTTTTTTTACATTGTTTTATTAACTTTTACAGCCATCAGTTAAGAGGATGTTAATTTAATTAGTTAGGGTAGGAGGGTTGCCAGTTTAGTTTGGATTAGAGAGTGTTAGCAACCAAGTATCATTTTAAATTTATGCTAAATGGGTTGAACTACAATAACTTTATTTTGTCCTGTTTTCTTATCATGCAATTTCACATATTTTTAGAGTGAGCATTTATTTCTCTCCAACTGAACTATTCTTAATTTTTCCAAGAAAGACAAGTTTTTGAAAGAAAGACAATACTTTGCCAAACAGAGTTACAAAGAGTAGAATCTCCTTGAGAGTTTATTGGAAATATTTCCCACTTTTTTAAAATGATCTGGCAACCCTATATTATGATTCACAAACGGTGAACCCATCTAGATAGATGTAGGATAGCTAGAATCCTCAGGGGATGCGTTTTAGGAGTGGAGATGACTGATGATTGGCCGCCATTGAGCCACTACATAGTAGCGCCCCCTCACCGACCCCTCCAAGACGTTACGGCGGACAATCGAGGATTCACTGAACGCAGAAAGAAAACCGTCCGTTTTGACCATCAGGAGGGTCGGCAGGGTTCTCAGGGTTCTCAAGATTCGCATCGCGACTCTGGAATCGACACGTCTTCCACTTTTACTTCCAGCGAGGACTCAACCCGAGGAGACTTTCCAAAGGTGCATAATCAAAAAAAAAACACGTAGACGATGCGCCTCTACGTAGAACGCCGTCCTCCTCATCTCTAGGAGGAGGAGGAATATTCGTTAATTGCTTGTTTTGCCTATCGCATTTTCATATTTTTTGCATGTTATTATTGTTGTCTATATTGTTATCCAATTTGATTTTTCTGTGTGCGCACGCACGTTGCTTCGCTCAGCTCGTTCTGTGTTAGTCGCAAATGTTATTAGCGGCACAATTTTTGTTTTTTTTTCCATTGTGACCTTGGTTTTGACAGCACCCCCATCAATGGCAAGTGTCTTCGGATGGTACCAAAATGCTGGGACATATGATATTGAGGAGGGGCGGCAGTGAGGCAGCTGGCTCCAGCGCCGCCATTTTGGGTCTCAAAGTGGTTGGCGGTAAAGTGTTGGAAAACGGCTGCAAAGGTGCCATAATCGACAAAGTTAAGAAAGGCAGCATTGCAGATGTGGATGGCCAACTTAGACCTGGTGAGTTAACAATTTTTTTTTAAAAACTTTCTGCTACTAAACATATATTAGAGGCAATTTATTTTGTTTTATCTCTGAACATACAATCAAATGTATTATTAAATTTCCTATATTTAGTAGATTTTGTCTTTCTGCTGGTATCACATACTTTGCCTGACATGATAAAGAACAGTTTATAGAAGTTCAAAGCATTTGCTGACATGTGACACTTGTAGTACTAAAGCAAAGTGAATGTAATAAGCAAAACGAGTAAATACAAAAACTACAACTGTATTCTACATCTTTTTTCCAACTTGTGGCATCCAATACTATCGTGTTTTAGGAGATGAAGTAATCGAATGGAACGGGCGATTACTCCAAGGCAAATCGTATCAAGAAGTAGCTGAAATAATAGCAGAAAGCAAACAAGAAGCAAACGTCGAACTTATAGTCAGTAGACCTATAGGCAATCGAAGAGTGGCCAAAGCTACTTGGAGACAATTCGCAGCCCAAAGAGGTACTATATCCCTTTATCACTGGACTCATCTCCATTTATACTTGTTTTGCACTTTATTTTAATCTCTTTCTCTGTTTGCATTCATGTTTAATTCGGTGTGTACCTTCTTCCTTATTTTGCCTCTTATTATAATAGCATATAGTCTTAATAAAGTTAGGTTAGGAAAAAGTCTTTATGGGAGCAACAACTACTGTTAAAGCAAACTTTAAAATAAATTTACAATAAAATTTGGAACTTCGTGTCTTCTGTTTAGGACAACCGAACGTATCTTGGCCGGATTCAGATTTGTACGAAAGACCTCACGTTTTGGTGACGTCACCGGGCAGCCCTGAGAGGCAAGAGGGCGTGGCGTCCGCCCCCAGCAGTGTCGGCGGTCGAATCCAAATCCGATTGGGGTTTGATGCTGCTACGCTTCAATTGCTGGTCACCATTGTGTGCGCCACTGGATTGAGGCCAAGAGCCGAACAACAGCCTCGCAATCCTTACTGTAAATTGTTTCTTTTACCCGATCGATCTGAGAAAAGCAAAAGGAGAACAAGAACGTTAGCAGGTAACAATTTTCAAATTAGTTTGTACTTGGCTTAAAATTTAAATATTCGGATTTACGACCAGGTACAACAGAACCAATGTGGAACCAAACCTTTATCTACTCGGGTTTGCGTCGAGCAGATCTTCGCCTCAGAGCGGTGGAAATTACGGTTTGGGACTACGTCCGATATGGAGCCAACGATTTCCTGGGGGAAACGGTGGTGGAACTATGGCCGTTGGACGAACAGCCCACGTGGCGTCAACTGGGTCCTCATGAAGAAGTTGCTCTCACTCCTAGCGAACATTTGTCACCACCGAGCACAGGAAGTCGATTTTCGGACAGCGATACTCCTTCGGAATGTGAGGTCGATGGGGGAAGGGAAAGGAGAGGGGCGGATGGGGCTAGTGTTAGTAGCGTTGGCAGTTCTTCAAGTCCACCTAGAGAGAATGAGAGACGGTCTAGAAGAGATCAGGAACCAGTCACTCCTTACCGATATAGAAGGGTAAGCTTCTGTTTTATCTTTATGTGTTTTAAAATGACTCCATATTTACGTAGGATGGTGTGAGTGCTCACCGATCACACTCAGCGGCCCCTGGCGACCCTCAACCGATTTACCATCATTCGTCTCGGTCGCGATCAAAGTCACCCAGACGCATGCCTACTGACTATCGGTCGCTCTCGCCACCAGATTGCGACACCGTCATGACTAGTACTCGTTTCAAGTCTAGATCAGCAACAGCAACACCAACAGGTTCACCCAAGAAGAGACAATTACCGCAAGTGCCCCAAGCTTTGGCTCGTGCTTTACAGGTCCGTCTTTTATTTTTTTATTAAAAAGTTAATTGACAAATTGTGAATGAGTCAAAACATTATTACAAACCAAATTTTGGCTGATTAATGTAGGAACGGGTGGCCCAAGATTTGGAGGATAGAACCGCCAACAGTAGAAGAGTGAGGTATAACCATCACGCTTACAAAAGTAGCGGATCGAGTTGGGAAAGACGTTATAGTGGATTAAGCGACAGTGATTTAACGACCAGTCACGTGAGATCTTCAGGTTATAGACGACCACTATCCCCAGATAGGGATAGGGATATCTTAGGACTGGGAGACTTTGATAGCGATATGGAATCGGTCGTTTCGGTTACGAGTAGTTCATTTTCCACACAGAGTGAACGACCGAGAGGGAATCGAATTATAGGGTAAGACCAGAATTTGCTAGTTTGTTGTCTTATCTTACTTCTTTCACTCACATATGTTTCATAAAACTGTCTTTATTTTGAAGCATTCTTTTCATCCATTTAAACTTTTCTTATCAAAGTTGTAAACTTTACTACTAAACCAATACCATCAATGCAGCCAGTACTACCATCCTCTTAAACCTGTAATTAGAAGAAACGTTATTTTGGCATGGTTTTCATAGTTTCGTTCTAACATTGTGCCAGACACATGGTGTCTGATCTCGTTAGTCGTTAGTTCAAAGCAACAGTTAAATCAATCTTTTTGAGTTTAACATCGCAAAAAAAACGCAAAGTTACTTAAGACAAGACGTTTATGGCTTCTAGCCCTGAATACACCTCATATTCTGGAGGATACAGACCGACAAGAAACTCATCGGCCAGCGAGAGGATGGATTCCTTATCGGATCACCACCAGGGATACCCAGAGGACTTCGACAACCATCATCATCACCACCATCACTACCATCACAGAAGAGACAACACGGTGAAACGTGGACAATTCACCAGGAGTTTGTCCAATACGGAAGCTCCCTCAGAAGATAAAGCTGGTGAGGATTTTGCTGTTATTCAGTTGACCATATGAGCTTAAAACACTGAAAATGTCTTATTTTTCGAACGTAAATTTCTCGAAAACCGTTGCAGATAGATATTGGTTATGGAACATAAAAAATATTTGAATTCAAAAATACAATACATAATACGTGTTCAGTTTAAAATTAGCAAGTTGGTACCAAATGTTACCAAATTTTTAATACTTACCTATCAATAATCAATATAATCAACCAACTTTGCCTACAAATAACATGGTTCTTTGCCTACAAATAACAGTTTAAATCAATCAAACCTACATTTTTTTGTATGTAATTAGATGGAAGCTTGAGCGATACTGCCGTAAGCCATTTGCATGGACTGGAGGTACCCCAAAGGGATCGAAAAGAAAATCGGGAAAGAGATCGCGATCGCCAAAGCCAGTTTTCAGGTTTAAATAAAAAGAGCAACTCCACTAGTCAACTTTCTGCCACTGGTAAGACTAGTGTTTATTAAATCTTCATTTGGTGTGTAAAGTGTATGTGCGCGGCAGGTCTTCCTTTTATTTGTAGTCATATCTGAATTTTTTTTTACACTAAAATAGGTGTTAGTGTTTTCTGATCCTTATTGGCTCTCTATAAAGCAGTTTCGGTAGGAATACTTACAGATGTTACGGTCACTATCCACCAGCTTACATTTAAATAACAAAAACGTTTTGTAAGTATTCATCATCGAAACCAAATTAGATTTGAAAGACAGATTGATTGTATCACCTCCAAATTGAGTTTTAGACAATTTTGTGTAGTTCATGACCGGAAAAATTTAAATAACGCGTGTTGCTCATCCCGACTAACCAAAAATCCTTTAAAGAACATATCGTCCTTTGGGAATAGGTCGTAAACGACGCATGGGATTTGGTCGCAGAGGCAAAACCTCCTTTACAGTACATCGGTCCGAAGAGGTACTTCCTGGTGATGTCACTAGACTGTCGAAACAGGGTTCCTCAGCGTCCAGTGATGGTGAAGGCTCAGCGGACGGCGACAGGTGCTAAACTTTCCTCCTTTAGTTTTTTTTTTCGATTGGTCAAAAAAAGCTCTCTACCAAAAGCTCGTGGTTGTGTATTCGTTAAGGCCAATAGTTTCTAATTCCTCTGAAGATATAATTTAAAGTTTAAATTACACAGTAAAACGATATCTGAAAGCTTTATTCGATTGTTAATCTGTACAATCCCTTTTCCTACGTTATCCTGATCCCCAGAGCAAACACGTATGTCGGTACATAGAGAGACGACCTAAACGTTAGCAGCTAACACACCAAAGACCGTATTTTAGCATATTTTTTAGACAGTTAGAAGTACTCTTAACATTGTATTATCTGAAAAGTGCTACCTAGCAGTACTACCTACTAATTTTCATATATTAGTCTTAGATGATCGAACTTTCTGCCTGTCTTCTTCAATAGCGAGACCGTAGATCCTTTAGAGCTGCCGCTTCATGTTACATTGGCGATCAAATAGGTTTCAGTTTGCTAATATCAGTATATAGCAGGCTTTTTATTTAGTAGATATTTCAGGGTATTTCTCGTGCATTTGGATGTGCGAGCAATATCATAGTATTGCGGAGTGTTCTAGAATCACAACCCCTTGTTATTATATTAATGTTATTCTAAAACACTTTGTAGTTTTGAGTGGCATACTACATTAACTATTATATTTGTTTTCGTTGAGTTTTTTGTTATCTTTCAGATCAGATCTTTAATGTAACAAAAAGCCTTAAAATAACACTTAAACGAAGTATAGTCGAGTCATAATGGTTAGATTTAAATGGAGAGGAGTGAAGATAAATATATTATCAGCAATGTATTGTTATCAGCAACATATACAGGGTGTTCAAGTAAGATGTCAATCGTAGAGCTTATTCGGAATATTGCACTTTGGAAATATTTGCGAAAGGAAGCAGTGTTTATACAGGGTGGTCCAGTTTTAAGTGTCGATAATTCACCATTCGATAGTCCAGAAAAAAATAAGTTGACATGCATTATGTCATTTTTCTGAAAAAGGCTTCTTAAGGAAGACAGAACCCAAGTTTCTATACCAGAAATTTCTCCAGACATTTTTAGACTATAAGTAGTGTAAAACTGATTATTCAAGACTAAATAGTCTAAAAACTTGTTATTTACTACTAGGAATTGTTTTAAAATTCGTTTTTTTATACTGCAATCCATTGTCGAGTGTCTGAAACTGGATTTCACACGAAAAACAATCATTTTTTACTACTAAAAGTAGTCTAAAAGTTAATTTTAAAGGTAGAAATGACTTTACTATGATTAAAGATAGTCCAAAAGTCTATTTTCAGGATTTTTGGTCGTACACTTTGGCGGATTTGGTGTACAACTCAATTTTCTGGATTAAAATAAGTCTAGAATTCAATTAAACACTGGTAACAGTTCAAATTAAATTTTCGGACTATTTCAATTCTAAAAAATAGTGTTCAATACTAACATCGTAGCATTTAGTGCCAACATTTTTACTTTCATCACTGAACCTTCAATATATTCACTAATATAAATAGTTTGAAACTCGATTTTTCAGTGTTACAACACTAAAAACAGTCCGAATTACTTAGAAATGCTCCAATTTGTTGCACCGATGAGTGTAGCAGTCAATTTAATAGTGAAGAGGTTTGAAATGACATTTTCAAGACTAATGGACACTGTACAAACTGGCCTGAAGTCAAAACATTGTGAAGATCGAGAAGAGCCTTAAAACTCTATTTTTCAGGCTAAAATCAGCCTTAAAGCACTAAAAAAGTCTAGATTTGTAAGAAATGGTCGAATTTTTAACACTGAAGTGTCTAAAAGTCTGTTTAATAGTGACAAAGCTTGAAATGGCTTTGAAAAAGCATTTTTAAGCCTATGGATAATGTTAAAATTGTTTTTTAAGTCTGCTATGTCAAAAACTTGTCGAAGATATTCTTGATTTTCCAAGCTGAAAGCAGTTTAAAAAACCCTAAAAATAGTCCAGAGTTCTAAGAAAATGAAAAGCAAAGTAAAGAAGCTTGAAAAGTTAGTCTTCAAGTTAATTTTCATGAATCTAGTGTCCATATCCTGTATTTAAAATTATTTTCAATACTAACGTATTGAAATGTGTTTTCAAATTATGAAAACTTACTTCAAATTCAAATTTTCTGATGTCACTTTTCGTTGGTTCAGAGTCACAAGTTTTTTGTGTCTAATAAGTCAATTTTAAAAGTTTAAATGTGTGAGTTTGTAGTCAAAAATTCTAGAGAAAGTAATTTTTCATGTCTATAAGTCAATTTTGAATATTGAAGTTCTTCAACTTACCTGAAAACTATGACCACTGGCTACAAAGACAGTTTTTAAGCCTCTCAAGTCGATTTTCACAGTTTTCAAGGCTAAAGTCTTTCAATTTGTCTGAAAACTGGTTACAAAGACAGTTTTTAAGCCTCTCAAGTCGATTTTCACAGTTTTCAAGTCAATTTTTAAGTTGGGTTGGGTTGGTTTTGGGTCTTTGAACGTAATAACTCAATTATCTCGTAAACGAAGTTTCAATACAGAATTTTATAAGAAGTAGATAACCTGACTAACCTACTTATTTTTTCAAACTGAACAAGAAAAGTAAAAAAAGTGTAATTTTTGAAAAATATCTAGTGATGTAGGAAATAAGGCCGAAAATGAAAACAATCTTTCTGTATCTATGCCACTGGACAGTTTTGATAAACGTCATTAGGAGTATTAATTTCATAAGTACTTGTTCCAAATTTGATCAAAATTGCTCCAACGGACAGTTATGACAAGAAACTGATTTTTTTAACTGAATTTTAAACGACAGTATTTTCCTTAGGAAGCATTTTTCAGGAAAATGACATAATGCATGTCAACTTATTTTTTGATGGGCTATCGAATGGTAAATTATTGACATTTACAACTGGACCGGGACCACCCTGTATATGTATATTTTTTTAATCTTCAACACCCTGTATCTCATTAACCATGGAAAAAAAACTTTAAATGGCAACTCGACTAGTTTTGACGTCATCTACATGCCTTTGCTCTGTGTTCAAAAGAATATGAATCACCCTGTATAGTTAGTGACTATTAATTTATTCCAAAAGTATATTTTTTTCTACGAATGTATTTATGTACTTTACCTAGAACTTTAATCAAACAAAAGCTCAACGAAACGATTTTTTTATATAAGAGACCTGTTAGATATGATTTACATGTTTTATGTCTCTCAAAACGCTTTGTATACGAAAATAAAAGGTATTCATCGGAAAGCGATTGCTGATTGTAAATGAACCAAAAAAAAAAACAAATGTGATTGATTTTTCGCACCCGCTTCACTCTTCAGACACCGGAAGTAGGAAACGAACCTCCACGACGACACCACCCACCATCCAACGGTCCCAGGAAGTGGTTCCGGTGATCCCGTCCAGATCCTCGGAAAGTAGTCAGAGGGCGTCGAGTCTAAACTCGATTTCCAGTTCCGAGGGATCTTCGTAAGTTGGGTTGCAGACTTGTAACGGCAATTTTCGGTGTTGCATTGTGACGGTTTATCTAATTTTTTGATTTTATACTTTATTTTTTGGCTGTTGACTGGCCCTTTCTTTTTATTTTGTTGTGATTGTTGTGAAATACCAGGAATACGTTAACTGATGATCTCAGCAAGTTTGTTTAATGATGAAAGTATTGAGATTTTAGCATAAATATTAAAAAGTTGACAACGAACGATAGATTTCATCAGTTGACATTCTAAGATGGTACTATGAAGCTTGTGCGCCTGCTTTTCTTCATTCTTCGCCAAGGCTGGTATGTACCTCTTCTACTTCTATACAAATTCATGCATGTTACCGGTTAAAGTCACAACTATGTACAAATTGCATGTATTTAGGAAATAAGAGCACCAATACAAGTACAAACTAACTGGCATTGAATAATATACACCGATTTCTAGCCGTCATTCTCACTCACACCAGTAGCATTTAGTTCTTAGCCCGGTTTTTCTCTATCTCTCTCTATGTACATTCCTGTGTTTGCTCTATATATTTGAAAATTTTCTACTATCCCATTCTACCAACTTAATAAACAAATAATGTATTGTGGAACAAATAATAGATTGTTGAATGGTTAAATTCTAAATATTCATTAGGTGGTCACCATCGTTGAGATTGACTGGAGAAGGTCAACTCGCTGAATTTATTGAAGGATTAGGACCTGGTCAGTTAGTAGGGCGACAAGTGTTGGGAGCACCTTCTTTGGGTGACATTCAACTTTCATTGTGCCATCAACGAGGAGTTTTGGAGGTGGAAATTATACGAGCTCGTGGTCTGCAAGCCAGACCCGGGTCCAAAGTACTTCCTGGTATGTTTCTATCACCTGTAAAGCTATTTTTTACTAACATACCTTTATTATTGCAGCCCCTTATGTTAAAGTATATCTGGTGTGCGGTAAAAAGTGTTACGCAAAAGCTAAAACACAACAAGCCAGGCGCACTTTAGATCCACTTTATCAAAAACAGCTCACTTTTAAGGAGAATTTTACCAATTGTATTCTGCAAGTAAGTTTTTCCTTTTCAGTATGTTTGGTAAAAATTCAGGTTTTATTTACCTTTAGGTCACTGTATGGGGTGATTACGGCCGAATCGAGGGTAAGAAAGTATTCATGGGTGTTGCCCAAATTATGCTCGACGATTTGAATTTGAGCAACATCGTCATCGGATGGTACAAGCTCTTCGGTACCACTTCACTGGTTAGTAAGGTGAACTTCTTTTTTTTTATCTATCGATGTTGGATGTTCGTCTATGTCCAAAACACCACGGTCATTCGAATTGAATGACCATGGACTTATGCACGAAAATGGCTGGGGTCTGTCTGTGTTCACCATACTTCAGATTGTTTAATTAAACTTTTTAGATTTAGTATGTCTTTTCTGAAAGACTGGTCTCTGTATGTACTATTTGTTTGATATTTATTAATACCTAGCTTTTTATGTTACTAGTTTTTAGCATAGTAATCAATGCAAACACATGGTGATTCTGTATTAATTTTTCAGAGATAAGATCAGCCGATGTAGTGGGGTCCAACAAATCTTCACTTGGCAAAGGTAAATTTCTTAATGTAGAATTTCTTTTATGAACGTCACATTATGACGAGGATGGGATGAAAACATTTCCTCCAGCTTGTTAAAGAATACAATCAAAAGTGGTACTAACTCTTACTTTTTGATACAATCTTCTGGAAGATCACCAATGATGCTCTAAGGCCTTTATGCCATTTTTAAAAAGATTAGTCTGATTTTTATTTTTTTTTTCAAATTAAAAACAGGCTAAATTTGATGAACATAAGTCAGAATTAGGCATTAGGCCAAAAATGAGGGTATAAAATGCATTCAACCAAAGTCACACTGATTTAATTACTTTTCAAGTCTGTTTCGTGGTTTTGTACCTAACTGTACTAAGTACAAAGTACAAAGGAAACGAAAACTTCAGAACTAATTTACAAATTGTCTCAAATTTCAATTAACTTTTCATCCTATCCTCATATTTGAGCCCTTTTATTAAAACAATCAAATTTCAATTCTAGTATTACATACATTACATATTTTTTGCTATTCCTCCTAAATCACGTTTATTACAGATGCATTGGGACTAACGTAAACTCCATCGAAACGAATCTTCAACCCTCATACAGTTCTTATAGATATTGAAAATACACATTTTGACCAAACTTCTTCAGGTTACCGTTCCAGAACCAAGATATACACAGGACTATATCTCTGCCAAAAGACTGGGACTAACCTGATGGTAAAATTTGGGTCGTAAAGCAACCGCTAACAAGTTTAAAAAATGAAAAAAATACTGAAATATAAATAGCATACCTACTATTAACGTCGAGAAAGAGTTGCTTTCTTAGTGGTAGTGTAAAAAAAAGGGTGAAACTACTTTAGATATCGCGCACACATAACAGTTATAGCCTCACATAAAAAAATCATCATATCGAAGTATTATAAATATACAGGACGATCAACGGAGTGCGATCCGTACCTGTCTTCGTGTGCTTTATTGGAATTGATTACTAAAAACAAGTAAAAGTGTTTTTTTACTTTAACAAAAAAAAATGAAAAGAGACAAAGTTAGTTAGGTGGAGGCTCGTGCAAAGGGCCACGATAAAGTGTAATAATTAAGTATTTATTAACCTTCAAACCAAGTGCATGTGATATAAACACGATGTTATGTTGGCTGTTCATACCTCCTTCCTGCTTGTAAAGAAGAATGTTAGAAATGTCTAAATGACAAAATTATAGTTACAATGTTTGTGTTTGGAGTGTCCACCTTTAAGACAGTTATTGCTGAATATTTAATAAGGTTGCTTTCAAGTTAATTCGCAAATGCCAAAATGTTAAATTATCAGTATTGTTATAGAAAAAAAAATTATAGGGTTTATCTAGAAACTTTTTATTAAACTATATTGTTCCTATATAACTAGTTTGAGTATACTGCTGCATGTAGTTTTTACCTAACTGTTTCTTAAAGGTGGATTAAAATAGTAACAAAAAGAACCAAAAATCATTTAATAACACTGTACAGAACATCGATGTTAACGCGAACTTTTTTATCAAATTAAATTAGAAGAAATACCCTGAAATAGTATTCGAAACAAAAATGATTATTATTATTATATTAAGTCCTAAAATTGAATATCAGAACGCATTTTTGTATTTCTAGTTGTTTTTACCCATAAGTGTGAAGTAGAAATTTGTTTTCTGCCTGATGGCCAATCATGTTATAGTGTTTCGATTAAGTTTGCCGCCTAGTATTATTGGTAAATAATTATATGATTAGGAAAAACCAGAGAAAAATATAATTTTTTTTGCAGAAATTTTAGCAATATAGTGAAGCTTCAACCAGCTTGAATTCAAAATATAATCTAACGAAGAAAACCTTTATATATAAAAAAATGTTTTTCAAATATCAGATTCAATAATTGTTTTGTGACACATACATACAAATCACTGTACCGGCTAGTCGAAAACGATCTGTATTTTTTGTTTGTAATCAGACGTGTATTTTCCCTCGACACACTTCAAAAATTCTTGAAGTAGGTAGGGAAACGATGGTTAAGTCGCAGAGGAATTTCCTTATGCAATTTTTGTGATACCATATAATTATTGAGGTTGTCTGAAGTGAGTCGAGAAAAACTGTTAAAATTTGGCGCATATCATATTATCGGAGAGCATATTAAGTCCACTGAATGTCCGTCTCGATTCGTTTTACTATCGACTGATGTATCCCATTATTCAGCCCGAACACGGGCAGGACAATAAATAAATGATCTATCGAAAACTATGTTTTATTTTTATTTATCCAGCAAATTTTTATTTTGCTCCATAAGGGTTCCAATGCACAGCAATTTATACCAAAGAACCTTAAATTAGGTGAAATAAGCACAAAAAACGCACTTTTCAAATTTTTCACTTTTCAAAATATTAGAGGTGTTTTTTAAGTACTTTATGAAATTCAATATCTCGGTAACATGATGAGCTAGAGAGGCAGTTTTTAACTCATTTTGTAGTATATATATATATAAACAATCTTTATTTCCGAGGAAAAAGGCTATCGACCTACCGGTCTTTCTGCCAATGTTACAGAAACAAAGCTTAATGTATCTACATAAATATTTGTTAAAAAAAAAAAATTATGTTTTACAAAGAAAAGGTTAAAATTAATAGTTAGTCCGTTTTTTTTAGGTAAAATGTTCCAACAGAGTATATTGAGGAAAGGCGTAGCGAGATTGTCTATTTGGTATTGTGAGGGAGATGGGGTTTATAATTGTCCAGTTGTGGGGGTTGCCTTTCCATTTTGCCTCTAGTTTCGTTAATCGTTCTGTTATTTTTGTCATTTGTATCCGTTCATAGAGTAATTCGTTGGTTGGGTTATGTAGCGGGTTTTGAGGATGTCTAATCTTGGTTACTAGTCTAAATGCAATTTGTTCTGTAGTTTGTATGTGTTTTTTTGTTTTGCTGGTCGCATTAACTCTTAGTATGTGTCCGTAGTCGAGTAGAGGTCTGCAAATAGATTTGTATATTTTAGTTGCAGTTTTTGTGCTTATACCTCTGTTCTTGTACGTCAGGGCTCTGAAATGTTTAGTTCGTTTAATAATTTCAGTTCTCACATTTTGTGCATGTTTTGTAAATTTGAGGTTTTTGGTCAAGTGTTATACCTAAGTATTTTATTTCTGGGCTTGGTGTAGTTACATTACCGTCTGTTGTTATTGTAGGAGAGTTGTCGTTTATTTTGTGATTTGGTAAGAGTAGTTGGTTTTTCGTGGGGTTTGGTGTTAATCTCCATTTGTAGAACCATGCCGTCGTGTGGTCTGTTAATGTCTGAAGCTCCTCTACAGCTTTTGCCGTAGTTTTGGCATGAACTATGAGTGCTGTATCGTCAGCATATTGTAGAATGTAGTCATGTTTGCTTATGTAGGTAGTTTTTGTCAAGTAGGGTGATAAAGGCGATCCTTGTGGTAGTCCTTGTTCAGGAATAAAAGAAAAGGAAAGGGAGTTGTCTATACGTATTTCTAATTGTCTTTTTTCCAGTAAGTTTCTAATAATGTGGATTAGGTATTTTGGAGTATTCAGTTTGTGTAGTTTGTATAGTAGTCCATTGTGCCATACGCTGTCAAATGCTTTGTTGATGTCCATAAAGAGACATGCTGATTTCTTGTTTTCAAGATGCGTAGTTTGAATATTGTTAGTTAGTATAAACAAGCGGTGAACAGTTGAGTGCTTAGGTTTAAAACCAAATTGGTATGGCGGTATGTGTTGTCCAATTAAGTGTTGTAGTCTATTCTTTATAATATTTTCAAACATCTTGCTCAGTACAGGAATAGTAATGGGTCTAAAGTTTTTGGAATGGGATGTTTTTGGAATTAGGTAAAATAAGCACAAAAAAAACATTTTAATTTTATTATATGTTAATGTATGTTTTTTGATTGTTTTCAAAAATAATAATGCAAAAGTATTGATTGATTGCACCAGATTGTTGTGTGTTGTTATCATTGAGTATTATATCTCTTTATAACCAGAACAACAACCTTCATATTATTTACAAAATGCTCAACTTTCCGATAATACATCGAGTTAGATTTTGGATTCAGATTTTGTGTAGTGCTGCTAAAAAGTGTTTTCTGTAAAAAATAAGAGACTAAAACGATTTAGATCACCTTAGACACTGTGGATACATACTTATTAGAAAAGGTCTTGATAAATTATCCCCGGATTGCCCCGTAAATAGATTTTACCCTTGAGACTGGTCATTCGATCGTTTCTTCAAATAGATTATTGCGTCTTAGCAAATGGGTCACATTTTGTACAAGCGTCGCAACCTCAAAGTGGGTCAACATCAAAAAACTTGACTGAGTTTCTTTTCTATTATTCAATAGCCATAAGACCAATCAATCGGAATCGTCGGACCATATCGCCGTTTATTAGTTTACCGATTTGCCAACAAATTATTACTTTTATATAGTCTGCTCGAAGCTTGCAGTGTGCATTGCGTGACGCAATCAGTTTTTTTTTTCTTTATTACCCTATCGTTCGTTTGGCAACCTTTAATTACCCCGGTTGTTTAATGGCAATAATATAATAATAACACGGTCGTGAAGTAAACTATTTTACCCGAGAGGGGAAAGGCACGTAAGAGGACAAAGCGAACGTCACAACCGATTGGGAATCGAGCATAAATTGCAACTCGAATGTCGAGAAGGACGTAATAGCAATAACAAATGTAATACTACTACACATAATGATACCCGAGTGGTTTTTTTTATAACCGGGTATACCGGATTGGTAGACATTTGGGTGAGCAAGGCTGCGCAATTTGCAATTGATGAAATGACCCTGTACGATGGATACGGAAGTCCTTAACAATCGACACCTTCGCCAATGTGTGGATTGCTAAATAATGCGGTCTATTCAAATTGGTGTGTTAAAAAATGTTAAGGTCTTGCTTGCAGTCACAATTGCGATAATTTGCACATTTATTATTTCGGCTGCGACCTTGGTTGAGCATTTGGCTAATTCGTTTGACTGCTTACATGATTCTCTTCAAGATTATAATTAACACATTATAATAGCTCAAGTAAACCAAACAGGACGTCATTGTCAGGACTGCATATGTTGTAGATTTCCAAAAATGATAATTTTGACTCTTTGAGATAGAGCTCGATCAACTTCAAGTTAAATGTCAGTAGTCAGAATCATCAGTAGATAATATAACACTATGAAAATCATCATAGTCATAGTCATTATTCATTCTTCATTATTATACGTTTTAAAATCCCAAAAAAACTGGTATCGGGGCGGGCAAAAATTGGATAGTTTATTCCATAAACATTAAACTGCAACAGTGGTTCGTCCTTCAAAAAATAAGTAGACATGCATGTTGTCATTTTCTAAAAGAACTCGTTCTCAGGAATGTCAACTTATTTTTTTGAAGGAGAAACCACTTTTTGCAGATTTATTTTATAACATGATATTTTACTATTTTTGCTGCCCGGATATCTCTTTTTTGGGTTTTAAAACGTAATAACTCGGTTATCTTGTAAAAGAAATTTTGAATTTTTAAATTGAACAAGGAAATTAAAACACTGTAATTTTTAATATCCAGTCAGCTTAGAAAATAGAGTTGAAAAATGAACACCATCTACGCCACTTAACAAGTTTGACAAACGTCATTCACAATACATAACAAGCATTCATTTCATAAGTGCTTGTTCAAAACTTGATCATAATTGCTCCAACGATCTGACAGTTATAGCAAAAAAACGATTTTTTAACTAAATTTTGAAGGACTGTATCTTCCTTAGGAAGAGTTTTTCAGCAAAATGATTTTGTGATGAACTATCGGATTGTGGATTATTGACATTTAAAACTGGTCCACCCTGTATATAGTTACAGTCTTCTGCTAGGTTGCATTGTTCCTGGATTGGTCCACTATCTACTGAAAATTACAGAAAATGATAAAGTATTGTCTTGAAAATAATATTTATTTAATTTATAGAAAAGGTACATTTTTGTAGGGATGTCAAGTGTTTACCATTATAGTTAGTTTTAGTAGGATTGTATGTAGTTATTAAGAAAATTAACAGTATTACTTGATGAACTTCAAAGGAGGTGAAAAAGGTGGTACGTGGAGGTAGAAGGTGGGAAAAAAGGTTTTTTTTTTGTTTTTATGGTGGTTGATTGTCAGAGAGACTTTGAGAGAGCTAAAAAAGTCAATTTTAAAAAAAGAGAAATTCGAGCAAAAATCAGACTATTGAAGATCAGGGGATATTAGAAAGCTTTTTCATTCCGGAACGGAAGTTACTGGGTGTAATACCGAGTGCTACCAGCAATGGTTCCGTCTAGTACACGTTATGACATGGAGCAGATTGTGATAGAGGACCTATTCCAGAAGTGGTTAAATCGATAACCGAGGAGGCCTCCCGGCTGTTACCGAGGTACAGCCTTTGCAGTTTAAAATCCACCTCAAAGGAAAAGAAGAAGATTGGTCAACTGACGGTTTATTTTGGACAATTTGGACTCTTTGACGAAGAGTATTAGTTGTAAGTAGTTTGTAATTTTTGTATTAAAGACATTTGTAGTTTCAATGATATATTTAGAAGCAGGATTTTTAGGTAGAAAGTAAGTTAGATAGGTTTAGTTATTTACCTTAAAAATAACTTGGCATCCCTATTATAGAATTTTTATTCAAGCTTATTTATTTAAATTTTCTTTATTTACTAGATTATTAGAATGAATGGTCAGGGTGAATCTGATGCCAGTTATGATGATATTATCTTGCAACTAGGAAGTGAGGGAGATTTGAGTAAATCTCATCTTCAGGATGATAATAATCTTGACAGTATGTTCAGGATCTTTTTGGATCCAGCCTATCCATGCAATTTTGACATTTAACATATTTCCTTTTTTGACACAAATTTTTCTTAAAAGTTAGGTATATGACAATTTCAATTACTTAGCTACGTTGCCAACTACTTTACCACCTCTCTCTTTCTCTTCGACTGATGGTCTTCACTAAAATTAGTTCTATAGAAGTGATACTTTAATAACTAACCCAGGTTCACTAAAAGATATTTATATAAATATATGTCCTTTTGTATCAAAAGTCCTTCACCAACATGCACCAAACACCATGAAGCTGGTTTTATTGGTAATAGTACAGAAGAAGCTTTTAAGAACTTCGTTTTCTCCGAAAATTGTTCGCATAATTCTTGTTGTTTGTTAGGCGAATCTGTATAATTAAGTCCATAATGGCTGGAGACAATTAATGCATATTTCCTAGGTAGTCTCACTAGAATAACTGTTTTTTTTTAATGGTTGTTTACCTCTGGCAATATTCAGAATGACATTTAAACTATTAACTAAAAAATGTTCCACTTGATACTAACATTTCTTGTGATTTTGGAAAAATTTGAACATACTGAAGATGCCATATGGAGCAGATGTACTCGTATCTTCTAACTCAGTTATGAGTATGAAATAATGTGATACTCTTGAAAATGATGAACTGTTTTTTATTTACATTTAAGTTCATTTTCTATTTATAACGCTACCCATTTAGAAAGTTATTTCCAAGACCAAAACAAATGTAAAACTATTCGCAAAACTTCACTTAAATAAAATATAAATGAAAATTAACATTTAGTATTGTTCAATCATTCAACATTATAGTTGACAAGGACCATAGCCTCCAAACTCATCGTGAAAGAATGATAGTCCTGTAAATCAGTACACAGCAATTTTTATCCCATCCATGCAGATGACCCAAATTAATTGTAGAACAGTTCCTGAACGGTTCAGAATCATAAACCCAAACAAATGGTGAGCAATATGAAAATTTGGCTTATTCCTTGTAGTGTAACTGATAGAAAGCGTGAATTCTGTAACAAAGCCAAACATTGCTAAACAATAATTGTGAATAAAATTCAAACACTATTCTGAAATAACTCCTCCGTCACTGGTTGTGCTCATCATTAAAGTGATTGTTGCAAAACGTTGTCGTGACCTTGCCGCAGGTTTTGGGTAAATTGCATCTTGAAAACTGATAACGTGGAATGTATAATAAGGAAAGTCCTTTTAAGGCCAATAATATGAACGCAATAGCGGTGTGGAATTCAGTGAAAGCGGCTCATTACCTTGATTTAAACTGATTACCATGATTGGTTCGGAAAAATGACGCAGGTGGCAGCAAAACTAGCATTCTTGACCTGGGCTAATAAATAGCGGATAATCTCAGCTTATTACATTCGCAAAAAAATATTTTTGCAACTATGCGGAAAATCACTCTAGCGTAGAATGTGAGATGATTAAAATGTTTGGAAAACATGATTGTGCAGAACTGTGTACGTTTCCTCTTTGTCAATAAAATACCAAAACGAATTCACGGTCCTGGTTTGGTCTAATGATTTTTTTTGGTTTTCGTCTAGACTTTAAATTACAATATCACAATGAATAGCAAAAAAATGTCCTTCTCCTTGTCTCCCTGTAGATCATCGATCAACCACCCACCCCATCCCTCCAGCAGGTCCCTGTGACCTACATTATCGATTCCTCCCCTCTTGGTAGTTTAAATTGGATTTACTGCGGGGGAAACTCAAACTCTGATGACGCTAGCTAGTTTCATATAGCGAGCAGGAAAAAAACACCTCAAGGCCAAGGTAATTATAGGTCTTGGCTCGGCAACCTCATATTTATATGGCTTGGCTTAGGTCGGGAATTGGTCTTTGTTAGTCACCTTCAGTAATTACCCGGCCTTACTGAAATAAATTAAATTACAGATGAAAAATGCTGACCTCTCCAATTAAGTATGGTTTGCCGAGCTCGCCAGATATTGTACGTAAATATCGGAAAAGTCTACTTAATTAATGTTTTCCAATTTAACAGAGGAAATTACAGCCAAACTCATTATTTATGACAATATTCCCCAAATTGTTGCACACACATTTTTAAAATCAAGATTATGTAATCAAGTTTATACAGTTTGTTGCCAATTCTCACACTTTGATCTTAAAGTTAACTAATACTTCCAGTGCTTGAATTTTGATTAGTTTGCCGGTCATTCTATTCGATACTTATACATTGTAGATTGTATTTCCGCTACACATGGATGAATTAATTAATAACGTTACGAAAATCAGATTAGTTCATTTTGGTAAAAGTGTGAACTTGAAGGCAATTTAGTTTAATTATTTTTTTTGGTCATGGTAATGAAACAAAATATTTAACGTTTTTCACACTGTATTAGTAAATACATTGTCGGTTTCAGTCCGGAAAATGTATTATTTCATTATTAGTTCAGCAAAAAGCAAAATTTTTACTAGACTGAACGCGTTTATCCAGAACTAAGAGGTCCACTAGTTGCAGAAAGTCATTCTGAATGTTTTTGGTTTCTTGCAAAATTTTCGTTAAAATTATAACCGTTTCCGAGATATTCGACTTTTTTTTACTTTTTGTTGTAAATTGCATTAAAATTTTCAAAAATTCTGTATCTCCTGTAAAAACTCCAAATGTTCGTCTTGAAATGCTTGAAACTAGTTGAACCACTCAATTTTGCCAAATTATGTGTCTGTGTAAGTTATTTCTTAAAAAAAGTTTTGCTTTCTAAAAGAGTAATAAAAACCTGAAGTAACTGGTACAGGGTGGTCACTTTTTTCTTATCGAGAAAGTAAAGCAAGTGGTAGAACATACAAAAATAAAAAAAAGTTCGTATAAACACGTGACTTTAAAAATTTTTATGCACTTTAGGGATTAAAAGTGCACATATTCTGCACATACGTAGCAGTCGCCATTGCCGTTGTCTCATTTTCTGAAATTGATCTTTCTATGGTTGATGCTGATGCCATATCAACATCGGAGAAGACATTGGTGAATATTTGATCGGCAACATTCTTCTTTTGATACAATGAATTTTCAACATAACCTTCAGCAACAGAACTGCTTTTCCAGCCACCATGTCTTTTCAACACATCTATGGTTGATCCAGAGTCGGCAAGTAAAGAAGCTGATGATTTGCGAAAACAGTGCCCAGTATATAGGTTTGCGTTTGGTAGTCTCAAGTAGCCAGCAATTCTCCTTGGTAGCTGTCTAAATGTATTTTTTCCTATGGGCTGAGTCATGCATTTCCCATTTTTGTAAGACACAAAAAATCGTGTATGCTTTGTAGGTGGCCTTAGACCAATATACTTTCTCACTAATTCGTAGAGTTTTTGCCAGACGTTTTTATCACAAACAAGCGATCCTTTCCTGATTTTGTACCCCGTAGATTTACCAGAAAAAAGCTTTTATGATCCGAGACATCGTTGCAGTCTAGCTGGCAGAGCTCCTTTCCTCGACATGCTCCAGCGACTCCCATAATCAGCACCACCTGCAACAAAATTGTCTCCTGTCAGTACATTTTGTAGTTTTGTAGACAAAAATATCAAAATAATCAATGGTGTTATTTTTAGTAGTACTATCAGGAAAATATTCAAAGTAAAGAAAATAATCTTACCTTTTGGGCTAGATATTGTTCATCTGGAGCATTTTGAGGAAAATCTCTTATATGGTCGAAATCCAATGTCTTGGACTTCTTCGGCTGATAATGGTCATTCTGTCTCTTTAGAAATGCAGGGAGTTTACTGTATTTGCTGATGTCGACCGACGTTTGCTTCAGATATTATCGTGGCTTTGATCATGGAATATTGGCTCCATAGAGAAGATGCCTTGAGCTTCTTAGACTTCTGCAGGAAGTAAGCCAGGAGCACCTTTTCATCCGTAAAATTCTCTGCATTCTGTTCAACGCACCATTTTTGGTAAACAAGAAACTGTTTTTTGTAAGCCTCGCGAGATTTTTCTGGAAGAAGGCTAGCGATGGCCTCTTGGGCGGCCTCTTCAATGTTCATTTTCAAAAAATACGATTTTTCTGGACTCACCGTTTGATAACAACTGATTGACATTTGTTTTGTGCCATAGCAACACTTCCAGGGCACAATAAATTTTAAGTGAATCCACCATGCCAACAACAATCAATAACAACTATCAGTAATACGAGCGTACCGTTGTAACCACTGTTAGTTTTGTAATTTTTTTTATTTTTAGTTTCTCGCATTCGAAAGTGCATAAAATAGTATATAAACCTCGTGACTAAAGTGTCTTTTAATCCCTTAGCGAATTGTATGTGTATGTGAATATACTATTGTTTAGTTTGTTTTTAACCATTTTAAAAGTAATTTCACTTTTGTGACGTGACACTTTTTGACCATTTTAACCAGTTCATAATATAGTCTGTTAAATAAGTTAAAAAAAAACTGCGAATTTGGCATATCTTGTTTGATGTACTACCTAATGACTTGCAGTTTAGGTGAAGAAAAAGTCAGATGATCTTAGATCAGCTCAGTAAAGAGAACAATAAAAATTTTACTTATTATTATATGGATATTACTTTGCTACTACTACTACTAGCTTAAGAGTATGTCTCAATTTGTCCAGTAGGGTTAGCTTTTCAGTTTAAAATTAACCAGCAGACTTAATAAATTTTGCAAATCCTTGAAGGGTTGCAGTTCAAATACACCCACGAATTTTGCCACGAAAATATTCCAACTACGTCACCGTCTAAAAAGAGTATGACGTATAAAACGTAGGAGCATTGAGTGGGCAGATCCATTTAGAGGACGCGTTGGAGTAACCCTCCATAATTGAGGCATTATAAAGATAAAATTAAATTCAAACCTGAAATTCAACAGCCCACAAGCTAAGAAAAAAAATCTTACAAGAGGTCCGACCAAATATGTACTTTTCACACTAAACGCGATGAAATATGTGCTTGATGGCCTAGAATGCGGCAGAAAGTTCAGAATTCACTTAAATCGTCCGCATTGTTGCTAGTGTTCGTGTTTTTTTCTAGGTCCTTTAACTGAAATTAGTTTTTCCGTTGAATAGAAAAAACCTTATTAGCATTTTAAAAAACCAGTTATTCGGAAATGGCCGTTATTCAAATTTATGGAAAGTTAGAAGGGTTTGCAATGTTCGCTGACCTTTGAAAGGTAAATGTACGTGCTAGTTAAATAGTGGCAATGACGACTGCTTAATGAGCTACTCATTTGCTAATTAAAGGCTTTATTTGAAATACTAAACTGGGCCAATGAGACTATAATTACGCAACAGTGGTCCTTAGTTGTTTTTTCTCCCTGCACAGATCAATTACTCACGATTGCGTAATGTCACAATTATGTTACAAATTTTAACAAAAAAAAAAGTTAAATTGTTTTTTAAACAACACGTGTGTGTGTGTTTCCTCAAAAGCGTTTTAAAAAAGTTGCCAGATCACCAATATTCTCCAGATTTTATTTTAAGTTTTGCTTTAATTCTACTTTCTTATACTTCTTGCAAATCCTTTAAGTGTCCCCATAAAATGCTATTTTTACGTCTACTCAACACAGATTTGCAGTACTCAAACAAACAGAACTTTTAAAACATTTTTAAAATAACTCACAACCGGCAAAATTCAACTCATAAACCTATAAAATGATTTTGAACTGTATTGATTTTGGGCACGTTGTTTTTTACTTTTATAGCTTCATAAAGTGGTCGTATGACTGTCTAATTTATTTTTCTTGTATATTAGACAAATATTTTTGTTGCTTTAATAAATAATAGTTTTATAGTTAATAATAATAGTATAATAGTTTTTTCCTAAATAACCAAATGTGGTTCGAATTTCCCATACCTGGCAACATTGCCTCTGACAAACTGGTTCAGATATTATGGCCTAAATAAATTGAACAAGTCAAACAGGAAAGGCGCCATAGATACATAAAGTGTGTACAAATTCTATCCGGCAAAAGTCGAGCTAGGGCGGTCTAATTTATTTTTCGAGCCTTGACCTAAATGTAGAAAGCCCCCGCAAAATCGACATTGATGCATTAAAGAGAATTCATAAACGCTTTTATACGACCAAGACTAGATGGAATATAGATCTTTGTATGTTAAGAATTATTATGCAAATATACCGGGCATAGTAAATTGAATTGAACGACCTTGCTTTCGTTTTCTGGTTTGGCAACGCTCCCAGTCCAAATTGGACTCTGATTATAAAACTGGAGACTGGACAGATATTGAATGTTTTTTTTTTCGAATGTCAAGTGATTCAGTAGTATCAGAAAGTGTACAAAATGTACAAGATTTTGTACGTTTAGGCCAATTATTTAAAAAAATTGAGGGTTAGGGTGACAAAAACCAGTTAATACACCAACAAATCCTCATAATCTCATATAATTTGCTGTCCATTTGGGTTTACTCGACTATCGTATAGACCAAATAAATAAACATACTTTACTACTCTGACTTTTTATGTTATTTATAAGTTTTAATGTATAAAGATTTTTGCTACTGGGCTTATAACCGCTACTACAATATAAAAACAATTTCCTGCTTGTGGGTGATTATAGGCTTAAACTCTTGACAACTTAATGGCCTTTGAACCCATATGGAAATGATTTTTAGTTCGTTAACATTACTTTTGTACTATTTACACAATGAATTATTTCAACAAAGAATTTCCAGCAATTAACATAGACAATTGTATGTATTATAAGTTTACTTCCAATTTAAAAGGACTTGGTTGCTCGAACTAAAACATTTTCCCATTTTTTCATATCCCAGACTGCCCGATATCAAAATACGTCATTTTTCCGTTTCAATGCAGGATGAACTATTTTACTACTTTGCATAATGATATCAATATCGCCAATCCTACACTGCAAATGCATTTGAAATACCAGCAAACAAGAAACTGAAAATATTCCTAGTTTACCAGAGGGTCAAAAGTTGCATTATTGGTTTAGTTATGTGTTTGCAGATAGCTTAAGAGGTACAACATCATATAACAGCAGATATTACCTACCAAAATCTAAATGTTGACTTAATAACCACCTAATCAGATGCAAATGATGTTGAAAAGAAGAAGAAATATGAAAAAAGAGCAGTTATTAATTTATGGAAATCTGGGTTTATTCTTCTTATTATATGGGAAAAAAAGGCATCACGTGTTTACTTTGACTTTCTCTAATAAATTATCAATAACTGTCAAAGCATGCTCAAAAGTTGCAAAAATCAGGATTTAAAAACATTTTCTTGCAGTATTTGATATAAAACGTGTTTCTGAGATTTATGATTTTTGACAATGGTCACGTGCTTAGATAAATTATCCTTTAAAACCATGTGATATCTGTCACTAATGTCAAAAAATGAAAAATTTGTATTTTTGAAGTACAATTTTTACAGCAAAAATCAATGATTAAAATTTTTGACACGAATCGATGATTAAAGACACCTTGTATGAATTGAGTTTTGGTGTTAAGTAAAGTTGTGTCTGGTTAGGTTAGAATAGATGGTAGAATCGCAAATAACATAAAATTTAGCTTAAAATATACTGAAAAAATAGTATGTTATAAGCTAAAAACTACTTTATTAAAGAATCTAGAGAAAATTTTATAATTAAATGCTAATATGGTTTCGTAAGTAGGTTTCTTATACAAAGCCAAATTCTGCCAGAATTCTCTTGCATTTAGGCCGAGTTATCAAAATAACAAGACAAGATTTGAGTCATATAACTCATATAGCTAGAAGCTTTTAGTTTCAGATGACATCTGACTGCGTATTCTTAAAACGAGGGAAGGGAATTATCAAGAAAAAGACCTGTAGAATGTGACAGGAACCCACCATTGTCAGCTTCTTCTGTCACATTCTATCAACACTTCTTTTGAGAATTCCGTTCCCTGCTTTCAAGAATAGGCTCCCTGACGGTTGGTTACATGATCACTTTTATTGAACTTCTGCAACCATCTGTCAAGTTCACTGATAATATTCACCTACATTCTAAAAAGTTTTTGTAACTGTAGTGTAATCGTCCTTCAAATTAATCGCTAAACTGAAAAATTGTTAACATGATAGTAAGTGCAAAAATCAATGATTAAAATTTTTGACACGAATCGATGATTAAACCCACCCTGTATGAATTGAGTTTTGGTTTGTGTTAAGTAAAGTTGTGTCTGGTTAGGTTAGAATAGATGGTAGAATCGCAAATAACATAAAATTTAGCTTAAAATATACGGAAAAAATCGTATGTTATAAGCTAAAAATTAATTTATTAAAGAATCTAGAGAAAATTATAATTAAATGCTAATATGGTTTCGTAAGTAGGTTTCTTATACAAAGCCAAATTCTGCCAGAATTCTCTTGCATTTAGGCCGAGTTCTCAAAATAACAAGACAAGATTTGAGTCATATAACTCATATAGCTAGAAGCTTTTAGTTTCAGATGACATCTGACTGCGTATTCTTAAAACGAGGGAAGGGAATTATCAAGAAAAGACCTGTAGAATGTGACAGGAACCCACCATTGTCAGCTTTTTCTGTCACATTCTAACTTCTCTTGAGAATTCCGTTCCCTGCTTTCAAGAATAGGCTCCCTGACGGTTGGTTACATGATCACTTTTATTGAACTTCTGCAACCATCTGTCAAGTTCACTGATAATATTCACCTACATTCTAAAAAGTTTTTGTAACTGTAGTGTAATCGTCCTTCAAATTAATCGCTAAACTGAAAAATCGTTAACATGATAGTAACAGTCTAAGCACGAAATACGCCATAAAATATGTAAACAAAACGCACGATTGTTTATATTTCCAGTAGTAAAAAAAGCAATAGGTTAACGTGTCAGCTAGCTGATTCTGGTGACCCCATCAAAGGCGACAATCGTGAATTTTTAAACACATATCGTATTAACTAATTATCACGGTTCGTTGTGTGTTTAAAGTCAACGTTTAGCTGCTGCTAATCAACAACAATGTACTATTGAGATATAATACAATACCACGCATCGACAACGTCACGCTCAATAAAAATAAAGACATGCACCACGAAAAGGCGTTTTGTTACGTAAACCTGCTCCACCTACGTGAAGGTGACACCACCACCACCTCCTAGGATCCCCCATATCCCAAAAAAAAAATCAAGGACCGACCTAAAGAAAGAAGCACCAGCGGTCTTGGCATAGCCCATTGTTTGACCTTTTCTCCCTTCCCTGAATCCGATGTAGGTCAAAACGGAATCGACCAATCGGAACGCTCGATGTCGAGTCACGTGGATTTGTTGTTATCATCAGCTGTGGCCGGGCCGCTATGCGCGATCCTGTCCCGCTTGAGCTTCTGCGTCTATGACCAGCTAGGTTGTGGTGCAGTGGTTCATTTATCGGCAAGTAAAAGCCAAAATTTGATTGTATACGCAAAACTAAATTAAATTGGGATGACGTCACTACGACCAACAAGTTGATTTGATATTTGCTGTATATAATGAGCTCTTATCAGAGTGGTAGGAGCCTTCATAACATTTGTTAATCTGTCGTATCATATTCGTCACCCTGCATTTTCAATTCTATTTTTTTTTAATTCTTATGACTGATTAACTATGAATAATTATTAACATGTTAGTGGAAATCCTTCTCACATTCTGCAAGCAGAGAAGGATAATAAACCACAAAAGACAGCTTAAAAGATGCTTCTGATACTACTTGGTTATTGGTGCTATGTGGAGTCCAAAAAGCACATAAATAAAGAAGAAAGAAAGATTTAAACTTGTTTTCAAACTCTTGTCAGTCTTGTGCTTTTATCACCATCAATTACAACTTCCAGGCTTAGATTTGCCCACATTTACTAAATGATGTCAAACTAAAGAGTCATAAAAAAAACTTGATTGTCATTGTCATAAATAATACTTGAACTTTACTCGTACAAACAGAAAGACCTAATTGCAGCCGGTTTGGTTACAGTAAAATGCAATAAACATCTAGAAAGGACTACTATTTAAGAATAAAGCAAAACCAGGCAAATTAGGAAATAGTGAACCTTTTACAAGGGTGCTGGTTGAAAGGAATATCAGTGAACTTTTAATTTTTATTTAAGTGTAATAAAAACGTTTACAATAAATTCTCGGATTTTGTATCTTGGCACTTAAGGGAACTTAAGAAAACGACTTTTGCACAGAGAAGAAGTAAAGTGATTGCAGAATTCGGCTAGTTTAGGTCACTAAAGTAGTACAATATATTCTCTATTGATGTCAAAAGTCTCTAAACTCAGAGAACTGAGGTCTCTCTGTTCACATACTAAACTACACACAAATGGCTTAATTGAGCTAATTTATGTCATGTAAGTGCTCGTCATTCAAATAACAAAGATTGAGAAACTAAAAAGTTTGAAACAAAGAGGATTTTTGAAAATTATTGTTTTTAAATTAAAATATAAAAATAAATTTAAAAAAATGGCAAACTATCTTTGCAATATCAAGACTGTACCAGATTTTGTAGTGTTTTTTATGTTATTGGATATGAAATTGAATAAAAATTCCAAAAATGTGCATAAAACAGTCATTTTCCCACTCCAAGTGGGTTTTTGGGGGACTGTCTTTTACACCGTGTTCAAATTTCAGAACACAATTTTACTGATTTGTAAATTAGTTGCCCCAAACCAGTTTTTCCTAAATAATTCGAAAACGGTAAAAGTTACAAAAAAATTGCAATAGACCAAAAATGTTCCTAATCAACTCCTTAACCCAACACTGTGTAAATTATGTTAGTTCACCATTTTGGGTCTTGTAAACGTTAAGCATCCACAAGTTTGGTCACCAAATTTTTTTTGCATATAGATTATGGCTTCTATAGTCCAGACAAAAAAGAAAATTTGCGGTAAAATCACGATTTTCGGGGGTAATATCCCTAGTGCATTTAATTTTTCCGGAAAAATTCGGAAAAACGCACTCGTCTTCGACTCGGATGATTTTTAAAACCACTCTCGCTCATGCTATTTGTTAAAACAAATTACTTAGAAACGAGTATTCCAATTTTTCCACAGGAAAAATTAGATGCACGAGGGATATTTGGTAAGATTATTTCCTGAGTTAAATAAACATTTTATTTTAATTAAAACAATAAGAACAATAATTAATAAGAACAATAACTTTCAAGCTAGAAAGGGTAACACTATTCTTTATGTTGCTGTGAGGAGTGTGCAATTTTTTCAAACTTTTTTCCGGAAAAACTGCTGACAGCTAAGTTGACAGTTGTTAAGTGATTTTTCCACTTAAAATTTACATTTGTTATACTAATTCTTGATAGCGATTGGTCAAAATTGATAGGAAGGAAATAATCTTCAGAAAACTCCGATAAAAATCCAAAAACTTACAATGATTTGGTGGAGAAACTACAATTTACCTTGCTGCGATGTTGTCAAATATAGGCTTAAATAGCTGTTACACAATGAGTTGTACAATTAGTTACAATTTATAAAAACAAGCTTTGCCACCTATACTATAAATTCGTTATAAGTAATAACGAAAAAAAAGCTTCTGGCAACGTCGGATAATTCACAGAGGATAACTGATACTTGACAGTATGTCAGATGTCATACAATGTTCTTTCAATTATGAAGTTAAAGCATAGTTGCCGCCTATTTCCTTTGTTTACGAGAAGGGTGGATGAATCACTTTCGCACTTGGTTAGTCTAGGTGAGTTATTAATGCATATTTGTTTCCTAAATTTGCAATAAACAAATATTGGCACTCACATCAGAGATAATTTGGCAACATCGAACCGACACAACGCCGAACAGCTGATTTCCTGTCTTGTAAAGTGTGGTTCTTTTATGGCAATTTTCTGAAGAAAATAGTGGATTTACCGCAAATTTTTTTGTCTATTTTTTGCTCTACATTACTGGATTACTGGTGAAAATCACTATTTTACTACAACTTTACGTATTCCACTAGAATGGATCAATTTGGCGTTTATAAGTTTGGACAGGTGAAATAAAAAACAAAATGTTAATCATACTTTCAAAAGTTATGGAAATAAGTATAATAAAAATGCGCTGATTTCACCCTGATCAAGTAAAGCTTCTCCGATATTAAAATATAGGGAACCTGAAAACCAAACAACGATTTTTGTCCGACCATTTTCAAGTTTGGTACCATCGAAAGCGCAACAAAGACGGCACGAGTTGCCGATCAGCTGTTCTTGTTACGGCATCGCTATACAAGCCGGCCGGCCGGAGTTTAGTTGCTGTTCAGTCGTTCGATTGGCGTGTTATCAACGACAGACGTTCGCTCTCAAGTATGTGCATATCCTACGATAACAAAATCATAGAATTGGTTCTTGATGTGTCTGTAGAGTGTTTTAGTTACAAACAGGAATCCGTTCAAAAGTTATTGGTCCGAAGACTTTATTTTACGGACCACGTTGTTTTGTGAACAGTTTTCTTCATTCTTCATTGGACTTAGAAGTAGAATAATCAAAATGTCTACAGGAAAGCGGATCGCAAAGCGATCAATTATCGGTACTCGCGTATGTGCTCCTGGTGAGGACGGAAAGTACTACTCGGGGGTAATACAAGCGGTTAAAACCCCCGCTAGTGTGGAAAACAACAGTAACTGTATCAATTTAACTCCAAACACCCGGTACTCGGTACGGTTCGATTCGAGACAAGGAAACTTAGGACGTACCACAGCTGAATTCTTCGAAGCTGATTTAATCGGTCCGGGATTTCAGTCTGTTTTAGGTACCGAATTGGTACCTCATCAGAAATGTTTTGTCACGTTTAACGGCCGTGAAGTATGCGGGGAAGTCATGAAACACCATCTAGAAACTGATGAAGTCATCATCAGAATTCATCCCAGCGGCACTGAGGTAAGTACTACGCAATAACTTTAGTAAATGGTCGTACCGCTGACCGGATCTAAGTCCAGTTTACCATCCAGAATGCTTTGTTTATTTACCGGTGTTCAGCCGGTTTGCTCTTATAGACAAGACCCAACCAGATTTGGCCTTATCTCTGTAACGAGAATTTAACGATAATTGGTGTATTTATAAGGTCGTTAGTGTTTATTATCAATAAGGACAATGTGTTTTAAATGGCCCAAAACCCAGCAAAACCACGGTTTTGTTACGTGGCTTTTATCAGTTGTTCGTCATTGATAGTCCTAAGAATTTGAATTGAGGAGAAAAAACAATGATACGTCATTGGCTCAACGTATCATTTACTACAGCAAATAATTTGTTGTTTACTCAACTGCCGCCCATGCAGGATATTATTTTTATCGATCTGAGTGGGGAATAAATAATACATAAGCCTGCACTTGCCAAGACATTGCATGTTGGACAAGGACATGATTTTTCGCGGAGAGTTACGAAACCATCTGGATGTGTATCAAGTCGAACCGTGCCAATAATCCGATTTGCTCAACACCCTTACGTAACTTGAATCTATTTAGAGCTTCATTTAGTCAAAGCCTAGCTCACTATTCAGTATTCATTACCCAAGAGATTCTCCCTGTTCAAGATTCCTTAAAATCATTTATTATAGTAATCGTCATGCGGTGTCGGTTTGTAAATGGAGAATGGCCATTTAAGCTAACCAAAGCCAACCACTTCCTTGTTTAGCAAATTATTATTGTTCAAATTTACATCTAATCAGGTTACGTGTGCTATTGCGCAGTGATCCACCTGTTACCGCTCTTAGAACAAGCCAAGGCTGCTTTCACAACTTTCCCTGTTTTACTTTCACGATAGCGATTTAATAACCAATTATCGTCTTAAAAAAAATAAGATTACCTGCTTCGGTAAACTCTTACCAACATAGTGAAGAGTAAATTCAGCAAAATCCTTAATTTATGGTCAGATTAGTTTCCAACAAAGAACAAAAACTTTGAACTCCAAGTAAGTTTCTTTGTTAAAGCTTTATCTAATCTCTTCATTACAAAACAAAAGGATTACCGAGAAAAAACACTAAAAAAACTCAATAGTGTTGTAAATTGTAAAATTCTTCTTTTCTCCTCCTCTGTTCACATCACATATCTTCAATATGGTTCCATAAAAACAAGGAAATAAATACTAAAAATTGTGTCTAATTAGCATCACTGAAGTCTTTTAGATGTCTAGTCAACTGCTCAATTGATGAAAAGTTATTTAGTTATTAGAGGAAGTCAATAACACACAACAACCTATAGCCATTCTAACCTATAACCCAGAGGATTGTCAAATAATTTGCCATTGCCAATGACAAGGAACAAGACCTTTGGTCTGGGGTATTATGATCAACTTAAGGAATAATATTCATAGGAAACTGGGTTGAAGTGAAAGGTTTATAGGCTTGAGGGTTGTAAAATATACAGATAAGGAAACTCTTCTCTTTTTGACCCAAGGCTATGCCGGCAAAACGTGGCTCAACGAAGATTAACCCATTGGTCATGGTCCTTTCTAGGTAAGAGAGTTTCATACTTCAGAAGAAAATGCGTGTATTAGATCAGGTATAACAATTCTGATGGAATATTAAATGTGATTTCACTGGTTGGTTTTTACTAATAACACAAACTGTAATCTTCTTTACTATCCTATATATTCTGCTCATTGTCCTTCACCTACGTCACTCATATCTTCTCTTTCTTCAGTTCAGAATTATATTAGGTTAATAAACGTTTCTTCTTTTTGTGATAGCTATCAAGGCAAGAGACACAAAAACTTAAATTGGTATGTAACTTTTAGTTGACAGAACATCCATGTGTTATTTATAAAAACCCTTGATTAATAAGAAATTCAAATTCCATTTTTACGCTTCTGTCAGAACAGGCAACTTTAAAATCACACCAATTATAGAAATTATCAATGAGCATTGTTTTTCGCCGATTACCAACAGAAAAATAGATGAACAATCATTTCTACTGTTCGCTATTCCAGTGAAGTTCCAGTAGAATTCCTGTTAAAGAAGACTGATGAAAGGTAAAATAAAAACACCAGAAGAGGGAATAACACCCAGTCTTTTTCACTATGATTTTATTGTAGACCACTAAAAACAAAGCCTATTATCAGGCCTTTATAATATATCGTCGATACAATGCCAAAACCACGAATGTGCTCTCCACAACAATAGCACAATTGTTGTTTCCTGTTTTCTACAGAAGAAAATCTACGGTCTACGGTAGAAAAACCGCAAACAAAAGTTTAAATATTGGATAAGCTCCTGATAATGGGCATTTCTTTTAGGCTGTGTGTTATTCCCCGTTTTAGTACTCATACACCTTAACCGTCAGCTTAACATAAGTGAAATTTCCGAAAAATAAGGCATAAAGTGACAAACCATCAAAATAGGAAAAACCAACTATGTATAACCAAATTTAAGTATAAAACCCGCAATTTACAATATCAAAGTAATATTTGATTAAAATTCCACACTTATCAGACCAACTTTAGTTTTTGACAAAGGAATAAATAAAGTATTATAGTACATAAGTTTTAATTTTCAAGTTTGTTCATGTTTTATCTAATCTTTGTTAATCAATGAGATAGTTTAGGATTTGAGTCATTTACAGGCTATTAGAATTTTACGTCATGTAAAACCAATAATACCAAATATAGTTGTGAACCACCTTACACTGCAAAATGATAGTCAGATGACTATTTCATATGTATTTTTAAAATGTTCAAATGCGGCATGACATTCCTGTAGTTACCAAATTAGTACTTTTATTACTTATTGCAAATTTAGGGCGCGATTTACCATGACTTCGACAGCCAAACCAAATTGAAACTTTGCAAATTGCCTTAGCTGCTTTTTTTCATTGAACGGCGACATTTTGCAAATATCACACAAAAGTGGGTCGTTCCTCGGAATTTTCAGAAACTAGTGAAAGTCCAAGGCGCTTGAATTTGTACGGTTAACAATTTCAAAACCGGCAAGCGATTGCCTTAGAATGGCCGTTGGCACATCTTTTCTTCCCATCGGTTTGCGTTTGTTTTTTAACTTACGACATCGCTTCTGGTGTTTCTTCTCAATCCATCCAGATTGCCCGATCTAGCGTTGTGTGACCGTTCTTCCTTTGCTAAAAATATCGGAAAATGACGATAAACATGCGCATTTGGCAAAGCTGTTAGTTTGAAAGCGGCACTTGCAGTGTCGTTAAACGGGACGCGGGTCCAGTTGCCCTAGAAACCCGGCGGCAATCCCGGAACAGCACGCGTTCGACCCGATTCAGTATCGACCTGCGACCTACTTATTTTGGGCAACACGTGCCCCGTGGATCCAATAAAACAGCGTTGCCAACGCTATTCCACTATCCAGTCTGGATAGAGTGTAGAAACAAAGAAACTTCCACCAAACTCCAAAAGGTTCAAACATAAATGGCAACCTAGGATCCTGTAAAATGTAATGCATCTACAAGCGGGAAAACCGGTTTTTCGCTCTTTCCCCATTCCATTACTAAGGGTTGTTTAAAAAGGGGGGAATCATATTGAGATCCAGCTGGCAGTAACCGGTTGAAACCGACGACACATAAACGAACAACACGCTATTGATTTCAAATCAGGATAAATCACCGGCAAGTAAATCTGGTAAACCGACCTGCTAAGAGAAGTAACGGAACATTTTTCGGGTCTTGAAATTGAGTTTTAACATGATGTCAAGCGGTTTGGACACACCTCTCGGTCATTTTACCGATGTTTGAACAGTAAAGCCGTTTTTAAGGTCTTTGTACAATCAGTGCTGACTTTATAATACTTGATTATTGACTTAGATAACAACTATATTGTATGTATGGGTTTTTACATATTGAGCAACTGGTAATAGTTGTATTTGTAATTGGGTTTGGTTCAAAACTACTAGTTTTACATAAAATTCTATATACAGGGTGTCTAAAAAGTCTGGAATATTGCAAATATCTCGAAAACTGCTGATTTTATTTTTCTCAAAATTTGCGTCTTGTTAAAGTAAATATGACGTGAGGGTGAAATGAGGTTCGCAAGTATACAGGGTCAGTCACAAAGTATACCAACTTTCTTAATTCAAACCTAACACACTGTATATTACTTCAGATTTTAAGAGTACTCATAAAGGCCAATTAACGATATACGATTTTTTTTTTTTTTTTTTTTTTTTTGTACCTACCTTTAACAATGATAGGTGTAACAATGACAGCTAACGTCAATATAATGTTAAATTAATTGGCAAATTTTCCTATTACTTAAAATGGTGTTTTTGAGTGAGAAGGATACTTAAGATGTCAGTCTTTTCCTTCTCACTCAAAAACACCATTTTAAGTAATAGGAAAATTTGCCAATTAATTTAACATTATATTGACGTTAGCTGTCATTGTTACACCTATCATTGTTATAGGTAGGTACAAAAAAAAATAATAATAATAAAATCGTATATCGTTGAATAGGCCTTTATAAGTACTCTTAAAATCTGAAGTAATATACAGTGTGTTAGGTTTGAATTAAGAAAGTTGGTATACTTTGTGACTGACCCTGTATACTTGCGAACCTCATTTCACCCTCACGTCATGCGCTGTTATTTACTATAACAATTTTGAGAAAAATAAAATCAGCAGTTTTCGAGATATTTGCAATATTCCTTTTAAGACTTTTTAGAAACCCTGTATAATATCTTTTGATCCCAAATCAGTCAAGTTACACTATCATTTACAATATTTCTCAACAACTATTTCTCTGATATCCCTACCAAAACAAAAATATGGTAAATTCTCAGCTTTTCAAGGAATTTTACTATATTTTTACAAATTCTAAAGACTGAGGCATTTCTAAACACGGTCCTCTCTACAAAGTTAATTCAAGGATCATGAAATTCTGCTCAACATGTTTTGAAAAAGAGCACATTCATCATCAGGAACATGAAGTTGTGTATAAGTAAAATATTAATTATTTGTAGCCTTTGAAATTTTATTTGAACCACTCACATATCGGCTACAATAAGAATCTTAAATGGAATGAAGTCTGATTTTGACAGTTTACCCTTCAACAGCCCAGCTCAGTTATTTTGAAAGTTACAGAGTGACAATATATCAATTTGAAATTTTCTTTCAACCACTTTATACAGGGTTAGCCACCCACACCGTTCATTAAATATGAAAGGTAGTTGTTTAATAGCTATTTATGTAACCAGTTACGAAAAGATCGATTTTGTGTAACGAATGAATGTTTTAACAAGTAACAAGTAACAATTTGAATGAGTTACACAATAAGACATTTTCGAAACGTGTTGCATACATAATTTTTTCTAATTTTGACCAAAAAGCTGTGAAAACCATCTTTTAAAGTGATTTAACACAAATATTCACTTTCATAGCACCTTGTATAAACTGTGACAACGACATGTTATGATGGATGTCGCCCATATGTTTCTACGGAAATGCATAAAAACAGGGAGTGATGAAATGAACTTTTCATAACTAGTTACATAAAGTAAAACGTTTTGTCACTCTAATCAGTTTTGAAAAGTGTCACTTTATATGCCATAATTAGAAAAATACAATTTATTAGTATGTAATGCCTAATACTAACTTACCCAAATTTTACAGAAAATAGAATAAAATTATGAAAATAGGGGTGTTCTATTTGAAAAACATCACTTTCTGACTTTTTGAGATCAATTAAATTAATTGTTAATCAAATTTTCCTTCTACAAAAATTGACTAATACTAAGAAGAAAGTAGTAATACTCTAATGCCCGTTTGTACAGAAATATTATTAGGTAATACTTTACTAGGGTTTTCCTAATTTTTAGGTTACTCCTCGTTTCATGCACTTTCTTCGGAAAACCGTCTTCGAAAAAATTGAATATTTGTAAATCATGGTCAAACGCATTCATTATTCTTCAAAATTAGTAAAATACTAATTTTACTGTTAATTTAAGAAATAATTAAATCGTTGGATTGTCTTTATGAGTGATGTGAATGATGAGTGAGGAGTTTTACTGATTCTAATATTATTTTGGAACGTTAGCTAGAATTAAAGTTTTAGAATTTTGCAAACGAGTTAAATTTGAGAAAATATTTTAATTCATTAAATTCATTACTCATCTTTAGTTACTGGATTCTACTTTTGTCAGTTGACACACTGAGATATCACAGTTGGTTTTGAGGCAGTATGCTTATTTTAACATGTTTTTTTTGTTAAAGTTTTATTTAATTTAAAGTTAAATAAGTAACAATTTTATCTTAACCAATTTGTTTACAATGAAAAGTGATTTAAAAATCATAGAGAATATCGAATAGAAAGAAAACTAGAAAAACGTGACCTCAAAGCAAAAAACATCTTGGCTTAAGGCGTAAAACGTTTCCCATGACGGAATCTCATTAGAATTCGAATCGTTCTCCATCACGTAAAAAGCAAAGGGAGGTCATAGGTATACCTAAGTCGGAAACAGCAGCTATGGTCGATTAAACATCGCGGACAATACCGGAATGTATACTAAAGCTCGACGATACCACTTGGCCAATATGGCGTAAGCCCAACAACGGTGGTTTTCATTGGTATAATAAATGGGTCATGTACAACGACTACCAGCATACATTCCGCTGGTCACAGATGCGTAAACAAAATACAAGATTTTCTCGGGTTCGTTTTCTAATTTAGGCGAAACGATGCGATGGCGTCGTTTAATTAGCAGTAGAAGAATGTGCGAAATACGCGCGCGTTTGCGGGCCACTAGGTCAATGAAAACGTTACGA
Source organism: Ips typographus (assembly GCF_016097725.1). NCBI lineage: Eukaryota > Metazoa > Arthropoda > Insecta > Coleoptera > Curculionidae > Ips > Ips typographus. Next base: position 7,705,578 of record NC_138429.1, read on the forward strand.
CTGTTGCAACCACCCTGTGTATATGGACTAACTTTCACTGAACAACGCAACAAACAATAGTTCTTTTCGTTGAAATCGCAAGTTGTTAGCATAGTAGGGAAAATATATAGGTCGGCTTTATTACGTCGTCGACCAAGAGAACGTCACATTCTCTCAAAGTCGCGCATGCCTATTAAAGGTACCTTATTTTAAGCTTGCGACGCAGGTTAGATTTAGAGAGAGAGAGAGAGACTTTTCGTTGACCCACTTCTACCAACAACAATCTGGGTCGATCGACGCGCTTGCTTTAGCTCTGTTGATTTAATTGTGATTATTCCTGCCACACTCTGTATGAGTTATTTTCGGCTTTTCGCGTTGCGTAATGGAAAACCGTGATGGACAATGGCGAGTTGTGACCCGGTTTTCATTCGACGCTCCCCTCTCGTTTGAATCGTGTCGCACCCTTTAACCCAGATCGGTTTAATTTGGAAGGCAATGAAAAATGGATTTTGGTCGGGTAAATATTTGCCGACAAGGTTGGGAAAATCAATTGTTTCTCTACACAACGACCGTGACGATAACGATGATGTCAACAATGTGTTCATCATAGAAACGAACAACTTCATTAACAACTTTTCGAAATTTGGTTCACTCTGAACAACAAAATCATTGTCTTCTTCAAAGTGTGACAATTCACTTACTATACGTAAAGTTGGTTAGAGCATATGAACCAAAGTAAACTGTAAAAGTAATAATAAAATCAGATCAATAAGCAACTTTGGTTCAGTCAACTAGCTCTTGTGAAAATGGGAGACCTAAAAGTGGAAAACCTTCAGATGTACTGACAGTTTCTGAACACATGACCAACTTAGAAGTGCTTACCAGAATGAATAAAGAGTTGGAAGTGTTGAAGGAAGTGAAGAGGAGAAAGATCACCTAGCTGGGTCAAATAATGCAGGGTTTAAAATATGATATACTGCACTTAATAACCCAGAGGGAAAGATTGTGGGCAAAAGGTCAATTGGAAGAAGAATATTTTGACTGCGGAGCAGCAGTTTCCAAGGTTAGGAATGAAGAAGAAGCAGAATTATATGGCTTAACTTTTTTGAAATCCTATGATTTGGGTATTAAAACAGTAAAAGTAAAATTCAGTACACACTCTAAATCCTCACAATGAGTTAAAGTCGAGCCTCCTAAGTGGCTGTGATTTTAGAGGAGTGCAATAGTCAAATGGACAGTCAAAATGGCTTCCCCGAGTTTAAATAGTCCGGAAAGATCACTCATTTCAGATCACTTTTTCATCCACAAAAGAACAAAAGTCAATTGTAATTTATAATAATTTAAACTTTATAATAAGTGTGAAACCAGAATAAATTCTAACTAATTAAGTCAAAAACAGATGAGTTAAGCTAATGAAGAAATTGAACCGTAACAGACTGTACACTGTCTACACTGAATGACATTCATTGATGTTGATATTTAAAAATAATATAGTGTTTCAAGAAAACTCAAATCAAATCACGAAAGAAACCATCAAAAGAGAAGGGAAGATTTATTACTTTTTGAAAATCAGTCATGAAGAAGTGCATTCTTGATCTAATTAATGGATTTCACTCTAGATGTCATCATTTATAAACATACGGATTTTGCCATGTAAGGTTGTTGTGATTCAATGAATTTACGGCTTTAATTCATCTTTTTTTGCAGTTGAACTGGAAAATAAATATAAATCATCTGTTGGAACAAATAGTGGTTAAGTAGAGATTTTAGCACCAATCATGCAGATAAAATGCATTTGATTTTGTAACGTTATTACACGATTAAGTCGTGAGCAAAGGGTTCTCCAATAATAAAACATGAAAAATTGAAATGTTAAGCGTAACCAATCAGTTACGCAAACGATGTAGTAATCGCTGTTTACTTATGAGTAATTTAACAAAACGAAGGCCAGAAAGGCTTTTTACTAACACACACACACACAGTGGTTTACCGTAAGAATATCAAGAACAAATGTACCGTTGTTTTGTTATTTTATTATTAAACTCTCTTGACAACATGGATCAAATTGTAATTATTTAATTATCCGGTAATATTCAGAAAGAATCTGGTAAAGTATTAACTATTTTCAAGCAAAATTCAGGAAGTATGTGGAAAACGATATTTTTTATTCCCCTGTTTGTTTGCCAAACGATTATTAAGTCTGTCTGTGGCATTATCTCGTAGCGATAAGGTTGGTTGTGTTATGGTGAAGGTCGCTTACGCAACTAATTGACAATACTACGGTCGTAAAATGTTAATCAGCTGTTAAAAAACCGTCACACTTTCACCCGCAAGAAATGACTGGTACCATCGCCATCTAAGGGGGGAATTGAGGTTAATAAAAATAGCGGTCGCATCAACTGGACTGAATATTTGGCACAATTTTTTAGGTAGCTGTTTCGTAATATACGTCATCATCAACCTTGCATCAGGACAAAATTGTCGTGGGTTTCCCTCGTTTAACCTGACCTTTTGTTGTATCACCTTGGTTCTGTAGATACAAGTGACGACCTAGTTACCTACTAACTATGCGGTACCACACGCTGCTTATTGGCAGTAATAATAAAAAATTTGTTGCTAAAGCGGAACCGCTGCCGATGCGAGGTACTACGGCAGTTCTTACATGCGACCTAACGGAATCAGAACCTGTACACTTGGGTCCTTGCAAATTAAGGTTTAACAGTACTTTCTGGCTTTCCTGCTTCGTAAAACTATTAGGATTAAATTACTGATTTGGTACCACGCGTATTACGAAACACAGATCCGAAACGGATAGTACATTATGTACTTAGTACTTACAGTCAAAGTCAAACTAGTCGCACAGCCGGCAATCATCACGAACGGCGTCATTATGTTTGACCTTTTTGTTGCGTTGTAAAAGCAGAACGATTCAAGGCGACATTCGCAATTTTTACCAGCTGTTTTTTATTTTTCCAGGATCCGTTCGAGGTCCAAAAGAAACTGGAAGAGGTGCGTTTGCTGGAATCGCGCAAGTCCGCCCGTTTAGCCGATCAGGATACCGATTTTGCCCGGTTGGCCGATATGGCCGGTGATCGCAAAAGAACTGCTTCGCACACCATCGATGTTCCTGCACCCTCTTACCATGGGTAAGTATTGTTTAATTGAAGTTCAGCTTCAACCTAACCTAACAAAATACTCACAAGCCCTTAAAAATCAATTAGCAAATAGACTTTAATTTATAATGGGCGTATTAGAAAATACATAAAGATAGTAAAAAAAAATCAGATAAATGTTTATTAAAAGCAAATAAACTTTTATTATCGTCTGAATGAGACCATTTGGTAGGCTTGCTACCTTAAGAAAAACAGAGAAGTAAATTGAGTTTTTTACTATTTCTACCATCCAAATAATTACCGAGATAGAGAAACTAAAAGTTTGGAAAGTCAACACTGTCACTGAATGAATTCCATCACAAACACTATTTAGAACTTCACCATTTGTGTCCTATGAAAAAAAACTAGAAATTCGTATCTGTTTACATTTAGTAGAATAGATGCTAAAAGAGGCCAAACTAGTTTTGTTAGGCATCCAACTTTGATACTGTTCCTTTGAATATGGTCTTTTGGTAATTCTAGAAAGTCTTGTTAATTTGATAGTGTTCTGAAAACTGTTGAGAATTGTCATCACATGCACACCAATGCACAAATCATCTGCTAATAGCTGAAAAAAAAAGCTGGGGAAGATGTTAATTTATAAAAACGATGTACTTGAACTGATTGCATAACACTTTCAATCGAAGACATAGTTAATGAAGAAGAAGCTTCCGGAGACAGGTGCTTCTGCACCTGATTTGGAAGAAAAAGTTGTGCAATTACCTTAGACTACTGAAGCAATATTAATTGGACTGGAAATTAGTGTTCCAACTTTTTGAAGAAAATCAACTTTGTTGTAAGAGTGGGATATGGTTCAACAACACATTATAAGGGAATCTATCGTCTTAAATTTCACAACGGACATATCTATTATTTACGCTACTACAACTTTCTTAGAACAACTGACTACTAGAATACCAGAACACTATTATTATCAGACATCGTACATATCCATCGCAAAACGTTACCTAATATTTGAGTAATCGTTTCGTAGAATCGTTTTGATGGGAGTTAAAGACAAGCACCTGTTACCAAACCAACACACCGTGTACTTTGAAGAACGATAAAGTAAACCAGCTTTAAATCAGATCCTCGAGCAATAATCGGAAAACGGCCGTGAGCACGAACATGATTGATATTCATAACAACAATCAAACCAACCGTTTCTCTTCTATCAGGTGTCCGAAGTCATGTTAAAGCCTCGCGTTTTAACAGTTAGCTGATAAATTACCGGCCTCCGGGTTTTGAGCATTGTTTTCCGTTTTGCTATCGCGTCAATCATTTAAACGCCCAAAGTCAACTTTTCTTGACAACCATCGGTGTACGTTTCAATTAGGAACGATAGGAGATGCAAATCGATGCGCTTCAAGGGTCGAAACACGAAACCAGAGCAGTGGAATCCGAAACCAATTACGAAGGCGTAAATAACGTTTACGACCCGAAGATATATATGGAGGGTGTGAAAAGTACGAACTAGAAATCAACCATGTTTATTTAAGTTTGAGTGCACCCAGTGTGTCGGTTTGTTTTTTTTAAGTTGGTATTAACGTTTAAATGTATGCCTGTCTATTCAAAACATGCACTCGTATTGGATTTCTATTTTTGTTAAGCCACCGATCCACAACTTGCACTCTAGAATGACAAATAGGCAAAATTGTCCTATGATGCCACCATACGAGAAACTTCTGATACTTCAGGAGGGGAAATCAGTGGATAATAAAAACAGACACCGAATATGGACCAAATAGGATAAATACAGAAAAAACTAAACGGTAACGTATCTGCCCAAACTGTAATAAACTTTGGCTAAAACAGTATTTATGAAAAGTGAGCATTATCTTTACTAGAGCAATTAGTATCAGATTTGTGGGGTAGGGGAGAGGGTTTAGTAGTAAAAACACTATTGCATTATAAATTGTGAAGGGACAGACCATATAAAAATGCAGTAAGTCATACAGGGTGGTCCAGTTTTAAATGTCAATAATTCACCAATCGATAGCCCATCAAAAAATAAGTTGACATGCATTATGTCATTTTCCTGAAGAACGCTTCCTAAGGAAGACACAAACCTCCAATGTTATATATTAGCTTGTCTGTGATGTTATTCAAAATTGACAAAAATGTATACTTGGGTTATTGTGTTTTTTACTTTAAAATGGTTCAAAAGTATTCAAATATGGTCATCTGTGAGGTTTACGAGTTAATTTTTGACACTAAATATTCAATAGTCAAAAAACAGGATTTTTGGACTAATGTTTCCTGGCGTTCAATTTTTTTGACTATAGGTAGTGTAAAACTGATTATTCAATTCAAACTTTTTTTTTATTCAATTAAACACTGGCAACAGTCCGAATTTCCAGACTAATTTAATTCTAAAAATTAGCGTTCAAGACTAATATCGTAGCATTTAATGCCAAAATTGTTTACATTCATCAATGAAGAGTCTGAAACATAACTTTTACTATAAAAAATAGTTTAAAATTCGGTTTTTTCAGTCTTAAATCACAGTGAAGCGTCTAGAAGTCAATTTAATACTGACAAAGCGTGAAATGGCATGTTTAAGCCTATGGAAAATGTTAAAATAGTTTTTTAAGTCTGCTATGTCAAAAACTTGGTGAAAATATCCCTAATAGGTACTTGATTTTCCAAGCTGAAAGCAGTTTTAAAGCCCTAAAAATAGTCCAGAATTCTAAGAAAATAAAAAGCAAAGTAAGAAAACTTGAAAAGTTAGTCTTCAAGTCAATTTTCATGAATCTAATGTCAATATCCTGTATTTAAGACTATTTTCAAGACTAAAATATTGAAATGTATTTTCAAATTATGAAAACTTAGTGCATGCTTAGTGTTTTTTTAACTAAGTGCAAATTTTAAGCTTTTTATGTCACTTTTCATTGGTACAGAGTCACTTTTTGGTGTCCAAGTCAATTTTCAAGGTTGAAATGTGTGAATTTGTAGTCAAAAATTCTAGATAAAGTAGTTTTTCATGGCTACAAGTCAATTTTCACTACTAAAGTTTTTCAACTTATCTGAAAACTATAACGACTGACTACAAAGACAGTTTTTAAGCCTCTAAAGTCAATTTTCACAGTTTCCAAGTCAATTGTCAAGGCTAAAGTCTTTCAATTTGTCTGAAAACTGGTAACAAAGACAATTTTTAAGCCTCTCAAGTCAATTTTCACCGTTTCAAAGTAAATTTACTGGTTTCTAAGTCAATTTTCAAAACTAAAGTCTTTCAATTTGTCTGAAAACTATGAAAACTATCTACAAAGACGTTTTTTTAAGCTTCTTAAGTGAATTTTCACTGTTTTCAAGAAAACTTTTAAGTTGGGTTGGGTTTGTTTTGAACGTAATAACTCAATTATCTCGTAAAAAAGGTTCAAATCAGAATTTTATAAGAGATACTTATTTTGTCAAATTGAACAAGTGAAGTAAAAAAATATTTTTGAAAAATATACAGTGACGTAGAGAATAAAGCAGAAAAATGGAAACCATCTTTCTGTATTTACATCACTGGACAGTTTCGACAAACGTCATTAACATCACATAATGAGTATTAATTGCACATATATTTGTTCTAAATTTGATTAAAATATTGCTCCAGCGGTCTGACAGTTATGACAAGAAACCGATTTTTTAAACTAAACTTTTATGGACTGTATTTTTTCCTTGGGAAGCATTTTTCAGGAAAATGACATAATGTATGTTAACTTATTTTTTGATGGGCTATCGAATGGTGAATTATTGACATTTAAAACTGGACCACCCTGTATAAGAATTATTATTATATTTTCTTGACCTTTCTTTACTACACTATAGTTCAAACAAAAAAACCATAACAGAATTCCTGACATTCCGTCCAGATTCCTTGATATACACACACACAACCGAAAAGCGATAAACCATAGTAAAATAACCGGTCAACCTATACACATAAAACGTCTTGATAATGTGAAAAACATAAATTTTTTATGTAAAAAAGTGAATTTATATGTTATGTGTGTACAATTGTGTATAGTTCATTGTACTTTAAGGTAACTTTTTATATTTTTAAATTTCTTTACCAATTATTTTTGTCCTACTTCCTACCTAATTTAATAAACACTTTTTTGTGGTTGTTGTTTTAAGTTGGCAATCTTAAACACTTAAAAGGTAGTTAAAATTTAGTCAGGCACTGTGAGTAAGAATCAGGATTAACAAAAACTTTTATAAAACGAAGTGAAAATGTATAAAAAAAGTGTCATAAAAGTAAAAACAAAAGTTGGAATAAGAATAGTTTAAAAAAAGACACAGAGAAGCAATCATTATGGAACAAAATGATAATAAATCAATCATGCAAACCGGTCAGTGACAACTTTTTACTTTAAAGGCGAACAGGAAACCTCAAAATGAAGACATTATGCACGTGAAAATGCCGAAACAATAGGGACGTGACATTGTAAAAAATCCGCAAAACGAGGAAGTGTGCGTAAACCGATTTCAGTTTACAATCGCCAGGTCGTAAGCGGCAGTACCGAACGACCTCGTTCTTATTCGGCCCGGTGGTACTTTCGTTCAGCCACGAATGACGTTTGTCCTTTTACTTTTAAATGGTCGTCGAAAGTACAATCTCGCGTTTAAAGGCTGACTTCGTCGTTACGTGAAATTGAATAATAACTTTAATTTCTTTTGCGCCAAAAATACACCACAAGCGCGTCGTAAATTGTGATTTAAACCCACATAACAATAACTAAGCGGGTAATTTTCTTGTCGTTTTGTGACAAGGTCTGACATGTATACGAGTTTGAATGACCTCTTGTTGGAGACAATGCACAAGCTTTGTCTCGCATGAAATTGAGTTTTTTTTTTGTAGAGATTTAAGTGAAATTCAGACGAAGCTCTAGCCACGCCCTTAAATGCATCCCACATAGTCAAAAATTACAGTCTCGAGAGAGTGGCCTTTATTGTAGAAAATTACTAGGAACACGTTGAATACAGTCGTGCTTACCTGCACGCCACACTCCTCTGTAGAAAAGCGCCCCTGTGACAGTATAATTTGCCTTATAATGCTGAAAACGACATGCAACAGTTAAATATTAAAGCTTGGAAGAAAACAAAACGTATTTTGTCTTTCAATAATTCCTAATAAAGAAAAACTTTCTTCTTCCACTGGATACTATGAATTTCATTCATACAATTAATTTTAGAAGTGTTTGCCATATTTATACTATATAGTAATAACTGTTAGTACTCTGATTTAATTGCTGCTTTATCTCAATTATTATGTTTTGAATACCTAAACAAATTTTGAACAAAATTTACTTTCGGTGATAAAAGATTAAGATCACAATTGTTTTGGTTTGTGTACTTGGAGAAAAGATTAGAATAACCATGAAAATATTCGAATAAACAAATCAATAATGATAATTTGGTAGGAAACTGGAGGATAAGAAACCAATCTACAAAAGAAAAACAGCTTTTTTAGCTTCAAAGTCTTTATGAAGTCATTTCTATTCTATGAATTTCCTACCAACTGACTGAATATACGTGCAATTTGCACAATTGCTTTTGACACATCTACATGCCAAATGCATATTCAGTAATAAATATACTGTACCACGGTTTTTGTTGTGTTACGTACTAAAATAGTGCATTCCTAATATTTCTAAAAAAAATAGTTAAAAAAGTAAAAAATTGTACACTTTTTACTAGGGATGGTGTACAGGAAGTTTTTAAATAGCATTTGTTAACAGCTTGGGTTGGTTAACATTGTAATTCCTGTAAAAGACTCTAAAACAATTTTTCCGCACATTTTAGACACACCGTATATTTAGTAACATTTCAACCAAATTAAACATTTAACAACATGTTTGAATATGTCTAAACTATAACAGACAATGACAACGGCAGTTTGACGGTTTACAATTCAACAGCCAGGACAGCCCTTGAAATCATCTTTGGATCATCCTGTATAGTGTCTATAGTAACAACATGTTTCTTATCAGAACAAATCGGAATAAAATATGCAGACTAGTTACACTTGCTTATCTTTTGTTTATGGCGAGGTTTATTACATTTTTATATCGCATATAATTTATATGTTCTGCAAGGGATCGTGTTTAGCTCGACTTTATCATTTTTCGTTAACTTCCTCAATTAATTCTGGTTTGTTTTTATTATTAATTGCCTAAAGAGTGTTGTTTTATACCAAAAAACAGTTTTTAGGTCATACTTTGTATGTTAAAATGTAATTGTTTTAATCCCAATACGATTAATTAATTCAGATACGGCCCATTAAGTTGAACTGTTTTTTTTTCTTTACTGGCCTTTCCATTATTTCAACCATAACAATCTTGCTGAAAGAAACTTTTGTTTTTACTTCTAACCCAGTTTTTGGTATTGACCTACTTTATTGCACAGTTCTGGAAAAGTTATCAAAGCAACACATTTTTACAAATTATGAATACAATTAACTGGTTTTTGTCTGACTGAACGGAGATTTAATTAAAATCACGTAATGACGAACCTGCGTCATTGGTTATCGATATGGTTTTGTGTATTGTCGAGTATTTAAAAACCAATAATTAACTGAGGTACGGTTGCTAAGGTATGCAAGTGCGGAGGTCAATGTTACGTTGCACCCATTGCATGTCGTATACCTTTGAAGGTGACGTACACCGATGATTATTGGTAATTTATTGGTATTTTTTACGAGACATTATTATTCAGTTTACCTGACTGTCCGATACGAAAACCATTGATTTTTCCATTGGATGGAAACCTTCAATTATGTATGTCAAATAGAATAAAGGAGTTTTATTATTATTATTATTATTATTATTATTATTATAATTAAGCCGTCTGGTTGCAATTAATTATAAATATTTGAGGATGAACTTAAAATTGTATTACTTGCGACAGAGGAGTAGCTTCAATAGCTTTTTTGGAGAGAATGCCAAGACAAGATAACAAGCAAAATGGTGAAGAAATGCACATCAAAAGCAACAACTCAGGCAATAGACTATTTGGAAATTATAAAATGGCAAAGTATATTTGTGTTTCTGTAAGTTTTACAGCTTTATATACTCTTCTTACGTCACGTGCCAGCTGTCATAACCGTCAAAACTTGTTCACCAGTGCCCTGAAACCATGAAATTAGAAATAGTTGCTAATTTGAGAAGTTTTATTGAAAGTTGGGTTTAAAGCTCCATGAAGCCAAATTTGACACTGAGATCTTAAGAAACACTTTAATACTTTGCTTGCGTCACGTGACAGTTGTCATAACTGTCAAAACTCACTCACCAATGACCTGAAAGTATAAAATGCCAGATAGATAGGTTTCTTTGAGGAATGTAAGTTGTTTAACAGCTCAAATTTGTCAATTCTGACTTTTAGGAACACTTTGATACTTATGACACTTAAAAACTATATCATTGTCTGTTAATATTACAACTGTTGTATTTAACTCTATGGAGCTATAAAGATAACTAGAGAAAATCTCGATAATTTACCGTAAATTCTTCGTGGAGATAATTACCTTGGGCCATCTCTACACTTGAGTAGAGTATGTAATAATGACATCCTGAAATATTGCAATTATAAAAGTTGCAATTTACCTGGAATTTGTACTTTAGCAATATGCTTTAGTTTGTCATAAAATAGAGTCCGTTTCTGTTATTTGATTTCCTAATATTTACAAAACTAACTTTTTCCAGGTCACGTAAAAGACGTCCAAGTACAAGCCAAGAGGATAGCCTTCATCCAACAACGGCAATGGACGAGTGCAGCGCGGCCTTAGTCCTAATGAGCCTTTCGTGTTCACCTCAAAATGGTAGGTTTCCACTAGATCCTAACAAAAGCTTTCGTCAAGCTGATAAACTCGAAACTAGATAAGAAACAGTGCACTTTTGCTTCCGAATTATCGGAATTGATCGTGCAATATGCGAAAAGTTATTCGTACTTAAGGCGAGGCCATACCGAAGTCGTTTCACCTTATCTTTCCTCCGGTATTGCTCAGTTTTCAAGGAAGCATTTCCTTTGTTTGCTCGTTGTTCGACCCAGAGCTTTGTGACGTTTTTTTTGGCGTCAAACACTTACCGTAAGGTGACGTCATATGGCAATCATTTAGAATTGTTTTGTTTTGTCGTAAATATAGAAATTACGCTGTTTGTTTTTAGGACGAGCATGGAAATGCGGAAAAGGTTTTTTTTCACTTCACGCACTCCTAGCGGTACCCAGTAATAGTGCAGGCACTAAAAGTAGCTTTATGACCTTTAGAAAAGTCATTTCGTCTTGTTGCCTCCGGGAAAATAAACTGACATTAAATGCGGGAAGCTGAAAATAGATATGCCCGCTCGGACAAAACAATAAGTGACGTAGTATCCGCGCATTTTCTCATCTACGTTCTGATGGCATTTTTAATTAAAGGTAATTCGTTGTAATTCACTTCAGACACAGCCAATACAACGTATATTGAGCCTCTTTGTTAACGGTTTCAAAGTGCTCTTTATATGATTTACTGACGTCAATTGGAAGATGGTTTTTGTGGACAATTTCTGAGATAAGATTACTTTCTAAACTGTTTTAATCTCGTTTTTTTAAGTCTGTAGTGTGAAAATTCCAATTCACCCTATATAAATAAGGTTTTAAATATCTTAAAAGCTATCTGTGAATGAAACCCGTAATATTTCATATTGGATTTTTAGCAGAAAAAAATCACCTAAAAAATATTAATCCTTAATTATAATTACAATATCAAGAGCCCTCTTATTAGATTTCGTCTAATCTTTTAAGTATTATTAGTAATTTAGAGGACTTATACTTGCAGACTTTTAGTTTTCTGTAATGTTTTCGTATATTTTATCTTATATTTTTGATCACAGATTTAATCATGTTTTGTACTAAAACCTTTGTACTGGCATTAAGACACCAAAATTAGTGAGTCACAAAATGTATTCTACGAGATTAAAAATTTTCTAGTTATTTTTAATGAGGAGCGAAGAAAAGAGAAATTATTGACAGGAAAGAAGTAAAAGAGAGAATAAGTCTCAAAATCGATTGGATGCTATTTTCGGGTCAAAAACTATATTTCCCCATATTATATAAAAAATAAAAATACTTGACAGGAGAGAAGACAAAAAAAGTCTAAAATAAAGAATACGATTTTAAAATAAAGAATAGAAGAAGAAACTTACAGAAAATATGTTGCATTGAAAAAACATGTATAAAACAAAATGTCATTTATTTCGATTTTCAGCCTGGTTCCCATAAATAAACGAATATTTCGGTAAAAAATACGAATATCTGTTAAATTTCACGTTTGCCGGGAATCAAATACGAATTTCAGGATTTTTGCACATACAATGACACAATGTGAATGTAAAAACATCCAGTAAAAATCACTTCTCACTCATTCCTCAATCTTCATTTTTGGTAACACTGCTGGTGCCCTAATAGCACTAACTAGTTCTTTTAACAAAAAAAAAACCTTCTACCGAAGATGAAATTAAAACAATTAACAATAATATTCAGTCAGACATAGAATTGTCAGAGAATTATAATTCTGAACCGTTCAGGAACAGTTTTCGAACTGACTTAGGCCATCTGCATGGATGGGATAAGTATTACTGTGTACTGATTTACAGGACTAGGTACAAATGATCGTGCAAATGGTCCAAGCCCATATTCGAAACAGTTCAGAATCAATAACTCGAACAAAGCTTATGAGAACTACATATTTAAATCACTTAAGGCATTTGTCGCTTTTCGTCTGAATATTCGTTTATGAAAACCAGGGCAAAGTTGCCACATTTGCAAAAAGTACTTAAAACTTAGAACACAAATCTTCTTTGTTTTCATTTAAGATATTTCTAACCAAACAACATCTACTTGTGAAATTAACACACAACATAATAGGTTCGTCACAATCAAAGTTCAGTATACTAGGCTTGTTACCTAATTTGTCGAACCAGGAGGTCAATTATAACGACAAAATTACATTGTGATATTCCACGTAGGTGACTAATTTGATAAGAGAGCTGAACAATGAAGACAAGAGTTCGACGATCCTTTTCATGTTCTTTTTATTAAGTAACTGTTCGTTAGCGGCATATCGCACACTTAATGCGGGCCTTATTTGACCCACATCCGATCCCTCTTGGAACAAAGCAGAACCATTTGTACGTAGTTAGAAGTTGTCTATAAGTATGCCACTTTAAAGTTGCTAAAAAAAACAGAATATTTACGTATATAAATTTACGAATCAGTTGCATCTCTTTCAACCTTGGACCGGCACATGTTTTGAATGACTTTAATGACTTGCACGGGTTCCGATCATTTTTAGCTGAGCGTGTCGTGCCATCAGTATTACGTATTTGTTTTGTTTAATGTTCGCTTGCTTTAGCGATTTTAAAATAATTCTGTACATGTAAACAACCGGTTTTACGCTTTCTTGGCCGAATTTCATGCGGAACATCAATCAATACAATGTTTGATTCGATATCAGTTGTTCGGCAACACTGTTGCTGTAGTAAGCAACTTTTCAATTATCTGCACACAAAGCTCCTTTTTAATCTCAATTTACTACCTGATAATTGTCGTTACTGGTTGTATTTTTTTTATAAATTATTTAATTGCATAAAACTGGAAATGTTGCGTTAAATGTTGGTTAATGTAACCAGTTTTTTGTTAGTAGGTCTAGTCAAACCAAAATTGCTAAAGTTACTGATTTGTTGTTAATTATTGCTACAATAGATAAGTATTATCTAGACGCTATTTGTGCATACACGTGTACGTTAAAACAAATTTGTTGAGTGTGAATTGCCAGCAAAAATAATTTGATATGTAAGACACGTGTGGTTTTAAATGCGTGGTTTCAGAATAAAAGTTCAGAAAGATTTTTTTAGAGACTTGAGAATCATTTTGAAAGTGCCTTGAAATACTACTGAAAATTATCCAAAACTTGCCAAAAAGCTTTTCTAGTGTCCTAAACCCTTAGTTTGTTAACATTTTCAGAGGCCTCTAAATACCAGAGGCCAGCGGCTTCTACAAATATCCTAAACTGTACAAGAATTTACTAAAATATCTAAATGCTTCTAATAACTAGGTCTGACAATAAAAATACCTAATTTAGCTTCTTTAGTTGGGAAAACCCGACCTTAGTCATGGCGTCTTGTTGCTTCAGCTTATTTACAAATCTCATTAAAGTGATCAAAATTTTTGGGAAGATCTCTGTGAAAACCAATGGTAAATTTTTTCTTTTTAGATCAATTTGTAAAGATATAAGTTGCTTGCACGCATTTACCTGCCAATATATTTCTAGTTATTTTGCATAGATGAAATTTGAAAATCATCAAAACTTCTGGTAAAAAAGCTCCACCAGTAACCTCCTAACCTAACCTAAGGGGAATATCTCGAAAACCGCTGCAGAGATAGTTGTAGGTTAGGTTAGATTACATTATGGTCAGATGTACTAAACTCTGAAATTTTCAAAAAGTTTTTGAAGTATCGACCGCGGTAGTTCCCGATGGGACACCAGGTATAATGTCACAATTTGGATGGATAAGTTTACATACGTGGTGAATACCATACTAAGTAAAATGGTAACAATAATGGTTTTGGTACCTAAATAAATGTATTTTTATGTGGTTAGTAATAAAATCAAAATAGTGTGTAATACAATAAGACAAAACAGTATAGAACTAAAGCTTCAGTTTCTTCTAATTGTTTTAAGTTGTTGAGATATCAGAAAACATAATAAAGCCCTTAATCAGGTTGATGGACAGTATAGTTCCTTAGATTATTTGGTATACACGGTCGCAAATTGAGGTTATTATCTTTTGGTTTTTCCATCAAGTCACTAATAGTGCAATAATTACTTTTTAAATGATTATTTTTTTACTTTTTTAATGTATCTTCAAAATATTTTGTCTGCTTTACACTACACCATGTTTAAAAAGGTATCATCAAAGTTGCTGAATGTGTAATAAATTCAGGAACTTCAGTGTAAATCAAACAATCTGCATTGAATGTGACATTACAGATTCCTAACTAAATATTGAAAATCAAGAACAGTGACCCCACACTCATTAATGGCAACGACCCAGATTGTATACCTAATTATTAAAACTTGGAATTCCACAACCTCAACTATGTTTTTTTTACAGCCTTCCCCATGTTTGGCACGTCACCAGGAAGTAGCAGCAGCAGTTCCGCCTCTTTCAGATCAACTCCGTCACCACCACCAAGTACCTCACCCATCAATTCGTTCAGTTCCGCCTCGGACGAAGGTATCGTC
This sequence comes from Ips typographus, assembly GCF_016097725.1. Classification (NCBI taxonomy): domain Eukaryota; kingdom Metazoa; phylum Arthropoda; class Insecta; order Coleoptera; family Curculionidae; genus Ips; species Ips typographus. Next base: position 7,720,980 of record NC_138429.1, read on the forward strand.
ATGGATTACATGTTGGAGGATCAACCTAGAAAGAAGAAGGTGAGTCGCTGACCTCTTTTTTTGGGTAAATGGTTTGTAATCAACCGCCTGTCAGCTACCGTACTACGCAACATGCAAGGTACCAAAGATAACGGAGTCTCTTCCTGTCTTGTAAAACCAGTTGGTATGAACGATCGGTGCTAAAACTCTTAATACAACGCCTAAAGGTTACGATTACATAGGATGGAAGGTGATACTTTCAGATTATTTATCTGAGAGCTAGATTACAGCGATTTTTATTTCCTCCTCCCATTGTTTCGGGCTATTACAATGATAGGGTTGAGCAATGCCGTGGCCGTCACCTTTTTTCTTTGTAACCTTCGGAGATGATCAACATACTAGTTAGAAAAAAAAACGGATATAAAATGCAGAAACCACTCAAGTTAAAACCCATATAGTTCATTTAATAAACACAAATGCAGAACAATGGACTGTTTTAGCAAGAAAACATATGTAAACGCACTCATTTCCCAACTAAAAAAGGATCTAAGTGAAACCTTGTCATGTATGCGATATTAATCAAAATCACATTGAACTTGCTGGAATTTTCTTCAGCAAAAAATGTCGAAACAGGTTTTCTACTTTAATGTCATAAAAAATATTTATGAATCCCAAGCACCTCCTTTATTTTTAGGTTGTCCATGGTCATATTAATTGCGAATCAAGGTTTTTTGTGAATAAAGCAAACTAGCAACTTGCGTTTTGCGCTGGTAAAACGCGGAAACCTTACACTCGACTTTGAAGATTCGTATCTAATTAAGTAGGCACAGTGAATGAAAATGAAACCTTAGTAATTTGCAACTTTTGATTTCCTTATTTTAGGCCTTGTCAATCAGAAACCCGGCAACTCAAGTCGGTATATGTTATTGAAATTACAATAACTTTCTAAAGTAATTTTGAGACATAATAGTAGTAAATTTATAAAGTTTTCAAACTCGTAAGCTTTTTAAAAAGAGGACTTTCTATCATTTATTGATGCACACAAATTTCTAGTCTTTTCACAATTTTCACATACAAAGTGATATTTTTGGATATCCCCCTGGAAGGAGCGTAAAATTCTAATGATAGTAACATCTTGACATAAATAAATTCATGCTATAATTTTAAAGAAAAATACTTCTTTGCATTTGATAATTTCTAGAAAACTTGCAATTTTTGTAGCTATATCTACAGAGTTAGTCACCCAAACCGGTCATTAAAAGTTTATAAGGATCCAATATTAATAGAAATTTGAAATTTTGGAATTAAAAGAAATTTCATGAGTGCTGTTTTAAAAATATTTTCATCTTTTTGACACTTCCGGTTTAACCGGAAGTTTACGCCAACTTGCTTATTTTAATTAGAACACCCTGTATATTATTATATTTTTGAATAGTCCTATCGATTTCAAATATTTTTCATGTATCATAACCTATATCTATCTAAAACGATTTCGAGATATTAAGGTTTGAAAAATGACACTCATCAGGTTTTTAAGTGTCATAACTCCTATCCAGAATGAGATAGAACAATATGGATTGCATGTTTTTGTCTTAATTTTTTGAGATCTATCATTTGGTAATATTTTTAATTTTGACAGTAAGAAAAATTGACAACACCTGTAAAACTTTCTAATATCAAAAAGTTAAGATAAGATTCCGATCCTCCAAAAACTAAAAATATCATTTTTCAAACGTCAATATTTTGAAAACCGTTGCAGATAGCTTTAGGTTATGATACATCAAAAATATTTTGTTGTTGGTGTTCCATTTAAGATAAGCAAGTTGACATCTACTTCCGGTTAAACCGGAAGTGACAGAAAGATGAAAATATTTTTAAAATATAGCACGTTTCGAATTTATCTTACTTATATTCTATATTTAATCCTGATACACTTTTAATGAACGGTTTGGGTGGCTAACCCTGTATATGCGCCTTCGAACAGCTTGATATTGAACTTATCAAGTATCAATACAATAAATGGAAAAAGTGTCTTCTTTCCATTAAGCTTATAAGTTGGAAAATCAGATGAGAGATTCCCGATTTATTCGTAATTTTTTACATGATTTCCAGAAATAGGAAAAATGCAAGAATGCATAATTACTATATTTGTGACTAACGAAACCATCATCAATTTCCAGCAGTTTTCTCAGGCTGTCCTGTCTAGTTTCTGAAATACTCTCCTTTTTGGTCACTCAGTATATAAAACATTCTATAGTATATCAAACAATTTTTTATCACCCTGTATGCATGTGATGATGAATCTGCTGAACTTCTAAACTCAATCTGTATTCTCTCACATCAGAAGTTAGAATCACATTATAAGGCTTCGTCTTTATTTAACTTTTGCATAAACAACAAATCATTATTTTGTCTAGGAGTGTCGTAAATTTTCTACTAGGATACAAAACAGGAAAGTGACGGCCACTATGAAAACATTGCATAAAAATGTTTCTCAATGAACAGATTAAATAAAACTGGGATTGCTTAACAGAAGCGCACTTTCACTCAATCGTCCGGAAGAAATTGCTGGGTATTGTGTAAAGTAGAAAATTTTTTAGATGGTTTTGTGCTACATTTTGTTGCTTTCTACGAGAACGCAAACATCGAACCTCTACACATGTTTGTTTTGCCCGGGAGCGGAAAAGGCCTTCCAATTCGAATTGGGTCAGAGAAAAACTTCAAGCATTTAGGCCTTTGAGTGTACGTGTATATTAAGTCTAATTGACACCAATTCAGTTCTGTAATTACAGTTTTATAATACGTGTGCATAAAGAAAAATGTTAAGTTAGTGCACTGCTATTAGTCAGTAGATTAGATTAGGGCTGGTCTATAAGTAGTAGTCTACACACGCATTAGATTTGCTTTTGCGTTAAGGAGAGGAAACGATCATGACGCAAGAGCTAATAAATTGTTTGCCTTAGTATTTTACGTTCGCATCGCTTCTTGCTTTTATTTTCCAATTAATATATATGAAAGGCAGGAAATGGCCTCCGAACACGAAACTATTAACCCACTTAACAAATCGCTATGCGTTCGATGTCGGTTGCAATCAACACCTCCCTGTTGGCACAAAAGTAGATTGATCTATAAGAACCGGTCCTGGATTGTTTGAAAAATCCAAAAGTTATGTCATCTACGTCAATTTGCCGACAAAGTCCTTGAATACACCTTACTAAACATGTAATTAATCATTCGTCAACGACTTTGAAAGCGCCCACACCCATTTTGCGGCCTTGGAACCGGCTCTCAGTATTCGCATTGAATTTCGCTATTTCACTTCTGCACCGATTTGAAAAAAATCAACGTTGCCGCCGTCATGATCACGCAAATTGCGTGTAGTGAGATCTGATCCATTAAAGGTTAGGAAGGTCGGAAAAAGCCGGCCGGCGGAATAGTTAGCTGGAAGCTAAAATCGAAAATTGCGCACGAAGTTGTCGGTTTGCGTCAGCATCACGTCATTTTACACAGTTCACATCGAGAAGTAGAAAAAAAATGAAACAGCACGGGAGTGTCAAGTTCTCGGGAACTAGATACGTCACAGTGAAATTCAGTGAACACAAAACGATAAGAAAGTTGCTCGTAAATTGTTGAAAAGGCAGTTTTACTGCCCTTGGACTTCTTGGAAGCATTATTGACAAGTTCACTGGCCTACCCTAACCGTGCTCCACGAGTCAAAAGAGTAAGTGAAGTTTTGGTACGGATTGAAGACAGAGTGTAGTGAGACTAAACTGACTGATTCCATTGGTGGAAAAGATATTCTAACCTAACCTTAACCTAATTATTTGTCCAATCTCCTGGAATAGAAGTGTAACGTAGGGTAGTAGTAGTTATGTAGATCCTCTTCCTAAAATAATCTTTTAAATTCTGTGACATGGGGATTCTCAAAAATTAGAAACTTTTAGTTCTGCGTTTAAAGATGGATAAAGATAAAAAGTGGTGGTGTATACTTAACGTTTAAAATATACATCCAATTTAATAATGATCAATTTCATTGATTCTGCCTTTAAAACTTGTTTGAGCACTTTACCTTAATTAGCGCTTGCAAAATAACAATTAATTAAAGTGGCGCCCGAGCAGTATTTCTGAGGTATAGACTTCTCAATAATTATTCTCAGAAGAACTAATTAGTGTTCATTTTCAGATGAATGCGAATCTAAATAATGCAGTGTGACTTAGTGTATAGCAAAACCTTTTTTGTCGAAATGTTTACAGAGTTGATGAAACATGTGGATTATCCATTATGGGATGTTTTTGTAAAGTCTTGAAGCGTTACAGGGTCGTTACAAACAATGTATCCATTAAAAATATAAGGTGTTGTTCCTAAAAGTTCAGTTTTCTTTTATGGTAGAGGCTAAATAAAGACAGTGTTGCACATCTTGGAACGTTTGTCACTCATTTTATCTAGAAACTTGCTGCTTTTTCCTTCTTTACAAATTGAAAGTTGTTCATATCATATACAACCAACTAAAGAGATGCTTGGGTAAACTATGCAGTAAAACCCACACGTTTTGATAGAGGCTAACACCAGATGGGTTTTTATTGGTTTATATTTCAGTTTACACCAGATCTAACGTATTATTTAATTGCAAAAACATTTCAAAACTCTTTTAGTAACAAATCAAAACTTTAACAAACTCCTTACGTGTACCATCCTGTGAGAATTGCTAATACACTGGTAGTATTGTATTGGATGATTACCAATATGTTTCGAAAGCATACATAACTAAACGTAGGTTTCAATTGAATTAATCTCATACATATTGTATGAATCTCTGGGATTAATTTCGCTATCTAAACTATTCGCCAAAAAGTGTTAGTAGTATGTTTTGTAAAAGTGGTGAGTATCAATTATATGCCAAAATGATTTGAAATCATTCTTATATTTGATAGTTTTACTGTTATCCAACGGTCACAGAAAGAAATGATTGGCGGAATTTTTTTAGAAGAAGACCAAACTTAGCAATGCAGCATAAAACAGCAAATGATGCAACTGGCTGTTACACCGATCATCCAACATTATCTAGGATTACCAAATAACAAGAGAGTCATACAGAAAATCTATTAATTTGCTGGAAGATTGTCTTCTTTACCAAGATGTTTTGTCTTATTAAAGTTTTGTGCTTAAGAGTTATTTTGAATCTCTAGGATGATCTGATCATGTGATTTTGCATGAAGTGCTACTTTGGTTAATCTGAATAGCAACTATTTCCCCTTCAACTGTATCTCATGGTAATTTCAACTATTCTTAAGTTTTAGGCATAATCTTTTTGTGGTAAGACATTCCTAACTTGTTGGAAATAAGAAGTTGTTTCATTAAATCTCTCTACAAACAAAAACGAACTTCAGTAATAGCTTCCTGTCTGTATAAATTCAAGTGATTGAAGCTTGACAATCACGACGATGATGCGGCACAAAAAAACCAACCATGTGCGTATTTTTTCCGCCCAGAGCAATAAAATTTTTCGTGCCAATTATGTAATTACACCTTTAATGAAATAACAGTGTAACTGGCGTCATTTCTTCGAAATCCTGCCCGTTTATGGAGCCCCACTACGTGGCAAACATGTTTTTCCCACAGAAAACGAAGAAGTCTATTTTATCTTTGAAACGCAAAGGCGATTGTTTTTGCGGTTGCACACACTGCATAACATTCCTCAATTGTTTTCGATCAACAATCTTGGTTTACCGCGTCATATCATGCTCTAAAGTCCCGAAAACTTTACCTTTGCCTCTTGCAAAACAAAAACCAAGGCCGGATTAAAATGTACAGTTTTGGGGGGAGTTCAACGTTCGCGAATTTGATCGCGCTGATGCTGATGGCCAATCGCTTTTTTATTGAGCGAGGTCGTAAAGCTTGATCCACATTACCTTATAAGATGCAGAGAGTGTGTACGAAACGAAATTGCGAGTGACTCAAAAGTTACGTCGTAGATTTAATGGGTTGTTGATGTGCTGAACTAATAGTAAACAGACCTTATTCACTACTCATTCGTAAATTAACACTGATGCATAACTATACGCTCAAAATTCCTGTTTGTAGACACGTGTCCCACGACGTAGAGTTTGTTTTTCTCAAAATTAAAAATAAAATAGCTGGCACTGTTTTCTATATGTATATTGTATAATCTTCCTTTATTGGTTCTTGATTATTTATCAACACACAATGCAGGAGTCTATTTAAAAACAGTTTACTTGAATTTGAAATTAATCAAGGGATTTACATCTTTTAATTTGGTTAGCAACACTGATGACCACAAAAATGATCAGCCATTATTAAGTGAATTTATTTATAAACTTGAACAATTTCACACCATATTCGATGGCGATGGCACTAGTAGAAATAAAGGAAGAAAGAAAGAAACCACAGACAAGTGGATCTTTTCTACCAATCCAACCAATAGAGTTCTCTATAGTCTATTGTAATGAGCTGATGAGTCTTCAAAATGTGGAGAGTGTTCGTGAAATCTGGCAACTGGTTTAAATGCTTTTGAGGAAAATATATCATTTAAAGGGTTAGCGACACTGATCTCAATGCATAATTAAGTATGACAAGAAAAATACTAAATAACAGCGAAACTAATATTGGAATACTATTTATCATGATATCACAGAAACCAACTGACCTTTGGATGATTTCAGACTGTTCAAAAAGTCTTGGTTATGCCCTAGTAAACATTAATATGTACTAGGGGCGTTCCTGATATGTCAATATAGGATGTTATGTTCGTCCCATATGATCCCACTAGATTAAGTCCTATTGAGACACTAGGGAGTAAATTGGGATCATTAATAGACTAAAATTGGATCACGTTGGGACTTTCTGCTTACGCTCTATTTCTTAGTACTTTACTTCGAAAAATACTAAAGAAAAACAGATAAACACCGCTATTGAATTAGCCGGAACATCACGTTCGTGCGCAGCAGTTAACGGAGATAAACAAATTGGAATCGTCCTTGCAAAACTATACACGTGCCAGCATTTAAAAGCCGCGGCCATGAAAACAGTTGTTAAACAATATCTTGTTATGATAATCCATTATATATAGGAGCTATCGAAACAATTGAGCGTTTGCGACTAAATAAGTGAGAAATTTGCTCTCCCGAGCCAGTTTTGTAGAGTTAGCGAAGGTCAACTACTCCGCGTAAAACAAGTATAAACAAATAACAGGATCTAGAAAGGACTCGGAAACTTATAGGGTGTGGCTCCCTGAGACAAGTTAACCGTTCGAACATATCCAAACACAAAGGTCTTTGTATTGTCGTATTGCAATTAAATAGTACACATGTGAATACAATTGATAGATAACGACCGTATCGAAATCTTGTTACCAAACAGTCTGACGAAACTTATAGATAAGGAAAAATGAGACAAACAAAGGCGACCACCGTTCTTTTGTTATTTGTGTCGTGGCAAAAACAAAAGAAATGCCTGCGACGAAAAATCGAAAAACAAAAGCAAAACGAATCCGAGTTACCCTTGGCCAACGCGGCCTACTATTCCAGGTCATCAAACCCATACTTGTTGGGATGATGATTCTATATGCCAGCCAACGACCTTCGTTTGTTTTATCCTGTTTGTACACGCTCTATCTGGTTTGAGAGGGTATACCTGCACTTTTATATCCACCAATCAAATTGTGCGATATGTTATTGCTCCCCATTGAACTTGTCTCTTGCCATTTTTGGTCCATCAGGGTTATTTACCTTTTAGCGGTGTCGTGACTCATTGGTTCTGATTATCGAGGATGTTGACATTGAATCTTAAGACATCTAGGTTTGGCAACGTTGCCAAGCCCTTTTCGACTCCCCTATAGTGCAGTTGATTATTGAAGCCCCATTAAGTTGCGCTGTCGCTACTGTACACACGGAAAAGAAGACCAATTTTATCTGGTCAAGTAGTGATGAACTCGTTAACGGCAAAACGAAAATGATAACTTTGCGGTCCCGAACACCAGGTTCGGCCGGGTGAACGGCCGTCCTTCGAAGGCATATAATTTTATAAATAGGCGATGGTTTCTTGAACCCAGGATATCAAAATCACGTTCCACTCTTAATTGGCATTGTTTCAGCAGGTAGTTTTCGATACATTTCCCACTTCTTTGATTATTCAAACTTGTATTGATAATAGCGATTGGATTTCAAAACAGTTGATGCTATTTAGTGGTTAACTAAACCATGTTTTGAGATAGGAGTTTGAAAAGAAACACAATACCTTCAGTGTAAACAGCTGGAAAATATCAAACAGGGTCAATGGGTGTTTCATAGGATAAATAACGATTTAGTATAGGAAATAGAGAAGAGTTAACTGTTGATTCTTTCTTCCAATCTTAGTACATATTTTACGGTGTTGCTTGATATAACTGCTACCAGCTGATTGGCCATCTTTTTCGGAAGTTTGTGTTCTTTTGTCTTCTGTTTGTGCTTTCTGTCTGAATTTTAGAATATTTATTACAAAAACTTCTCTTCAGTCTGGCAACCTCTGATGTTCATACCATTCAAAAAGGATTTCAATCAGCTGAGGAACTGTTTCTAAAATAGTCTTCTTTCAGATGTACATCCTCTTTTTAATATCAATCTTAAATGCAAGTACTTTATTTGAAAGTTTTGGTTATTCTAATACTAGCTTCTTTGCCAAACTCTAAATAGTAAAAGTATTATACAGGGCGACCTTCTTAAATCAACCCTCTAAATTATTGGTTTGAGACAAGTATACAGTATTCTTTGGATAGCCTCACAAGGAAAAGTCAATTGGTGTCAAGTCTGAACTGCGGGGTGGCCACACAAGTCTAGAGAATTTTGTTGTTTATACTTGGACTATTATTATAAACCTTAACGTTAGGTTTGTCTGTTTTTTTGTCTCTCACTGTGTAGTAAGTAAATCTACTAAAAGTAGTAGATAATATTGATGCCGTTGTAGAAATGGTCCTTCGAACATTTAGCATAGACAAAATGCATAATACCACACAACCCTTTCTTTATTTAGAATAAAATGGCTTGCAATCATTCATTGTCTTTGACATTTAATAATAAAAGGCTGGTATGTATATTGTTATAGATAATATTTGATAACTAGTATTTATACCTGTATCACACCATATATCATTCTATTTGTCAAAATTGGTGAAAAACGCTGTTCTTTTAGTACCGTTATTGATTAAAACACACAGGTAATATTACCATCATTATGGAGGTATTAAAATAATATACCTGGGCTGTTACGCCACATTAATCATGTAACTTTATAAAAAATATTAGATAACTTAGGCATACACGTTGGAGAACAAAAATAAACAAAAGAAAACCTGTTTGCGGTGTCTATAACAGTGGATACACCACTGACACCTGTTCTTGGATCAAAGAAGTGCAGTAAACTCCCAAAAGTAAAAAATTCAAATCGAGATCATTCGAAACGACGTAAAGGCACGCATCCGTAATTTTGGGGGCCTGCTCTGCCAGCGGAGGCCAAAACACGGTGAAGACGTGACGTCAGTCACAAAGAACTATATACAGAGGGAAGGGAGAGACTGGGGCCGTTGACCCTTCAATGTTTACATCGCAATAGGGATGGCCCTGAAGTGCAGCCGTACCAATGCGACGTTGTCAATGTCACACTTCTCACATGTTTTTCCTGTGTGTTTTTTCCTGTAATCTCTCTAATGGAGGTGTGTGAACTGGATGTTAGAATAAAAAAAAATTAGATTGATCGGGAAGTGGTTTAAACCTGATAGTCAACTAAAAAAAAGAATGGCAACGACGCTTCTAAAGAAAAGGCGAAGCGTTTGTTGTTGTTTGTACCGGCTTCTTGGGTCCGGGTACCACCACGTGGTCACTCGGGGCATTGACTTTGCGCCTCTACGATTTACGCGCCAAAACCAGGGGTGGCACAACAGTGGCGCCACCGGAATTCACATTAGAATGAAACGCGATCATTAAGGCGATATCGCAGCGGAGGAACAGGAAGTACACATATATCCCGTATCAGTATCGTTCTGCTCAGTTTCTCCGCGTTTCACATGTACAATCTAAACATAATTATACGTTGGCGGTTAATTTATTCTTAGGGATATACCGGCCGGTATATGAAAACCATCACAAAACAAAAAAGCGATCATGAATTCTTGCACGTCAATGCTCTTCCTGAATTTAAATCGAATAGTACCGGTTACGCCTCTGGGAACGGTCCGAAGAACTCCTACTAAACCCGAGCAACAGGTACTAAAGAGCACAGCTGCACATTATCCCAGAACTTCGATGCAACAACCCCAAGAATTTTTTGATACGGTTCGGAGACTTGGTTCAAGGCTAAATCTTTTTTGTTCCCTTTTTGGTAGTCTGGTGGCCAACAGGTGATGTCTAGCTATTCAATAGTGTACATAAGACCACACCTTACTAAACTGATTAGAATGATTTAGTTTTCTCACACGCGAATACGCGTGAGTAATAACGGTTTTGATATGACGAAGTCCAACTCGAAACACGGCAAAATTACAGACCTTGTCGACATTTTAATAACAGCAGAACGGTATTGCAGGCCATGTTATCGCCACAATTTCATTTCAATCTGACGTTGCGCTTATATGAAAGTATGTTACGTATTGCAGGATTTCCCATAGCGCTTTCAGTAATTTTCTTTCAAGGAATTTACTCTGTAATGGCAAATTATACTGAAGACAAAGCTTGTGCAATATATACACAGATAGCATCATGCCAAATGGTAATAACTCTAATCAAGGTTCAATAACAAGACTTATTAGCAAAATAGATACAGTAATTCAAACTAATGCTGTACTTATTTGGGTTCTTTGTCGTTTCTACAGGAAACTACTGGAACAATGAATATTGCAAATATGGGAAGAACTTTTATACCAAAGTGGCACAACTTTTAAAAGAGCAGCTCCAATCATAGGATTGCACACGAAAGTTGGAATGATATCTACAAAAAGGGCAGTCACAAAAGATTTGAATATACACCTTATTCATATACTATCTGTATTTAGCAATTTTGAATCTGTACATCATAATCGTAGATCAGATCGAAATTTCAGACTCAATCAAGTCAATCTTTTGCATCAAACCGCAGAGAAAATGTATTTTCACGTTTGAAAAATTAGAGCAAAATAGTAATAAAAGTAAAAATCTACTGATTTCCTTCATCGCTTACTGCCAGTCTCGTGTCATTTAAATCTTTTCCGACTAATAATATGAACGTGACCTAAATAGTTGTAATAGAACTAGCTTCCTTTAGCCCCGCATCATTTACAGACCAGGATTGGATTGTATTCCTGCGACTGTTCCAAATGTCAACGAATTCAAGCTGATTAATGTTTATATCACTGGTTTAAAATTGAGGACATATTTTACATTATTCAATACAGTCTGCTAATATATGATATAGATTAGAGAGACTCAGCTTCTTTCAATGATGCTATCTTTCTGATTAAATAACGTCACATTGAAGCAGAGATTCTCTCTTTCAGATAAATAACTCTAACTTCTCTATCATTTAACGAAAGGAGACTAAAATCTAAATAAACATATGATGTAAGATCAGCATTGACCTAAAAATACGATGCGCCTACAATCTACTACACAGACTCGAGCATATCTCATTTTGCAATAATGTTGGCATTACCACATACTATCATCAACTGCGACGTGGTAAAACAAATAATGAAGAAATAAATACACGACTATGAATTAATCATTGGCATAGATATCAACGTCTGTGCATATTAGTGAAGAGCACCAACAAAGAATCAGCGCATTAGATGAAGATAACAGGTTTGTTTGCTATACGTCTCACTCTAACAGCGCTGACTGCTGGATCGCTAGATCATGCCTCCGGTTCGGCCAGGGATCGATGTGTTTATAGACAAAGCCACGTGCTTGGGCAACGTTGCCATGTCCTCGATCATTTGTTTGATGACCCCGATCAATTTTTAGCGAAAACTCTTCGGCTTCTTTTTAACGGTGTTAGTGGCACATAGTTTTAACGGTACTTCTTTTCCAGTGTTGGTTTATTACATTTGAATAAAACAGACGTTGTAAAGGTACGCTAGTAACTGTTTATGTGACGTAGTATGCGTTCATTTCCTGATAATCAAAAGTCAACAAAAGCTTTCCATCTCAAATTCGGTCATAATAACCAGACTAGGATGATATGGTTGAGGTTCAGCTGCCACTCACTATCATAAATGTCAACCCCGAAGTCTGACCGCGTAATTTACGGCCCGTGTAACAAAAAGTCCCAAAAGGGGCTCCAGGCTATAATTTTCCTTTCTGTCACTGTTGCCCTGAAACCGAATACTAATCAAGCGGGGCCTGTACATAATGTCACAGATTAGCCAAACGTCAAATAAAATACAGAGGAAAAAAACAAAACAATCATCGCGTAGAACGATATAAAAAGAATGTGGCAACACAGGATAGGAACCGCATCAGCAGGGACAAAGGATTCGGTGGATTTTGGTCCTTGCGATCCATTGCTCTAAGGGCGAGTAGAGCGCGGCTCTATTAACGCGACGTTGCCGTTCGTTTTAATGTTCTTGTTGCGGAATCCATTAATCAATATCGCTGCAACAAAACCCAACACCTATTAAAATTTTTTTCTTTTTTGTTTCAGCAGAACATTACCCGCGTTGTATTCCAGTGCACGTTCAGGGGTTGCACCAAGTCTTCTCACACTAACGATGACATTGAGAGTCATGTGCGCAATGAGCATAAGTAAGTACATTTTTCTTACTAATCAATTTAGCTAGAAATCTCAATTAGTTTTAATATATTAAATTAAATGTCTTTGACAATAAGTGATTCGATGTCAATTTGACATAATATTTTTAATCGAGGGTAATTTTTTGAAACTTAAAAACTGTAAACACTGGAGCTTCTATAAAAATAAACACATTAATTACCAATTGCAACTACTTCTGTTTAGTAATTGAAAAATCAACTAATTCGATTTTTTATACTAAAAAATTGAACTAAAAATATTTGAAATAGCAGCAATATGGCAACGTCGGGTAAACCTGAGATTAACAACTGTTTTTTTAAATGCGTACACTCATTTAGAGCCGGATCAGAAGCACGTGACTTGAGATAACGCAAGCAATTTTACGATCATATGACAGTTTGAATGGTCATTATACGGAGCTAACCTTACTTGGTTTCGAAGGACCAAATTAAAACCGTAAACGTCAAATGTCTGTACTGAGTTGTCGGCTTGTGCAACATTTGATTGGCTATATGGGCGCATCGACGTAGAAGTGGACATAGCCAATCATAATATTATTAGATTTTAATTTTAAATTCAACTATCAACAGCTCTGGTTGTAATAAATTTTAATTAAAACCAATGAATACACAGAAATTTGTCTGATGGTCACAATCACACGAGTTCCAATAAAAATTTGCTGTTTTGTTAGATTTAAAGTAAAACTGAATAATTTTCTTAGCGCCAGTGATCATAAATTGACTAGGTCCTGTTTATTTATTCTGATAATTATTTAAATTACTCAGTCGTCCGGACGTTGTTTTTTAATAATCAGATATCATCAAAACTGGAAGTGAATTTTCTAGATGAATGGTTATGTAACCTTTAATCGACCGTGCCCAGATCTGGTAAACTGGCGTCCAATAAGGAACAATCCGCCAACAAGCCAGGTCGAATTAATAAATTTAACATTGGCACGCCCCTGCCAATTTAAAAACATCACCCAAGGCTGTACAGTAGCATTATTACCGGCAAGCTCGTCCGAAAGAATTGCGTAATTTATAAACAATCCTCGGTTTGCATAAACAATAGTGAACCGCGGCATAGACGATGATGCCAACAATAATTTTATATGGGCTAGTAGACTGTCTGGCGTTTGATTTTCAATGTTTAAATATACATAATTAAGAAAAAAGTCACTTTTAATTGGTTGGTTAATCCGGCTTTTACGACGCAAAACAGTCACGCACCGACTCAAGGTTGGCGTCATCCTGTCAGCCTTGGACCGTTAGTAGCAAATTCCGGTACTACCGAAAAAGCTGCAGCTAGTTGTTGACCCTGAACACCCGAAAATACATTTATCCGTTATACACGATATTTTTTTTAATTATCTATTACCTAATAATCGACGCAACTACCACAGCATTCCAAACAGCAGATTTAAATAACAATTTTTTTTTCAGTGTATCGCCTAGAGAAGAGGAATTTTACTACACGGAAATAGAAATGGGCCTAACGAGTCCCCCGCCCACATTATCGCACCGGGACATGGCTCGTCCGCCTCACGAGGACCCTGACTACCAGCGTCAACTAGTGGGCAACATCCGTCAAAGCTTAATGTCCGTACCCGCGCCTATTCCTCAAAGCCCTCACAAATTTCTCAAACTGTCACCACGCCCGCACAGCCCTAAAATGCCCAACTCGCCGCGTCGAGTACGAGGAGAAAACAAAAAGTGTCGAAAAGTGTACGGCATGGACCAAAGGTCCCAATGGTGCACTCAGTGTAAATGGAAGAAGGCTTGCTCGCGCTTCGGAGACTGAACAATTGTCGAGTGTGCGCTGTTTGTAATTCAACACACACTGGGCCGTACCGAGCCCCCGATCTCAATCCTTTTTGACTAGAGTACAAGAGACTTTAATGGTTCCGTGTCGTGTTTAGCCAGGAAGTACACTAATCCCAGATATATGATACCGACCAAATACTGTTTTATACAGGGTGTAAGAGCTGAAGGTTCGTGTGATATTTCTGTGTTAGTAGCTGTAAGAAACGAATCACTTGGGGCGGACGCTCTTACATCTACGGTATGGTTTGTTGGGCCTAATTACGTTTTCTGGATTTTTTAACACCAATAGTCAGGCTATAATATCTACATTTTTAAAAATTCAGTGACAAATATCCTAATAGTAATAACAAATATGGACAAGCAGTTTAATTTCTGCACTATTGTCTATACAAGGTAAAAATGTGTGGACAAACTGCTACCACAAAGTTTTTGAAGCTTAAATATGACGATTTAATCCAAAAGTGAATAATGTCGCAGAGAAAGTCAAAACAACAATTTAGTTACCTTTTATCGGTTTATTTGTCCTTTCCGGCTCTTTCAACTCTTGGGAGGCTGTTCTGGTGTTCTGCCATATTCTGGTTTTTTATTTCTGGCGATTTTTGCCAGTCTGTAGTTTTCCATCCTGGAAATATGCTCATTTCAGTAGCGTCTCCTAGCTCGTGTCCATCTAACCACGTTCTGTGGCTTGCATTCCTCCCTAATTCCGTTGCTCCTTTTGATCCCCTGTATCATTTTTAGTACTCATTTTATTGGTCCCCTCCATCTTTTTTGTCTGTGGTTACTCTTACCAGAGATATACCTTTTTTAGATACATTACGCCAGAGAATAAGAATATATTTAATTTAGTAGTATTAAAAAATATGGTACTTACTTTTGACACTTTGGATCATCAAATTAACGCCTCAAGAGTATTGTGGTATCATTTTTTCAGCACATTTTGTAGATCTCACTGGTCTACAAAATAAACACACCCACAAATTAATCAACAAGCACTAGGTCTGATAAACACGGAGGTTGGTCATGTTTCAATGTGAAAAGGAAGATGAATCGTTTAATGGTACTTATATAAAATTTGCCTGACACTGCCAGATTTCATCAACCTATAGTGCATCTTCCTGGGCTAAAAAATAATCGTAAAATCGACTGGATAACTGTTTTTTTTTTTTAAATATACACTTGTATCGTTTAAGGTTTTAAGCAATCATTTTTGTATTAGTAATTTAAGGATATTTTAACGTGTTTGTTCGTTATTATTCGCCATTTTGTGGAAAGTTTTAGCAGTTCACGGTATTGTTGATGTCTCTCCTATGTAGTTGGAGTAAATGTTTGTTTACCAGTCAACAACAATCGGTGAACGATACATTTGTAAATGATAATATTAATAATATTAAATAGTAAGAATTATTGATTTAGTAATGGTGTTCTGTTCGGCAGATTCGACTTTTGGCAATTTGAAAGCCAAACGTCTCATCCTGTATAGTTTATGTACAAGACGATCTCAAAAACGATATTGTGAACGTCGCGCTACTTTACCTTAAAAAATACCATAAACTGGAGGTGAACCTCAAGTTTCTAGATCGTAATAAAGCCATAATAGAGTGCTCTATTTCATCTCTCTCTCTCTTTTTCACACTATGTAGGTTGTACTTTACTCGTCCAAAGTCCTGTTAGCCGACACGTTTTGGCCGGGTAAAAGTGAATTAACTGCCATTTTAATAATGTAATCTTTGAAAAAAGGCTTTCGGTGTTTGTATAGTTATCAATAAGGGGCAATATGGCTCAATATATGGTTTTAATGAGATTTTCTATTGTGTAATTTTTATTGTTGAGTAGTTTTTATTTTGTATTATTATTTTTGTTAATATTAAATATTTATTTCAATCTTCATGACAATGTTTTTGATGCTCTCAGATTTCGGTCAGTAACCTTTGGCATTCTACTATAGTGTATACACAGTTTCTCAATCAATTATTACCATATTATAATAATCAAAATAATGTTTGTTGATTTTTTTCGAGCAAATACATCAACAGAACTGCTGAAATGAGTTTTGTTTATTATTCCAGTAATCAAAAAGATGTACATATATTAATGTTTAGTGTCGTTATAAGAGTATATTATGTTGCATTAGGATGGTTCGTTTTATTAATTATTGCACATATTTTATTCAGTGGAATTTGCAATGTTCTTATAGTCTACCTCAGTTTTAGCAAAAATTTGTTATTATGGCAGTAATTTTTCCAGTCGACAATGAACACCATTCGAGAAACATAATACTGTATAATAATATAAAATAGTATTTTTGTATTCAGCGTGTATGCGTATTAACATAGAGACGTATAATATATTTTTTGTTTTGCCCTGTACGACAAAAACAAGGAATATCGAGACGAATCTTGTACTTTTGTACACACTGAATATACATGATATTTGAAGCATATAGATTTTAAAAAATACCAAATCACGCATGCGCTGTACGTTTCTTTATTTAGATAATTTATTTTTCAGAGTATTCATATACATTATACCTTCTGTATTTTTAACGTTAATTTATTTGTTAAGTTTTGCATTAAATATATGTCTATATTATTCATTAAGGATTGTAACTATAGAGACCCATATTTTAAACCGATAGTTTCTATACATAAATATTAAATTACTTATGTTAAAGTCGAAATAAGACGATTATTAAGATTTTTGATTAAGGACATAATTATCGTAAGTGTGTATCGGAGTTATTATCAACGTAAAAAACGATTTTTTTGATTAAAATTTATTAATAAAAAGCGTATCTATTATCGAATTTTGAGTTTTAATATTCCCCCACTAAAAAATATGCGAACCAAAACAAAAGAACAGAAAAATATCAAACTTTATTCAATATTCTTCTTCACATTTCTCTACTATTACTATACAACTAGAAATATTTTTGTAAAGGTTCACCCAATACTTTTTCCATTTCACGTATCGCCTTCTGGCACGAACGTTCCACCCTTTCATCCTCGTCTTCCAATAATTCCGCCAAAAATGGAATAGTTTCAGGCAACAAAGGCATAAAATCTTCCCGTAACTTCGACGCCAATTCGGCCAAACAATGCAACGCAACCAAACGAATTTCCGGACTGGAATTGCGCATTTTTAGAAGAATTTGATAGTTCATTTCTTTCCATAAACCATCATCTGCAACGGCCACGGCAAACTGGACAATAGTAGGTGTGATCAGCTCAACATTGCGTTTAGTTAAGGAATCAATTCCGTCAAAATCTTTTTCCAGCAGGTCAACTAATGGTTGCATAAGCAATTCAAATCGGTCCCGGTTTATTAGTTGTTTGTTGTCGTAAGTAAATACGACTTTAAGAGTTTTTAAAACAAAATCTAACAGTAAAGAGGTGGTTTCAGTACTGCTGTCCTGTTCAGGAGAACCAATACTACGTAATACATCTGCAATACTGTTTAGTATAGTACTAGCAAACAGTACAAACAATCCTTTTAAGGCTAAACCAACCTTCTCAGACAAATGGTAGAAAGTAATTAGTTTGGCGGTGTTATTCCCAGATCGTACACCCCAATCAAAAAACTTCAAATACAAAGGCCTGAACGTGCTTTCGGATAATTTGAGAGTAAATACAGTGACAGTGTTCACCACTTGGCATTCAACCAAGTTGGCTATATCAATTGAAGGACTTTGGGCACAACGAAACTCCAAAGTTTTAAGAAACAAATTGGTTAAAGTCTGTAGATTTAAAGTAGCATCAGAAGTATTCATACTGGTTAGCTGTTCCTCTAAAATACCAATAAGAGCCACAACCGCATTGTAGTATTTCTTGGCCACTAAAATATCATAACACTCATCAATAGTGGGTATCAAAACTCGGGCAGGAATTACAACTCCAATTTTCTTCTTAATACCATTTAACCTGGCGATCAAAGGTTGGCATTTAGCATCATCAGCTGAAGAACTCCACTTACTAATCAAAACCGAACACTCGCATATAATTTTCGTTAGATACGGACTCAAAAGAGATGCAAAACTGTCTAAGAACTTGGTGGTGGCCGTTACAACACTAAGAAGAAGAAGACTGGAAGTTTCTTGAAACTTTTGCTTTTTCAAGACAGAAAGAAACGCTGGCATAAAAGATGTTAAGCTTGATAACGCATGTCCACGTAAAACTACACACAACTCAGCCAAACACAAAAGAACTGAGGCCAGAATATTCCCTTGGGATTTCCCTGAACGCAATATATTCCCTACAAAATCAAGAACTGGAACAAACTTCTCAGGCTCCTCAGGCCCTAAACTTTTCACTATAAGTTTCACAGAAAGTAAAGCGGTTTGCACGAGTGCTTCGTGGTCACTTGGAATTTCATCTTGTTGTGCCACAGGCTCGATAATCAACAGAATTGGTTTGGTAAGAAGAAACAACTCATCCCTATCTTCATCTTTCAGGGTGGAAAAATCGTTCTGAAGTTTGGTGTTTAACAACTCCAACGCTCTTTTTTTCACCGTGACCATACTGTGCATTAAAAGTCCTTTGATAACCAGTAAAAACATACGAGATGTTAACATATCATTGACACGATCCAGCAAATCATAACTGTGATACAACACAGTTTTCCAGTAAAGTGCTTGAGGACTGTTGGTAGAAGAATCGCAAATTTTTTGTGTCCGTTGTATATACGATAGAACATTGATAATAAGTTCTTTATAAAGGGACTCAATGTGAGAGTTATTTCGTTCAGTGTACACTTTAGACATCAAAGGCTTTGAAGACAGTAGAGTGGACAAAAAAGTTATGATAAGGTATTTAAAATGCCTGAACTGTTTGGCGGTGTAATTGTTCAGATATATTAAATACTTATCAGACTGATTTGAATGAATTGCAATTTTATCGTCCGGCAGATTGTTGAGGTATTTTGTTAAGAGACAACAAGTGTTGAGGACCACTTCCAAAGAAAAATGGTTGCAGAGTTCTAGGGCAAACTGGATTCGTTTTGATGGCGCATCTGAAATCAAGAAAAATACAATTTTTTATGCAAATTTAAGCCTTTTTAAGTTGTATATTACTATAAACGTAAAATATTCTAAATGTTTGTCTGCCTTACCGGCCTACTTTTCAAAACTTGTGCTAATTGTTACAGTCGTCCTCCTCAAAGTTAATGTTTCCTTTACATATTCACTTATTTGCAAATTAAGGTCAACAGAAGCTTGTAATAAAATTCGCTAATTTCTTGCATTTACGAGTTTTCAACAAGGTGCTTCTGGCCTACATTTTAAGATTCTTACATGTACAAGGTAAACTATATTTCAAGATTAGGCAAACATCATATTACCATTTTGCTGTATGGTGAAATCGCTTAACATAGAAATACAGTTTGAAATTGAACATTAAAATGCTGGACTTGCCAGAAATGTCAGAAAAAGCAACCAAATATAAAAAATTCAAAACTTCCAGAACTATAAGAGGTACAGTGGTGAATTTATGTGTGAATTACTGCTAAAACAGTCAAGGAATTGTCAATTCTACCCTGTCTCCTTCCCTGGTTTTCACAGGACTGGAAATTTTAAAAAGCCGTCCAAACAAAGAAAAAACAATTTCTCCGGAACTATGCGAGGTACAGGGAAGAATTTTAGTGTCAATTATTACTAAAATAGAAATAATATATCCAAAATTGACAGTCATACCCTATCTCCTTCTCTGGTTTTCACAGGACTGGACTTGAGAAAATGACCCAAAACGCAACTAAACACAAAAAAAATCTATATTTCCAGAACTACCTATAAGAGGTACAGTGGTGAATTTTAGCGCGAATTATTGCTAAAACAGACAGGAGCAACAGATATTCAAAATGATGATTTATTGATCCCTTGATCCTTCCCTGGTTATGTATTCTACTAATAGTCAATTAGCTTTATTTTCAAGTAGATTGGACCAACTGGAGCCGATCGACAATTATTAGAAATGTATGCGGGATTGAAAATCAATCCGAAGTAAAATGACAATAACACATTAATAAATAGATTATTGCTGTATTCGACATGCAATCTGCAAATGCAGAGAAATTTGAATACCCAGTGATTCTTAGAGGTTAAATATAATTATCGACTTTTTTCTTTAGATCAATTGGTATCTTTCTTTGATCTAGTCCAGAAGAAAACAAAATGAATATTTAGGAAAGTAATTACTACCTGAACTTTTGCTTGAACAGCTGCTCAATTTCAAAAGTCAACAACATTAATAAGTTTAGATTTTAGTCAAGACATATCATAAATAATCAAAAATCGTTAGCCATTAAGCTAATTACTATGCAGAATACTGCTCCATTAAATTCACCTCAAATTCAAAATTCTAGAGATGCATATTGTAGATTATTCAATTACATGTTTACATTGACAAGCCTCAATACCGAGAACAAAACTAATCAAATTTAACTCACCTTTTTCCGCCTTCTTCTTATCTCTGGCAGTCTGGAAGATCTCAGCTTCAAGCAGAAACACCAAAAACAAGTAAAAATTCTCCTTAGCATTGACGTGATTCAGCAACTGATTGTAGAGTGATATTCTTCTATGTTCAGGCACATCAAGTAAAGCGTCCACAAATACCCGTAAAACTTCACTTATGGTGGTGGTTTTCTTCTGATCGATCAGAACTGGAATAATCGTGTTGACGATCTTGGATATAATTTCAAAACTGTAAGCGTCGTCATGTCGAACTAAGGTGGAACCCACAAAGGTGAAGACGGTCATTACGTGTTGTAATACGTTGCTGGGAACTATTTTAGCCGCGTGGGTCAAAACTAACAGGGCATGATAGTGAGTTTGGGGGTTTTGTGAAGCTCGAATACATTGAATGACTAGCTCAATATTAAAGTCCTTTTCCGAGAACTCTTTGTAGTCTAATTTGCTGCAAATTAGCAAAATTAGGGCTAGTGCCAGTTGTTTGGGATACTCCACAACTGCCTGTTCCTCAAAATCGAGACATTTCTTCACAATGTCGAACAGTACCGGTAGAAGTACCTGAGCGTTTCTGATTTTCTTTTTATTCTGTATGAACTCCAACAAGCAAACTCCTTTTTTCCAAGTTGGTGTGTCAAGCACTTCTACTGTGGGAACTAGTACTCTTTTCGCTTTAGAGTTTGTAGGCCTGTTGAGCTTAATTTCACTCATTGCTGTGAAAACATGACACAATGACTTCGCATTTAAATCTACGTGTTTGAAGATTTTAGATGACAGAGCTAGAAATTCAGGGTCTTCAGATGTAATAGCCAAGTTGCATATAGTTTCCAGTAGGTTTGCTGTAACTTCTTCAGGTAGAAGCATGTAAACATCTTTGGATAATTGCCGAAGAAGTAAAGTACGAAATTGACATGATTCTCCTCCAATTTTTAAGGCAAAATTTTTCTGTAGTACGTTAACAAAAAATTTGTAAGTGTACGAATCAAGAGTTACGTATGGTGCCACAGCTTGATCCAATCTAGTGGTTACGTTTAGGGCAACTTTGGATTCAATGTCGTTCAATTCAGATTTATCTTTGAAAATCTCCGTAAAGTACTTGCAAAGCTTTTCAGTCACCTCCAGGTTGTTAAACTGTGCCGTAAACTTTAAAATTCCATTAACAATCCATAGGGAAGTATCCGGAGAACAAGCAGTATCTAAGAGGTTAGAAATAATATTTTTTTCTTGTCCTTTAGCACTGGTTGTTATATTAGCAAAAATTGTAGGAAGTTGATCATCCTCAGCCAGTAGTTCATCCTTGTAGCTCAGAAATTTGGACAAAACCCACAATACATGCTTTTGACATTTCCTTTGAGTTAACTCACTTATTATACCCAAAGTGGCTATTCTCACATCATGATTTGTATGTGATAATAACAACATCAAACTAATGAACGTTGAAAAATTCCTCACTGCATAAGTTTCACAGATAGATAAGGTGGTTTTAATTGAGTTTAGTAGTTTCTGCAAATTCACCTCTTCCAGCAAATCAGTAGCACAAATATGTAATACGTTATCCAGATTATCAGTCATTGATTCAATCTTACTTTCAAGAGATCTGAGGATAGTCTGGTAGTAGTGAAATTTATCTGGATGATCAGCTTCAAGTTTACTTAAATCACTTTTAACACTTTCCAAGTCATTTTCTAAGTTCACATTTAACATCATTCTATTGCTAATTTTTAGGATTTTATTTAAAACCACAAATGTGGATTCTGCAAAATCAGGTTTGCTAAGCTCAATATTTGACCACATCACGTTAATTGTCTTAGACTTGGATTTAGGTATTGACAACTTAATAGCTTTCATAATTTGTTCACGATGTTGTGTGTTATCATCGTTGATAACTTCCAGAATAATTCCTTGGAAGAAAGTGTGATATTTGGTTTGAAGCTTGTTAAAAATGCCGAAGATCCATGGTTTTAGTTCTTTGTCCTTTAAGGCTTTTTTATCCAGTGTGTCCAGCAGAAAACTAGAACAAATGATTTAAGAGTAAAATAAAGATAGATTACTCTAAAAGCATTAAAAGAGACTGAGAGAATATGAAATTTAGGAAGTAAAAGTAAGTACATAATTAGCTGCAAAATGCCTGAAAATCTCACATTAGTTCCAAAATCAATTTCTTTAGAAACTATAGAAAATTCAACAGCAAAACTGTTAAATTAGCATTTACAGAAAACCTACTAAATGGGTAAACTAAAAAGGTCTGAAAAAGATGAAAAGATTCACATGTAGTTGAGTTTCTTGGAGTTATACTCTAAACTAGATTAACAGAAGAGCAGAAAAGGTGAAAACTAATGTTTTGACAGTCACAATTACAGTAAAACTTGTGCTTTAAATTCAAACCTGGTGCATTGGATTTACATCAGAATAATAAGCCTGCAAACCACATACTTCATATGGCATACAAAAACAGATTACTAGGATTTAACAAACAAGACAGTAAAAATGTAATAACCATGGCTTCAGATCAAACCTCCTATAAAATAATAACACACAGAAACTTTTCTATTATCATTTGTCATATTGACAAGAGAAGTATAAGCCCATTTAAATAATAATGATTCAATTACTTCATACTAATGCAAATGGTACTTTTTTAAATCAATTTTCTTCTATAAAACTTGCTGTAAAGAGGTAAAATAAATTTAAATATTCGGGATTTCAGTATTATCAACCCTTAATTCAACTCTTTGTACCCGCATAAAGAAACACTATAAAATTAACTCACCTTAACAAAATTGAAACAAAAGGCTTATCAAACTCCATTTCATCCACAATTTGTCCAATAAAACTCCGGCACAAACTTTGTTTTTTGCTAATTCCCTCTGCAAGAGCATCCTGAGCTACAACTTTCAGAAAAGAATACACACAATTGCCATTTGCGTGTAGATACTTTAAACACTCAGGCAGCCACTCTGCATTTATTAACTGGTCTAAAACTCCAGCTGGAAGTTTGTTGTACTGGATTTGAAGTTGATAAATTAAAACCAACAATAATGTGGTCTCAAGTTTTAGAGATTTGCACTTTAAATCTGCAAGTTTTTTAACAAACATGTCCAGTAACTTATCAGATACGGAAGTCTTGGACAGAATTTTAGCAATGATTATGTATGTTGTGGAAGCAAAGTCTGGTACATCAGTGTTCAGTCCGTTGAGAATTAGCGGCATTAGTTCAGTAAGAAAAGGTTCTCGCACTTCCTTTAATGTTTCTAAAGCTCCGCATAAGGTTGTGCAATAAAAATTAAAGTGAACAGTCAGAACTTGACTGTTGTGTAATTTCAACAGTTGATTAAGGAATTTGATTAAGCATTTCACAATTCTTGTGTTGGACTGTACTTGTTTGAATAAGGTAAGCCGGTCTAATTTTACGCCAAACTTCTTGGATGCGTTTAAGAAATTAAATGGGTCTCCTTCATCATCAAATTTACACATTTGTATGATACGTACAAATATATTTGATGTGTAGAAAGGAAGAATGGCTGTAATAAGATCAGTGTGGTTAAATTCATGGATTCTATAACGGAAGATTAACCATTCCAAGCTTTTATGCGCGGAATTAGTTAAAATGTAGGGACTGACCATAAATAAGAACTTTCTCACAGTTTTGTCAATTTTTTTGTTGCTCTCCTGACTTTGCACATTTCTGTCCACCTCTTTTGCAGTTACATGAAACAAATTCTTGCCAAACTGTTCAAAGTTTTCATCTTTATCAGTCAACTGTTGGAATCCTTCTTGTCCAATTTCAAATATGACATCTCCACTGATTGAGGCTGCTTCTCTAGGGTCAAATAGAAGAGATGGTCGTTTTTTCGTATCTTGGAGGACACTAGTAGATGGCACCGCCAATTGCCGGAGTTGCGCTGCTAATGACGTCGACATTTTCAAAGTCCGCTTTCAGTTCAGTTACACCTTAAAAATTATTAAAAATAGATGGTTTAAAGACAACTTAAAAAAAATTATAGTTGTGTGCAACATCTGGTGACATCTGTACTCAACTCTATGAGTTAGAAAGTACAGATGGCGTTCCAAAATCTAGGAACAGCACCATTAATGCCGCATCATTCGGTAAACACCGATCTGATTGGTTGAAAATGGTGAGGTTTTGTTTTTTGTTTATCAATCCCAATCAGATGTCACCAGATGTTGCACACAACTATCATTTCTGGCATCCAGTTGACTATACTGGAACGAAGGTTTTGTTCTTTGGTTATCAAGCCCTATAGCCTCTCTGATGAGCCGTAATACGGCGAAACCGGTCAGAAGATTGGGATTGATAAACAAAAAACAAAACCTCACCATTTTTAAAAAAAATTGTTATAATATATTTTTGTAGTACTGAAAGAAAGAATTACTACATTTTATAATTAAGTACATATAAAATGTGGTCAATTTTTCTACCTAAGTTTGCATAAGCAGATCAAAATGTAACATCATCTGACAATTTTACTATAGTTGCTCTGCAATTGTGATTAATTGTACCCATGTCACAAGTTGCTACTCAAACCTGCTCTAGTTACATTAACAGTCAAGAAATGTTTGCTTTAAGGACCACTAGAAAGAGACTAGAAAAACTTTATTCAATGTTAAAACATTTAAATAACAAAATAGTAATTTCAGTCAAGTATCTGTCCCATTTGTAAAATGTTATAGAAAATTCTTATAACAGGTATCACAAAAAGCTTGTCTTATGAAGTGATGGTGGATGGTGGAGTGGATGGGATTTTTATAGCAAGACAATAATATTTAAAAATAACAACCAATGTTTTGTTCAGAACATAGAGTGGAGTGAAAAATTGTGTTATATGTTATTGATATTCAAAACTTATTTTTAATTACCTACTATTTTTACTATAGGTATATGAATACAAACCAGTACCAATTAGGCACCATCAAAAAGAAAAAGCCACAGACAGCAAATAACTGAAAAACATAGCAACAGCATCTGGCTGCTCTGAATGTTGTTCAGAGTTCAGAAATCATTTCATTAGAACAGTTTATCATATTGCATGGTTAATTCATAAAAACTAAAAATCCTTGTGCTACCAAGACCATTAGAGATTATCTTAGTGGAACATTTCATTTGCTTCTACTACTTTGGCCCCATGGACTTTCCCCCAAATTTTCTATTTCTCTGGGATTACCTGCCATCAAAAATTTACAGCAACATTTCAATACCAAATAAGGGGTGATATAAGCAAGTTTGAAGATAATCACAAAAAAAGTTTGAAGAACTGATTATCAGCTTGAACTTAAGAATTGCGGTAATGTGAATTTTTGCTTTGTCTTGCTTACTCCGAGGCTTACTCATTAGAAAATGGGGGACATTTTGAGCATTTAGTGTAGTAATTGAACTAATTGACTATGAACTAATCTCATGATTTCTTACCAAAATTTATTAATAGTAAGAAAGTAAGATTTATTTTAAACAAATAACCACTGGTGTTAGGAAAACAACAAAATCAATGCATTGTGCTGTGTTTTTATGATAACAGGGAAAAATTAAGGTACTGTTATGTTTAGAAATTAAAAAGCCTGATGGCATAGTGAAATGTTTAACTATACCATAAACCTATTTAAAATCTTGTTAAAAAACCCTGAACACCTAATTGGGAAAATTAGTAAGATTTTACAACTTTAACAATTCAGGAGCTTATGATAACCTCACCAACAACTTAATACACAAAAACATATTACTTTAAGAATATATTGCTATTATTATTGGAATTTTAGCCCAGTTTATAGCATATTTGCTAAAATACTTTTGTTGTTATGTGGGTAGTGTTACCATTATCCATACTAAATTCATATTCAATTTAAAAAATACTTACAGTTTAATTAGAAGTTGCACAATATACTTTACTAAGTTATTTAAAGTTTATTCATTGCAGTTTACAAATCAAAATGAACTTACAACTCAACCATTTAACAACGTGCAAATTTAAGGTTATGTCATCGATGGAAAAGGAAAACAAAATAATAAATAGAACGTTATCACGTGACTATTTTCAAAATATCGAATATATTATCACGTGGTGCATCTTACACGCTCGCTTATTGACTGCACAATGCAGCGCCCTCTATAAGCAAGGTCTGTAAAGTTACTACCTGAGTTGTAATTATTATTCTAAGAGGAAAAATGCCAGCCAGCACTTTTATTTTAGCCCAACCAATAAAATCGTCTTAACACAATTAAATAAAATTCAGTTATTATTTTATACTTATTACTTTACATAATTTGCCAACAAACAATTTACAGCCACCAACCCCAACAACCATAACGCTTTACAAAGGAATTAAACAAAAATTATCAAGTAAACGTTCGCGGGCAAACTAAGTAAACGATAATCGGCCTATGTATGTACAGAGAACAAAAACAATAATTTCACAATAGTATTACAAAGCGGCGCGTTGTTTTTGGGGCTGTGATTCCTGGAATTTTTGCATTCGTTCCTCTAGTTCCGGCCTGAAATGTCTGATCAGGCCCTGGATAGGCCAAGCGGCACCATCGGCCAAAGCACAGATCGAGTGACCTTCCACCTGTTTACTGATTTCCCATAACATGTCAATTTCTTCGGGTTTAGCGTTGCCGTCCACGAATCTGTAGATAATTTTATTCATCCAGTCTACACCTATAAAAACACAATATTTTAAATTACGAAAAAAAACTATAAATAAACTTAATATACCTTCTCTGCAAGGCGTACATTGACCACACGACTCGTGTTTATAAAACATGAGAAGTCTGGCTATGGCTTTGACAATGTCTGTTTGTTTGTTCATCACAATGATGGCCGCCGTTCCAAGACTGGTTTGGGCCGCTACTAAACCATCGAAATCCATTAAAACATCCTCACATACCCTGTTAACAAACATTTGTCAATATACTAACAAGCTAAAACAAAATAAAAAAACTGACTTTTTAGGAATCAAAGGTGTAGAAGATCCTCCAGGAATAATGGCCAACAAGTTGTCCCAGCCCCCAGTAATACCACCTGCGTGAATCTCGATGAGTTCTTTCAAAGGTATGCTCATTTCTTCTTCGACAGTGCAAGGCCTGTTCACGTGACCGGAAATGTTGAACAACTTGGTGCCGGAATTACGTGTTCGGCCAAAAGAGGCAAACCATACACCACCTCTACGGCAAATGGTCTGAAACATTAATTTTAATTAAATTGCAGTTTGCCGGTGTTATGAAAACTTACCGGAGCTACTGCCACTGTTTCTACATTGGTAACAGTTGTAGGACAACCAAACACTCCTACATCAGCTGGAAATGGGGGCTTCAAACGTGGTTTACCTTGTTTACCCTCAATGGATTCGATTAAGGCGGTTTCCTCACCGCAAATGTACGCACCAGCGCCGCGATGCATGAAAACGTCAAAGTCATAACCAGAACCGCAAGCGTTTTTGCCCAAATAACCAGCTTGATACGCCTACAAGAGATATTTACCTACAAACCAACTACTAACTCCTATCACAAACTTACCTCAGCAATTGCTACTTGCATGTTAGAAGCTTCATTATAAAACTCTCCTCTGATATAAATATACGCAGCTTTGGCTCCCATAGCACGTCCAGCAATCAGACATCCTTCAACCAGTTTGTGTGGGTCGTGTCTCATAATTTCCCTATCTTTGCAAGTACCCGGTTCTCCTTCGTCGGCGTTTACTACCAAGTATTTAGGACGACCGTCACCAGGTTTGTTCATAAAGGACCACTTCATTCCTGAAGGGAAACCAGCACCGCCTCTACCACGTAATCCTGATGTTTTCACTTCATCTACCAGAAATTACAAGACTTAACCAGATATTACAAACATTTCCAGCAAAAAGAACATATTTTTCATTTCAGTAAAAGACTGCTAGAAGTGTTAAAAGAAAGAAGAAAAGAAAATTTTAATAACAACCTGAAGTTGATGTAGAGAAATTTTAAGCCAAGATTTTTATTATCAGATGACTAATGAGTTTAGTAGCAATAATTTAATAAATAACTCTGTTTCATAATAAATGGACTTAAATAAACTGGCAAAACTTGAAATTAACTGTCTCTAGACACCCTGTATAGTTCTATCTGTCGATGGAGATGACTTAAAATTATGTAAGATATAATATGGTATCTACACCTGACTTAGAATTACAGCCTTAATTCAAGCTTGAGCATTGCTGTCTCGCATTTTTCATAAAAATCAATATTTCTTGACACACAGGAAGTGACTTTGAGTTTTGATATCAAAGTCAAAATACTTATCACATCTTTCTTGACCTGTTGCAATCTGTTTACAAGGCTGGAATGAAAAATTAAAAATAAATACAAATTGCTTAATTAAATGCTGATTTCTGACAGTTAAACCCATTAAAATCACCCAAAATTTGCATTGAAAATTTAAATGGTTTACCAGATATTATACTTTATTAACTGTAATAATTACTTATAATCCAGTCAGCTCCTTTTATCAAAATTTCCTTGGTTTTGTACCAATCTCCTCTTTTCATGGCCCCCTTAAGTCTCCAGTCATATTTGCCATACAAGTTTGTAAAAACTCTGTCTTGATCAGCTAAAGGACCAAATTTCGTTTTGGTTTGAGGTGGCGGTGTTCCTGGCGGAGGAGCCGACGATAGAGGACGAAGACTGAACTGAATGGTGGCTGATGGACAACCTTAAAATAATCAGATAAAACTCACTAACCAGGCATTAAGAATGTTTATTAATTTACAGAAAAATGTGGAAATTTCAGTTAAATGTTTGTTACAAAATACATATAAATATCAGAAAACCACCACAACACCAGTCTTGTCATGTGATTTTTTTATTAAGTAGGTAGCACTTCTTTTTGTTAAAAATCACACATTGATCAGTCAAATGAGTTGTTCCAAATTCTACTAAATCTATATCTGACAGTTTTAGTCAAAATGGTTTAGTAATCAGGACTAGCACTGTCTAGCAGCAGCTATTACAAGACCAAATTTACCTTCTAATTGTCAATCAAATGAAGATGGAATGATGATATTTTAACTACTAAAAATAACCTCTTTTTGGTATAACCTTTTGAAAAAAGACAATAAAATTACACTTAATGTTATAAAGGGTTGAATCAGTTCTTTGCCAACTATTACAGATAACAATAAAACATTTCTTTTTTTCAGAAGAAGCTTTACCTTTCATAAAACCAATAATCTTTGCTCCTCAACTTTTAAAAATAATAGACTTAAATTCAGCTTAACATTAACATAAGTAAATAAGCAAAACATGAATATTTTATTATCTCTTCTTGCATGCAATATTCAATACTACAATAAATGACATTCACTGAGTTTGTAAATGCACTTAAAATGCTCTAGGCCCAAGTGTAGACAACATTTTTTGCAAATTATGCCTTTATTGGACTTTAAAATAGTCTTCAGAGCTGACAAACTTAGTAAATGTAAACACTAAACACAAATTCTGCTAGATTAAGTTGATCACTAACACAGGACACTGATGTACCACTGAAAAGCATATTTGTTGCAATATTAGTGTGTATTGTTAAATGCCAAATATTATGTCCTCAATCAACTGAAGAAACTAATAACAAAATAAACAATTCATAAACTATGGAATAAAGTGGTGTTGACAAGGTGCCAAAAAGTTTAGCTCTTGGGGCACCTTCCAAAACTCATAATTTATAGGTACCACACTTACAGCCGCATTTTTTGGTTGGGTAAATACACTGATACTTAATAAAACTCTAAATAAATTAAAAATTGAGTAGTTTGTTCCAGTTATGTAATAAAAAATACACTCTAAGGGTGTACTGTTAAACCACCTGAAATCATTGCAATGGTTAATTCTAGATAGCACAAAAATACGTACCATTTTTCAGCAAAGCTGCCTTCGATATTATACGATTTGCCATCAGTTTAGTAGCGTGCTGTAACGAAAAATTCGATTAATTTGTGATTACCACTTACTGGTCAACCACAAATTTTGTCCTGTCCTGACACTTGTCAACAAACGCAAAAAGGACAAAGTGACAGTGCTGACGTGTGACGTGACGTCGTCTGTCAGAACGAGAACGTTCATATACTAGCAGCCCGTTCATATACCTACACATAGAAATGAACCCTAAAATATGTTCTGTTAAGGCTAATTTTCTGTACAAAATTTATTTATGCTTAAAACTTTAAACATTGTCAGTTCTTTAATATGTCCTTATAGGTACAGTCCATTTGCACTCAGATAATCAAAATTGATCCTAATATTTGGTTGTATATGTCGAGTCCCCTAGATTCAAATCTGGATATCTTGCTGTCCAGTATATTTAGTTATAATGTATTGCTGCTAACCGCATACAAAATGAATTAACAATTTCCCAACAAATAAATAATCATCAACAAGACTCATATTATATTTGTTAATAATGAGTTTACTTTTTACTTGAGTGTTTATTGTTGTGGTCTTCACGTGAGTGCTTCTAAGCACACTTTTACTACTTAAAGCAGTCGAAATCTCCCTACCTGTCAAAGATTAATTTCAAACTTTCTACATAAAGAATTTCATACAAAACTATGAGTTATTACCTTCAAAACGCACCATCAGATGCCGGAAAAGGGTAACAAGCCCTGAAATTTCTTTTCCCCTATTTTTTTATTAAATCCTTTCGGTACGCCAAAGATGACCGTAAAAACTGCAATAAATATCTATCGACAGATCAGCAAAAAGGGTTACGAATGCTATACAAATGTTTAAAGAGAATTAGTCACGATCGAAAATTTAATGTTTCGAGAAAAATTACGACAGAAAATTTTATTGCCGTTTCACCTTTCTTATATTTAGAGCAGATGGTCGAAATTTTACTGAATATTTTTGATATTCAAAGTTATTTGTGTGTAACTAATCCACAATAATGAAAAATTGCTTTATTTTCTGTTAATTAGTCTATCAATTTTAAAAATTAAAGCGACATAATTTAGGTTTACAGTGAGTGCAGTTTTGGAAAACTTTTATTTCATTTAAATTAAAATTTAATATAAGATAAACTTTGTAATAGTTTTTAAGACTTTATGACTTAATTTTTCCTGCTGACAGGATCACTTTTATGTCGTATATAGTTCGGTTTTCTAAACTATTTTTTATTTAATTGTTCAACCAAATAAAGTGTAATGAGTAGATTTTAAGACAGTAAATTAAATTACTATTTTGTTCATTGTTACAGTTACAAATTTGTTATAAAGTTACACTTACCTAACAGGTAAACGTATAGTCCTTTATCGTAATAACGTTCAACAGGTTGTTGGTGCATATATCCCGCTCATTTTAGTCACCGTTAATTACTTTGAACGTGACTAAGTTAATTTTTGTTGTAATTTATTGAGTAATTATTTAAATAATTTAATTTATATTCTTTAGTTGGTTCGTTACATTAAATTTATTGAAATATTAATAGCAGGCTGGATTATTGGTTAAGTGCGAAATACCAATATAAAACTATATCCTTATTGTAAGAAGACACAAATAATGGGTAACAGTGATTATCTGGCTGTTATCGAACAAACCAGTAAGCTTCATGAGTGATTTGTAAATAATTGTATCAATTAATTCAAATAACATAATAGGAAAATTACATATTATGTTTAGCTTCTGGTTATTAGCCCCCCGAGAAGCACGTGCTGCGTGTAATTTTTTTTGTGAAAAAAAAACACCGAAAATTTAGGGTTTCTTCATATTGAATCCACCTAAGCAAATAGAGATATGATTTTAATTAGCACCGATTCCTATTGAAAGTTATTTACTCGGGGGAGTTATGAAGACTTTAGGAACAAACCTTGTATCAATATTAATTTCAGTGCAACTTAATGGATTTTGTGCAAATATGTAATCGTTTGTGTTATTAAAAAATTAATTACCTTACAGACAACAAAGTGAAAGTCACATTTAGAACTTACACCAGTTTATGGGTAAAAAATTAAGAAATATATAGTTTAACGTAAGCAAAAGGAGAGGTAACACTGATCTTATGCTACTTTTTCAGGAACGTGCACTTTAATTAACTACAACAGGTTAGAAGTTTTAATAATCCTTAAATCTAGCCTTAAGTGGTTAATTACTGAGAATATAAAGCAAATATTTAATACTTATAAGGTCTGAACAACTTGGAGATCAAACCACTAAACACAACTAAATATTTTTGGAAGTAACAATAAAGCCAAAGAATTGTTTGGAAAACTAGTATCATTTTTCCAAATAATATTTTTTAAGACAAGTCTTTTTGTGGTATATTTCAAGTATTTGAGTGGAATTTTCTACAAGCCTGGAACTGTTAATAACAATAATAGATTAAAGGTCTGAGAAAGAGCAGTTGTTTATGCGAAGTTTACTGTAAAAATGAATGCGATAATTACAACGAGAAAATAAAAAAAGTTTATATGTTTTCATCAATGTTCTTACCAACATGACAATAAAAAATTACTTGCTTGAAATTTAGGTTGATTTAAGTTAATGAGTGTTATGGTCAAGCTGATGAAATATTTCTGTAATAAGTACGAACAGTAAATAAAGTTTAAAATAAAATAAAAGTTTAAAAATAAGGTACATTACACAGAAAAAACGTACGTTTTTGAACGTAAATTTAGCTAAAAACATGCAATTTTACGATTTTTGCTAAGGAAATTTTGATGTTGGCGATATTCAATAACAATATTAGTTTATTGTATACCAAAACGAATCCAATATGGCACCCATAAGAAAAATCAAAGTTTTGATGATGGTAACTAAGAACCTACTTCGGATTTAAAATATAACAAATAAGGTAAAGAGTAATTTATTTTCAATTTTTTCATCAAATATATAGATTTTTTTTTGGATATCTCCGGAAATACTGGAAAATTTTCAATTTTTAAAGCACCATTTTATTATTTAAATACTTATGTCAAATAACCTCTCCATGATGACGCTTTTAAAGAAAACTGACAAAAACTGAAAAAAATGCGAATGCAAGCTTGTATTGCAAGGTTTGGGCTTACTTACACAATTCCACAAATTCTGTATAATATAACCCTTTCCTTCACTACCGTGTACCAAAATTCAAAATTTCACTTGCTACTTGGTCACGTGTTGTTCAAACATTATCGAACTCTCTCTCTATGTATCGTTTGTGTTTATTTTGGCATGTTAAGTACCTTCGGACGTTTTAAAACCACCCCAACCCTAATCTCTTGTTAGTCATGAGACAATAGGGCAAAATTATCGGATTTTTAGGGCCGACAGTAAAGGCCCCCCGAGGCCCTTGTGGCCCCATTCTCTTCTCCATTATGAAACAGCTCAGAAAGATAAATAATAGCGTTTTATGAGAGTTCTAAGGGCCGCATAAAAAATTAGTACATCTTTTATTTAGTCTCGGTGGACAGCTTTAATACAAATTTTCAGATATTCTTTAATTAAACGAATTTTTTGCACCACCATCTGCACTGGATTAAAGAACAGGAGCAGAAATACAGCATCTGCTATAAAAAGTTTCAAAAATCCCAAAAACCGATAAAAAAGGCTTCTTTCAGCAAGGTAAAAAAATCTTTTCAAACACTTTCTGCCTCATAGGACCTATAAAGATTACAGTGGGGTCTAACACCTTTAATGTATGCAGCTTTACGTTTCAAATGATGTCACTTGGAATAATCACCAGGTAATGCTCCAGATAACGTTTAGGGGTGGAAATAATAGTTAATAGTGTTGCTAGTAGAACGAGGTTTTAAGCTATTTTTAATCTCTAGAATGTACTAAAGAAAAATCAAAAAGTATATTATGTAAAACTTCCCAGATGTGGATCGCCAGACATAAAAAATCTCTGGATTCTCTCGATTGAAATCACCCATCATTAACATACATTAAATAGTAATTTCCAAATTGTGGACATTTGTAACATATTTCGTACTACATATTGAGTACAGTAATAAGCGGAAAAGTTTGATTTCATGCCAACAATGAACCGTATACCTACACAAATCAAAGCCAAAATCAGAAACACGAAACGTAGTGCAGCTGTCCCGATCAACAGACCAGAACAACCCCATTTCTCTTCCTGAGGGACGTAAATATACCTTTGGGCCAGGATTTCAGTCTTTTATGGTTGTTGAGCCAACTTTTATGAGGCTGCTTATTATAGGCAAGCAAATGGCTGTAGGTTATTGCTAAATACTAAATAGAAAGGTTCTTGTGTGTGTTGATCAATTATGCTCTCTTGATTTTCAATGTTAAAGTTTGGTTATTTCCACAAGACATGATAGATAAATAAAATGATTTTTTTTTTCAGTTAAATAAAGTTGAATAGTTTTGGGACAATAAAGTTTCAGTACTTATGAGGTATTCGTCTAGAACCCAAACTTTTTACAGCTTTACCATGCAAATTAAAAATTATTGTAAATTCCATTCTGCAAACTATCAAAATTGCACTTTTATTTACACGCGCAACTTGACAATGTAAGACCAACTAAAGTACACATTGAGAGCGACCCAAACTTCAATGTTGCATACGAACAAAACCACCCCAAGTTAGAAAACTAACGAGGGCGGCATACAGGGGCTGAACAAAACGACAAAATTGTTATTAAACCTTTCATGCATACTGCGTATAATATTTTATTTGCAAAGACCAAAAAAACCACCCACTTGCTAATGAAAGAGTAATTTAGAGAAGTTTTAAATTTGAAAGTTTTTATTGAACAGTAGATTGTATGGAAATTTGTACGCCACTGTTTTTTAGCTACACTCCCTGTGTGCAGACTTTAAATGTTAAGGGGAGGGTCAAAGTAACTACCCCAAAAGCACCGGTTGCACCTGTTCGGTTAATACTACAGATTTGACATTGAGATTTTAACGCTTATCAGTTTTATTGGTCTGCGTGGTCTGTTGGTTTTGATACTTTATTTAAAAACCATTAACTTTCTCAAATTTTTTAAAAAATGTAGAATGTATTTTACAGAATTATTTTGCTCCATGGATGTCCTAAAATATCTAACAAATGAAGTTTTTTCGTGCTTTTATTGCAAATTCCAAATTTTTACATTATTTAAATTTTGGTTGAATAAAACAAACAATATAATTTAGATATTATTTTGAACGATACATTTAGTTCTACATTTTATCGATTTCTCTAAACCTACGTTCACAATAATTTAAATTTAAAATTAGTTTTTGTAAGCACACTTTAAAATTTTATAAGTGATAATTACAATTACTGGTATTAGCATTAAGCACAGTGAAAATTTTACGATTAAAATATGCAAAGTAGCTTGAAGAGTGCACCAGCCATTACTCAAATAGTTTCGACATCAAAAAACGTACGCCCTAAAAGGGTTGTATTCAAAACGCCCTTCGGTTCTTTATCCCCGGTTTAACCGTGCAGAATTTAAACACCTTGTCCCGCATTTTTCATGTTCGTATAAGCATTTGTATGTGTACGTAACCTTACAATGGAGCTTTTACGCTCGTTACATCGTTAAGCTTTTAAATCTATAAAACAAGCTCATTGAAAATGTTCGTTACGTCACAGTTCAAAATTTGTGACAACTTAAGCAGTTTTAAGTGTTAAAATTAATTTTTAACACTTAAAACTGCTCTAATTGAGAATTAGTTCTATAATGTGTAATTTGTGGTAATTTTTGTTTCGTAACTAGATACAAGTAAAGGTTTACAGTTTCTCTTTTTCTCTGTGTACCATTTATAGAACCAAATTAAGGACACCCTGTATACGTGAATTAACTGAGGACTTTTCCAAACTTTTGTTTTTTTTTATGTCACTCAACAACTTTTAAATTTATAATATAATCTAAGTTTATTGAAAATTTACGTTACGTCACAGTTATGTTAATTGGAAACAACTAAAAAAGTTT
The DNA here is from genome assembly GCF_016097725.1 of Ips typographus. Taxonomy (NCBI): domain Eukaryota; kingdom Metazoa; phylum Arthropoda; class Insecta; order Coleoptera; family Curculionidae; genus Ips; species Ips typographus. The sequence continues at coordinate 7,757,910 of NC_138429.1, forward strand.
TAAAAGCTTATGTTATTAGCTTATACTATGGCAGTACAAAATGTCATTCTAGACGACTCTGGCACTTTTAGAAATCTGATGGGAAGCTGAAGAAAATTTTAGAGGCTTTTGGCAGTACAAAATGCCACTCTAGAGAGGCACTGTTAAAAGTTCCTTGAAATGGAACATGACATCTGGGAGTACAAAATGAGATTCTATTGGGCTCTGGCACTTTTAGAAATCTCTTGGAAGGCTGAAAATGGTTTTAGAAGCTTCTGGCAATACAAAATTCCATTCTAAAGGCCTGTGGCACTTTTAGAAGTCTCTTGGAAGGTTAGAAATGGTTTTAGAAGCATCTGGCAGTAAAAATAAGATTCTATTAGCCTCTAACACTTTATAGAAATCGCTTGGAAGGTTGAAAATGGTTTTAGAGGCTTCTGGCAATACAAAATGCCATTCTAAAGGCCTGTGGCACTTTTAGAAGTTTCTTGGAAGGCTAAAAATGGTTTTAGAAGCATCTGGCGGTAAAAAATGAGATACTATTTGCCTCTGGCACTTTTAGAAGTCACTTGGAAGGCTAAAAATGGTTTTAGAGGCTTCCGGTAGTACAAAATACAATTCAAGAGGCTTCTAGCACTTTTAGAAGTTTTATAGGAAGCTTAATAAAGTTTTAGAGGCTTCTGGCAGTACCTACAAAATGCCGCTCTAGAATCCTCTGGTATTGTTAGAAGTTTCTTGAAAAACTAAAAATGGTTTCAGAGACATCTGGCAGTACAAAATGCTATTTTATTAGCCTCTGACACTTTTAGAAGTCTCTTTGAAGGTTGAAAATGATTTTAGAAGCATTTGGCAATACAAAATGCCATTCTAAAGGCCTGTGGCACTTTTAGAAGTTTCTTGGAAGGCTAAAAATGGTTTTAGAGGCATCTGGCGGTAAAAAATGAGATTCTGTTGGCTTCTGGCACTTTTAGAAATCTCTTGGAAAGTTGAAAATTCGGAAGGTTCTTCTGGCAATACAAAATACCATTCTAAAGGCCTGTGGCACTTTTAACAGTCTTTTGGAAAACTGAAACTGATTTTAGAGGCTTCTGGCAGTACAAAATGCCGTTCTACTAGAATGACTTCTGGCTAGAATGGCATTCTAGCAGCCTCTGGCACTTTTACAAGTCTCTGCTCTAATTTAGAATGAGTTTGAAATGTAATGTGTGTAATTTGCGTACTTTTTCAGAATTCAAAAAAGTTTCAGTGGGAAAACTGGATAGAAGTACATGTATACAAAATCTCTTTTTCTGTTTAACTCAGTGTGTCATTTGTAGAACTAATTTGAGAACACACTGTATACATAATTGTTTTTTGCTTTTTTACAGGTCGGCTTTTAAACTACCCGCAATCTGTTGGTTTCTATTAGTAGTGTTTACATTCTATTAACGTTCCTAATTAACTAACGCTTTAGGGTCTCTGGACCCTAAAGACACTGACCTAATTTGTTGGAGAAATTCCAAATATTGATAAAACTTTTTTCGGTAATTCTATATTCCGGTCAGATATGTCGGCGAAAGGACCCAACGGACAGATGGCCATAAACTCGAGCACAGTGGAAATTTAATTATTCAAAGGGAGCAAATAATTGCTATTGGCAATCAGTGGGGTGCCCGAGCAGGACTTTTGTACTAGGAATGGTCCAAACTAACCCTTATGTGCTTACGTGTTAAGGAAGGGTGGTTCTGAAGAAGGCAGAGGGTGAAAACGTGACGCCAACGAACGCATTTCATGCGAATCAAACATCTACTTGACTGCATTGCCATGAATAAATAATTTGAGTTGGTTTGTTTAGGTTTAATTAAGTGATTTGGAACTTCTAATTAATTGCTTGTTGACTTTTTTATTCATATAATGTTAATTTGCTTTCTTTCTATATAAGTTCTAGTGCAAGCAGAATTACTTCTTCTCGATAAAACAAAAATTTTTACGTAATTTTTCTCTATGAGCTATTTTCCCACGAGAATGGAACACTTCACATAATCTACTTCAAAATCTTAACAAAACAGCTAACACCTTTCAAATTACTTCTTTAGAATAACACTAAATTTTTTTAGAGATTTAAGTACCATAACTTAAGTGTGGAATCTGTAACCACGCGCACGTGCCAGACACGTGTCCAGAACATTTGTGTATGGTATCTTTTACCGCACGTGACCGACACACTTTCAGGAAAGTGTCGGTTACTCTATTAACTCAATTGTCACTCTTTTATTAGGCTATTAGTGTATGGGTGTGAACTAATCATACTTTTTTTTAGACATACTGTAAAGTGGCCGATGGAAAAAATCCAATGTTGGTTTTGCCAATGTTAAGATAAAATAAAAACCAGGGCAAATGACGGTTACGTCATCGTTTCTGCAGTTATGACAGCTGTCACGTGAGGCAAGAAAAGTATGAAAGGGTTTTTTTTACGTTAGGACTGTCAAATTTGACTATAGTCTGAGCTGTAAACACAACTTCCAGTGCAATTCCTCAAAGAAACACAATTTTTTGGTATTTTATACTTTAAAGTCACTGGTGAAGGAGTTTTAAGCATTATGACAGCTGTCACCTGACGCTAGCAAAGTAGTAAAGTGTTCCTTAACATCACAACTGTCAAATTTGGCTTCATGGAGCTTTAAAGACAACTTCCAGTGTTATTTCTCAAATTAGCAACTATTTGTAGTAATAGTTTCAGGTCACTGGTGGACGGGTTCCGACAGTTATGACAGCTGTCACGTGACGTGTAAGAAAAGTATAAGTGTTCTTTTAACGTCAGAACTGTCAAATTTGACTCCATGGAGCTGTAAAACTCCAACTTTACAGAGTGCTTTCTCCAAGAAACACATCTGCTTCTTAAGCTTGGTTTTGAAGAGCATTAGCCTTTTCTTTATCATTCTCTTGACTCCCTTAAATTAAACTTTCTTGGCATTTTCTCCAAAAATAAATTTCTGAGAATTTTCTATCTCTAGTTGTATCTGAATGAAACTAAAGATCTTATCTGCAATACATGCGAGTCGCATATAGAAAATCTATCTTTACAATCAATTAACAAAACTGCGGGTAAATCCCTGAGGATTATCGCTATAGCGAAACCAGTAACAAAATAAAGTGAGGCACAAATCCGTCATAATCTCCTCATTGGGGGTGACTAAGCTGTATTGTCCTGACCCAGTCCTAAAAATATATAAGTTGCGCAAGATCTTGTCTAAATGGCTATTGTGCCTACGGATTTCCATAAAATTTGCAATTTCACGCCACTTGCAAACGGGAATTTTTAGGGTGGAAACGATGTATTTGGCAACCAATTTGTTATCGAAGAATTATGCGATTTTTATTGGCAGGATAATTTGATATATTCAGATGATTTGGGACTATAAATGATTTGAGTTTACGTGAAAATTATGTAAAATAAGCAGGTTTTAAGAAAATAACTTTATGTAAAAACTATAACGTCAAAAGAGTTTTGGAATGTTTTTCTACACTGTCTAGCAGATATTTACTACATTTTATTTAGTATTCTGCTGCTCTCTAACATTACTGAATTGACAACCGTTTTTGAGAAAAAATCAAACATTTTTGGCTGAAAAAAATTGTATCAATTTATGGGAACAATGCCCCTCCCAAACTAAACATCCGTTAACCAATGAATAGGTTGGCTTTATCCGTTAAATGGGAGTCTAAACGATGGAGGGGGCCAAGTTGGGTAAATCAGCCACCCCATTCCTGGGTTAGTTGGCAAAAAACCCCGTTGGTGTTCAACTGCATGATGTGTCCACGTGTTGACTGTCGAAAACCTGTGGTTTGAGTTCGTGATTTGTGTTGGATTACGATCAACTTGAATTTTTTTAGGTAAGTTTCAAATAAAACATTTTTGGTTTTAACCATCAAATTATATTTAGAAATGTACTAGTTTAGTAGAGCAATTTTTTTAGTCAGTAACTTAAATACAAAACAAAAATGTAGTTTTATATTAAAGAATGAAGAAGAAAAACTTCTGAAAATCTTCTGTGAAAAACATTTTTAAATTTTTCTAAAACTCTGTTTTGCAAAGTACGTCAATAAGCTGTCAATTTGTAGTATTTTTGGAAACTGGCTTCTGATCTGCATTCAGTGGAAATCCTTCTTAAAGTACTTACTTACTTACTTTGCTGTTTCATATAAAAAATAATAGAATTTCTGCAAAGCACTGAAGTGCTAAGACCCTCAAAAGGAAGTACAGCAATTCTGACAGCAGAAAGATATTAACAAAGCTTTTACAATTTGGCAGTTTAAGAATAGTAAATTCAACATTTTCTAACCGAATAGTCACAATATTTCAAAGCAAACAAACAAGAAGATTCACGTAACTAATTAAAATATAATAAGGAAACTTTGTATCCTCAGCTAGTCAAAAAACTGTTTTGTTTAACCATTTTTAAGTGAGAAAAACACTCTAAAAAATATACTTATCTATATCTCAGCTAGACAGTTTACATCAAATATGTCTTATCCCAGTTTATTGTAATAATTCAAAGTTGGTATAAAATTTCAATTATCAGGATTTAGAGATATTTTTAAATGATTTAGAGACAGTAAGAAGATTTCAAATAACAAATTTGACAACTTTATGCTATGAATTTAATAATACCCAAACAATTGTAGATATGTAAATGTTAGTAAGGAAAGTTACATTTTGCAGCACAAGTTTTCAATTTTACTGTTCCTTTTGGGTGCATTGAAAGGGTCAATTTGAAATTTTAATAATTAAAATAAGAATGATTTGATAATAGAAACAATTCTAATGATATGTTTCCAAAAAAAATCAAGTTCAAAAAGTTTTTCTTTAAATATGCACAGAAGGTAATATTTTACTGTAATCATAATATAACAACTGATACAGAGTGTTTCTTTGAGTGTTTCACTCCGTTCATGTAATTTTGATGGAACCAATATAGATTAAGAGAAAAATTCCCCTTTACAACATTTAGTTTGGTTAAGAAAGTGAATTTAACACATGTTTTAGTAGTTTAAACTGCAGTGTGTTGTCTTACAATGCTCAACATTTGTAATTATTAATTGAGGAGCAATAATCAGACAAAAGTGATTAAATCCATATTTTGGCTTTAAAATAGGATTTAATAAATTTGCTCAAAATGGATATCACTCCACTAAACAAAAGTCCTTATTGAAGTCAATTTTGAAAAAAAATAGATTTATCTGCTTTTGCCTGATTGTTCCTTAATTCTCAATTCATTTTCAGAATGAGTGATTATGCTGCCAGCTTCAAGTACGAGTCATCCTATGAAGACAGTTGCGATTCTGGTTTTGACTATTCCTACAGATCCGAAACAACCGAACCAAAAGATGACCGCAGCGACCTCTACGACATGGACCATGACTACTACACGCCAACAAAATCAGCAAACAATCCGAACTTTGATCCTGCTTTGTATAACAAATTTAATTCGGCATTTTACGACAGTCTGACAGAATTGGACAGACGACCATCAGTCCAACCAAGTTGTAGACGAAACTTGCTCAACGAGTTTAACCAGAACAGTCCTGTAGAGGGTATCACCGAGATTGATGTTAAAGACAAACCTAAAAAACGTTACGCCACTGGAAGAAATCGAGTATCCAGAGCCAAAAGTCCAACCCAAATTATGAGGATTAAGAGAGTGAGAAGACTGAAAGCTAACGATCGTGAGAGAAACAGAATGCATATGTTGAATGAAGCACTAGACAAGCTTAGATGTGTACTGCCAACTTTTCCTGAAGACACCAAGCTGACTAAAATCGAAACGTTGCGATTTGCGCACAACTACATTCATGCACTTTCGGAAGCTGCTAAGGATGTCGACAAGTACGCGACAGAAGACAGTATAATAATTAACGTTGGAAACATGACAGTTTCTATAAACAAAGAAGAAAACAGCATTATAAGCAAAGAATTTGATGACAGAAGAGCGACTAAACCAAATGCTTCGGTAATCAGTGGAAGCATTACAAACGCAAGCTTTATGCAAGACTACAATAACGCCATGTATAGCAGTAGTAATAGTGGATTTTTAAGTCCCACCGGGTCTAAAAACTATCAAAGACCGTATCAATGTGAAAATTTCAATTCGTATAGCACATATAATACTAGTTATTGCAACGATCAGTATTCCAGTCGGTTTAATAGTGGATACAACAATAACATAATGTATGACTTAAATGCGTACAATATGAGAGAACCAACGTAGCCTTATATGCAACATTTACTAAATCTGTTTGATGCAATATTTGATTTTTTTTTAATAGAATTAAGTGGTAAAATGTATAATTTTGCTGTAAGAGAGTGTTGTTATTAACAGTAATTTGGTCAATTCAGTCTAGTCAATAATGATGTGATTTTTTTATTTTATAGCTTAACGTATTTAAGACAAGACATATTTTTACATGAGAATAGTGAATTTATATGAATATTTTAATAAAGCACAATATTTTCTGAAGATGACTTTAATTACTGCAATTTGTTTTGTAAATTGCAATTTGCAACTAAATAATCTTCATTATTCCATTTTCTAGAAAGTTTTCCATGTCAGGTTGTCAATTATTTCGGAACTTGGGACACTCTAATACAACAATTTCCTCTGAAAAGGTTGAAAATTTTCTCACTTTGTTAAAATAGGGCGAAATTCTTAAGTAACTTCAGTTGAAATCAAAAAAGACCAGAATATTCAATGTTCTGTCCCTGGTGAACCGAACACGTAGAAACAATATACCTGAATAAAGCATACATTTTTATTAGTTTTTATAAGGAAAAAATGTACACCCCTTTTATGGGTGTAACTGAAATTTACTTGAAAGATTTTATTTTTCTATCATGGCTGTCATTAATTTGAAAAGTAATAAATCTGAATCACTACACTTTTCATGTACCCTCGGTATAGTAGGGAGACTGATGGACTGTAAAACTTCCAGGGATTAGTTTAGCCGTTCTTTACGAACATTTTTACTCTGTATTAAATTTTTTGAAACTTTCACCGTGTCTGAGTTACTTAGCAAAAACTGGTATAATTCAACAGATTTTCAAATCAGTTGAAGTTGTGATTTAAAATTTGAACATCCTGTAACTTGGTTGTTTTTGGGAGTTTAGAGAGATTAAACCACTCTAATTATCCGTCTTGAGCTCCTCTTTCCAGTAGTGTTGAGCAAAAAATTCTATCTGAAAAATTGCGTGCAGGGTGACCAAGAACAGTCAATCACCATACTTTTCATGCACACCCTGTATACTGGAAGCAAAAACGGCCCTGTAGATTTACGGTCTTGGGTTAAGCAGTTAATTAGAAACGTTTTTAGTCTCTTGCAATTTTTTTGTAACTTTTACCGTTTTCGAATTATTAGGAAAAACTAGTTTAATGCCACAAATTTTCAAATGAGTTGAAGTTGTGATTTGAAATTTGAACACCCTGTAATTTGGTTGTTTTTGGGAGGTTAAACCACTCAAATTAACCGTCTTGATCTCCTCTTTCCAGTGGTGTTGAGAAAAAATTATATCTGAAAAAATGCGTTCAGGGTGACCAAGAACAGTCAATCACCATACTTTTCAAGCACACCCTGTATACTGGAAGCAAAAACGGTCCTGTAAATTTACGAGGTTGGATTAAGGAGTTGATTATAGAAGCATTTTTGGTCTCTTGCAATTTTTGTAACTTTTACCGTTTTAGAGTTATTTAGGAAAAACTGTTTGGTGCAACAAATTTAGAAATAAGTGAAATTGTAATTTGAATACTGTTAAGGACAGTTAGGGACAAAATCGCCTGTAAATCCCACTTAGAGTAACCGAATCATGTTTTTAATCACATTTTTCGAATCTTCATTAAATTTGCTATTCAATTACCTGAAAAAAACCTTACAACATCAGGTAAAATCTTGGAGAAAAGTGGTGCAAAGTATACACTGCCAAAAGACGGGTTTAATGTATAGTTAGGGACCAAATCGCCTGTCAAATACACTTAGAGTGAGAAAATGACTATGTTTACCACATTTTTGGAATCCTCATTAAATTTCCTATCCAATAACCCGAAAAAACATTACAAAATTTGGTACAGTCAGGGAGAAAAGCGGTGTCAAAATTTGAACTTCCAGATATTCGCGATTTGGACTGATACACTAAATATGAGACTTTACCAATGCTTTCGACAGGGTATTCTGTAAATTGCTGATATACCACCCCTCAACAAAATGGTATTTATATACTAATTTTGACCTCAGGAATACGATTACGCTCTCAAATTGGCTTTAATTAGAACCATTTTTTTGGAATAGTTTGACTATGCTACACTATACCTACAAAATCTGTGGAAGAGGATATACTAAAATTTTGTATGTAAGTTTTGGGCTACATTTTTATGTTTGAAAAGACCTCCTAACTGTCATAAGAACCAAGTTAAGACCTGTCAAATTGTGTCACTTTCAATATTTCTAGTACAGTTACACTATTGTACTTCATGTTAAATATCTCGGTTTTTTGTGATTTTTTCAAGAAAATTGTTTAGTAAAAAAAAACAAAATTACGAGCTTGCTTTTTGACGTTTGAACGAACCTTCGAGCTGTCATAGTAATCCAGTTAGCACGTGTCAGATAAGGACACCTATTACCTTTAAAAGAAACAGAAGACAGTTTGGGGATTTTTTTATTTCGACTGGGGAAATCGAGTTGACCGCTGTGGCAAAACAAACTTTTAAACGACAAATGTTTATTAAAATCAATAAGTAAAACAGAAACATACATAGTACTTGCGTTTAAACTATATACAGTAAATTCCCATTTGTTTTATTTATACTCCTGTGGAGTGTAATTTTGTCGATGGTCCGTTTACATCGAATGCAGGTTTATTATTATTATTATTAAACTTACACAGTATTCACATATAGAGGATATTGTGACAATGTAACGTTTAAGTTAACGAGGAACACACAGCTCTGTGATGGTTTTACATTTAAGTAGTGGAATACATTTATAACATTTAATTTCTAAAAACTTTTACTAGAAGTCGAAAATAAAATTTTAGCAAAACAATTGCAGAACATAGTGCCTAATATGGACTCGGTAATATTTCTAAAAATATAAAAACTACTATCACGCATATTGTTGACATAAAAATATGTCCTCTTTTCTAACTAATGACGTTCCTGTACAATATTTTAGCCATCCTTCCGTAATACGGCAAATGTTCTTGCAATTGTGCACGCCTATATTTACAATCATATTTTGTTTTACCAAAAAACTTACCTAGACTCTGTTAGACTTATACACAGTATTGTGGAAGATAATTGAGGTAGATTTTTTTCAAGTATGAGGTAGATTGACTTATTTTATAACTTTATAATAGCAACTGCGTTAAGAATTTTTTTTTGGAAATACCATAACACTTACCCTATAAAAGACGATTGCTATATAATATTTTTAATATATCATTTTATGTGTAAACATTGCCACGAAGGGTACAACAATTTGTACTTTTTAAGATACTCCCTGAGATTTGCTTGCACTCTGAAAACTACATTTTAACATCCACATTAAACATCTAGGTAAGTTGTAGAAAGAACAATTATTATTTTACACACATATCGTTTTGTACTAGGATTAATTATTTTTATTATAAACACTGAGCAGAACACCCGTTTTTTATAGTACATAAATTTTGAGGTAGATTTTGTATATTTTGTACTTCTCCACTCTTCATATTTCCAAAAATAAAAATACCATAACAATTATTATTAATTTCAGTGCCACATATTTACAAATTGTGATGTGTGTGTCTATTACACTTCTTTTATGTATTTGACCATTTAATGCATTCCACACTTTAGTTCATTATGCAACTATGTTGAGGTATTAGTATATTAAATTTATACTTAACATGTAGATAACAGCACGTAGGATGAACACTCTGTGTAAATAACTTACTATTATGTCCCTGAACAGTTTACCTGAGATAAATAAGCCTTATTGCGTAAAATGCTATGTTTTCCATGTGTGTATTTATAGGCAGCTATACTAAAAAAATGTTGAGAGTTTTGAACTAAACCGTGTTTTGCGATGATGTTCAATTAGAATAAGCCACACAACATTTTACCATCAAATTCAACAACATTAATAATGTGAACTACCTATTTTTGAGATTATTAATTAACATTTAATACGTACGATTACAAGTAGGGCCAAATTACCATATTCCTTTTATCAGTCGACAGCAAGTATTTTTTTAATTAAACATTGCATTGCCACACATTTCAAATGAAATTTTACCAAACTTGAACACCAAATGATTAACAAATTTTATTTTTTTTTTTGATTAAAGGTCCGTCACCTTACACCGAATATTAATTTGTACATACAAAATAAACCTTAACATAAACAATAAAAACTAAACCGAATTTGATATCCGCCTTTTTATAAAAGGGTTTCCTACAGAACTAAAATGCTTAAAAACTAAGTCGTAGCTAAATAACGAACCCTGAATGTATAGTTTTAAATATTGAATCTTAAATGGCTAAGTTATGCTTTAAATCTAGAATATTTACCCGTATTACACTTACAAAAAAAACGCACTCATTTCACTTAAATGCGAAAGAGCACAAAACTGTAATAAATAAAAGCTATTTCCCTGCCGTATCTATGGAAGTATTATAAGTTATTAGGTACTAAAATGTAAAGTAAAAAAATCACAATGTGGCCAATTGCAAATAATTGGTGATGGAACTGGTATGAATTGAACGAACTGTGGGTATGAAGATGACCAGATCTATTTTAAAATGGATCAGATGACAAAAGTCCTTTCACTTTTAAGTTATTCAATGAACATGTAATGATAGTATTACCCACGACACGAGCCGAAAGCAAGTATTGTAAATCGTCGAGTGAGTAATATTCAATACATGCAAGTGGAATATTATACTTTTTCCACGACTCTTTATGGTATAATTGTCATTTAGCGCCTATTGGAAAAATCATAGTAAATTAAGATGACGTAACAATGTAAATCAAGTTTAGGAATAACACTATGAATTTATGTACATAAAAGAAATATTTTTAATTTGACAAATGAAGAAGCACGTCTCAACACGTCTGATACCGACAACTTTGCAAAGTATTATTATACAATATATTTATAGAAATTGATTTTTACAATTTTTACCGTATCATTATTGCGTTGTTTTTTAATTTTCAAAAATTTTCAAAATTGAAAAAAAAATTGTTTTTTTTTATGGAAATTGATTCTCCATAATTTTTAGAGTCATCTGAGATTGATTTGCAATTTCTAACTTGTCATTTTTGCGTTGTTTTTTCATTTTCAAAAATTTTTAAAATTTTTCAGTGACTTGAAACTACAAAATTAAAAATAGTTGCTAATTTCAGAAAATTACACTGGAACTTGTGTTTAAAGCTCCATGGAGCCAAATTTGACAGTTGAGACGTTAAGGTAGACTTTAATACTTTGCTTGCGTCAACCAGTGTTAAACTGTAATTCTTGCAAATTCTAAGCAAATTTTGACAGTTTTGATATTAGTGACAAATATCACATGGTTTTTTGAGGATAATTTAGCTAGGCAGTCACGTGACCTCTGTCAAAATAACTGTCATAAATCGTAGAAATACGTTTTGTATCGAATGCTGCAAGAAAACTTTTCTAAACCCTGATTTTTGCAACGTTTGAGCACATAGTTTGACAGTGTGACAGTCAGAGACAATATTGCTTTCAAATCCACTTGGTGTGAGAAAATGACTGTTTTTAGTACATTTTTGGAATCGTTATTAAATTTCCTATCTAATAACCTGAAAAAACACTACAAAATGTTGTACTGTCAGGGAGAAAAGCGGTGTGAAAGTTTGAACTGCGAGAAATGTAGTTTGAAAGGACTGTCAGAGACAAAATCGCTTGTAAAATCCATTTAGAGTGAGAAAATAACTGTTTTAAGTACATTTTTAGAATTTATTAAATTTTCTATCTAATAACCTGAAAAAACACTACAAAATTTTGTACTGTCAGGGAGAAAAGCGGTGTCAAAGTTTGAACTGCGAGAAATATAGCTTGAAAGGACTGTCAGAGACAAAACCGCCTGTAAAATCCATTTGGAGTGAAAAAATGACTGTTTTTAGTACATTTTTGGAATCGTTATTAAATTTCCTATCCAATAACCTGAAAAAACACTACAAAATTTGGTACAGTCAGGGAGAAAAGCGGTGTCAAAGTTTGAACTGTCTGAAAAAGTAAAATATTTACTTAAATAAGGTAATTTCCCCATCACTAGTAAATTTGACAAGTAAAGAAGCAATGTTCACAAACGGTTATATTCTAAACATTTATTTGGTCACGTCACTTCAATTTACTTTGATTTTTGCTATATATTGGTCGTGTCGGTTATGGACTGAACCAGTGAGTTATAGCAGTGACGAATTTCTCATTACTCACAGATAGATAGTAGGTGTATCTATTCAAAATTAGTGAGTAATCGGCATATTATTAAACAATCGTAGAAAAATGTACTTATTTTATTTACGGTCAAACAAAAAGACTTTTTATTTGTTAACATTATTGAATTATTGAAAGGCAGTGGCTTGAGGTAGTAGGTAGTATAAAAGTAGAAACTGTTCTATGTATTGCACTGACCAACAAATTATTGAAAAATAACTTTGCCAAAGTTGAAATTCCTTGGCAAGACTGCATAATCTGCGTACAAAACTTTAGCAAAGTTTTTTTTTATACCATTCGTCAATCCATTAATAAACTTTTAAATAATCCCTGAATAGTAGACTTAATTCTATTTGTAAGTTAAACTAGAAACTTGTCATGTAAAATGAGGTAGACGAGTTACAACCCAAGGCGCTGACAACAATAAGGTAAATTAGAACTTCACCCTTAACAACAAAATACTGCGTTCTAATTTGCCCGTAGTGTTATTTTAATATTATTTTAAAACATAAATGACTATGACACCCGTAAAAGAATATTATTTACAATGACAAATACTGTTATGAAATTTGTTGCAGAATTATATTGACTAGTACCGCTTTTTGTTGAAAATATTGATTTTATTCGGTGGAGACCGTTACTATACAATCCAAGCAATCACTCAGGGTTCTTAAACAAAATACAACTTATTATATTTTCTTTTAGTTGAGCCAGAAGACAAATGTCTGAATCGAGCTTATAGCCAAACAGTGGACAAAATCAGAAAACATAATAAAGCATTCATTGACTACAATCTAAATTATCTTGAGCTAAAAAGGCTTTCTACAAGTTTTACTCGCATATATCATAGTATCTATGACTAGCGGATATAAAATATATATTTTTAACTGGAATTTTATTCCATAACTTAAAAAAATAACAAATAAAACGAAATTCAAAAAGTGGCCTTTTCAGCGATAATTTTCTGGTTAACAAACACGTACCCTACCAAACGCTCCCTCTATTATTTGTAGAGAGGATATAACCTTTCCTATATTAGCTTTAGAATAAGTACAACAAAACATTGTTTAACTGCAACAAATAAACAAAAACGTTTGTACCATATTACACTTAATATGAATTACTACAAAAAATCCTTGTAGCAGTAGTAAAAATAAACATCCATTTACCCGTAATAATCTTCGCACCCGTCTTCAAATTGTATGTAAATTAGCGGAACAAACGATGTTCAACAACGTTTTGTCCGCCAATTTCCTCCTCAGGTATCCATTGTAATAATTAAGGATTCAGCACTTGCTGTTGTTGCTGATTGTGGAAAGCCTTTAAGCTGAGTTCAGTTTTGTGTTCTCGCGCTATGTGACGTCGTACCGTGTTGTTCCTTGTGAATGTACGAGAACAGAATGGACATGGTACTCGAATGCCTTGATGTCTTTGTCTTATGTGAGCCCTTAAGTTTGTTTCGTAGCCGTAGAGTCTTTCGCAGAAAGGACACTTTAATTTTTTACCTAAAAGTGTAAAAATAACAATTATCCTACGTTATCTTCATCAAAGATCTGAATAGTATATTACGTAATTATAGTGTTGCAAGAAACATTTTACGCACGAAGCCGCGTCGAAGCGACAATACTTTTCCTACGACCAAGTGTAAATTCCTGTTTTTGCAATTCATGTGTGAGTTTTTATTCTTAAATACTTTCTCAAAGAGTTACAAGGCAAAAAGTGATAGAATGCAATCTAGTGCTCTTCTTCAACTAGTTTGATTTGTCAAGTTAGCGTAGCTCCATTATTTAAGGAGCTATCAAAAAGTGTTAAGAAAGACAGTTGTAGCAAATTTCATGCTCTACAAGACTGCATACGGATGTTTTGTCCTTAAGGTCCTCCTCAGGAGTTACATACCAAAAACTGGCAAAATGTACAATGTACTGACAGAAATCGATTTTGTCCAGGATTAGGGCATTTAGTTCATGATTAATCTTAAAACTGTGTCCCTTTTTAGAACGGTGCGTTTATTTTACTACTGTGCGTAAAGAAGATCATTACCTAACTAAAAACTATGCGTAATTATCTATTTACAGTGTGGTCGAAGGTAAAATTGTTATCATCAGTGAGTGACATACATCTTGCGACATCTATACTTTATTATTCCAACTGACAAAGCCTAGTTAGCTTCGAAAAGTGCAGATGTCGCCTGCGTTCCAACTTTATATTGATTTACTTACCATCTGGTGTATTAATCGTGGCTTGCTTGTGATGCGCTAGTTTTCCAGTTGTCGAGTTCCATAATGTAGTAGGTATCATATCCGTTTTGTCACGATCGTACTCAAATTTGTTATGTCCAATATTTCCATTTGGAGAGTTTCCATGATTCATGGGTGACATTCTGGGCGCGTGATTTCCTCCTGTTCCCCCACCCCCCGTACTTGAAGGCGGTTCGTCTTGTTGTACTGCTGATGGTTCCATTTTTATTCGAAGATCTAGAAGACAAATGTCAACTAAATATCTCTAAGTTAAGTTACAAGAAACAAAACAGATGAATAAGATATACAATTTTTTAGTTTTTAGTTACACAATAAGATCTTTGATTACAATGATATCTACCTTCTGGACATCCTGGATCTTGACACCGTTCCGCAGTGTTGCTCTCTGGACAAATGAGGGCCGTTGCTCTATCATTGGCCTCGTAGATTTCGGCAGGCGGGGCATCGGCCTCGTTGTGAGGGGCAGAGCACGAAGAACTCGAAGAAGGTCTGTAAGCCAAAGACAAAGGCGTTGGTGATACCGATCTTTTGCTGCCATCCCGAAGCACCGACGCGCGATTCTCTTGAACCAATTCGTTTGGTGATCTAAAATAAAATTACGTCAGACTTAAAATGTATCAGAATTCGGTCGAGCGTGGCTCTAAAAAGAAATTACGGTTTGACAGATTACTTGATAAGATTAAGTCGGAGCATAATTTTTATTTTTATCGAGTTTACGGCGCCGGACCGGAATTTCTGGCTTTACATGAAATTGTGTAATGCACAATGAATGAAGCGTTATGTTATCAAATGTTCACATTTTTTATCTGTGGATTCGTGTTTGTTGTGGCAATATCATCCAACTTGGCCCGAATCTTTATGCGGACGATATAAACCACAAAACGATAAATGATCAAAACAAACACACACACTAATTTCAAATATTTGTTTGTTGTAGTTTTTTTTTACAGAAACACAGCTAACTAATAACAGTTAACACAACAAAAAGCAAGAAATGGGGAAAAAGAAGGAAAACCAACCACAGAAACAAAAATTATAATAATGAAACCGAAAGGCGAATTGAGAACAAAGGACACACTGATAACATATCTGAGTCGCAAAAGTGACTGAAATTTTCCATCTTTAATCTGACAGAAGAAAAATGGCCTACAGAGAAGCTGAACACAGACTGGGAAAAAACAATTGAAGAAGAATGATCACAGAATACTGCTCATTTTTTATATTTTCTGTATGATATTTAAATTTGAAGCTCTAAAAGAGCTAGAGAACAAAAGGAAGAACTAAATGATCTAAAAGAAATATCTATACGAACAATTCCCAAAAACTTAAAAAAACAGGGATCATGCTTTGGAAGAAAAAAAACAGTAATTCAATGATATATCAGAAATTTTGATCATCAGAGAAAAGAGGAAGAATTCAAAAGAGGAAAGGATGATGTAAATAATATGAAAAACTTGACAATACTAAAAAATTCCAATGCACAGCAAAGGGCATATTTATACCAAAGAATCTTAAATTAGGTAAAATAAGTACAAAAAAAGCACTTTAAAATTTTTCACTTTTCAAAAAAATTGAAAGAATAGGAATGAAGATAGGAGTCTATTTTTACTACTTTTTAAAATTCAATATCTCGGTAACATGAAGAGCTAGAGAGGCCAGTTTTAGTTCATTTTGAAGTGTTTTTGATCCTTTTTTAATGGTGTTTTAGTAAAATCTATAAGAGTTCAAATAAAAAAGTTAAAATCATTCAAAAATTGAAAAAAACTTATTTTTGCAAAAAGTTCAATTTTGGCAATTTTTTATTTTGCTCCAGGAGGGTTCTAACGCACAGCAAAGGGCATACTTATACCAAAGAACCTGAAATTAGGTAAAATAAGTACAAAAAAAGCACTTTCAAATTTTTGTAAGTAAAACAAAACCAAAAATCCTTTGATAAAGAATAAATGATCCTACTCAACTCTCTAGAATTACGAATGGGAAAAGAATCTAGAACCAAAGAGGGAAAGAAAAAAGACAATACAGCCAACATAAATGACAGTAGACAAAAAAAACATACATGAGCAATTTGAAACTAAAATACTGATGTAAATTCATAACCAAAATCAAAAGTGATCAATCTATGTAAGTGCTTTAGTTAATGCAAACAATCATTACTATTTAAGAGTCTACTCAAGTCTGAACAAGAAAAATGTCAGGTACATCAATTTTTAGATTGTTTAACTTAATGTTTGATAACAAATAGTGATGAATGTAATGACGTAATGAAAGATTGCTTATATACCTTGGGTGTTTCATTTCGTATGGTGAATTATTCGTTGAAGATAGTCGTTCGTAGGGCCTGTAATGGTGTGGCATATATGGTGACATTTTAGGGGAATAGCTGGGGGACGGGCTCGATTGCTGTTGTTGATGATTCGGTTGACTGTTTTCGGTGTCTTCTTTTAAAATCTGCAAAATAAAAATTTCTTGTAAGGCTTAAAGTAATGTAATTTTGAAGGATTTATTTAAAAAAACGTACAAGGTCTTCAGCCAGACGAATCAATTGAAACGCGTTCTTATCGCAATTTTTTGGAGGTCATAAAGCTTGATAATGCTGCTCGTGTACTTAATCTAACGCATTGAAAAACTTTTACACAAAAAAATAATAATACTTATAAAAACCATTGTAAAACCACCTTAAATCGTTTCCTAGTGGGAGAATCCAAAGGTGGAGGAGCTCCCTCCATATCTGGCGCTCTCTGGGTGTGACTTTGAGCCACCGCCAATTTCTCATGCTCGATGCTTAGTCCCTTGACTTGCAGACACTCGGCAGCTTTTAGAAAACTGGACAAAGCGTCCTGCGACACGTGCACCTCTCCTTTGTACATGAATTCCAAGAGGGCGGCCATGTTTGAGGCCGACGTTCCGTCCAAGATCACCAAAAGGTTCTGGTGAAGGGGGGCGGTCTCGAAGAGGTCGGACAAATGTTTACTGCACGCCGCCAGTATAAGTTTGTGGGCTTTGAATGTGACACCTGAAAGATTTTAATTTGTTTATTTAATCACAAATATGTCAAGATGTAGAAAGTGACAAAATGTAACTAAATAAGTGATGGTTCCTAAAATGTTTATGGTTTTCCAAATTCTATTGGATGTTACACTATTTTTGGCTAAGGCCATGCCTAGAGGATAGTTTGATTTGAATACTAATTGAGGTCAAAATGCTCGACTCAAATGACAAAACCTTCTACTCTAAATTTAGTGTTATCTTGTGATTATTCCAAGACAAATAATAACAGTCCTAATTATTTTCATAGATAAGAGCCAAACATCATCGATTACATCCGCCTGCAAGCTGCACTTGACCTAAAAGCCTAGTTCGTTAAAAGCTCATGTGCATCTCTCGTTATATACTTTAAAATTCCTGCTGGTAAACATCGTAAAGCGTATAATATAATCTACAACACCGTTAGTAGTGTTTGGATGAAAAATGAATGAAATTTCTAGGTATATCGGCGATATGCATAGAAAAGCATTTTTCGATGTATAATTAGGTTGCAGCTAAATTTATAATAGATTTGACCTGGTTTCCTGGTTTTTTTGTTTGATAATATCGTCGACGTACGACTTTGACTCGTCTTGCATCAAAAATGTAAATTATTAGAAACATTGTACAGGCCGATTATTTTATATTTTACTCAATTGCTAGCTCAGTTCATTTTGATATGAACTAAACACTCAAAAATGTTAACACTCTGTATCAAGCAATTTTTGTCCCTTGAACTTTTTCCGTATTTCTACTAGGTTAGGAGATATTCCACCAAATCCATTTTGATGACCAGAAACACCATTTTTCTGAAAAAGTGCCTCAAAATTTTGCCTGTCCATAACTCGGTTATTTTTTGAGATACAGGATTGGTAAGCAACTTAAAACAAATCGTTTTTTCTCCTCTTTCAAGTGGTGTGCTCCAAAATCACATTGGCAGCCTTTGTTATTCATGACGACTCAAAAAAAGAAAGTTGTTGTTTGGTCATTCTGTAGGCAGTTTCAGAGAGAATTTGTTGGTTTAAGAATAAAGTGTTCTTGAGTTTTTTACGCAATTTTCATCCTTTGCACTTTTACCGTATCTCTACTAGGTTATAAGATATTCGACAAAATGGATTGTGGAGATTAGAAACACTATTTTTCTGAAAAAGTGCCTTAAAACTTTGCCTGTCTATATAGCTCGGATGTTTTTTGAGGTACAGGACTCAAAAAATGTTATTTTTTCTCTTTTTTCAAGTAGTGTGCTCCAAAACCACCTTGGTGGGTTTTGGAGTACAGGATACAATGATTTTTGACCTTTTCTACACAATTTTCATTCTGTGCACTTTTCCCGTATTTCTACTAGATTAGGAGGTATTCTAGAAAATTTGGAGACCAAAAACTCCATTTTTTTCAAATTTTCAAATCAAATTTAACATTTGTTGCTTTGACCTTCAATAAATCTTTTATTTCATACACTTTATTATTTCTTTTGGTCTATAAATAGTCAATAAAACAGGTTTTCCATCAACCTATAAAAGTTAGTTGCTTGGAGCTAGAGGAACATGGGTTTTCCATCTCAACCATTTTGACATTTTTTGCTTTAACATTAAATAACTTGCTTATTTCCAAGACTTGTCTAGGACTTTTATACGTCAATGGATAGCCAATAAAACAGGCTTTTCATTGGTGTATAAAAGTTGTTGGGTTCGTGGTAAGGTTTTGCCGATAGGGGGCGTCAAACTGAAGCGAGAGAAAAATACTGCAACTTTGCTTTCCAATCAAAATTAACGGAGTTGAGTAAAAAAACTATAAACAATCACCCTGTTCTACCATTATTGACTTAAAACAATGTAACCACATATGCTTGACAGATTTACGTTCGTTTTTCATTGCTTACGAAATAAATTTAAATTAGCTGAACAACCGAGTAAAGGATATTGTTGTGTGGGAGAGTTATGTATCCAAAAAATGCGTCAGCACATAATTTGAAACTTTCAATGAGCAAAACTCAACCATGAACAAGACAGATTTATGAGTTTTCACAAAAACAAAGGGGTACGCTACATAAACCCTTCAAAAAAAAATCAAACTGAAATAATACCCTCGCTTTGTTATTTCTGGACTATGTAAGAGTGTGGAATTGATTAAAATCCACTACAGGAACTTAAAAATCAATGACCTTATTAGTTTCGTCATCTAACGGATTTCGTTTCGTGCTAGTTGCATTTGTGTGACGTGTCGAAATCGACGCATCAAAAAAGTGAAATCAAGCCAAGGTGGCATCTATTTGGTACTCTGATCAATAGTAGTTGAATAGGTGGGCCTAGTCAAACTGCGTCCTCTGCTAAATTTGGTGAAAGTAAAATGAAAGCTTCATTATGGTTACTACTATTTACATATTTGAAAATTTGTATGCACTTTTGCCTACACCATCAATAATTATGTTTACTGCAATTTCTAGTAATTTGAAACTTCATGGTAAATACAATGTAAGGTTTATCTATCCACTCTACTATACATTTCATGATCACGTCTTCAAGTTTGCCTAATAAAACAAGAAGAGGAGTTTTACTTACTTTTATTTTAAAAAAGATAAATATACAACCTAAAACATTTTTTTCAAAAACTATGACCTTTAAGATCAATGTATTTCTTTTACAATTTTTCTCTACGTAATCTTGTGTGGCATCTTCTATCAAGCCGAAATGCAAGCGCAACCAAGCGATAACTAACGGAAACGAAGAACAAAGAAATATGCACCAAAACTAATTTCGATCTAACGGTATGGATGTGGCAATCTGTTCTTTTTCACCAAAATGCAACATGAACGCACAATGTAACTTAGAAACAACGGTTCCCATGTACCGTATAGCCCACCTCGAAATGAAAGTACTACCTTTGATCAATCCGAAAAATCGAGGTTGAATTTTTTTCGGTTTAGCTTCGAAGCTACTACTTTTATTGCAACACTGCATTTTTTAAATTCTACACAGTTTTGTATTATCATTTCAGATCAACTGATCAAGATTATCAGTGAAAGCTCTGAATGGACTGGAATTATCAGTAAATTTCCCTGTTAAAATTTGTTTTTTAAAACATTTTTAAGATTCTTTTGCTACTTTATTTTCATCCAGCAATTTTAGCATATTTTAATGTGGTTTTAATAACCACAAGTTAATAAGTTTCTTTTAGTTTGAATATACTCATGAATAACCATCCCCAAAGACAATAATCCAAAAGATTGAGGTCTGGCAACCTAACAGAACCATCATGATAGTAAAATAATCCAATAATTAGTTCCTATTTTAGCTGCAAATTATCTAGACTACAAATTAAAATTTTCCAACAAAGTATCAAATGTTCGTGTTTATGCCTGCACAGTTTAAAACCAATTCCGTGGATAATTAAAAATAATTATTAGAGTACCTAAATGTCAAACAAAGGCACCTTTTAAAGATTTAAGTAAGTTTTGACTGTTACTTACCATCGCAAAACAAAGTAACATCAGCTAAACTCTCAGACTTGAAAAGGTTGCTAAAAGATGTAGCCAAGTTTGATCCAAAACTGTTCCACTTCAAACAAAACTGTTGCTGCTGAGAGTCCATTTCAAACCCGGAGTGAAAAATGTGGTGAGCTGCAATAAAAAAAAAACTTTAAAACCTTAATTTTTTAAAATAAAAAAAATGGTGATTTAGTGACTGAAAAGTTAATTAAAAAACACACACACTTACGTGCCATTTTTAGTAGTGAATAATCAGTAAAACACTTTATAATGTGAATCAAACAAATGCTCAATCAATACTAGTCACCAAATCAAACTATCTGCAATTATAAACATCCTCTCAAAACAAACTGCAACGCACTAGTATACGATTCGATTAGGAAAAACACACTACATCAAGTGCATACATAGTTGCATCAATACAATTTAATTTTAACTACATTAACAATATGTTTTTCGGTTAAATGTGTTTATTCTGCTAACTGACGATGACGATAACAAAATTGCTGAATTTGTCACAATTGCTTGAGCAAATATCGTTGCGTAAAAGTGCACGAGTGCATGAGGTGGATTTTTTCTACCAAAATCGAAGGTTATGATGATAGAATAGTTTTGCGAAATAGTTTTCAAATATTTATTAATTCCACCTAAGCTGGAACATTAAGTGGTATATTATTATATGTTGTAATGACATTTTTGAATGATGATATTTACACCTAAAATATTGTTTATAATGATTCTTACTAGAGTCGACAAATATTTTTTATTTAGTTTCCAGCAAAATGAAAACATCAAAATAAGTTTACTAGTGATAGATCTTGAATTCATTCAGTCACTTGGAGATTCCAGATATGATGCAGTTAGATGTCTGTATATCAATGAAAATTATACTCTATTCATTCATTTCATTGAGGCAATGGAATTTTTAACGAGTGATCGTGACGTTTTAAATCTTCACACACCGAAAAAAAGTCAATTTTCTAGACTCTAAAACACTTTTTTAAGGTGGAAAAGTATGAAAATTACATTAAAATCGACGTTGTCAAAACTTGATTCAGTCATTTCAGCAACGTCGAAAAGCTCAACGAATTCTTGTAATTGGAAAAACGTAGGCCACTTTGACGAACCAGAATGACAGGTTTATTATCAGCTGTCAAAACTTATTAAACAGTGCCGTGAAACTGTAAAATGTCTCGTTTTGTTTGACAGTTTTGACACTTAATAACACTTTACAGTGTGGCCTATAACACTCGTTAAAAATTACTAAAACTCATCATCAAAGGCAAAAAACTCCTTTAATAATTTCATCCAAAAAATAAATAATCATTTCAAGCTTCTGACAATTCTCGAGAAATACCCAACAATAATTAGATTGCATTTTACTAGTTGATTTAATTAAAACAATATTTTTCAGCAATTAACAATTATTCATATCCATTCCGGTTGACCATGGTTGCATTGCCTGGTTCGATCAGATCAGTGGTACCATACCGCTAACGCAATTGCGTAAGTGAAATTCGGCGTGTGGCATTGAACAATGCTTAAACAAAAACGAACCAAAAAAATTCATTCGACGTTTAATAATAATTCCGTCTGACCTTAAATAGACTTTTTAAATGGCAACCGTAAATTATGGTTCACGTGTTCTACTAAAAGTTGCAATTTTCTTCCTTCTTGTTAACCAAAAATTGTTTTTGGTGAGTTAAAAACAGTTCTGAGAACAGAGATCATTCACCTTAGTCTAGTCTAGGCTGATGCTTATTTTTGGCAGATTTGCAAGCATTGTTCACAAAATTGCGACGAGAAATAGAACATAATAAACTAGTCAAAAATGGATTTTACATCCTGGACTAAAAAATTGTCAGTAATCAAGAGGAAAAATATCTTAAATCAAAAAAAAAGGGAAAAAGTGTGTTAGTGGTACAAAAAAGTAAATAAGTACTCTAATGTGCAACTAATCATTTTAACTTTTTATTTTAAACCCATGAGAACTGTCAGCTATTTAGTACAGAAATACAATATTGACCCTAATGATGGTACATATTTAAGGCCAGTATACACCAAACTAATAGAATCCAGATTAAATTATAATCAAAGTTAAAGTTCAAATTTTCTATGTATTCCTAGGCTCTAGAGCGTCTTAATCGCGATTAAAACTAATCCTTCAATTTCGACCGCTTAAGCCTGATTTTCTAACTTCAAAGTGCGGAATCGAAAAGGTAAAATGTGTTTTCATTATAGAAAAATGGAACTAGAAGATAAAATAATCTTTAGAGAACAATTTGGATATCATAGACATTTTTTACTATTAATAGTTAATTAGGTGAAACTTTTCACTTTCTGTGAATTTTGAAAAAAGCCAAAAATTTCGCGATTTTGCTAGTAAAATATGATACAAATTTAAATTTTATTTCAAATAGTAAATTATGGTGGTGTTTTTTCTGTTCTATATTTTTTTACTGACAGTAGTGGCGTACATTTACAAATTTTACAATATTGTCAAGTATTTCTTGAAGATCAACTAATCCTGGCGCAAACTGGCAATCTCGATTAACTCAGGCTTAATGGAACAAATGGTACAAATGATGCATTTTGCAGAGTAAATTCTGTTGAAAAACTTTACTTCATTACCAATCTTAGGTTTAAATAAACTTTTGCTTAATTAAGAGTATAATACTCATATTTGGGATGAATTTTCTACAAGGCTGACAAATTAGATGTATGCAAACATTGGTGGCAAATACAGGCTTTATGAAACACCATGTATATCCAAAAGAAATCGTAAACTATGCCTCTCACTATTTTTTAAACATTTTCTGTATTTCTCGAAACAAATGATTTTGGTTTATAAGCTTGGCACATTCAATACAGATATAATTATCAATAAATACAGTGACAGAAGTAGAGAAAAATGCGAGTCATCCAAAACATTATCAATTAAATTTTTTTAAGGAAACAGCTAGGTATATTCAGTCTACTGATATTTTCCTTAAACATCATCAGATCTCGTACAAATGAACTTAAATACCAGCACGAAATCAGGTTACGTTTCTTTTCTTTCCCGTCCCATTGAGTCGCGGGCTTTTGAATTCTTGCCCTATTGAATAACCAGCCTTGCATTCAGGAGGGTAACAGAGAACACCCCAATATTACATTCATAAAGATTTTCATCAACTCATGCTGCGAGACTTTGCGACTGAAGGAGAGTAATGCGTCTTGCACCATTATAAGAATAAATATAGGTTAAGTAAATGTTGAAAAAGTTGGATTACATAATTTTTTTTTATCTAATCTAACTACAGGCCGCAATCAATCAAGGGGTCCGGATAGTAGTAATTGCTACAGCGTGGCAATTTTTGGGTGGAATGCATTTCGGTGACTTACTGCGAAAAATTCAGCGTACTCCAACTAAGTGACAATTCCAGTGCCACCGTACTATAAATATCAGCAAGCCGAAAAAAAACCTAAATCCTAGGCATGTATACGAAAATTGTTTATTCGCACTCACGCACTTTGCGACGCATTCTCGAGAGCGAAAATCGAGCTGCTGCTGCGTTTGCACGCACCACGTCCGTTATGGCGACTGGCATTCCTGCTACACGCACACGCATCGCAGGCTTGTTATCGGCGAAATTCGCAGCAAACGGAGCTTCGATTGTCGGCAGGATTCTAAATGTCACGGGCGATTATGCATTTCTCTATTTCAGCCAGTCTCTACTGGCTTTGACATAGTAGGTACTGGGTTTTGGAACGATGGCGATTTTACTTTCACTTCGCTTCAACCACACCACAAATAGGCCGAATTACAATACAATACATTTGGACTAGTAGTGGGAAATGTCAGGCAGTTTTATGATTTTAACTTGAAATTTTCAAAAAAAAATGCTTTTATAGGACTCCCATAGAAAATAAAACTTTTACTCCCCAATAAGTGAGAGTATTTTTCTTCGCAAAGTCCGTATTCTTGAAAAGTGGAAATGGAGTTACCAAGAGAAAAGCATATAGAATGTGACAGAAACTTGCCATTGCCAAACAGGTCTGTCACATTATATTAACTCTTGAGAATTCCGTTCTCTGCATTCCCGAATTAGGCTCCAGAAAATAAAAGTGACTTAAACCATAACATTGGTGGTAAACTACCTTTGCTCGTGTAGATGCACTTAAAAACATGAGAGTCTCCAAGTAATCCATGTCTCACTCATCTCATTCAAATTCTTCTCAAGTTTGCAGCACTTGCTCTACAGTAGAAGAAAAACCATTTGCTGCACCATAAACAAATACTTCAGATAATAAGACTTTAAAGCAGAAATTTAATTTTTGAAGAGAAAATGTGGTGCATTATCACCGTTTCAAAAAATTATCAAGTATTTTTGCTGTAATTTGAGTAACCAAAACAGCGTAGGGGATATAATCAAAAACACTTGTTAAACTAGTAGATACAGGGTGTCCCACGACGAAAGACATCGATTGATATTGGAAAAAGTATAAATAGGAGAGTTTTGAAAATTTGGCAGGATACCGATGTGGGCATGCCCAATCTAACTAAAATATTTTCAAGATGGTTGCACTTCCGTTTATACCGTTTATATTTATAAGTCGATCACAACTTTCTTATTTTAAATAGAACATCCTATATATTATTACATATTTGGATTCCTCACAAAATTCTGACCAACTTTTGTGTACAATGCCCTATGCCTATCTCTAGCCGTTTTCGAAATATTTGATGTTTTTCCAAAAAAGTGACAGTTGCAACGCTCAACATATTTTTGTACTCTGTCAAAACCATAATTTATTTTGCAATGAAACTTTGGGTTATTGTAAATAAAGGATCGTTTTATTAAACTGAGGGTGCGTAATGACTCATTTGTATACAGGGTCGTCAAAAAAAAATCATAGACCTGCCACTAAAAAAAATGAAAAATTTCAAGTTTTTTAAATAGAAACCCACATTTTTTATGACGGAATCATTTTGAGCATTAAAAATTACTATACGTTTCAATTTACTTGCCTATACCTAAATCCAACCCATTTTGTTTTATTTGAGAATAAACATTTTTATTATTAAAACTTCAGATTTCTTGAAAATTTCTCTCTCTAATTATGTGTGGATTTATGTCACACCAGTAGTAAGAATTATGTCCATTGAACATTCCATTTTTAGTGAATTTGGCCTCGTCGCTCTAAATAATATTATTCAAAAACAATTCTTCTCCATAGTGACTAGTCAGCAAAAACTCACTAAAAACCACTCTCTTCGGAAATTCAACCTCTTTTAAGTGTTACACTAATTTAAATGAAAAAGGGGGAAATTTATGTTTCTTCAGGATCCTTTGAATTGAGCTTTTGGATATGCCTGATTCTACGGAAACTTGTCTTATTGACGAAGTTGGATTTGCAACAAAATAGCCCAAAACTGCAATTTCTACATTTGTGTTATTAAGAATTGGTTTTGTTTTAATAGCTTTTCTCTTCACAGATCCCGTATTCTTAAAATTTTCAATTATTTGCTTGACAGCTTTTGGTGATGGCTTTGGTTTTTCTGGATAACGAGCGGCAAATACCTCACATGTTCTACTTACAACTTTATCACATTCTCCGTAAATAATAAATTAATAATTAATAAATTAATTCTCAAAATGATTCCGTCATAAAAAATGTGGGTTTCTATTTAAAAAACTTGAAATTTTTCATTTTTTTTAGTGGCAAGTTTATGATTTTTTTTGACGACCCTGTATACCAATGAGTCATTACGCACTCTCAGTTTAATAAAACGATCCTTTATTTACAATAACCCAAAGTTTCATTGCAAAATGAATTACGGTTTTGACAGAGTACAAAAATATGTTGAGCATTCCAACTGTCACTTTTTTGGAAAAACATCAAATATTTCGAAAACGGCTAGAGATAGGCATAGGGCATTGTACACAAAAGTTGGTCAGAATTTTGTGAGGAATCCAAATATGTAATAATATATAGGGTGTTCTATTTAAAATAAGAAAGTTGTGATCGACTTCCGGTATAAATGGAAGTGCAACCATCTTGAAAATATTTTAGTTAGATTGGGATGCCCACATCAGTATCCTGCCAAATTTTCAAAACTCTCCTATTTATACTTTTTCCAATATCAATCGATGTCTTTCATCGTGGGACCCTGTATAATTTGACAAAAAGCAAGAGAAAACCATTTTTTAAAGCAAACTCTTAATTTGTATTCAAGCCCTTTGGATAATTTGAGCAAAAACAAGAATTTGCTAAAAAATGTTTAAAGCATATTTAAAGTATCGTTTCTAATCAATGAATTACATGAAATTCTCTATTTACATCATAAATTCCAACCAGTTTTGGTATATTCACAAACATCTTGGTGCACGAATTGTATTTTTCTTGGCACCGCAACAAAGAATTGATCAATATTATACGCATATCGACATTCTACAGCAACGCACATAATTAAACTTTAATCTTTTTGATTACATACAATAATATGGTTGTCACACATAAGAATAATTTTAGTCGTCCTTGTAGTAGCGACAACCTCGCCGAATAAAATATTAATGTAGAAAATGTGTTCAGTGTTGCCATTGCAAATAGTTTTGATGTTTGTTTTTAGCTGGTTAAAGTTGAAACTTTTTGGAAATTGTGGCAACAGTGTCAATCTCGGATTTCAGAGACGCATACAAATTTTATCATCTCTAATAGAAAAGCCTCATCTTTGCATTCTGGTTGGTTCAGTTGACCTGTTTTTCCTTTTCCTTTTTGATCCTTCGCTTTATATTGCCCTATTCACATTCTCTGCAAGGTTTTGGACAGGACTACGCAGAATAAATATTAACCATAATATATTGTGATGACTTGTTTAAGAAACATCAATGCAATTTTTGACTTGAAAACCGGTCAGACCGAAGGTCAATAGCCTAATTAATTAACTTTTGGCCAGCAGGTCTACTACAGTAAATACGCAAATGATTATGTCATTCGACAACATCTGAAGTCGAAACTAAAATTGATTAGCATATGCAAGAACGTTAAAATCCATTCATTGGACTGAAAACCAATTTGAAACTCCACTAAAAGCAAATTTAGAAACTATTCCTTCTATACCCAGAAATTTCAATCAATTTTAGAATATACTTCCTATTTGTGTCTATTTAATATCCACCCAAAGGGAGTATACAAAGGAAAATTAGTAGGTTCCACCGTTCTATATTTCGACTCCCCAATTTTATCGCGGTGGGATGCGTGATGAAGTTTTCATTATTTAGTTAGGAAATTAGGAAAACAGTAACGGATGAGAACGTAGTTTAAATATTTGATAACATTAATTGAAGTATACAACACTAAAATCAATACAACGCTCTGCCAGGTTGAGGATCTATTCCATCACACATTTCGTATATTCATGGAGGTAAATTGGATTACTTAGGAGGTTGGATAGACATACACGCAGAAATTTAGAACAAATGATAATTACTAATAATTCATAACTTGAATACGCAGAGATTTTGAAAAACAATACGATCTTAGGATGCTTATCTTGGAGTGAGGGCCATCAAAAGGTACAACGTAGTAAACGAAACAATTTTTACAATAGAAATTTTTAATCCTTGCAATATTTTTATAATTGAATTCTAGTGGAAAGAGTAGTTACAAATTTTTAGTGTTTTAATGTTCATGGCTGTATGCTGCCAATTTTCTTTTTGTCTGGTTGTTTTGTGTGTTATTGTTCTCTCTGTTACGTTTCAGGTTTAAAACTCTAAAACCCAAAAAATGGTACAGAAAGGTTAGTACTCTCCTCATTATCATTTTTCAATATGCACTTTGAAATAAGCTTGCATACAATTGAACGAAGGAATAACAAAACTGCAACATTTTGTCTTAAAAAGACAGTAAAACCAAAATTGATGATTGCAACTGATATCTTCGTGTGGTTAACTCGTATTTTAGCTACTTTGACAGTAAGCCTGTTTGAATTTTGACCATTTTGTTGCTTCTTAATTTTTCATAAAACGTCATTAATATTGTACTCTTGTTGTTCTTGTTAAAATGTGAAAAGTGTGGCTTTGCCGTTAAAGCAAACTCGAAAACACCAAACCAATTCGGAGACAAACAAAGCACGATAATTCTGACGATTTGATGCTTGGAAGTAATGTAGATTTGGTAAGCTAATTTAAATGTGATTTTTTCCAACATTTTTCGTTTTGAAGTTATGTTAAAGAACAATGTCTTTCTTTATCATAAGTTTGCAAAAAAATTATTATCAAAATCACAAGATTTGGTAAAAAACAAGTATTTACATTTACATAATGTATAGAGGTATTATTAGCCCAATTTGACCATCAAGAATAAATTTGAAAAGCTGAATCTTACTTTGTTATTACTGATTTAGAAACCATACTTTGTTAACAAATTAACAAATCCAATTTAAATCAGGTTAACAATGATGATGAAGCGTATGTATTTCTAAGTAGTACCACCATAGTACTGCAGTCAATTCGACCACCATCGTGTCCACAACATCGATTTCATTCAAGCTTTTCAGAACGTTATAATCAGTGTCTCGGATCTTTATAAGGAGGATTTTGACGGTAATATTTAAAAAAAAACTAAAATTAAGTGAGAAGTCAGAAATACACAACCAAATAATATTATAAATGCTAAAAATGCACTGATGAAGATGTAAAACGCATTAATGTTGTTTCGTTGTTTTGTACCTTGATGGGATTAAATTTGACAGTTTTCAGGTTTACAACTGACGGCCAAATGTCATAACTGTCAAATATCCACCCATAAAGCTGTAAAATACGTTTGATGCTGCTTGGATTTTAAAAGAGAGTTTTGTGGTTTTCCGGCTTTATGGAGAGGATTTAGACGGTTATTATTTTAATTTTTGCTACATATAGATTTGTTACTCACGGGTAGGTAATGGGTATTATTATCTATACAAAACTAGTGAGCAATAAGCATATTACTACACACAGAAAAAAAAATTATCATACTCATGACGTAATGATATAGTAGATAATACCCAAGGACGGTAAACAGTAAAGGATTGCTTAATCATAATCGCAATGTTGCCCGTATCGGCTCGGGCCGGTGTCATTTCTTGATACTACGCAATATTTCCTTTAAAATAGGGTGCGACTGGGATGAGTTTTACCCGGAGGTTAAGCGTAGGCATTTTGCTGGGTGGCAAACTGCCTGGAGGCGAACATTTTTGAGCAAGGGTGGTAAATATCTTGGCGAGTCTGATGCGTTTCCCTCTAAGCCTTGGTTCTCTGGACTGACTTATAAAGATAGAAGGCATATTACCACCATTATTCGCATTAGGACTGGGCATTGCTTGGTGCCTCAACATTTGTTTATGTTGGGAAGAGCGGACTCTTCATTATGTCATTGTGGTTCGCAGGGCACGTTGGAGCATATTTTGTTCCAATATGACCGAATGAATGGTGATTTGTACCAGGAATTAATTAAAAGTGGAATCCAGGCTCCTGTATGCCTGCGGGGTGTGTTGGGTTCGCCGTCATCCACCATAATTAAACTCATTTGTCATTTTTTGAAAGTTAATAATATTGATTTATGATTTGAACATTATTGGATCATTTCCAGATCTCTGACACCTTCCTTTCCATCCGAGGCTCTTCCAAAAGTGTGACAGCTCCTCCAGAGCCCGGGAGCGTGAAGAGTTTGAATCCTTTGTCGTGTTGTCTTGCTAACTTCTTAATCAGACCTAAGAGGAGGAGCTTAAGCTCTGACGTGGCGTAGGCCACCTTCGACCTAACCTAACTTGGCCTGGCTGAATTCCCTAGTGGTGAAAGCCATAAAGAAAGTTAAAAAAAAAAAAGGTGCGTCAATCTTTTGACAGAAAATTTAAAATGGCGGCCTGCGACGCCATTTTGTCTGTCATTTCTAGAAATTACGTGAAATTTTCTTTAAAATGAGGTGCAAGTCAATATTTTGGCAGAAAATTCAAAATTGCGGCCTGGAACGCCATTTTGTCTGTCATTTCTTGAAACTACGAAAAATTTCCTTTAAAATGAGGTGCAAGTCAATATTTTGACAGAAAATTCAAAATGGCGGTCTGCGACGCCATTTTGTCTCATTTCTTGAAACTACGTGAAATTTCCTTCAGAATGAGGTGCAAGTCAATATTTTGACGATAAAAGACGCTGGTGCAGTCGGTTTTTTGATATCTCAAAAACTAACAGAGTTAGACCTAAAATTTAACATTTTAACCATTTCTTTGCCAGGAACTCGGCCGGATTAAGAGATACATGAAATCTGACTAAAAAATATTTACAATATAATATGTGATATTGGTAAAGGAAATTTGACGAGCTCTAGCGACCAAACGGTGTTATCAATCAACTCATGTTGGGATATTTTTAGAAAGCTTGAAATCTGCTCTATCTTTTTGTTTTCTATGACATTTTGACGTAGCTTGTCAATTAAGGGAGTAATTTAGGGTCAAAGCAACGTGTGTCAAAAAATATGCTACTTTTACAAAAAGTGCAATTTTTAATTTTGCTCCAGGACGGTTCCAATGCACAGCAAAGGGCATATTTATATCAAAGGACCTTAAATTAGGTGAAATAAGTAGAAAAAAGCACTTTACATTTTTTAATTTTTCAAAAAAATTTAAAGAATGGGGGGGTATTAGGCAAGGACGGTAAACAGTAAAAGATTGCTTAATCCCATAAGCGCAATGTTGCCCGTATCGGCTCGGGCCGGTGACGATTTTTACGTCACCATCGGGTCGGGAATCACGCATTCGCGCGATTTTTAACCAATTGCAGTCGATCATATTTAGCGTATTGTGCGCTCGAGACTTTACTGTGACGTCAGGATCCGTACGCCTCCGAGAAACAAAATCGGCCGATTGAGCAATCCTTACCGTCCTGTTTACCGTCCTTGGATAATACCTAACTACTGTTATACAAGGGATAAAATAAAAATTATCAAAATGCATTTATTCATTTGAAATACTAAAATTGTGGCAAATTCAAATATAAATAGCAAACGTAAGCGGAAATGAGCAATAATGTGTTAAACCAATATTCAAAACTTGTATGTAGCTTATACAAATATGCACAATATGAATGTCAGGTTTGTGTAATATAATCAAATTTTAGGACGAATATTTTAAACTTTTATTAAATCTAAACAAGAAAACGCAGTATAGTAATACGTATGAAAATACATATACAGTGTGTTTCCAACTTAAATTAATCATTTTATATAAAATAGAGAAAACATCCCAAGCTGAATTTTAAAGTCGCTTAATTATTGATTATGTTGATAACATAAAGTGTGTAGCTCATAAATTTTGGCAAACTATTTTTAATAAATCAACTTAAGTAATTTATTCGTACCGCATACTTCACACAATACATACTTAATCAACGACTATTAAAACTTCTTCATAGTCAAAGCTCTACGCGTTCTTTGTTACATAGTGAACGTTGACCAAATAATTTGCTATTTTTTTCCAAACCTGGCCTTGAAAACCAGCTTCGAACCCGAATGGCTTTTTTAAAGTGCATTGTCCTGCATTAGCATTTTCTATTAGACGATCTTTATTACTAGAATGAGCTAGGCGATTTTTTATAAATAGGCCTTACGTCATGTTTCGTGGGAGCATTCATTAGTAGTTCCGACTTGAAGGAGCACTGAATCATGAATCTCAACTTGTACAACATGTGATGGTTACAATATGTTGAAGCCTTAAATTTCATGATTAAAACAATATAACTGCAATATCAAAAGCGTATTTAATTCGCAAGGTCGATGGTAAAAGACAAACCTAAACAATTGACCTCCACCTTAAACTTAGAGGTTCTTTGTCCTTTTGCGCAATCAGGAAGTTCTGCGACGCAGACCAATTTAGAATGGATCTTTTTTTTTTTGTTTTAACTAAACGATGCAGGTAATATTTCCTAGAACCGTGACATAAACAGTTAACTTGGGTCAATGTCGAACCAATTAATTAATTGACCGCAACTTTATAATTTTCCCGCTTTCGATTAGGCATCAAACCAAAACTAGGCAGAAGAAGATTTTTTAATTTTGTGACAATATCCGTTTATGTACTGCACTAACAGGGTCAACGACATTATTGTGTAACAGCACTATCTTTATTTGAATATGTATTAACAATTTGATAATATTCAAGGAGTGTGTGCCAAACTTTTACCCATCAACAAACCAAAAAGTCACACAATTTCGCTCACCAAAATATTTAAACAATTTATCTGATAATATGATGTGAACATTTAGTTAGAAAACAATGATGAAGTGTAGTCAAGCAACACGTTCCCACAGTTGAACGAAATTGGAAAAAAAACATTATTTTGGGTTTTTTCTAATTGCCAAAAAATTTATTTTTATGCTATTCGACCGTGATGAGCACAATTTAGTTCAGTAATCATCGATCATTAGTTGTTGTTTGAACCTGTATCAATGCAAGAAAGTTGTAGGAAATGTTTGTAGAATCTACGACTAAGAATTTTTATTAAACTTCAATATAGGTGAAAAACCATAAAAATTTAAATTTTGTAATAAATGTTTTTCTACTGGATCTTGTTTAAGATTCCATATCATCGGTGAAGAAGTATGCTAAATGTAAATGTATTTGAAAACGTTTTGTACCAACGTCAACTTTAAATAGTATAGTAAGATTCATACTGGTGAAAATGATAGAAGATAAAATAAATGATAAAATAATAAAATTATAAAAATTAAAAAATGATAAAATAAAATAAAATGATAAAATAATTCTTCCCGCTTCTGGGCACAAAGTGTTTAGCTCACGTCTGTGATTATAGACATTTGATATAATGTGTTAATTAACTAGTATTTATTGTTATACAGTGCGTTTTTTTTAACGCGCAACATAGGATTTCACGTGTTAAATTTTTAAGCCCATGTTAGACCATGTTATTTTGGAACTACAAGTATAAAACTTGACGGGTGGCTATTTCGTACCCTGAAGCTTACGTAAATTTACGAATTCGGCCTAAAAAGTGTTAAAAAACTTGCAAAAAATCATCTTTTTTCGAAAAGGTTTTATCGTTTCATACTCCCTGTATGCATTGTTGTTCTTTGTTGTTTTTGATACTGGCAGGGCAGGTAGCAGGTAAAATTTGGCGTAGAAAGTAAAACAGGGTGATCATTAACTTTATATCAAGAAAGTTAAGAACAAAAGAAGTATTTTTATAGGTGAATTGTTCAAATTGACCTCCGTTTGAAGCCAAACAGTATATTCCAAACAATCATAAAATGCCCTTTTGACGTTTAAAAGATGTCGGGTCGTGATGCAGTCAAAATAAGTAACTTCACCTGCTACCTGCCCTGCCAGTATCAAAATCAACAAGGAACAACAATGCATACAGGGAGTATGAAAGGATAAAATCTTTTCGAAAAAAATGATTTTTTTCCAGTTTTAAATCACTTTTAGACCAAATTGGTAGACTTACTTAAGCTTCAGGGTACTAAAGACACACCCGTCAAGTTTTATACCTGTAGTTCCAAAATAACATGGTCTAACATGGGCTTAAAAATTTAACACGTAAAATCCTATGTTGCGCGTTAAAAAAAACGCACTGTATAATGATGCTTCTGACACGAATAAATAAATACTGGTGAAAAAATATTGTGACAAATGTTTTGCGTCTAGATATAGTTAGTGAAAATATAGTAATGTTTTTCCACTACTAACATGATAAACATATCATTATTGACCGATTAGTAACTTGAGAAATTAGATATCTCTACTTTAATGGTGATCATTGTTGACTTAGGTCAAAATTAGAGTGTAATCTTTCACAACAAAAAAGAAAATATTATTGACCTAGGTAAATAATGTCAATGTATTAAGACATATGCTTAACTTGACAGACAGCTAAGTTAGGTTGGGTCTTCATGTTGTTTTGTTGTTATCCTAGATCAAAAATATGGTTAATAGTGGAAAAAACGCTATATTATCCACGGATTAGACAGCTTTTATTGATCTTATGTCTTAAATCCCTTGTCGGTTCACTCCTCGGGATTTAAACTTGACATACGGTCAATCAAAGCTTCTGTCAAAACCTTGGTTAATAATATACTATTGAATCTGCAAATTTGCCAATATACTGCAAACTACCCAACGAGTAATGGAGAGGACTATGATGGGAATCACTCTAAGGGATAGAATTAAGGGAAATTCGAAGAAGAACTAAAGTGACAGATATTCTAAGGCTTATGGCACAACTGAAATGAAGATGGGCTGGTCATGTGGCAAGGCAGGACGACCACAGGTGGGCACATAGGATACTACTTTGGCGCCCAAGAGATACCAAACGTAGCATTGGTAGGCCCCAGAGACGATATCCAGAATGTTGCAGGAAGGAATTGGATCCGGACTGCTAGAAATAGAAAGGCGTGGAAGGATTTGGAAGAGGCCTACCAGGAGTGGATAAATACGGGAGGAGAAGAAGATTGGATCTGCTCTTCAAGTATGCCCACTGCTTTTATGATAACTCCATTTTCAGCTCTTTCAATCAAGTTGCCAAAATCTTTCACCAGTTATGTGATGATTTTTTACAACTTGAATAACCAAGTCAAACCACAACTGATGGCAAAGATACTACTACTCATGGAAGAACGGAGAAAGCAAAAGGACAGTTTCTCAACATACAAAACCATGAGTTCAATGTACATAGCAAAGTTACAGGAAACCTATAAAAATAAAAATGCCGGAAAACTTGTAAATAATGCAGAAGAGCTGATTGTGGATACAGATTATATTAGAGAAACTTGGAAAAAGTATATAGCACAGTTGTTTTTTTGATGAGAGCGGAGACCCACATCCCATTCAGACTGAGTCCGGATCTGAGTTGCATTGCGGAAGTTAAAGCATGCTCTAATGGAAGGAAAGACTCTAGAGTCGGATGGAGTACATTTGGAATTCCTCAGGCTTCTTGACGATGAGTCCTTCACAGAGGCAACACCAAGAAAACTCGAAGCCATCGAAATGTAGCTTTACAGGAGGATGCCGAGAATATCATGGGAGGACCAATGGGATGCCCAATGATGGAGAGAATGAAGAAGAACTTAAACTCTCCAATGATGAAGAGAATGAAGAGGAACGAAAGCAAATATCACCTTTTAAAGTACGTTCTGCAAGGGAAAGTTTATGGCAGAAGACCACCAGAAAGAAAGAGAATTACTAAAACTTAAGTCATCATATTCAGGCAGTATTCGGAACGAAGATGAGGATTCCATGCTTTGTCCTTTGTCGTGAGACATGGTTAAAGATTCCTCTCTATATAGAAAAGTGGCTATAGCAGTCTTCTTGTCCTCTTTGAACCTTGTAAGTTGCGTATTTGAAGAGCATAGACAAAAAAATTCATGTTGTACTAAAGTTGTTGAGGAACTTTGCACTTAACAGCACTGACTTTAAATTCAACACACATTTTCTACTCTTTCAAGTTCTATTCAGTGGACCTATTAATGACAATTTAATAGTGTCAAATTGATTCAATAATAATAAAAAAATGTGTACAATAGAGTAAAACTTTTGTTCGTTGTGCGTATAAAAGCATAAAAATTGTATTGCGTCGCGGAACCGAAAAATATTCTTCTAAATTCGTTGAGGTGACTGTATGAATCTCATATAATTATAGGAGAGGTGTTCAACGAACCGTACCAATTTGTAAGTAAAATTTGCAGGCTGCAGAGTAGGAGGTTTGGCATTGAAAATACCATTAACCTCTGTCGTGATTGCATAATGTTATTGCGTTTTATTAGTAGCCCGGTGTTTAAAATTAGCACCACTCTAAAACGTTCAATAATGGTTCCTGGTCAAAACGTAATCTGCGTGAAAAATGATTGTTTGGTTAGAAACATTTCAACTTACAATTTGTCATAATCATAATATTACACACACAAACCTGTTCCCAGCAATTGCAGTTTGTTTGATTTCAAAGGAAAACCCAAATTTTTATCTTGAGAACTCCAGTTAATATTTCCTTGGTAAAATGTTTATCTGTGATGTAATTGAATGGTGTAAAACAATCGAAACGCAATTTCATGCAAAAACGAACATTTCAACACGTGTACTGTGTTAATTGATTTTTTTTTGTTTTTGAATTGTCTAAATGTGTAAGGTCGTCTAATAAACTTATATTAAATATTCTTTTGTCTCATATCGGCTTGAACAATACTGATCGATTAATTTACGTGTTTCTAGGCAGGTATTTTTTTTTTCCAAGATTTATAACTACTTGCAATATACTCAAACGTTTATGTTACAGGTATTTTTAATTGCTTTTGTAATCAGTTGAGGATCTAGAACAAATAACGACGGAGAATTTTTGTAGTACTTGGCAAACAGACCTTTTGAAGTTAGACTGCAAAATATGTGTACATTTTGTATTCAACAAAATTTGCAATAAAGCCTTATTGAAATTCAAATTCATTTTTAAAACCATTTTTAGCTTGTAGCAATTCTAGAAAATAAAGTAAAAAGGGTCTTCAAATTCTGGATTATTATTATTATTAATTAGCAAAACAAATTAAGGGTTTGGTAAATTTCAGGATAAAAAATTGGAGAGTAACATGACCTATAATTTAAAAATTACTTTGCATTATACTAAATTATTACATTTCATGTAAAGGAGTTGTACTGCCAACTGACTTTCTGGGAGCTTTCAAATCAAGTTATTGAAATTAATATGTATGTTAATTTTTATTAATATATTATGTATGTTTTGTTTTAGTTCCTTTCTTTTACGAACTATGGATATTTGTTGGGTGATTTATCGGTACCATTTGTTCTCTAAACATTACTATAAACTTTTCAAATCCGTTACGCAAAAGCAAAATTTAACGGTCAAATAAACAATCAGGAAGCACGTTACTTTTATTTTAAAGGTAACAGAGATAAATGCAGCAGACAGTTGTTGTTCCATCAAGGTTGTGGCATAACTCAACTTTTTTTGGTGATCATTATCCTTGAGAACGCATTACAGGATGACGTGATTTTTACGCACGTTAAAACGTTAAGTTAGATAATGACAAACACCTTTGTGTTTAGTATATATCGTCGTTCTACGAATAACTTTAAACGATCTTGTTTTGAACGATGGTCCTTGATGCAGTACGCCAACGCGCGCATTAATTCCACAAAACGTGATCGACCAAAAATGCTAAACTGCATATCGCTTTTTCAACTTGGAAAACTAATTACTCATTGATATAGATAACCTTCAATGAAAATGAGCAAGTCTATTCTTCGTTATCTTATTTCCTTATTACGTGTACTATGCACATCTCAATTCACATGGATTATTTCAGGCAAATGATGTCATGATTTCAATGAAGTGTCACATGTTTGTTAATATGTTATAAAAGTGATTGCTAAAGTCTACATGTGCGGAATTTGCGTAAAGTATAAGTTTGTGATTGGTCAAAAAAACCACCACCAATTTTGACCAATCACTAGCTGCTCACGTACCTGAGGGTTACGCAAATGTAACCTAGCCTAACCTAATCTAAACTTTCTTTTAAATCCTGCATTAACTGGCAGACTGTTAATTGAAAAATATGCATTTGCTGTCACTTGTCATTGTTGTCACATTAAAAATATCTGAAGCTGAAGGAAACGAAAATTTTGCTACATAATATGCTACAGTTTAAAATTGTCAATGTCGGTTATTTCAATTTTATCACCCACGATGACGTAACCGCCAACTGCAATGACTTGCTTTATAGAAACTTTTTACTACATGAGACGAAACCTGTTTCTTCCAGCCGCTTCTTCTAAAACCGTTAAAATTAGGTGAAATAACGACTTTTGGAAATTTGAAAAAATGACATTTTAGGAAAAATTTTTTTTTGCTTCGTAAAGGTTCCAGTGCACAGCAAAGAACATATTTATACCAAAGAACCTTAAAAATCATATAGGTATTTACGTTAAACTATCCAAAAATTTCGTTTTTAATATTTGATTTACGTCTCCCTGTGTATAAACTTCAATATCTCGGTAACGTGAAGAGCTAAAAAGGTCAGTTTTGGCTCATTTTGTAGTATTTTTTATCTATTTTTTAATGGCGTTTTAATGAAATCTATAAGAGTTCAAATAAAAAAGTTACAATCATTCAAAAACGAACGAAACAAAAAAGTGCAATTTTGGAAGAAGAAATAAGTACAAAAAAACTTTTTACAATTTTTCAAAAAAATTGAAAGAATGAGGGAGTATTAGGGGTCTTTTTTTACTACTTTTTGAAATTCAATATCTCGGTAACATGAAGAGCAACAGAGGTCAGTTTTAAATGACCTAAAATGTTTTCGAGAAAAAATGTAATATATTTACGAAAGGAATCAGTTTGAAGACGATCAGATGAAGTCCAAGAGAGTTTTGAAGAGTTTGAATGACAAACAGTCTTCTCCACAATACTTTATTATGACCTTAGATGGTAAGGTCTGCTCAACAAGTTTCGGTCACATAAATGACCATCTTCACGAGCTCAAATCAGTCGATCAATGTGACTACTGTCTTTTTACAAGGGAAGAGACAGAGAAACCCATGTTAAACCGAATTAGTGAATTTAACATAGTTCAATAGGCGAACAAAGCTCATTATGGAGAAAAAACTAACTCTAGCACATTAAATTAAAAATTAAAACAAAAAACTTAAACTAGACCCATTTAGGGCTGGGTGAGACCCTATGGGGAAAAAAGAGTTTAAAATGTGATGGATGGTGTACAAATTTTAAACTCTTTTTTCCCCATAGGGTCTCACCCAGCCCTAAATGGGTCTAGTTTAAGTTTTTTGTTTAACATTTTACTTCTGGTACATCAAGTAAAGTAGGTAGTACCAAGTAATGAACGGTTTCTTAGAATTTGTTGGATAATCCAAACTTGATAAAATCAAATATAAATTTTGATAAAATAAATTCCACAAATATGAGTCTTAAATATTCGTCCAGTTATCTAAATTTTTTTTGGAAGTTCCAGTACTTTTATGATTTCCGACATAGCAGCGCTATCGCTAACATAACCGCTTTTTAAGGAAAAACTAAACTATACAAGCAACAATTTTGAATTTTGACTCATCACTATCACCCGAGTGTGATAACTGGAAACCACTGTATTATAATAGTAAAATGGTTATGCTATAGTGGTTAAGTGGAGTGAGTAGTAGAAAAAATATTCAACTTTCCTTATCTACTAAAATAATTATTATAAAATTAACCTATTAACCTGCATATTTTTTGATTACAATACTTTAAAATGTACAACTGATAATTTGACGCAGTCAGTTATCAAAATGTAATTTCTTAATCAATTTTCAGGGAAATAAAATAAAAACGCCGGCCCTAGATTATCAAATTTAGGCAATAGTTCAAACATCAGGGCCACTTACCACGCATTTCCATTGTAGGTTACCAACTCAGTAGGATGTGGTCCTTGGAACTCACCTCAATTTTTTTGATAATTTTAAAGTTAATCCAAATCACATTCACAAGACAATTTTCTTGATGGATGACAGTTTTTTCTCAACCGATTGCATTATTAAACAATTTTTTGATTAAAAAAAAAAACGATCTAAAGTACTGTTCAAACTATAACAATAGTTAAAGCACGCACAAATTGCACTTGTGTGTATTTTTGCAGGCCGCCTAATTCTGGCAACCAGGAAAAAATTCGAATCGCCAAATGTTTTGGCCCCACCGTTGCCAAATTTATCGACCAATTTTTTTTTATCTAGCCGATAGTGAACGTTATTTAAACAAGTAACCGACGCCAGAGACGTGCATCAGTTTATAACGGCGAGATACCAGACAGAGATCAGTTTTACGTTAATATTGTATATTTGGGATTAATGAATGTTCAGTAATTTTACAAGGTGTCCCAAAAAAAAATTGCAAAATTTTGAGCCTAGACAACCCTAAAAACGACGACACCCCCTTTACGACACTCTATACTAAGTAAACACTATTTTTTATGAAAGTCTGTACTACTGTCTAAATTTACGTTTTGAAAGTCACGTGACTGTTTTTGACAGATGTCACCTGGGCTCTTTGCAGTGTTGCAAACTCAGAAATTGGATTATCATCTTCACGTACCATTCAACTTTTACAAACTGTCTAAAATTAATTTACCAAGTTTTTCAACGATTAAGCTATATTTTAAAAGTCACGTGACTGATTTTGACTACTCTAAAAATATTTGAAAAATTCAACATTAAAATCTGTTGATATTTACTTCAATTAATAACTCCTGTAATTGTAATGTCTTCTGACTTCTATTATTCTTCAGGGTCGAATTCTGAGCTAAGCACATTCTAAGCTTTTGGTTCATTTTTTAGACCAACCGGTAGACATGTGGTCCAAATTGGTGATGCATGTATTGGGATCCCGAAAACGGTAAGAGCTACAGAGCCGGTTAAACGGGGAAAATTTTAGAGAATTTTATGTGAAACTTATTTCCGGTTTCCAAATTAAGTTATCTATCTACGTCTTTCGGAAAATTGGGAAAACGTCAGAGGCTGCATTTTAAACACTCTTTAACAAAGCCAAAGAGAGTTTTGAAACTAAGACATTATTAAGGCACTTTTTTACGTAGAAATATCTATCGTCATTGGTTTCCGAGATATGGATGATAACTTTGTAAGCCATTTTGAAGGCGGCTATAAGAATTTACATGACGATAGATTTTTTCTAATTACGTCATCGTGTTCTACGTAAGAAAGTGCCTTAATAATGTCTTAGTTTCAAAACTCTCTTTGGCTTTGTT
Organism: Ips typographus; assembly: GCF_016097725.1. Taxonomy (NCBI): domain Eukaryota; kingdom Metazoa; phylum Arthropoda; class Insecta; order Coleoptera; family Curculionidae; genus Ips; species Ips typographus. Next base: position 7,799,905 of record NC_138429.1, read on the forward strand.
AAAGAGTATTTAAAATGCAGCCGCTGACGTTTTCCCAATTTTCCGGAAAACGGAGAAAGATAATTTAATTTGGAAACCGGAAATAAGTTTCCCATAAAATTCGTTAAAACTTTCTCCATTTAACCGACTCTGTAGCTCTTACGGTTACAGAGATCCCAATACATGTAGAACCAATTTGGGACACACTGTATAATTTTATTTTTCACGCTGCAGACAACCCAAACAGCAATAAAACTCTCTGTTAGAATATAGGTTAGTTCCTTCATTTCAAGACACACTGTACACTTAACTTGATTGACAGGTTTAGTACAAAAACGTCAAAATTTAAAAATAACATCCTAATCAACTTTGAGTTTCAGTTTAACATAAATGTGTTATAAAAACGGTAAATGTGTAACGTTGATTCAACTTTGATTAAGAAACGTTGCAGTTACGTAGAAATTCGACATATGAGTAACTGTGTTAAGAAATTTTGTTATTGACAAACAAATTATAAATTAAGGTTATTAGGTAACGTTGATTTGTCGTTAATATAATTCAACAACGTCAATTTAGCAATCAAACATGAAATATTTGAGTCACTGGGTAGGTATCCACACTTTTGTCATTTGTCCTGATGATGCACTTTGGCAAACAGTCATAAATCACAAATAGAAATTGGTTACAATGTAACTACAATGTTATCGACGTCCCACACGCCACCACTAATCTCTGACATTGCAGTTTGCACGATGTTATCACTTTTACGTTGCACTTAATAGAAAAGCAAACATTTTCAAAGTAAATACACTACTTAATTTGTTTTTGCCTAAATTTTTTATCGTAAAAACTACATTGTTGCACATTCGATGGTACACGTGTTGATCATTTAAGTCAGGTTGCAATGACGTTAATTCCGGTCATACGTTGATCTGGTTTGAAGTTCTATGTATTTATAGATTATATGCATTTGCAACTTTGTTATATTCCATGTTTTGCCAATTTAGATAGCAGACACGTGTGGAAAACCATCATCACATAGTGCGGATAATTATGCGGATTAATAGCAGGTATCTATGGAAGCTTCATATGACTTATATTTGATTTAACCCATCTGTTCATATTCGATTTATACAAGTTTTTTTTTTATATTTTAATTACTCTGTTATTAAGATATTTTGAAACTGTGTATATGTAGCTAGTTTACTAATTATTTTTTTTGCAAAAAACATGAACTGTTGTTAATAATTTTGCATAATTTGTTTCATTTTTTTATAACTTTAAAAAATCCTACAACATTCTTTAGAAATTGCTTTACACATTTTGGGTAATTTGACCTTTTCTTCAGTACTTGACAAATGATTGACATCTAAATTGTCGATTTTTGCACCCACTTGGCAACGTTGCAAACAATTCTAATGCTGCCGCAGTTTATTGCCAAAAATCAGCGGCAAGGGACGAGGGGGCCCCAAAAATTCGCATAGAGAACTATTTTGGGTTACGTAAGTCTTGGTGCACGAACGCGCGTCGTACGCCGCATTTAAACATTTTACAAGGTTATAGTTGTTTGCGGTGTTGCCAATACTTGCATTTTTTCCACCCACAAAATCCTTGTAAAAAATTATCTACCAGAAAATTCAAATCAGGTGTGTTGAATAAGCTAAAGTTATTTACCCTGAATTTAATTCTTTGAAACAATGACGGCAATGACGCTTTTTTGCAGAGATTCCCATCTAAATTCCGCTGACATAACACTCTGCAGAATACACACACAGTACACAATGAGTATTTTAATTCGGTTTACCCTCGAGATTGTGACTTTGGAGGTCGTAGGGAAAGCATTATCTACGGAAGGGATAAATTGGAGTGTACCCTTTGCATGGAAATTCCCTGCAAAATTTTCCTGAAGAAGGGTGTTACTGTCACGCCTGCAGGGAATCTTCTCTTAATCCTTAGTTATTATGTTTTTATGTCAGCTTATTATAAATGTGGAAATTATACACTTAAAAGTTGCTAGTAAGTTGCCAAAAGTTAAATAGTTTTGTTGCAACTGATGGTTTTCTCTGCAGAGCTAGAAAAGTGATGAGAGAAATCGAGAAAGAGCGAGAAGAAGATAAAAGCCTTCACTTTCTTCTAAACAAATTTAATAGACAAAAACAGGTAGGAAAAACAAAATTTCTAAAAACAAAATTTTAGCGGATAAATGACTTGTTTAGCATCAGTTCATTATTTCATACTTGAAGCATGTTGAAATCCACCAGATATCTTCAATAATATCATCGACAGAGAATTTACAGCAGCACTTAAGCAGATTTGTTCTACAAGTCAGCTGTTCCAAGTTCTTCATAGTCCAGAAAAGTCGTTTTGGAGTTTTCATATTCAGTGAAATCATCTTGTAATACAATAATCAACTAATTTTGTCAGAAAAATCCATATTAAGCCTATTTCATCGACAGAGAATTTGCAGCATTTGTTCTTCAAGTCCTTCAGCTGTTCCAAGTTTTCCATAATCCAGAAAAAACATTTTGGAGTTTTCTTCAGTAAAATAATCTAGTAACTCAATAGTCAAATAATTTTGTCACAAAAATCCATTTTAAATCTGTACAAACTACCCAGATATCTACAAATATCATCGACAAAGAATTTGCAGCATTTAGTCAGATTGGTTCTCTATTCCATGATCTAGAAAAGTTATTTAGAAGTTTTCATCTTCAGTGAAATCATCTCGTAATTCAATTCAATCAACTAATTTTGCCCTTTCTCAGATTTTTTTGATTCAAGAAAAACATAAATAATTTAAGAAAAACGTCGATTTTATTAGTCAAGACATTTCTTTCAAAGTTGGATGATATACTTTATCTGAAATAACAATAATAACCTAGTTTAGTAAACTGTAAGGAAACTGTGTCATTCCGATAAATTTGGGGTAATTAATAAGTAGTAATTAAGTACAAAAACTGATTTTTGTTTTAAAATCTTTTCTGGTCAAATCACTCAAATAAGTTTGATTCATTATTACAGTCAATATTGAGTTTGCTGAAAACAATACTGACAAATTAAACTTCCTGTTAAGTATGCATGCGGTTAACAAACAAAGCCGAGACCTTGGTTGCGCTCAAATTTTTGGCAACACTTTTGACCTTATTTACGTAAATGACATTGAATGCATCATCATTACATCAGATCAGCATGTTTGCAGTTGTTAATCAATTCTCGCAACCAACAAAAAACCGTCTGGCTCCATCCAGTTACGTTTGTTTAAATATTTACGACCAAAATGCATTTACAGCCTTAGACCAATAAATGTAGGTGATTTCAAAGCAAATATTCGTCATTCCGGATATTAAAATTCCCCAAGTTAATGCGATCTGTGTAAATAACTAAAACTTTCACATGGTTTTGTAGTAAACAGCAAACATTGTAGTGCAGCATTTACTAATCTTGTGTGACATTTAAATGTTATTGCTAATTAGTTACATCACCTCAAGTTTGGTAGCTAATTCAAAATCAACAATAATTGAAAACACGTTTTGTATTTGTTAATTTGTAATTGATAATATTAGTTTAGTACAAAGTTCTACAAGATCATCAGTTCCTCCTGAATCATTTTGATGAACAAAGCATGTATTGAAAATTGATCAAACCAACTCAAATTTGTAAACAACCAACATCATAGAGGAACACAGAAGGATGTAATAATAAACAACCGAATATCAGGTTGAGGAAGTCGTTTCGGTTACCACAGAACAACGTTACGTCATGACCGAGAAATTTGATTGGTGTGCGAATGTGAATAACTTTGTTGAACTTGAGAACCCGAGAGTCGTTGGTGAACCTGACCGCGCATAATGGTTCCTCTAAGATTCATTAGTTTTTGTTTGTAATAGTTGGGAAGCAGGACCGGATTAATGACACTTTTGAGTTCTGCTTCAATTCTGGTATCTAAAATTTACAGCTTGGTGGTTATAGATTTAGATTATGATCGTACCAGTACGTTGACTACAACAAGTTTTTTTGCTGTTCCTATAGACAACGGATGAGATTAATTATCTACATCTATAACCGGGCAAAAACATTCTTTCTCTGCAAATTAGTGTGACCTACACATCCAGGTAAATTCTGCTTCTGAAAATGCTTACCAAATTACATAACCAAATTGATTTTGGCAACGTCACAAATATGAATTTTTGGGTCTGAATTTTAGATATCCTGTATACTTATTGTAATTTGATTTAATTACGCACAATCTACAATTAATTAATAGCTGTACGTTTGTTTTTTAAGACTGAAAGCACATTATAATAATAAAACATTTATAATGTTAGTTTCTCTGCTATATTTTTTTTCCTGAAAGTAATAAGCTGAAACCTAATTTATCATGCGGCAGAATTGAGAATCATAGCAAAAACACTATTATCTGGAAATAGCTTTTCTGATAAACATACTGCTAATTTATGCAGGTGTGTTTCCTTTAACCTCCCATAAATAACCGAAGGAGAACCTCGCCCTTTTACGTCCTTCTTACAGGTCACGACACGGTCCTAACGTTGACTTTTATGTATTTGTTAGTGTATAAATTACTACATCCAAGCATTTTCACAATACTTTGTTCTAATCTGTCTGTGTAATACATAAAAATAAACCCAGACAATGTGTGCAAGTCGTAAACAACATAAGTGAACCGATAAAATTGTTACTTATTATCTCATATTTTGGCAGCAGGTTTCAAGGAAAAAAAATTAAGATGCATTGTCTTATCGGATTATTAAGAGTTCTTATCAGGTGATGCAATAAAATAATAATGTACGTAAACACGAATTTAAGATTCATAGTCGCAATTGATACGAAATAATATGTTATCAACATGGTCGTCTACATAATGTATTTCAATGCTATTTAATTTACGATTAGGTTTTGAGACATTGTAACAAAATGAAGTATTTTGTATTATTAATAAGCCAGAACCGGATTTATTGTGTTTTTGAATGGATGGTTCCAGAAGAAATCAACACTAATGCAAGGCAACTATGCCGACGACACAATTTTTCTTGTAACAGAAATTTTTCCCTTCACAGTCTTTAGATTTACAGTCCAAAATGTTCGGATATTTTACAAAAATGCCTTTTCAATACATACGACTCTTTCAATAAACCTGTATAAGATAAATGTTGATAACTCTTTCCTACTCTAAAAAGCTAAATAAAGAATTCTAGAATCTTATTTACATATTTGGACAGACTACAGATACTAATTTTGAATAAATAAAATACTGGTCTACCAAAAACGAGCACTAAGAATTTTGACGGAAATCAAGCTTAACTTAAAGCAAAAATGTATATTTTGAATGTCCTGGATGACTTTACAGATAAGGTTTCTAATAATAATAACAAAATAGACAATTTTTATTTTTTCATGTTTCAAGATGGAGAACTGACTTGAAAATTCAATCAACAAGTCCTTTTTTTATGTTTTGACACATAGAACTGGAAAATTATCTTGAAATGTGATAATTTGATCAAATTGACATTTCATACCTAAAACATTGACTTAATAATATGATTATAGACAATTTTCGTATTTTCTTATTTTTAAGTGAGTCTTAAAAACTTGATCAACAACGCATTTTTTATATTTTGACATTTGAAACTTGAAAACTGAAATTTACATAACAAACCTAAAAAACATAAATAATCACACGAACATTTTGCTGCGATGTTCCAAAATGCTTTCTTGAATACATCGACTAGATTACTTGCAAAATTAATTTTTAAACAAAAACGCAACAAAAAATCCAAAGCTAAACAAGTAAACAAATTTTCAATAATTTTATTTAAAAATAAACGCAGAAATTAAGCCAAATAGAAGACTCATTCATTGAAATTAGTAGGATTGGTCCAATAACTAAATAATACCGTTAAATTCGGATAGACACATATGACAACACTGCCACGACTTTTAGCCTGCTAGACTTTTTATTGGGTTTTCTGTCTGTGTTTCTCCTATGAAATTATCAATGTTTCTCTGTCAGTTTCACGGATTATCTAAAAAAAGCTCATGAAGGAATAAAATGTAAACAGGATTATTACCTTGGACAGTTTAATGTGTTTCAATTCAAAATGCTCGTCCAATTCAAACAGAGTAGTAATTGAAAGACATTCTGGCAACAATGTCATTTTTTGTTTCTATGACGTCATCCTAATTTGGTGTGATTTTGAGTGTAGTTCTTCCTAAATATCTATTTCTCGGATTGCGGTCCTGGATATGCACGCGTGCAGATATCCTATCGCAAAATGTCACGGTGACCCTGAGCCACGCGCACTGCCGAAATGTTGGGGACGAAAGGGGGCCGCGGGAGCATTAGCCGCAGTTAAGGACGAAGTTTGGTGCGAATCATCAACGTTGCCACATTTCCATTTTGTGGGCAAATTTTCCGCCAACAATCTTGGTTCAGTCAAACCAATCATGCAAATTTTCTCACGACGAGGATGGGGGTTATACAATGGTATTTGTGTAACTATTTCTATAGGTTTTTGGCAACACTGTACAGAATTTGTGCATGCCGTGGCCTCTAGTGCGTGTGTGGCACTGATCGGTTCTTATTGTGAACAGAGGCGGAACTGAAATGTATTTTTATATGTTGCTTAATAGCTAGCAGGGTCATCACAAAACAAACACTTTAAACCAATCTACACGCATTTCGTGTGAGATAAATATTGGTACGTTATAAGACCAATCGACATTGAATTTATCTAGTTCGGTTTGTCTGGTTGATATGCCTACTTCACTGATATCAGAAACCTCCCAACTAATTCCTATGCCAAAATTTAGCCGTAGGCAAGAAAGAGGCCAAGGACTTTTTATGGTTCCGTACGTTGGTCCCTCACAAAGCTTGTTCTCGAAACACTAAACTAGGAAAAATCATATATTATGCAGTTTTTAGTAAATATTAGGACAGATGAGTGGTTTTCATTAAAAGGAAAACATGATAACATCAGTTGTTTACAAGGTTCTAAGTGGAATATGTTTGTCAGAAAGTATGTTCGATAATGCAGTTTTCAAATTAATTCATAGCAAAGTTTGCATTACTTCACAATATAAAAATATCACGTTATGGTCTGGAGGATTAATTAAAGCTGGAAAACAGATGGGTTTGGTGAAAATCATTGAGTAAAAAAAAGAAGTATCAGGATTTAAGAAGAGATACGGAAGTTGCCATATTGGTCAACCACTTTAGGGTGCGCGTTTGTATGAATGTGTGGTGGTTACCTTAAAACTCGAAAACTGCTTCAACTGCCTTAGTTAGTTTAACACTAATAATAATCAAAGTAATTGTTTATGGGTATCATATTTTAAAAACTGTCCAAAATGCCCTAATTTCAAAGTCAGTAACAAAATGGCTGCAGTTACAGCAAAACAGACACCAGATTCGTGTTCTACATACCAAAACTAGTTAAAATGGCCCCGTTGACACGTTTAAATCCAATATGACGACAGTCAGTGTAGTAGATCAGAAAAAGTTTAATTGGTGTGCTAAAATTTGGTGACCTAAAACCTAAAATCTTGGTTTGATAAAAGGACCTTTTTTACCAAAATAAAGTTTTTAGAGTAGAAAGACTCAATTATTCTCAAATTCTTTGTGCTCAAACCATTTGACTTCACAGCTGCTTTTTAGACTACATTCCACTATTACGATTGTAAATCCAATAAAAATGTTTGTCTCTTTCTCTCTAACAGCCGTCATATGCAATAAACACTTTTATTCCCTGTTTTGAGTTGCACCTTTGTTTAAATTTTTTTTTATTTATTGGTGTGAACTGCAATATTAATTGTATTGAATATTATCTAGGAGAAACTGAAAAACTAAAATCTGTTTTCTCTGCCTTGGTCAGTTAAATTGCCAGATCAAAACCCCTTTGATTTTTTTGTTTTGCACACAAACAGTAATTTGCTACTGATTAGGATAGAAGAACCCATCACGTATTGTTCATTAGTTTTAATATAAGTTAATGGTTTTTCTTCTACAAATTACAAGTTTTACAAAAGCCTTGAGAAAAAAAAAACTTGCGCGAGCAGAACCGGGAAATTTAGTTTGGCAAACGAACAAGCTAAATTTAAAGAAATCTAATAATATTTTCATTATTTAGGATACCACTTTTGATTTCAGTTAGACGAACGTGCATAATACTGGCACGAGGCCAAAAAGCTTCACTAAAGGCTTTATTGTAAATCAATCGAAGGCCAACTAAAAATACGAAAGTTTGCAATGTAAATAAGGAACTTTTGCGTTTGATATTAAATTACGTATGGTGTATTACTCATCAATGGAATTAGGAGAATACGACAAAATGTTTTACGCATTTAATAAGATTGATTGCTGTGGAAGAGGGGAAGGATAATCACCTTTTTTGTACTACCCCATCTAAGTAAATCCTCTTTACAAAAAAACTGCTGCACATTTTGGGTTAAATATTATCCAGCACTAACAAAATTCTCCAATACCTAAACCGTTAGTGAGACACCGTAAAGTCCATTGTGTAGTCACTTGCGGCAGTCGAAGACCTGATATTCCTGTTTTGGCAGCCGAATAACCATTAATTATACGGAAGAAAGAAGGATGAATAAAGAGGAAACACAATAATCTCGACAGGCCTTTGAAACACTGGGGAAAGGTCAAGAAATGCGGAAGAGGCTAATTTAATAACGATTATATTGAACAATTGAGAAATTAAAAAATTATTAGCAAAGACGTTAATGGATATTGATGAATGTTTGAAGACACCCTT